>NC_057798.1:577295224-577895224 GCF_018294505.1 Triticum aestivum
GAATTTTTGTGTGTGGGGGGGGAGGATTTTTGCGCGGTGGGCGGGGGGAGTTTGGCGCATGGTCGGTTTCTCCAAGTGCAGTCCCACGTGTCAGTGAAGAGGCAAGACGAAGCGCGTTCCGCTTGCGTGAGCCGTGTGCAGGACCGAACGTGTGTGGGGTGCAATGCGACCGCGACAGGAATGCTGTGAGTGTACCGCCTTTTTTCCTTTTAAACTAGGTGCTTCGCCCCCTCAAAAAAAATTATTGTTGCTTCGCGCGATCCATCGATACTAATACTAGTAATCCGGTAATCCCGACTAAAACGGCGCGGCTGGGTCTTTGCCCGTGCGATATGCTGGGAGTTCGGCTTAGTTGGGTTTTTTAGATTTGTCTTGGTTCAATAAAAAGCAGAGTTGGTGATGATGGTGTGCTTGTCATCCTGCAATATAGGTCGTTCGATCTGTATCTATCGGATAGGAAGGAAACTATGACAATTTACCCGCACTCCTCTCCACATTTGCAGATAAGGCTTTCCCTCGTTCATCCTCTTCTCCCACAAGATCTTGATCTTCCGTGCAACGCACGGGCATCTTTCTAGTACTCCTACAATATGTATATTATTGTGAAAGTTCATATACACCGGCTGAGATTAATGCAAAGACGATAGATTTTCATTACATTTCGAACTTTTATAGGACAGAAAAATAAAAGAAACCCGACCCTAAACCTATTCTACAGCGGCGACCGACGTCCTCCATCCGCGATCTCTATGTATGGGGGCGGGGTTCAAGACCTGTGAAGTGAAGGTGCGGTCTCCGGCGAGGAAGAGTAGAACACGGGATACGGACTGGCCAGTTGGCACACCATGCCCTGCCGCCTCCCATGCCCTACTCATCCTCGGAGGTGTCCCCGACCTCGGCGGTGCCGGACGTTGGACGGCGGCAAGTAGGACGCGTGGCTGACGGTGCTCCCGTTGTCGGCCGCCAGCATGGCCACCGCTTGTGCGGTCGCATCTTCGTCCGGCCACACCGCTATTGCGTCACGAGAGGCGACTTGAGCGAGGGCGGTGACCTCGAGCTTCATCCCCGAACACAAGCTCTCCCGCAGAGCGTTCACACTTGTGGTCATGGCGGATGTGGTGACAGGTGGGAGGACGATGCGCTATGGTGTGGAGGTTAGCTGGGTGTTGCCGCTTTAAGTAGCGCATTCCGGTGAGGCCAAGCGTCCGGGTGCGTCATTAAGTTGCCGGAGTTGGTTCCTCGGGCACCGAGCCTCTTAACGACGACATACGAACGGACGACATGAATGTGGGCAGCTGGCGCCAGCTGGGAACGCACCACGCGACGGCGCGAGGGACGAGGGCTTTGGTGTGCTAGGGTAGTCAGCTACGGTCGTGGCAACGTTGGAGATGTCCTTTGCTCAAATGTGATCCCCGCATGTCATTGGAAAAGCAAGACGACCCGGCATGGTCTCAGGTCCAGAGGATGCAGTTGGCCGTGCTACACCACTCCGCGGACACGTCGCAGCGCCCCGTGCATCCTCGACGAGCCGGGTGTTGGGGTGTGTTTGGATTGTGGCCAAAGTGCACCTTACCAAAATTTTGGTCATGACCCAAAGATTGGTCTTTGTTTGGATGGTTGCCATTTTTTTGGCATGCCAATGAACTCTAGCCAACTCTAGTTCATTTTTCTTGCCAATGTCGGCCAAATCATGGGCAACCAATACCTCAACCAAAATTTTGGTCATGACCCAAAGATTGGTCTTTGTTTGGATGGTTTCCATTTCTTTGGCATGCCAATGAACTCTAGCCAACTATAGTTCATTTTTCTTGCCAATGTCGGCCAAATCATGGGCAACCAATACCTCAACCAAAATTTTGGCTACCCAATGCTTTGATGGGGCAACCTTGGGCACAAACCAAACATACCGTTGGTCGTGCCACATCACTAACGCCACCCTCGACACACTGAAACCGACCGTGTCTAGCAACGATATGAGCGTGTCGCTCACCGCGGTCGCCGTGTCTAGAGGCGGTGCTGGAGCTGCGCCCCATTGTTGGCCCCAACGACCCACATGAACGGTTGTCGGTGGCGAGGAGGTCGTGGGCCAGCTCCTCCATTGGACTAGTCTGCGCTACGTCATCCCGACGGGTGTGCCCCAGATGTCGGTTTTCCTGTTTTCCCGGCCATATTCGAGCGTCATTGCTCCACGTTGCACATTAGGCCATTCACTATGTAGGCCAAGTGAGACAACTTATTGTTTATTTGAGCCGTTCAAGTGTAATCATGTGGCGTTTGCTTATTTCTCATTCCTCTCCAACCCTCTTCTCCATCGATCATGTCGCCCTCCAGTCGAGTCCATCCTCCCGCATGCCTCATTTGAACATTCTGCCGAGTATCATTCACATGTACCCACCCTAGTCCTCTTTCAATAGATCTCCGGACCCCGAGATGAAATCGAGAGGGAACGAGTGGGGGCACGTGATACCTAAGGCGGATTCAAAATTTTGAACCGGTGATCATAGCATCCGCAAATCATATATAAAGGGTATTCAATGTTCATTTCGTTTTTGAACGTACAATATACTCCCTCCTATCCTTTCTAGTTTACATATAAGTTTTATGTGTAGTCAAAGTATCTCTACTATGATCAAAAAGGTATCAACATTCAACAACGCCCAATCAATATTGTTAGATTCGTACGTACTCGTAGATTTGTACTCGAGATGGTTTCCAATTTGACTATTGACAAGATTAATAGTACATGAGATATATAATGTGAAAATTATATCATTGGAAACTCCTTTCACATACGAAATTGACCGCTTTGTGTAAGTTGCATGTCATATATTATTACTCTAACATTTGGTCAAAGTTAGCCTTGAAAAACGCATTAGACCCTGTATGCTTTGTGTAAGTTGCATGTCATATATTATTACTCTAATATTTGTGTAAGTTGCATGTCATATATTATTACTCTAACATTTGGTCAAAGTAGTATAGTGGAAGTGGATCCTCTGACGTAGGTATCCCTGCCTTACCCTCCCTTTCGGTCACTTACTGGCGGACCCCATGCTAGCTAGGCCCCGCATGTTAGTTACTCGTTGGGTTCGGCCACGTCAGGGGATTCTCATCCGTAGTACACTCCATCTGTTTTTATTTACTCCGCATAAAATGGAGGGAGTGGTGGTATAATAAATGACGCGGGCGGGGGAGGGGGAGGGACATCGGTTTGCTCTCAACTGCGGTCCCACAAGCGAGCGAAAACGCAATACGAAGTGCATTCCATTCGGTGAGTGACGTGGAGGGTCCAGCGTGCCGGGCTGCGATGCGAACGCGACAAGAGCGATGTATAGTCAAAACCGATTGACCGGTCGTCACCGAAACCACTATTCACACCAGAACCTTCGCTGCTCGGCCTACGCCACCACTGCCCTAAAACCACACCAAATCTCCAGCCCATTCCCCCACCTTTCGATCCCCTAGCCCGCATCAAGCGTCCCCTAGTTCACCGGAAAGCCATGGTGCGTCGCAATATCACTTACTACAAGATGCTGACGCCGGAGCGCCTCGTAGAAATCGTGGCGGCGGTCGGCGCCACAGACCTCCGTTCCCAAGCTCGCTTTGCGGCGGGCCAATACCCGAGTTCTCTGGAGCCAAGCTACGAGGAGGAGGAAGCCGATCCAATGTTCACTGCGGAGGTCGCGGCGCAGAAGGCCCGCGATGGGTATGAGATGATGGACGTCGACTTCGTGCCGGCGTTCGAGTCCCCCATGGTGCAGGCGGACCAGCGGTTCAACATGGCGATACTAAAGGAGGACCGAGAGGCAGAGGCTCAACTTGACGCGGAGCGCGTGCATGCCGCTGCCATCGAGGCTATCCTGCAGGCGGAACCGGATGTTGTGGATGTGAACCGGGCGGCGGAGGCTCAACTTGAGGCGGAGCGCGTGGATGCCGCTGCCATCGAGGCCCTCCTGCAGGCGGAACCGGACGTCCTGGACATGAACCGGGCGGCAGAGGCTCGACTCGACGCAGAGCGTGTGGATGCCGCTCTCATCGACACCCTCCTACAGGCGGAACCGAAAGTCCTGGACTTGAACCGGGCGGCGGAGGATCGACTCAACGCGGAGCGCGCGGATGCTGCTGCCATCGAGGCCCTCCTGCAGGCGGAACCAGACGTCCTCAACTTGAACCGGGCTGTGCTCTCGAACATGCAGAGCGCCTGCACGCTCCGCTTGAACGAGTAGCTGGAGGCCGAGGACAACCACGGTGCGGAGACACACGTCGGCAGCGACGGCTGGTTCGCGCCGGCAGCCAAAGACGACGAAGCCGTCTCCGCGAGCAGTGATAGTTTTTCTTTATGTTGTTGTTTTTATGGATATTTTGCTGTGTAAAAACATACTATATTTGTTATGCAGGTCACCTGACTTGGGTCATTCTACTATTTCAGGCGGTTGGATGAATATCCTATGTCTCCTAACCCTTCTTTCCTTCTTCCTCACCTGTTCTTCTTCCCCAACAGACCACCGCACGGGCCGTACGGATACTCCCCAACATGCGGTTGGATAAACATACTCTATGAATGAAAATTATGTGTCAGCGATAGGATGGCTGAGTTTGGTTTGTTCACATGCGACAACACGTGTCAGTGAGGGTGCATTCCCTTGGTTGGGTTTGCGGCGTGCATGAGCGACTGTGTGAGGGTGCGGTGCGACCGCGGCGTGCAGGAGCAACCGTGTGAGGGTGCGGTGCAACCACGATAGCCGTGCGCAAGTGTACCTCCTTCTCATTTTGAAAACTTTAGGCAAGCTTGGCAAAAATGTGTGGCGAAGTTTGGCAATGCAAGGACTAAACCCAAACAGGATAAGTACGTACGTACTAGGAGTACTAGTGTTAAAAAAGAAAGGCGGGGTTTTCCTTTGCGGGATTTAATCGATACAAATCCTCGTTTCACGTGTCAATTAATGCGTATTTTTTTCTCGAAAGACCAAAGAGCTAACCATCTCACTCCTCATCGCTTGATTAATGCAGCGCCATGCAAACCAACCTTCTCACTTCCGCATGCATGCAGGGGATATTAATGTCCTTGGTTGCTAACCCCATCAAGTTTGCCTCGATTAGTGTTAGTGGCCCTTTGCAAATTGTAATTTTGATAAACTGGCCTTGTGTACAAGAAAATGGAGGTAGTAACTATATTTGACTTCCTTCCCCATTGCGGTGATGTCGACGATATCTTTTTTTTGTGGTTTGGCAAAGTGCGTTCGACGGAGAACACCATTGAGGGAGACCACGGTAAGTCGTTCGCAAGTGCCGCATGCAAGCCGAGACAACCGCCTTATTTGCATCCAGGAAGTCCTTTACTAGTACTACTACTAGGAGTACTAGTGTAGTGAGATGGTTTCTCGAAGAAGACGATGGAGAAGCGGAGTCAGCGAAGAGTGAAATGATGGTTGCTTCGTCCGTGCTTTGTGATTTGACGCCTCACTGCTTTGTGATTTGTGATAGAAGGGACAGGGGAGTAGACTCTGTGCTCTATACTGTACTACATGCGTCCAAGCATGGGAGAAAGAGGAGAGACGTTGAATTTTTCTATTCCTTCAATCAATCAATCAGGGAGCTTCGGTTCCATCGTTTTGGCTTTGGCAACACCGTCCATAATGGTTCCCACGATGCCAAAAGCTATTTTCACATTTGGCTACACATTGTGGATGCCCTTAACCGTTCCACTTGGTTTTGCTCCTGTGTGCTATCTATACAAATCTCATTTATATTGATCTAAAAATTTATAGAATCAAGATTAGTAAAAAGGAGGTGATTTTGTGCGCGGATGGCGGGGGAGGTTTCTTATTTTCGGAGGACGTTGTCCTGGCGGTTTGCTAACATGCGGTCCCACGTGTCAGTGCTTTACCACGCCGATCTGCATCCCACATGAGGTAGAACAACGGCAGAAGCAACACGTGCTTAAGTTGAAGAAGATGAGGGAGAAGCGGATTCAGCAACGAGTGAAATGATGGTTGCTTCGTCCCTCCAACTTCTATTTTCTAGCATTATTACTTCGTCCCTCCAACTTAACTGCGGGAAAGGTGCAACTTTGTGATTGGACGCCTCATTACTCATTACTACGTCGGCGCCATGACTGGGGTGCGTCACCCCGGCTGCTCTGCACTGTATTCCGGTATGACACGTGGACCCGGTAGCTTGATGTCCCACATGTCGGCGAAAGGGACTAGAAGATTTATGAAAGCGAGCGCTCCACTCTTACGACGGAGGAGTAGACGACACGATGGCCCAGTGAACTGTCACTTGTACTGTATAGTACTATAGTTTTGCTATTTCGCACGATCCATCGATACAAACCCGATTAAACAGGAAAGGGCGGGATTTTCCCCCTGTGGTAGATGATACTGGCCATACATTTCAAAGGCAATTTTAATGTATGCAAAATGAATAATTATAAGTAATAATATGATATCTAGTAAAACTAAAAACACATATGATTTATTGTGTTAGAGTGTAGTAGTAGTGTTGTATTGCATAGTTGTTAGATGTAACATGCGAGAATGTGTAGAGATGTATTTTTGGAGGGCCTACAGAGAGAAAAGCGTAATACGGTCACCGAACTTCGGAATAAGCTGATTATGGTCACTATATATGTTTTGCGGTGATTATCCGGTCACTTGCTCACAGTTCAACATCGGATTGCACTCTGTTGACCGGCCAAATAGTCTGTGTGGCGCCATGTTGACTAGTTAAATTGACCACGTTCCTTGTGGGTCCCACCTGTCAGTTCGCATATGGAAATGGTCAGATAAACACAAATTTACGCAGGCGCGACAAGGCTCCAACCCGTGCACGGGAATCACCTGGTTGTGTATGTGTCTGTCAGGGCCTGATGTGTGCGCATGCACGTGTAGGTTGAGCACTTGAGCGTGAGAGTGTGTATTGGTCGTGTGGTGTACTGGTGTGTGCATGCATGCGTGCGTGTGTGTGTGTGTGTGTGAGTGTTGCGTGCATGCGTGGCTGCATGTGTACGTGTGAGTGTTACGTGCGTGCGTGGGTGCATGTGTTTGTGTGAGTGTTGTGTGGATGCAGTTCATGTGCATGCGTGCGTGTGTGTATAATCGGCACACCAGCTCATGTGTGTTAAAACAGACAGCTCAGCATACCAATACAAGGCCACCTTGTCCGCTGTGCCCGCGGTCATGACTTCGAACCACCGTCAAAATATTTTTTTGTCGTTTGTTTTCATTCTTAGTAGCAAGATGCCCGTGCGTTGCACGTAACATCAAGATGCATTTGTATGACTTGTTTATCTTGTGAGAGAAAAGGATGAACGAGGGAAGGCCTTATTTGAAAATGTGGAGAGGTGTGTGGGTACCTTTTTGCAAAATTGCCATAGTTTCTTTCCTATCCGTCAGATATAAATCGGACGGCCTATATCGCAGGATGGCAGGCACACCATCATCACCAACTCTGTTTTCTATAAGAGTGTATTTTATGTATTTTATAAGAGTGTAGATGTAGAGTAGATACAAGTCGACATGTGGGCACAATGACAGTGAGATAATGTGATGCAACACTAGAGGTGCCACGTGGAGCGTTTGACTGGTCAACTAGTCATGTCATGAGCAAATACAGAGTTGTACGGTGAGCCCGTGACTATATAATAACCACTAAACGTAAACGGTGACCGTAATGAGTGGATTATGAATTCCAATGTATGTATCGTGCTTTCGCTTCAAATACAATGATCGTCATTGCATATATCGCGAGAGAAAGATGAAACACGCGTGAATTTTCTAGGGGCTTACTTTTAGAGGACCTGGAGATAGTTTTGTGTGCATACGTGAAAGGGGCGTACAGGGGGGGGGGGTATGTGATGAAGAGAGAGATGCTCTTCGTTTCTCTTTATTATGACTAACTTTGTATATAGTATAAAAATATACAAATTCACAGTGCGGAATAAATATCATTGTGGGCACCATGCAATGCAAATTAGAGTTCGTGCTCCTCCATATAACTTTGTAATGTTGTATATATGTAGAAACTCTAAAATATTTTTTTGGCCACACTTTATTCAAAAGGAATGTTGTATGCGAAATAAATGTGAAGAGAGGGCTTTTTATATCAATGGGGTACGTGATGTAACATGTGTGAATGTGTAGTTGATGCATTTGGCGGGGCCTAGAGAGGTATGTGTGTGTATTACGTATTCGAGAGAGGCATGGATAGAGGGGCCGACAGGGGGGGCATGGGAGAGATAGCACGAGAATTGAGAGTGGTCTAGACAGAGAGAGACGAACATGACGTCACGACAAGAGATTCCATTCCGTTGAGTGTGTATATGCAAGGGGAGAGGGAATAGAGGCACCAGGAGAAATTTTCTGTGTGTGTGTGGTGTTTGTGTTGGTATGTGTGGGTGTGAGAAGATAATGAGACGTGGGGGCAGAGGGTGTGTCACCGCATGAGGTCCGGTGGGTCGAGGTGAGGTCCTTCGTTCGGTTCTGTCCTGCTCCACATTGGTCGGCCCATGACACATTTAGGAAGACCCATGGATGACTAGTCGTACAAGACAAAGATACTAGAATTGTGAAGGACTCTGTGTCCACTGACAAAGCCGGCTAGGATTTGTAACCCTAGGTTCTCGGACTAAGGTAACCCCTTTATCTCTGATATTACTATTCATCCAACCTAACTTTAAGGGGCATCCTACAGAATGCTCTGCTAGAATCATACTCGTCGATTAGGAAGAGAGGTGTGAGACAATGCGTGAGAGACAGGCGTAAAGATAATGTGCGTACATGAGACACGTAGGCAGGTCCATTTATATAGACACTAGGATTGTGCATGTGTATGCTTGCGAGAGGAAGAGTGCTTGTGATAAAGGTTAGTGAAAACAGTTGTAAATGGTTACGAGAGGGAGGGATGGTTATATCTAGAGCATGTGTGCGAGAAAGACACCTCGGGAGAGAGTGTGTGAGCATGTGTGAGAGACCACCGATGGAGAGTGAAACTACACGTAAAAGACTGCTCTACACATTGATTAAAGATATAAATGGTATCCAAATATTAGGATGGGATCATGATATTTGCAATTCGCGTAAGGAGCGGTCATTGATCCATCAAACATCTAGATTCTATCGAATTTGAGCATGTCTATGTTATTATTCAACACAATTGATCCACATAGTTAGGATTTTGAACTCCAGACAATGCATCGCTTTAGCAATCGAATATAAACGTGAGTATAGTTCATGTTGTGTGGTAAAGCACATTATACATACGAAAGTTACACAATGGACATTATAAATAGCTACCTATGAACTAGCATACATTTGAACTCAACTTAAGGTGGTTTAAAAAATCGAATTCAGCATGAAGTCCATTTCAATTATTTGAATTTGATATCATGGCATTTGTAAACCATACCTAAATTATGGGGGCACCAATCTTTGCTCTGATTTTGTACATAATAGCATATGTAGTCGTGTACAAAATAGATTCAAATTTAGCTCCTCCATTCCAAAATAATCGTAGTTATAGGATTTTCAAGTGTCAAAATTTCAAAAAGAAGCGGATAATTTAATGAGGTTTTCAAACATACAAGGTCAAATATAACGTTGTCTATTTAGGTCAATCCTCATAATTCAAGAGAACTCTAAACGTGAATGCTTGTGTTTCAAAATTTCGAACGAAGCGCCAAAAGAGCCTCTACTCGCCCGAAACCACGTGAGACCAATGTTTGGTAGTACAAGGAAGTTACTTTTCTAATAACTCCGACCCATGAAACCTACCGGCCCGACGTCCAAAGGTCTAAACTGGGGTAGGTTTGTAGCTTCATCTAGACGCCACGCAACCGCCTCCAAAAAACATTCATACACAATGGTCGCCTAAGCACACATGCGCACGGCCGAAATCGCTCCCGCCCACTATTTGGGACACCTGGGATTACCATCCTACCCCCGACCCGCAGTAGGTCCGAAATTTAAGAGGGGGGCAAAGTTTGTATTTTCCCCAAATTTCAAACAAGCGTGTCCCATCTTCTGTTCAAACAAGCCAAAAACAAGCGCGTCCCAGACCGAAACATGGTTCCCCCCACCCGTATAATTCCCCATTTGTACTCTGTGGGCGCCAAAACTACCTCTCCACTAGCCACGAAACTCCGGCGTCCTCCGTCCGCCACCCCATCCCACCCTCAACCGCCGCCCTCCTCCATCACGCCGGAGCCGATACCCCGACGTCGTCGTCCACCGCAACCTCAACCGAAACGCCCTCCACGGCTAGTAGTTGAAGCCGAGGCCGAGCCATCCATACACGAGCCAGTTCAACCACGCCGTCCTGCGCCTCACCGCTGCCGCTCCAACTTCGCCACCCTCCACCGCACCGGAGCTGTTCTTGCTACGCCGTCCTTCGCTGCCTCGGATCTGCTTCCCCTCCACCGACATACGGCCACGGCAACACAGTCAACAATTTGGCCATGGGTTCGTCCAAGCCTGCACCCTCCAGAACATCGGTTTCCCCGGTAAAAAGAAGAAGATCGGCGCGACATGTGGAGGTGACCACACAGGCAACCGAAGAAGGCACTCCTCTTCCCTTATTCGTCCAAATCTTACGTCTCTGCTTGCACGGTATTCATCCCACAGAAGACACTAGTTGACCACTTCTTCTTGATACTAGATGTTCCTAGTAACTCGCGATGCACAAGGTTTCTCCTCATATACTATTTCACCTTAGCTAGAGGTCCGTCGCCCCCCTGAATTTCAATTTCTGGCCAGTTGATTCCCAATTAACGGAAGCTTTCCCCGGCGTAACAGGCGCTAGTACGACTATTACACTGGGGAAGCAGCGCCTTGGTGTTTATCTTAGGGGCATGTGCGGCCTAGAGCTACTAGCGCCCGATCTGGAGGTCGGCCAGGATTAAAGGGATGGCCTGGGGGCGCTTCCAAGCACGGTGGTGGTGTGAGGTCGATGGGACGGCGAGGCGGCGGAGGCAGGAGTCTGTGCCGGTGGTCGCTGGCGGTTCGAGAAAGATCGTCAACAGTGACTGGCGGGAGGTAGACGAAGGCCATCTGCCCGTTCCTTATAGATCGGACGGTTCATTAAAAAAATCGACTGACCTATTTATTTTCAGTCGACTGTTATCTTAGATATGACCACATGTGGTGGTGTGCTGGAGGAGTACCTGCATTTCCTGTGCTCATATATTACAAAATCATACGGAGTAGAATCTAATTTTGTTTGCCGTGCAATGTTGTAGAGCTATCATATGTCTCCTTTCATTTATTTTTCAGCCACCTGCTATCTGCTACTTTTACAGTGCACTAGTTCTGCACACACTTCACCCATACTCTCACTATTGTGTTTTTATGCAAGGGTATTTCAAAGTCTGCCTCGAGAGAAGCAAAAAAGAAAAGAGACAAGTTGTGCCAGCTTTCTACGCGGCTAGGCACGACATGTTACAGTGCTATAAAGGGTGCAATGTCAGCAGATGGAGACGGTAAACGTAGCTCTGGAGTTGATGACCTCGCTCGCAATGAACCACCATCCCAGGTGCTTGATTTAACTTCGTGGTGTCATATGTGGTTGCATGTTCCATATGGTGTCTAGCTTGTATTCGAAAGGCTGAAGTCGGTCTTTATTAAGATAAGGAAAGATATCTTTTACATGAACCACCATCCCGTGAGCACCAAAAGACAAATAGCTAGTCAGGGCACTGGCCGAGCCAGTGACAAGCCAGCAAAGACAGGCATCACCTGGAAGCCAACTAAAAAGCCGCGATGGTGGCGAAGCAGCCCTCCTCCCACCAGGCTCTCAGGTCCTAGATGATCATGTTCACCACTCCAGCCGGATGTCTAGCTTGTATTGCTTCCAATTTGGTTAAATTGCATCTCCTTAGCTTACACATTATACCTTTGAATATGACATGCCTTTCTGTTTTTGGTACATACTAGTACATCTGTGTATTAACCATGTTCTTACATCAAACTAATGTTCTTGTGTATCCCTCATCAATCACTTATGACGAGGCAGGCAGGCAAGGGGACTACTCCTCATTTAAAGAATGCAGCGTCAGCCTCCCGACATGATTCTCAAGAAACAGAAATGCTAGATGAAGATAGTGAACGTAGCTCTGTAGTTGATTACAACATTTCCCCTACACTAGCATCACAGGTGCTTGCTCTAACTTGGCAGCGTGATATGTGGTTGCATGTTGCATATGGTGTCTAGATTGTAATTCTTCCAATCTGGTTAAACTGCATGTGCTAGTCTGCTTAGCTTATACTCCCTCCGTCCCATAATGTAAGACGTTTTTTGGCACTAAATTAGTGCCAAAAAACGTCTTACATTATGGGACGGAGGGAGTACATTATACCTGTTAATGTGACATGCCTTCCTGTATTTAGTACATAGTACATCTGTCTATTAAGCATGTCCTTACATAAAACTATTGTTTTTTGTATCCCGCATCAATCAATATGACGAGACACCTTTAGTATATGAAGTGCGATATTAGTTGCATCTTTCATATGATTTATAGCATGCGCTACTTCTAATTTGTTGAAATTCCATTTATGATGAGACGCTTTTAACTTGGCAGAGTCATATTGGTTGCATCTTTCATGTGGTGTCTAGCTTGCATTGCTTCTTATTTGCTGGAATGGTTTCTGCTTAGTTTACACAAATAGTTGTGAACATGCCATGCAGCCCTGTTTTTCGTACATATTCCATCCTGGTATCATGTGATTTGCCTTACATCAAAGTAGTGATTGTGAGTATCATGCATGAATGAGTTCTGAAGAGAGAATTTTATTGCTTTTTCTTGTCGGTTTTACTTGACAATTCAAAATCAATAAAGCGGAAGGAAGTTAACAAGGCAGCGGATAAAGGTGCTCCTTCCGAACGGAGGGCCTCTACAGTTTCTACTCCTCCACACCCCCAAGACGATTTCCAAGACAACACATGCATAGACACTCAACAAAGTTGTGTTTATGATGAGCACGTCTCCCCTAGTGCAGCATCAATGGTGCTCCCTCTAACTTGGCACTGTTGTATGTGGTTGCATGTTATGTGTGATGTATAGCTTGTATTGCTTCTAATTTTGTTGAATTCCATCTGCTTACTTTACACATTATACTTGAATAAGACACGTGTTCCTGTTTCTAGAACATACAATATCTGTCTATCACACCATGTTCTTACATCAAATTACTACTGTTGTGTAACCTGCAACAATCACTTATCATAAGACACGTTTGACTTCGGAGTGTGATATATGTTACATCTCACATTCTTTTCTAGCTTGTACTACTAATTTGTTGAAATGGCACTTATGACGAGACAGTTTTAACTTGGTAGAGTGATATTCGTTGCATCTTTCATATGGTGTCTAGCTTTCATTGCTTCTAATTTGTTGAAATGCCTTCTCCTTAGTTTACACATCATAAGCTGTGAATATGCAATGCTGTGAATATGCAATGGCACTAATGATGAGAGACCTCTAACATGGTAGTGTGATGTTGTTTGCATCTTGCATATGATTTATTTCTTGTACTGCTTCACATTTGTTTAAACGCCATTTATGATGAGACACTGTTAACTTGGCAGAGCGATATTTGTAGCATCTTTCATATGGTGTCTACCTTCCATTGCATTGCTTCTAATTTGGTGAAATGTCTTCTTCTTAGTTTACACATCATAGTTCTGGTTATCTCTTCCGTCCTGTTTTTCATACATATTACATCCTCCTATCATGTGGTTGTCTAACATCAAAGTTCAGTTCGTCTGCATCACACATCAATTTGTTCTGAAGAACTAAATTGTTATTCGTTTTTCTTGTCGGCTTGACTTAAAATGGCACAGAGAAAGAGGAAGAAACACAGAATGGCAGGGAATGAGAAGCGGATGAATCCTGCAGATTCTGCTGGTACTGATGGTGCAATAGAAGGTCAAAGTCCAGCGGAAAATTCTACAAACACGACATCCCATGCTACACGAGCTACAAAAAAAAGCCAAACAGAAACAAATAGCTGCCACCAAACAAGCAGAGACAACCCTAGTTCTTGCAACACCTACCATAGTACTACCAGCTGCACGACTTACTCGTGCATCAACTGAGCTAGCAGCATGTTCCCAAGCTCCCTTGCCACCCGACACTACTTCCCAAGAACTCTTGACACAAGACGAGTTGGCAATATCAGATGAACCTTGTGAGCTTCAACAGCAAGAAGGTAGTTGCTGGAGTCAAGTTACAGTTGCATGCTTCTTTTTATGTAGTCTCACAGTTTGATGTACATTAACACTCCCTATGTTCGTTGTTGGACTAGCACCTAGGCGCAAGAGGAAACAAACATCAGGGATAATGATCGATAGGTTAACTAAATCTAGAGGATGAAGAATGAAGATCCGTTTTGAGGCAGGTTTAAAAAGGCCACATGATGCTACAGAGTCAGCCAAGTTAGTATCAGAGGCAGCGGTTGCCATTAGGTGTCATGTACTTATCCTCCCAACATGGATTCAGTACAGGAATGACAAAGACAAAACCCAGTTCAACACCTTCCTCGACCATTTATCTATAAGTATGGTTATGTATGGAAACTAGTAATATCGTCTTGCTCTGTCCCATACTTTCTAGGTTGCTGATAATGAGACTCCCATAATTTTCAACAGATGAGGTTCAAGTTGGATAGCCAAGATGATGCAACCAGACAAGCTTGCACCCATGTTTTCAAGTCTGCTTTGCGACAGTATCGGTATAACTTGAGGAAAACTCACTTTGAAGGCAAGGCTAACAGTGAACTTTCCCAAACATCTCCAGTGGAAAATATATCGGATGAAGACTGGAGGGGCCTTGTTAAACACTGGTCTGATCCGAAGTATCAGGTACATTATATATATGTGATCAGATCACATGTTGAAGTCCTATTTACGCATATGCCACACAAATCTATCTTCTTGTAGGTGAACTGTTCAAAGAACAAGGCCAACTGTACGAAAGTGAAATTCCAACAGACGACAGGATCTCGTAGCTATATTGCACACTACGAGGCTCTTGTAATTAGCTGCTATTTCACTCTTTTCGCTGTACCATATTATCAGATCTATATTGACTTGTTCGAAATGCAGAGGAAAGCCCGCAAGGACCAAAAAGTACCTAAACCAAATGCTGTGGAAATCTTCAAGGACTATCACACCGGCAAGAAGAAGGGCATGGCTACACCAGTCAAAGCCGCTGTTGTAAGTCCTTAATCCTCATGCCTTTTAACTACTACTTACTCTGACTTGTGCCTTGAACTGCATGGTTTGCAGCCAATGTCTATTACTCTTTTCAATTTTATACACAATTGTCTTAGCGTATCATTGCACCTTACAAGGTTCAAAAGAGAGGAGTGATGTTCCTTTGATCTTGACCCGCAATCTAGTTCCGTGCTGGACTTGCCCACACAACGTTACAATTGCCTGTTTGTCTATTCTCAGTTGTTTTGTGATATGAATGATGTCATACTATGCTTACCGTATTATAAACTTCGTCTCTTTATCCTTAGCCCTCAATACAATGTGAAGAAATAGACAATACATTAGCGATGGTACATGGTCATATGTTTGGAACCTGGTTTTATTATGTACTTTGCAATAAAATACAACTAATATTTTACATGGGTTCACCATAATAAGTTCTGTATATAGACCAAAGCTATTTTGTTTGGTTTTGCTGCCTCCTTAATATCTTCTGTTCTGGTCCTACTAATGTAAAACCTCAACTTTTCAGTTAGCTATGGAAAAAATGGTGGAACCGCCACCTTCTGAAGGTGGCGAGGCAACTATAACCGCAATGTCAGCTCTTGCTGCAGTGGGTCAGTACCTGTCCACTAATAGTGCCAAAAGCACGTTCCTGCGTAATACTGGGTTGGTTGTTAAGGCAATATCGTCCAAACTGCCTCATGATCAAGATATGCAAGCTCAAAGCAATGTTGTATCTGCTCTCCAGACACAAGTCCATTCCCTAACAGAGGCCCTTTGTGAAACAAGGGGAAACATTGCTCAATGTCATCAAGATATGCATGGTTTTGAAACCAGACTATCAGACATTTGCTATATTGTTCAGGAGCCTAGGGGAAATGAAGGCGAGGGTTATGGTGCTCCATCGGACAATACAACATGAAAACGTAACAGTCAGGTCAAATGAACTGAGCTTCTAAACTTCTGGTGGTGCATTTATCTGCTAGACTGTTAAGTTTTATGCCAACCTTCCTTTTGTTATATAGTTGTAATTTGTTTTGGTGCGATACATAATTTATTCTTAACGTGCAGCCACCGGCTGAAGAAACCAGCAAGCCATTTTTGTATAGTGTAGTGTGTTCCCTATATTTGCACTGGTGGCGATCTTTGCTGCCGAGTGGATGTAATATGTGCAATTGCCTTAATAGCCTAGCGTTAGTTTTGGCCTTATTTATTTCCTAGTCTTCTTTTTCCCTGGTTTGCTAGTGGCCGCAACTACCATGGGCCATATATGGGCCGTAGGATCCATGGGTCTCCTACGAGCCATCGATAAATGGGCCTGTAATCGGTGGGCCTCTGGCCATCGATAAATGGGCCTGTAATCGGTGGGCCTCGGGCCGTCGGATAAATGGGTCTACATGGGCCGTAATCGGGCATAATTGGTATCGGCCCAGCACGATAACGGGCCGTTAATAGGCCGTAGGACTGCAAAGGCTTAATTCTGTCATAGGCATAATGGGTCGTTAATGGGCCAGAATATAGGACGGACTGGAAATAGCGCAACGGGTTAACAGGCCAAAAACGGGCCGACTCTTGCCATGGGCCGAATTTGGCCCATTAGGGTAACAGGCCAGTAACAGGCCGACTCTTGCCATGGGCCGAATTTGGCCCATTAGGGGAACATGCCAGTAACGGGCCGACTCTTGCCATGGGCCGAATTTGGACCATTAGGGGAACAGGCCAGTAACGGGCCGGAAGTAATCGAGGGCTGAAAAGGAGTGAGGGAGTCCCGGATTAGGGGGTGTCCGGATAGCCGAACTATCATCATCGGCTGGACTCCAAGACTATGAAGATACAAGATTGAAGACTTCGTCCCATGTCCGGATGGGACTTTCCTTGGCGTGGAAGGCAAGCTTGGCGATACGGATATGTAGATCTCCTACCATTGTAACCGACTCTGTGTAACCCTAGCCCTCTCCGGTGTCTATATAAACCGGATGGTTTTAGTCCATAGGACGAACAACAATCATACCATAGGCTAGCTTCTAGGGTTTAGCCTCCTTGATCTCGTGGTAGATCTACTCTTGTAATACCCACATCATCAATATTAATCAAGCAGGACGTAGGGTTTTACCTCCATCAAGAGGGCCCGAACCTGGGTAAAACATCGTGTCCCTTGTCTCCTGTTACCATCCGCCTAGACGCACAGTTCGGGACCCCCTACCCAAGATCCGCCGGTTTTGACACCGACATTGGTGCTTTCATTGAGAGTTCCTCTGTGCCGTCGCAATCAGGAAGGATGCCTCTTCCCGTCTTTAAAGACGGTACCATTTCCAAAGGAGCTTTGGCCGCCGGTCAAGCTATCCGGCTAGGTGGTTTTCTTATGACCGCCTGTTCGGCCACCGATTCGACGATGACCTCTCGGGTCATCAAAAGCAATCTTCGTGTCAACTCGGAATCCACCGAGCAGCTGGATCAGATGGAGCTCTCTTCCATAAACGAGCTCTTGGATCGCATTGCCGCCCTGGGAGTCGCTACAGACTACGATCAGATTGGGCTTAAAACCGATCTGAGAGAAATTAACTCTCCCTAGGCTACCCACCACGTTGCTGTGGTAGATGCACAATGCGGCGACTCTTCTTCTATGTTAAAAACCAGTTATGTCCAGATTCCCGATCCCTCCATGCCGGATTCCCGCAGAGGGACGGACGTCAATCGAGTACTGAACCTAAAGTCAGGCAGCGGACTAGATTCGTTGGACGACGTCCAGCAATCCAAGCTTCCAAATCCGGAAACTCCTCGGCCTTTGAGCCTCAGATTGGGCGGGGTTCCGAATATAATTCCACCCACCCACCCAAACACAAGCAATCTATCTCAAATATGGCAAGAGCCCGATGAAACAGTACATCATTACTGGGCCAGATTCCTCCTGGTTATGGACATGATAAAGGACTGCCGTGAGGAAAGCGCAATCTTAATTTTCTGCAACAATTGCACGGACAAGGGAATCCTCAACGCCATAAGTCGTCGTGAAATTACACGCTTCGCTGATTTGGCGTCCATAGTACGAAAGTACTGTGAGATGGAAAGCGCCTGGAAAACCGAAATCAATTTTTGGGATAATCCGGCCCTGAATACAGCCCCAGTCCGAAATAAAAGGGTGCATCATTGCCAGGCACCTGGGTTAAATACCAAAAAGCAAAAACTCTTCATAGGGCATGGAACCGTACTGGAGGGATGGCTCAATGGACCCTGCAAAATTCATAGCACAGAGGGCGCCACTCCAACTCATAGCCTTAGAGCATGTTGGATACTAAGGCAGGTGGCCAAAAGTGGCGAAGGTCTTCTAGCCCCGGAGAACCAGCCCAATAGTACCAGTACGATATTAACAGTCTTCGAGACTTTCGCATCAAATAATATGCGGAAACGAACAATCCGCAGCCTCGCCGAAGTCTACCAAGTAGCAACAACAAATCTATGGAGCGACACGGCTATCACATTCAATGCAAGCGACGAACCTAAATTCTGAACAGCCCGAGCACCAGCCGCATTGGTCCTCAGTCCAATAGTGGACGGCTTTCATCTTACCAAGGTACTCATGGATGGCGGCAGCGGATTAAACCTCATCTATGAGGAAACCCTCCAAAAAATGGAAATAGACTGGAGCCGCATTGAGCGAAGCAGCACAACCTTTAGAGGAATAATCCCTAGTCGGGAAGTATGCTGCACAGGAAAAATCACACTAGATGTGGTGTTCAGCTCGCCGGACAACTACAGGGCCGAGGAAGTCATGTTCCAAGTGGCCCCGTTCAACAGCGGATATCACGCTCTATTAGGGCGAGAGGCATTCACAATTTTCCAAGCTGTACCCCACTACAGGTACATGAAGCTTAAAATTCCCGGGCCCAATGGAATCATCACTCTGGTCAGTGATCCGGACATAGCACTCCGCGCTGAAAATAAGACAGCCGCACTAGCCCTAGAGGCACTATCCGAAGCCCTAGTGGCAGAGGAACTCACTGCACTGCGCTCCACGGTGAATAGGGACGATGTGATACTCGATAAGAGATCTAAGTCCACCTCTTTTAAACCAGCAGACGAAATAGTCAAATTCCAGGTCCATCCAACGGACCCCACAAAGACGGCCTCCATTGGGGCACAATTAAACACTGATGTAGAAGCCGCACTACGAGAATTCCTTCGGGAAAATTGGGACATTTTTGCCTGGCACCCTTCAGATATGCCAGGAATCCCATGCAGGCTGGCAGAGCACAGCCTAAATATCCTCTGTGCTAGTCAAACAGGCTCTTCGACGATTTTCCGAACCCAAAAGACAGGCAATGGGAGAGGAGCTAGCCAAACTATTAGAAGCCGGATTCATCAGAGATATAAAACATCCGGACTGGCTAGCGAACCTGGTAATGGTACCAAAAAAGGACAAATCCTGGCGTCTTTGTGTCGATTTTAAAGACCTTAATAAGGCCTGTCCAAAGGATCCTTTCCCCCTTCCCCGCATCGACCAAATCATCGATGCTACCGCGGGGCACGATTCATTGTGTTTCCTCGGCGCATACTCCGGATACCATCAAATCAAGATGGCGGAAACAGACCAGGCCGCAACGGCATTCATTACTCCATACGGACCATTCTACTTCAACACAACGCCCTTCGGACTCAAAAATGCCGGCGCAACATATCAGCGCATGATTCAGACATGTCTGGCTACCTAGACCGGCAAAACAGTGGAGGCATACGTAGACGATGTGATCGTTAAGACCAAACACATCGAAACTCTAGTAGACGATTTGAGGCTCACATTCGACAACCTCCGAGCATATGACATTAAGCTCAACCCGGAAAAATGTGTTTTCGGCGTACCAGCCGGAAAGCTCTTGGGCTTCATTGTATCCGGTAGAGGAATTGAAGCAAACCCAGCCAAGATCCGAGCTCTGTCACAATTGGATATCCCAAAAGACCTCAAACAAATACAAAAACTGACTGGATGCATGGCGGCACTAAGCCGCTTCATCTCCCGTTTGGGAGAAAAGGCATTGCCTCTCTACGCCTCCTCCAGCGCACCGAACACTTCGAGTGGACGGATGCTGCCACGGCAGGACTCGAAGAAATAAAGGCCATATTAGCAACAAATCCGGTCCTGGCCGCGCCCAACCTAGGCGAACCAATGTTATTATACATCGCAGCAACACATCAAGTTGGAAGCGCAGTGCTTGTCGTCGAACGAGAAACAGAAGGACACAAATTCCCTCTTCAAAAACCAGTGTACTACATATCCACTGTCTTAACTCCATGCAAGTCCCGTATCCACATTATCAAAAGATAGTGTACGCGGTGTTCATGGCATCCCGGAAGCTGCGCCACTACTTTCAAGAGTGCTGGATAACAGTGGCCTCCGAAGTACCTCTCAATGACATTATAAACAACCGCGACGCGACGGGCAGGATTGCAAAATGGGCCATTAAGCTCTTACCATTTGACATAATCTACAAACCAAGGTGAGCTATAAAGTCGTAAGTTTTGGCTGACTTCATGGCCGAATGGACCAAAGCCGAACTCCCTAAAGAGTACGACGCATACTCCAATTGGATCATGCATTTTGACGGCTCCAAAATGTTGGCCGGCTTGGGGGCTGGCATCGTATTGACGTCCCCAACTGGAGACACAGTCCAATACATACTTCAGATAATGTACATGGACTCCAACAATGCAGCTGAATATGAGGCCCTTCTACATGGTCTCCGGATGGCAATCTCCATGGGTATTCAACGCCTAGAGGTGCGCGGGGATTCAAACCTCGCAATATCCCAAGTAAATGGAGACTTTGACGCCAAGGATCTGAAAATGGAAGCCTATCGTAACGCCGTCTTAAAATTGTCAGCTCGGTTCGAAGGACTCGAATTCCACCATGTAGCCCGGGATAACAACCAGGCAGCCGACGTGTTGGCGTGCATCGGCGCAAAACGCGACGCCGTCCCTCCAAACATCTTCTTGGAGCGGCTCTTTAAGCCATCCGTATTATGGGAAGAGGAGTCCGGAAATAGCAACCCGGAACTAACCGCGCCACCCAACACGGAACATTCTGACACAGTCGATGGCTCAGCCAATGAAATAACACCCTCAGCCCACGAAATAATGGCAGTAATTGCCCCGTGGACGGAAGCATTCCTAGCCTACTTAACTAGGCAGGAACTTCCCGAAGACCAAAATGAGGCCCGCTGCATAGTTCAGCGATCTAAAGCCTACAAGGTCCATGAGGGAGAACTTTATAAGAAAAGCACAACCGGAGTCCTTCAAAGGTGCATCTCCGAAGAGGAAGGGCGAAATCTCCTAGCTGAAATTCATGCCGGAGTCGGCGGGCACCACGCTGCAGCCCGGGCCCTTGTAGGCAAGGCCTTCCATACAGGATTTTATTGGCCGACTGCCCGGGCAGATGCTCAGGACTTAGTCCAACGATGCGTCGGTTGCCAGCTCTTTGCTAATCAAAGCCACATGCCACCCACCGCCCTCAAAACTATACCCATCACCTGGCCGTTTGCGGTCTGGGGGCTTGACATGGTTGGACCCCTTAAAGGGGGAACCCACAAGCAAAAATACCTTTTGGTCATGGTGGACAAATTCAGCAAATGGATAGAGGCCAAGCCAGTTAAAACGGCAGAATCCGGACCCGTGATAGACTTCATATCTGGGGTAGTACACCGTTATGGCGTCCCCCATAGCATCATCACTGATAACGGCACGAATTTCACGGCCGACAAGCTTAAACTCTGGTGCGAAAATATGGGCATCAGGCTCGGCTACGCTTCAGTCTATCACCCCCAAACTAACGGTCAACTCGAACGAGCAAATGGTCTAATCATGAGCGGCATCAAACCCAGATTAGTGCGGTCCCTCAGGGAATCTAACATGCACTAGGTAGAGGAGCTCGACTCCGTACTCTAGGGTCTGCGGACCACGCTAAACCGCACTACTGGATTCACACCATTTTTTATGGTGTACGGCGTAGAGGCAGTTTTGCCCTGCGATATAATTCATGACTCACCTCGCGTGTGCATGTACGAAGAAAGAGAAGCCGAGTTGGATCGGCAGGACAGTTTGGACGCCTTAGAGGAGGAGCGGGACGTGGCAAAAGCTCGTTCTGCATTCTATCAGCAGCAGGCTCGAAGATATCAAAGCAGAGAAGTACGGGCCTAAACTTATAATGTTGGCGAGCTAGTTCTACGCCTGCCGGACAAGAAAAAGGACAAACTTAAGCCCAAATGGGAAGGTCCCTTCATCATCGACCAAGTCCTGGCCGGCGGAGCATACCGTCTATGTAACGCATCTGACAACCGACTCGAGCCGAACCCATGGAACGCAGCCCGTCTCCGAAGATTCTACGCCTAGCGCCGGACTCAGAGTTCGTCTCCTTCCTCTGTCCACCTTTTATATTTTCGCTGTCTTTTGTCCCCCTCCTTCTTCCCCCTTTTTAGTAAAAGCTTTTGAGGGCTGATCTGCGCATTGTTCGCACACACTTGATGTGGTACCCGCACTCATTATACCTGGGGGCTTCTTTAACAGAAGCTTATTTATACGGCTTCATGCCCAACACATGTGTCATACTTCCGCATGTACCTTTTATTCACCATTATATGCATCGATATGACTTAAGTTTTGGCCAAGCTGGGTTGCCTTGCTCCTGTGCTTACCCCTACGTTTCCGATTTTTCGGCTAGGAGGTAAAGGGAGCACCTCTGCGATTGTTACTGCCGGGTCAGCTGGATGTGTACCTCAGACTGGGTGAAGCCGAAAGCTAGCGTTCTTAAGGGAATATTCGGTCGGTGACTTGAAAGATGATTTATTACTTATTTATTATCTGCCCCCAGATGCTTTTTCTGCTCTCTTCGTAGTACGGACATGCACCTTAGGGCATGCCTCCCAGGGAAAGGAACCCCTAACGGAACTATTCTCCATGGAAGATGTTTCTTACTAACCATGTAATATAACATAACTAGTTGGGCACTTGTCTGATAAAGCACTAATGACCCCTACGCCTGGTCTCCATGCATGCCTCGGTTTTTATATAACCGTTAGGGTATTCGGACACACTCCGGACTGTTGGGTCCCGAGGTTGAAGCGAAAAGGTCCGCAAAGACAAACGATCTACAATTCGGCTAGAAGACATTTTACATGTCATTTTAAAATTACATCGTCAAATTGACTGATTGAACTCCTCTTCAATCCCATCTAACAGGATGTCTAGCTTACAGTCCCGTTGGGAATATTTCGCGGCCAACTCTACTTGGCCGTACATTAAGCTCACAGGGATCTCCTTCCCATCGGACCCCATAGGTCCGACCTCGGCCATGTGGTTTGGATCAGCCTTCGTGTACCGCGTCTTCACCATGGCCCAGGCCTCTCTGGCGCCTTGACGGCAGGCCGATATCTTCCATAGACGGAAGCGCTGCCGTACTCCCTGAAGCTTCTCAGCAAGCCCTCCAAGACCCTCGGGTAGGGAGACGGACGACCATAAGGCCTGAACGACGCCGCTCATCGCCTGCCGAATACGTTCATGCAGTTGCAGCAGCTCGGGAAGAAGGTCACCCGTGGAACCAGGCATTTCCTCCGCCGGACGACCCGTGAGCACACCTACAGACACATTTCTGTCAATTGACTTCCTCGCCAAACTCTTCTTTTCAAAAGAGTTTGCTCAAGCACTTACTGTAAATGCCGCGACGAAGCCGCTGATTCTCCTTTACGGAGTCAGACAGCTGGACCCGAACATCTTTTACTTCTTCGCCCAGCTGGGTGTTGGCATCTTGGAGTTTGTTCCTCTCCTGCTGCACCCTCATAAGCACCTTCTCGCCGGCCTTCAGCTGGCGCAGCAGATGTTGCTTGTCCGGTTCCAGTCCGGCACCCTCTGCAATATTATTGTCAGACTTACGCACACGCCGCACTTCATAAACTACTTATCTTTTCGATGTATGTATTACCAGAGGGGGTCTCTGTGGCTCCCCCTGCGGCGGCTAGCGCGGCCTCAAGTTGGGCCTTGCACTCTTGAAGCTCCTGGGACAGACAGGTATTCTTCTCCGTAAGATCCTGCATAACAAATGATCCTTAAATCAGTTATTCTAACTATTTTAAGTCTCAGGGGCTACTGGCATATATAACTATTAAAATTCCTCACCCGTATGTCTTTCACATACTGCTCCGTGGCTCTGGTTAGACCATCTCAAGTGGCACGGAGGTGCGCGTCTCCCGCATTAAAGGCATTCAGTGCCTCCGGAGAGAAACACGCATCACGAAGAACCATCCGGCAGCGCCTGTGATTCATGGCGCTCTCCACCTCAGACCTGGTGGCGGACAGCCTGTCGGCATCCTCCGTTGGAGGAGCATCCGGCTCACACCTTGTGTTCGCCTCCCCTTCCGGACCAGGCGTTGGAGCATGGCTGGCGGAGGCTTGATTGGCAACCTCTCCGGACACTATCCGGCGAGCGCTCTTTCTCCTGGAAAAATCTTGAGCGTTAATATACCTCCTAGGAATCTTTCCTTTAAAAACGGCGGTGTGGCGTACCGTTGCGGCGACGTTTCGATTCGCGCCGCACTTCTCTTCTGCCTGCTGGGCCGAACTGAACCTTGTTGGTCAGCCGCCGCGGGTTTGGCTTCCCGCCTTAAAGGCGCCTCCTGTAGAGCACCGTTGGTATACGGTGGTCAGAAATGAGCATGGACCAAGTAATGGTGTCAGGACTCCGGTCGTAGTCACCTGGGAAGCCGGAGATAAACCGGGGTAGTCAGCCGTAATGGCGACTAGAGCATTGTCCATGCTAAGTTGGTGGAACACCCCGTCAATCAGCTCCACCTTTATGTCCGGATCCTCTTCGGAGGCCGGATCAAGGGATCGTTCCGGATCCTCGGGCTGTGGAGTCAGGCTTTTTATGCCCTCCACGTCCCGGCGCAGCTCCTGCGTCAAAATCACAAAGTGAGACACTTAACTTTGGGAATATGGATCGGATAGATAAACATCCGCTTACCCAGCTCCGAGGGTTATTCATGGAGAATCCATTCAATGGACTCGTGCGGAGGAAGTCCTCCTTCTCCCCCTTGTACAAGCCGGACAGGATCTTCACCAGATCGGCGGCCGATCCCGGCCCCTTGCGGCCATGACGGGTGGCGTCATCCTCCCCGTTGAAATCCCACATGGAGTGGCCCCTATATTGGAGCGGCTGCACCCCTCGCATAATGCACGTGGCCATGACTCCAATCATGGTCAATCCGGAGTGGGCCAGTAACCTTATCCAGCCCATCAGATATTGGACGCTCCCATCATCTTCCCGTTGAGGGCTTCGCGGGCGCCAACTCAGGCGTTTCTTCAGGGGAGCGTTGCTGAACTCCGAGAGGCCGATCCGAACTGGATCCGGCAGAGGGGCGTCTTCCATATAAAACCATTCCGAAGGCCAGTCTTCGGACGCCTTCTTCGGGGTTCCGGATAGATATTCGGTCCCGGCGATGCGCCATATTTCGGCTCTGCCCACTTGATATATCGACCCCTCGTGAGAACGGGGTACGAGGCAAAACAATCTCTTCCATAGCGCAAAATGGGGCTCGATGCCCAAGAACAGCTCGCAAAGAGCTACAAAGCCCGCGATGTGCAAAATGGAGGTAGGTGTAAGGTGGTGAAGATGGAGTCGATAGAACTCCAGGAGCCCCCGGAGAAACGGATTTATGGGAAATCCGAGTCCCCTTATTAGATAAGGGACGAAGCATACCCGCTCTCCTTTGGAGGGATTGGGGACGCTCTCCACCTACTTTCCACCCTTGTAGGTGGCCAGTCCGGCTCGAACCGGAACCATGACGGCTGGGGGAAGATATCCCTCGGCTTGGAGCGTCACTAGCACACTATGCGGAACTGAACATCTCCTCCAATCTCCTAGCCGAGGGCTGGGAGCGCGAGAGGAGGAGCCGCGTCGACTATCCATGATGGAATGGATTTTTGTCAGAGGCGCTTCGATGAGTACTTGCGGAAGGAGGATGGTGTGATTTGGATCTAGATCCTCGCCTCTCTTATAGGCAGCTTATTCGCGCGGCTAGGGGGTAAAACGCAAAAATACCCCAGCTTTTCGCATTCATACGACACGTGGAAGAGGGCCATTATTGGACGTGGAAGCCAAGGAGCGCAACATTTATAAGGAAGCCGGACACTATTCAGCAGGCACATGGAATTTGAAGGAGAACCCGCCTTGCAACGCCGAAGACAATATGCGCGCCGGACTCGTCGTCATTGAAGCCTGGTTCGGGGGCTACTGAGGGAGTCCCAGATTAGGGGGTGTCCAGATAGCCGAACTATCATCATCGACCGGACTCCAAGACTATGAAGATACAAGATTGAAGACTTCGTCCCGTGTCTGGATGGGACTTTCCTTGGCGTGGAAGGCAAGCTTGGCGATACGGATATGTAGATCTCCTACCATTGTAACTGACTCTGTGTAACCCTAGCCCTCTTCGGTGTCTATATAAACCGGATGGTTTTAGTCCATAGGACGAACAACAATCATACCATAGGCTAGCTTCTAGGGTTTAGCCTCCTTGATCTCGTGGTAGATCTACTCTTGTAATACCCACATCATCAATATTAATCAAGCAGGACGTAGGGTTTTACCTCCATCAAGAGGGCCCGAACCTGGGTAAAACATTGTGTCCCTTGTCTCCTGTTACCATCCGCCTAGACGCACAGTTCGGGACCCCCTACCCGAGATCCGCCAGTTTTGACACCGACAAGGAGCCCAAGAACGTATGGGCCGCCAATAGGCCGAAAGCTAATACGGGCTGGAAACAGCCCATGTAAATCACGGGCCATTAACGGGTACAAAGAAAATTACTGTTCATTATGGGCTAGACTCACCGTGGGCCTGTAAAGGGCCGAAAGATACGATGGCCTCATATGGGCCTAAAGACGTCGTGGGCCATACATGGGCCGAAAGTGAAATGGACTGGTGTTATATTCACGACCCACATGACGTTGTTGGGCCGATTTCCTTTAGGGCCTAACGGGCCGTGAGTTAACAGGCCGTAAAATGGGCTATTTGCGAAGAGACCGTTAACATGCTTTTTCATGGGCCAGCCCGTTAACTTTTGACCAAGTCAAACGGGCCGGTTTTGTAAGCTAAATGGGCTAGTGGTGGGCCGTGGCACGTGTCGACATATCATAGGCGCCTATCTGACCCACTGTCGAGCTGACATGTGTTTCGTCCGGCCAATAAGAATTTTTCACGTGGAAATTTCCCATTGGTCGGGGCTGTTAATGGGTTATCGGATCCAAAACCCAACCCGATAGCTTAACAGCGTTCCATGACGGTGGATGCCATGTGTCGGTCACCCTTGACGAAAGCACTTCTGTGATGCGCGATTTATCATCATGGAAGTGGACACTTCCGTGATGATAATTTTGGTAATGTCATGGAACACTTCTATAACAGCACATGTATGACTATCTTGATTCTGTCATAAAATCGTCATGGATGTACATGCATGACAAAAAACGCGACCTACTGTGACAAACACGTATCATCATGGAAGTGTATTTTTTTTGTAGTGTATATTTGATATACATGTTATTGATGTGTACCTTACTAGTGCTCGTAGGAGCTGCTACCTCTTGAGCATGAATTGGTTTTCCCTTGAAGAGGAAAGGGTGACGCAGCAAAGTAGCGTAAGTTTTCCCTCAGTTTTTAGAACCAAGGTATCAATCCAGTAGGAGGCTACACGCAAATCCCTCGTACCTACACAAACAGATAATAACCTTGCAACCAACATGATAATGGGGTTATCAATCCCTTCACGACCACTTGAAAAAATAAGATCTGATAGAGATAATAATAAGATAAATATTTTTGGTATTTTTATGATATAGATTGGAAAGTAAAGATTGCAAAATAAAATAGATCGGAAACTTATATGATGGAAAATAGACCCGGGGGCCATATGTTTCACTAGTGGCTTCTCTCAAGATAGCATAAGTATTACGGTGGGTGAACAAATTACCGTCGAGCAATTGATAGAAAAGTGCATAGTTGTGAGAATATCTAGGCATGATCATGTATATAGGCATCACGTCTGCGACAAGTAGATGGAAACGATTCTGCATCTACTACTATTACTCCACACATCGACCGCTATCCAACATGCATCTAGAGTATTATCTACTACTATTACTCCACACATCGACCGCTATCCAACATGCATCTAGAGTATTAAGTTCATAAGAATAGAGTAACACATTAGGCAAGATGACATGATGTACAGGGATAAACTCAAGCAATATGATATAAACCCCATCTTTTTATCCTCGATGGCTACAATACAATATGTGCCTTGCTGCCCCTGTTGTTACTGGGAAAGGACACCGCAAGATTGAACCCAAAGTTAAGCACTTCTCCCATTGCAAGAAAGATCAATCTAGTAGGCCAAACCAAACTGATAATTCGAAGAGACTTGCAAAGATAACCAATCATACATAAAATAATTCAGAGGAGATTCAAATATTGTTCATAGATAATCTTGATCATAAACCCACAATTCATCGGATCTTGACAAACACACCACAAAAAGAGTTACATCGAATAGATCTCCAAGAAGATCGAGGAGAACTTTGTATTGAGAATCAAAGAGAGAGAAGAAGCCATCTAGCTAATAATTATGGACCCGAAGGTCTATGGTAAACTAATCACAACTCATCAGAGAGGCTATGGTGTTGAAGCCCTCCATGATCGATTCCCCCTCCGGCGGAGTGCCGGAAAAGGCCCCAAGATGGGATCTCACGGGTACAGAAGGTTGCGGCGGTAGAAATAGGGTTTCATGGTGCTCCCCGATGTTTTTAAGGTATATGAGTATATATAGGCGAAGGAAGTAGGTCAGGGGAGCCACGAGGGGCCCACGAGGGTGGGGGCGCGCCCACTGATAACCCACAAGTATAGGGAATTACAACAGTTTTCGAGGGTAGAGTATTCAACCCAAATTTATTGATTCGAGATAAGGGGAGCCAAAGAATATTCTCAAGTATTAGCAGTTGAGTTGTCAATTCAACCACACCCGGATAACTTAGTATCTGCAGCAAAGTATTTAGTAGCAAAGTAGTATGATAGTAATGGTAACAGTAGCAAAAGTAAATATAGCAGTTTTGTAGTAATTGTAACAATAGCAACGGAAAAGTAAATAAGCAAAGCACAATATGTGAAAAGCTCGTAGGCATTGGATCAGTGATGGATAATTATGTCGGATGCAATTCCTCATGTAATAGTTATAACATACGGTGACACAGAACTAGCTCCAGTTCATCAATGTAATGTAGGCATGTATTCCGAATATAGTCATACGTGCTTATGGAAAAGAACTTGCATGTCATCTTTTGTCCTACCCTCCCGTGGCAGCGGGGTCCTAGTGGAAACTAAGTGATATTAAGGCCTCCTTTTAATAGAGTACCGGACCAAAGCATTAACACATAGTGAATACATGAACTCCTCAAACTACGGTCATCACCGAGAAGTATCCCAATTATTGTCACTTCGGGGTTGTCGGATCATAATATATAATAGGTGACTATAGACTTGCAAGATAGGATCAAGAACTCACATATGTTCGTGAAAACATAATAGGTTCAGATCTGAAATCATGGCACTCGAGCCCTAGTGACAAGCATTAAGCATAGAAAAGTCATAGAAACATCAATCTTAGAACATAGTGGATACTAGGGATCAAACCCTAACAAAACTAACTTTATTACATGGTAAATCTCATCCAACCCATCACCGTCCAGCAAGCCTACGATGGAATTACTCACGCACGGCGGTGAGCATCATGAAATTGGTGATGGAGGATGGTTGATGATGACGACGACGACGAATCCCCCTCTCCGGAGCCCCGAACGGACTCCAGATCAGCCCTCCCGAGAGATATTAGGGCTTGGTGGCGGCTCTGTGTTGTAAAACATGATGAAACTTTCTCTCTGTTTTTTTCTCCACCAAACGGAATATATAGAGTTGGAGTTGAGGTCGGTGGAGAAGCAGGGGGCCCACGAGACAGGGGGTGCGCCCAGGAGGAGGGGGCGTGCCCCCTCCTCGTGGATAGGGTGTGGCCCCCCTGGCCTTGATTCTTTCGCCAGTATTTTTTATATTTTCCAAAAGTTATCTCTGTGGATTTTCAAGTCATTCTGAGAACTTTTGTTTTCTGCACTATAAACAACACCATGGCAGTTCTGCTGAAAACAGCGTCAGTCCGGGTTAGTTTCATTCAAATCATGCAAGTTAGAGTCCAAAAAAAGGGCAAAAGTGTTTGGAAAAGTAGGTACGTTGGAGACGTATCAACTCCCCAAGCTTAAACCTTTGCTTCTCCTCAAGCAATTCAGTTGATAAACTGAAAGTGATAAAGAAAAACTTTTACAAACTCAGTTTGCTCTTCTTGTTGTAAATATGTAAAGCCAGCATTCAAGTTTTCAGCAAAGATTATGAACTAACCATATTCACGATAACACTTAGGTCTCATGTTTACTCATATCAATGGCATAATCAACTAGCAAGCAATAATAATAAATCTCGGATGACAACACTTTCTCAAAACAATCATAATATGATATAACAAGATGGTATCTCGCTAGCCCTTCCTAAGACCGCAAAACATAAATGCAGAGCACCTTTAAAGATCAAGGACTGACTAAACATTGTAATTCATGGTAAAAGAGATCCAGTCAAGTCATACGCGATATAAACTAATAGTAATGAATGCAAATGACAGTGTGCTCTCTAGCGGGTGCTTTTTAATAAGAGGATGATGACTCATCATAAAAGTAAATAGATAGGCCCTTCATAGAGGGAAGCAGGGATTTGTAGAGGTGCCAGAGCTCGATTTTAAAATAGAGATGAATAAAATTTTGAGCGGTATACTTTCACTGTCAACACAACAACTATGAGATCTCGATATCTTCCATGCTACATATATTATAGGCAGTTCCCAAACAGAATGGTAAAGTTTATACTCCCCCACCACCAACAAGCATCAATCCATGGCTTGCTCGAAACAACGAGTACCTCCAACTAGCAACAACCCTGGGGGAGTTTTGTTTAATTATTTCGATTTGCTTTGATCTTTTTGATCATGGGACTGGGCATCCGGGCTATTAGCCATTTTCTCGTGAATGAGGAGCGGAGTCCACTCCCCTTGAGAATAACCCACCTAGCATGGAAGATACAGACAGCTCTAGTTGAAACATGAGCTGCTCGAGCATACAAAATAGAATTTTATTTGAAAGTTTGGAGTTTGGCACATACAAATTTACTTGGAACGGCAGGTAAATACCGCATATAGGAAGGTATGGTGGACTCATATGGAATAACTTTGGGGTTTATGGAGTTTGGATACACAAGCAATATTCCCACTTAGTACAGGTGAAGGCTAGCAAAAGACTGGGAAGCGACCAACTGAGAGAGCGACAACAGTCATGAACATGCATTAAAATTAATTGACACTGAGTGCAAGCATGAGTAGGATATAATCCACCATGAACATAAATATCGTGACGGCTATGTTGATTTGTTTCAACTACATATGTGAACATGTGCCAAGTCAAGTCACTCGAATCATTCAAAGGAGGATACCACCCTATCATACCACATCACAACCATTTTAATAGCATGTTGGCACGCAAGGTAAACCATTATAAACTCCTAGCTAATTAAGCATGGCTTAAGCAACTACGATCTCTAATTGTCATTGCAAACATGTTTATTCATAATAGGCTGAATCAAGAATGATGAACTCATCATATTTACAAAAACAAGAGAGGTCGAGTTCATACCAGCTTCTCTCATCTCAATCAGTCCATCATATATCGTCATTATTGGCTTTCACTTGCACGACCGAACGGTGTGTATAATAATAATAGTGCACATGCATTGGGCTAAGCTGGAATCTGCAAGCATTCAATTCAAGAGAGAAGACAAAGTAATGTGGGCTCTATGTTAAATCAATAATCATGCATATGAGAGCCACTAAATATTTTCATTATGGTCTTCTCCTCTCGACCCCCAAAGGAAAGGAAAAAATAAAACTATTTACACGAGAAAGCTCCCAACAAGTAAAAGAAGAACGGGAAATCTTTTTGGGTTTTCTTTTTTACTTACTACTACAAGGATGGAAATTGAACTAACTAATTTTTTTGGTTTTTCTTAAGGTTTATCAAACACACAAGAAGAAGGCTAGAAAAAGAAAAAGAAACTAGCATGGATAATACAATGAAAGAGTATGAGCACCGACAACTATAATAGCATGTGAACATGAATGTAAAGTCGGTGAGAAATACGTACTCCCCGAAGCTTAGGCTTTTGTCCTAAGTTGGTATATGCCCAAGGATCGCGGCTACTCTCCACGGTGTACTGAGGAGTGTCATCTGGATACCACTGGCTGGCGATCTCCTCCAGATCCCACTAATAACATGATGGACGATAAGGATCCAGTGGTGGTTCTGGCTCAGGCTATGGAGCTGACGTCTGGCCTCGGTGCGCGTACACGGCCTTCGGCAAGACAAGGTAATGACTGTTTGATCCGGTCATGGAGGAAGTGGGTGAGGCTTGGCCTTTTCTTTCTCCTTAGCTTATTTATCCTGGGAGCTTTGGCTAGAGGAGCCCCTCAAGAAGAACCTCTTCATCTTTTTCTGAAAATTTCTGAAATTTTTAGTAACTTCAAAATAAAAGTGAATCAAACTAAACAATATTGATAGCAACTACTCCCACAAGTTCCTAGAGCCTATATCATGCATTGGAATTACTTGGGACCTCATAAATTTGACATGCAAGCTCAAGAACAGGGTCACCCTTGCAGCAAAAATTTGCAATGAATAAAGCACTAGAACAAAAACTAATTGGACCAATGGAGGAGTCACATACCAAGCAACAATCTCCCAAAGCAGTTTTGTGAATGGAGCTTTGAGCAAGGAGATCGAAAATCGTAGCAAAATGAGCTAGAACTCGTGCTTGAGCTGGATGGGGATTTTTTTGGGAGGAAGATGGAGTGTGTGGGTGCAGGAATAAGTGGAGGGGGGCCACCATGGGCCCACGAGGCAGGGCGCGCGACCCCTATAGGTGGGCGCACCCTGGACCCTCGTGGCCAGGTGCTTGCCCCCCTGCTGTGTTCTTAGTGCTTAAAATCCTCAAATATTCCATAAAAAATCATACTAAATTTGCAGGGCATTTGGAGCACTTTTATTTTCGGGGTATTTTTTATTGCATGGATAATTGAGAAAACAGACAGATAATACTATTTTTGCTTTATTTATTCTAAATAACAGAAAGTAAAAAGAGGGTACAGAAGGTTGTGCCTTCTAGTTTCATCCATCTCATGATCATCAAAAGGAATCCACTAACAAGGTTGATCAAGTCTTGTTAACAAACTCATTCCGAATAACATGGAACCAGAGAAATTTTGAATAACACTAGGTTACCTCAACGGGGATATGCACATCCCCAACAATAAGAATATCATATTTGTTCTTGACAGTGGGAAGAGGAAATTCAAAACCTCCAATAATGATAGTTGGAACTTTTCCAATAGAATTGATGCTATGAACTTGAGGTTGTTTCCTCGGAAAGTGTACCGTATGCTCATTACCATTAACATGAAAAGTGACATTGCGCAATCAATAACAGCCCCTGTAGTATTCAAAAAGGGTCTACCAAGGATAATCGACATACTATCGTCCTCGGGAATATCAAGAATAACAAAGTCCGTTAAGATAGTGACATTTGCAACCACAACAGGCACATCCTCACAAATACCGACAGGTATAGCAGTTGATTTATCAGCCATTTGCAAAGATATTTCTGTAGGTGTCAACTTATTCAATTCAAGTCTACGCTATAAAGAGAGAGGCATAACACTAACACCGGCTCCAAGATCACATAAAGCAGTTTTAACATAGTTTCTTTTAATGGAGCATGGTATAGTTGGTACTCCTGGATCTCCATGTGTCTTTGGTATTCCACCTTTAAAAGTGTAATTAGCAAGCATGGTGGAAATTTCAGCTTCCGGTATCTTTCTTTTATTTGTAATGATATCCTTCATATATTTAGCATAAGGATTTACTTTAAGCATATCAGTTAAGCGCATACGTAAGAATATATGTCTAATCATTTCAGCAAAGCGCTCAAAATCCTCATCATCCTTTGTCTTCGATGGTTTAGGAGGAAAGGGCATGGGTTTCTGAACCCATGGTTCTCTTTCTTTACCGTGCTTCCTAGCAACAAAATCTCTCTTATCATAATGTTGATTCTTTGATTGTGGGTTATCAAGATCAACATCAGGTTCAATCTCTACTTAATTATTATTGCCAGGTTGAGCCTCAACATGAACATTATCATTATCATTATCACTAGGTTCATGTTCATCACCTGATTGTGTTTCAGCATAAAAAATAGAAATATCATTGGGATTCTCAGGTGTGTCTACAACAGGTTCACTAGAAGCATGCAAAGTCCTATCATTTTTCTTTTTCTTCTTTTTAGAAGGACTAGGTGCATCTACATTATTTCTCTGAGAATCCTGCTCGATTCTCTTAGGGTGGCCTTCGGGATACAAAGGTTCCTGAGTCATTCTACCAGTTCTAGTAGCCACTTTGACAGCAAAATCATGTTTATTATTTAATTCATCGAGCAAATCACTTTGAGCCTTAAGTACTTGCTTAGCTTGAGTGGTAACCATAGAAGCATATTTGCTAATGAGTTTAAGTTCACCTTTAACTCTAGCCATATAATCACTCAAGCGTCCTATCATGAAAGCATTATTCTTTAATTCTCTACCAACATAAGCATTAAAACTTTCTTGTCTAGCCATAAAGTCATCAAATTCATCTAAACATTGGCTATGAAATTTAGTAGACGGGATTTCAACTTTATCATATCTATAGAGAGAATTTACCTTTACTACCTGTGTCGGGTTACAAGACAATGTGTTTCTTCAACAGGCGGTATATTAAGACCATGTATTTCTTCAATAGGAGGTAAATTCTTAACATCTTCGACTTTAATACCTTTTTCTTTCATAGATTTCTTTGCCTCTTGCATATCTTCAGGACTGAGAAATAGAACACCCCTCTTCTTCGGAGTAGGTTTAGGAATAGGCTCAGGAATTGGCTCAATTGGCTCAGGAATTGGCTCAGGAAGAGTCCAATTATTTTCATTAGTCAACATATTATTCAGTAATAATTCAGCTTGGTCGACTGTTCTTTCCCTGAAAACACAACCAACACAACTATCCAAGTGGTCTTTGGAAGCATCGGTTAGTCCATTATAAAAGATATCAAGTATTTCATTTTTCATAAGAGGATGATCAGGCAAAGCATTAAGTAATCAGAGAAGCCTCCCCCGAGCTTGTGGGAGACTCTCTTCTTCAATTTGCACAAAATTATATATTCCCCGCAAGGCAGCTTGTTTCTTATGAGCAGGGAAATATTTAGCAGAGAAGTAATAAATCATATCCTAGGGACTACGCACACAACCAGGATCAAGAGAATTAAACCAAGTTTTAGCATCACCCTTTAATGAGAACGGAAATATCTTAAGTATATAATAATAGCGAGACTTCTCATCATTAGTAAACAGGGTGGCTATATCATTTAACTTGGTAAGATGTGCCACAACAGTTTCAGATTCATAGCCATAAAAAGGATCAGATTCAACCAAAGTAATTATCTCAGGATCAACAGAGAATTCATAATCCTTATCAGTAACAAAGATAGGTGAAGTAGCAAAAGCAGGGTCATATTTCATTCTAGAATTTAGAGTTTTCTTTTTAAGTTTAGCTAGTAATTTCTTAAGATCAGATCTATCATTGCAAGCAAAAAGATCTCTAGCAGTTTCTTCATCCATAACATAACCCTTAGGAACAATAGGCAATTCATATTTAGGGGGAGAACCTTCATCATCACTATCATCAATAATTTCATCTTCAATAATTTCATTGTCTCTAATCCTAGCAAGTTGTTCATCAAGAAATTCACCTAATGGCAAAGTAGTATCAAGCACAGAAGTAGTTTCATCATAAGTATCATGCATAGCAGAAGTGGCATCATCAATAACATGCGACATATCAGAATTCATAGCAGTAGTAGGTTTAAGCATCGCAAGCTTACTAAAAACATAAGGAGAATCTAGTGCAAAGCTAGATGGCAGTTCCTTACCTCCCCTCGTAGTTGAGGGAAAAATCTTAGTTCTTTCGTCTTTCAAGTTCCTCATAGTGACCAGCAGATATAAATCCCAAGTGACTCAAAGAATAGAGCTATGCTCCCCGACAACGGCGCCAGAAAATAGTCTTCATAACCCACAAGTACAGGGAACGCAACAGTTTTCGAGGGTAGAGTATTCAACCCAAATTTATTGATTCGACACAAGGGGAGCCAAAGAATATTCTCAAGTATTAGCAGTTGAGTTGTCAATTCGACCACACCTAGATAACTTAGTATCTACAGCAAAGTATTTAGTAGAAAAGTAGTATGATAGTAATTGTAACAGTAGCAAAAGTAAAGATAGCAGTTTTGTAGTAATTGTAACAGTAGCAACAGAAAAGTAAATAAGCAAAGCACAATATGTGAAAAGCTCGTAGGCATTGGATTAGTGATGGATAATTATGTCGGATGTGATTCCTCATGTAATAGTTATAACATACGGTGACACAGAACTAGCTCCAGTTCATCAATGTAATGTAGGCATGTATTCCGAATATAGTCATACGTGCTTATGGAAAAGAACTTGCATGACATCTTTTGTCCTACCCTCCCGTGGCAGCGGGGTCCTAGTGGAAACTAAGGGATATTAAGGCCTCCTTTTAATAGAGTACCGGACCAAAGCATTAACACATAGTGAATACATGAACTCCTCAAACTACGGTCATCACCGAGAAGTATCCCGATTATTGTCACTTCGGGGTTGTCGGAACATAACACATAATAGGTGACTATAGCCTTGCAAGATAGGATCAAGAACTCACATATATTCATGTAAACATAATAGGTTCAGATCTGAAATCATGGCACTCGGGCCCTAGTGACAAGCATTAAGTATAGCAAAGTCATAGCAACATCAATCTCATAACATAGTGGATACTAGGGATCAAACCCTAACAAAACTAACTTGATTACATGGTAAATCTCATCCAACCCATCACCGTCCAGCAAGCCTACGATGGAATTACTCACGCATGGCAGTGAGCATCATGAAATTGTTAATGGAGGATGGTTGATGATGATGACGGCGACGAATCCCCCTCTCCGGAGCCCCGAACGGACTCCAGATCAGCCCCCCCCGAGAGAGATTACGGCTTGGCGGCGGCTCCATGTCATAAAACATGGTGAAACTTTCTCTCTTATTTTTTTTCTCCGCGAAACGGAATATATAGAGTTGGAGTTGAGGTCGGTGGAGCAGCAGGGGGCCCATAAGACAGGGGGTGCACCCAGGGGGAGGGGGGGCGCCCCGACCCTTGTGGACAGGGTGTGGGCCCCCTGGCCTTGATTCTTTTGCCAGTATTTTTTCTATTTTCCAAAAGTTATCTCCGTGGATTTTCAAGTCATTCCAAGAACTTTTGTTTTCTGCACAATAAACAACACCATGGCAGTTCTGCTGAAAACAGCGTCAGTCCGGGTTAGTTTCATTCAAATTATGCAAGTTAGAGTCCAAAACAAGGGCAAAAGTGTTTGGAAAAGTAGATACGTTGGAGACATATCACCCACCACCTGGGCGTGCCTCCCTGCCTCGTGGCCGCCTCGTTTCTTTCTTGACATCCACTCCAAGTCTCCTGGATTGTGTTTGTTCCAAAAATAACTCTCCCGAAGGTTTCATTCCGTTTGGACTCTGTTTGATATTCCTTTTCTGTGAAACACTGAAATAGGCAAAAAAACAACAATTTGGGTTGGGCCTCTGGTTAATAGGTTAGTCCCAAAAATAATATAGATGTGCTTAGTAAAGCCCATTAAACATCCAAAACAGGTAATATAATAACATGGAACAATCAAAAATTATAGATACATTGGAGATGTATTAGTAGCCCCTGGTATTTGATACCTGTTCGGTAGCTCAGATTACTAACTTGAAATAGGATTTGCAGAACAAAAAGAGACTACTTGAGGGTAAAGTGACGATGTGTGTTGGAAGTGGTTCCAAGATTGATATGATCATCATCGCACACTCCCTATACTTTAGGGATTAGTGTTGAACCTAAATAAATGTTATTTGGTGTTTTTGCTGAGCATGAACAAGATAGGATCGTGTTTATTGCAATACAATTATTCATTTAAGACAGAGAATAATTGTTATCCTGTTTACATGAATAAAACCTTCTATGGTCATACACCCAATGCTAATGGTTTATTGAATCTCGATCGTAGTGATACACATGCATATTCATAATATTGATGACAAAAGATGCAAAGATGATAATGATAGTGCACCATACTTGTGGCACTGCCGTTTAGGTCATATTAGTGTAAAGCGCATGAAGAAACTCTATGCTGATGGACTTTTGTAATCACTTGATTATGTATCATTTGATACTTGCGAACCATGCCTCATGGGCAAGATGACTAAAACTCCGTTCCACGAAACAATGGAGTGAGCCAATGACTTATTGGAAATAATACATACCGATGTATACAGTCCTATGAGTGTTGAGGGTCGCGACGGGTATCGTTATTTTCTGACCTTCACAGATGATTTGAGCAGATATGGGTATATCTACTTAATGAAACACAATTCTGAAACATTTCAAAAGTTCAAAGAATTTCAGAGTGAAGTGGAGAATCATCGTAACAAGAAAATAAAGTTTCTACGATCTGATCGCGGAGGCGAATATTTGAGTTACAAGTTTGGCCTTCATTTAAAACAATGTGGAATAGTTTCACAACTCACACCACCTGGAACACCACAATGTAATGGTGTGTCCAAACATCGTAATCGTACTTTATTAGATATGGTGCGATCTATGATGTCTCTTACCGATTTACCACTATCATTTTGGGGTTGTGCATTAGAGACAACTGCATTCACGTTAAATAGGGAACCGTCTAAATTTGTTGAGACGACACCGTATGAACTGTGGTTTGGTAATAAACCTAAGCTGTCACTTGTTAAATTTTGGGGTTGCGACACTTATGTCAAAAGGCTTCATCCTGATAAGCTCGGACCCAAATCGGAGAACTGAGTCTTCATAGGATACCCTAAGGAAACAATTGGGTACACCTTCTACCACAAATCTGAAGGCAATATCTTTGTTGCCAAGAATGGAACCTTTCTAGAGAAGGAGTTTCTCTTGAAAGAAGTAAGAGGGAGGAAAGTAGAACTTGATGAGGTAATTGTACCTTCTCTCAATTTTAGAAAGTAGCTCATCCTAGAAATCCATTCCCGTGATGCCTATACCAACTAGAGAGGAAGCTAATGATGATGATCATGAAACTTCAGATCAAGTTACTACCGAACCTCGTAGGTTAACCAGAACACGATCAACATCAGAGTGGTACGGTAATCCTATTCTGGAAGTCATGTTAGTAGACCATGGTGAACCTACAAACTATGAAGAAGCTATAATGAGCACAGATTCCGATAAACGGCTTGAGGCCATGAAATCTGAGATAGGATCCACGTATGAGAACAAAGTGTGGACTTTGGCAGATTTGCCCGATGATCGGCAAGCCATTGAGAATAAATGGATCTTCAAGAGGAAGACGGACGTTGATGGTAGTGTTACTATCTACAAAGATCGACTTGTCGTAAAAGGTTTTTAACAAGTTCAAGGAGTTGACTATGATGAGATTTTCTCACTTGTAGCGATGCTTAAGTCTGCCCGAATCATGTTAGCAATTGCCACATTTTATGCAATCTGGCAAATGGATGTCAAAACTGCATTCATTAATGGATTTCTTAAAAAATGACGTATATGATGCAACCAGAAGGTTTTGCTGATCCTAAAGGTACTAAGAAAGTGTGCAAGCTCCAGCAATCCATCTATGGACTGGTGCAAGCATCTCGGAGTTGGAATATACGCTTTTACGAGGTGATCAAAGCATATGGTTTTATATAGACTTACGGTGAATCCTGTGAGTGGGAGCTCTGTGGCATTTCTGATGTTATATGTGGATGACATATTATTGATTGGAAATGATATAGAATTTCTGGATAGCATAAAAGGATACTTGAATAAGTGTTTTCAATAAAAACCTCAGTGAAGCTACTTATATATTGGACATCAAGATCTATAGGGATAGATCAAGACGTTTAATAGGACTTTCAAAAATCACATACCTTGACAAGATTTTGAAAGAAGTTCAAAATGGACAAGTCAAAGAAAGGGTTCTTGCCGGTGTTGCAAGGTGTGAAGTTGAGTAAGACTCAAAACCGGACCACGACAGAAGATAGAGAGAAAATGAAAGTCATTCCCTATGCCTTAGCCATAGGTTCTATAAAGTATGCCATGCTGTGTATCAAACCTGTTGTGTGGCCTGCCATGAGTTTGGCAAGGGGGTAGAATAGTGATCCAGGAGTAGATCACTAGACAACGGTCAAAATTATCCTTAGAGGAGTAAGGAAATGTTTCTCGGTTATGGAGGTGATAAAGAGTTCATCATAAAGAGTTATGTCGATGCAAGCTTTTACACCAATCCAGATAACTCTGAGTCTCAATCTGGATACATATTGAAAGTGGCAGCAATTAGCTAGAGTAGCTCCATATAGAGCATTGTAGACATAGGAATTTGGAGAATACATATGGATCTGAATATGGCAGACCCGTTGACTAAACTTCTCTCACAAGCAAAACATAATCACACCTTAGTACTCTTTGGGTGTTAATCACATAGTGATGTGAACTACATTATTGACTCTAGTAAACCCTTTGGGTGTTGGTCACATGGTGATGTGAACTATGGGTGTTAATCACATAAAAATGTGAACTATTGGTGTTAAATCACATGACAATGTGAACTAAATTATTGACTCTAGTGCAAGTGGGAGACTGAAGGAAATATGCCCTAGAGGCAATAATGAAGTTGTTGTTTTACATTTCCTTATATCATGATAAATGTTTATTATTCATGCTAGAATTGTATTAACCGAAAACTTGATACATGTGTGGATACATAGACAAAATACAGTGTCCCTAGTAAGCCTCTACTAGACTAGCTCGTTAATCAAAGATGGTTAAGTTTCCTAACCATAGACATGTGTTGTCATTTGATGAACGAGATCACATCATTAGGAGAATGATGTGATGGACAAGACCCATTCGTTAGCTTAGCATTATGGTCGTTCAATTTTATTCCTATTGCTTTCTTCATGTCAAATACATATTCCTCCGACTATGAGATTATGCAACTCTCGAATACCCAAGGTATACCTTGTGTGCTATAAAACGTCACAACGTAACTAGGTGATTACAAAGATTCTCTACAGGTATCTCCGAAGGTGTTTTGTTGGGTTGGCATAGATCAAGATTAGAATTTGTCACTCTGAGTATCCGAGAGGTATCTCTAGGCCCTGTTGGTAATACACATCATAAGAAGCCTTGCAAGCAAAGTGAATGACGAGTTAGTTGCGGGATGATGTATTATAGAACGAGTAAAGAGACTTGCTGGTAACGAGATTGAACTAGGTATGAAGATACCGACGATCGAATCTCGGGCAAGTAACATATCCATGGACAAAGGGAATAACGTATGTTGTCATAACGGTTCAACCAATAAAGATCTTCGTAGAATATGCAGGAGCCAATATAAGCATCCAGGTTCCGCTATTGGTTATTGACCGGAGAGGTGTCTCGGTCATGTCTACATAGTTCTCGAACCCGTAGGGTCCGCACGCTTAACGTTCGATGACGATATTGTATTATATGAGTGATGTGATTTGGTTACCGGATGTTGTTCGGAGTCCCGGATGAGATCATAGACATGATGAGGAGTCTCGAAATGGTCGAGAGATAAAGATTGATATATAGGACGATAGTATTCTGACACCAGAAGTGTTCCGGAGGGTACCGGGTACATATTGGGTCACCGGAAAGGAGTTTCGGGCAACCCGGGCAAAGATATGGGCTTAATGGGCCGAGGGAGGGACATACCAGCCCACAAGGGGCTTGTGCGCCCCTTTCCCTGGCCATAGGCCCTAGAGGAAGGAAAGAAGGGGGTTCCACCTCCTCCTACCTTTCCCCCTTGGTGGGAGAAAGGAAAGGGGGGGGGGGGCACCTCCTCCTTCCTTCCCCTCATCGCCAAAAGAAGGAAAGGGGGGGCACCGGCCTACGGCAGGATCCCAAGTAGGATCCCTCCTACTTGGGGCGCCCCTAGGGCTGCTTCTCCCTCCCTCCCACCTATATATACATGGGGAGGGGGAGCCTAGAAGACATACGAACATATGTTATCGGTGTGCGGTGCCTCCCTCCACAAATTACACCCTCGGTCATATTCTCGTAGTGCTTAGTGTAAGTGCATCTAGTGCCACCCCTAGTTGGTTTTGGAGTATTGACGACAAAGTTGGTTGAGGGACTAATGCGTTTGTGAGAATTGCAGGATAACGCAGGTAGTGTCCCTCATTGATTCCGTTTACCTACCGGAGATGACCCCTAAAAATGTATGAAGACATTGAAGACAATGGTGGTATGTGAAGATATTCATATTGAAGACTATGACATGAGAAGACATTGAGTGAAGACTATGGAGCGCGAAGACTGTGTTGTTTCGTTGTTTCCTTTTCTTCTTTGTTGAGTCATAGGAACCACTGTACTGTTAAGTGGGGTCCAAGTGAACTAAGTCAGAATGATTGAAGTGATGCTCAACCCAAATCCTATGTCTTCGAGCGAAGACAATGAGAGCTAATCTTATCCTGAGCTGGATAAGTCAGCTTTGCTAGTAGCCCAAGTAAAGTTGCCGTGTGTGTTTGAAATCTGACCGTTGGAACACGTGTCAGTTCCTTAGTGACCCAGGGTCATTTCGGACATATCAGGTCGGGTTGCCCAGTGGCTATAAATAGCCCACCCCCTTCACCATAAATTGGTGGCTGCTCAGAGTTAGTTTACAGCTTTTGTCATTTTGAGAGCAACCCACCTCGAAGCCTTTGAGAGAGAAATCCTTGCGAGGACAAAGCCCAAACACCCAGAGCCAAAGAGTGTTGGGCATCACTGAAGTCTTTCTGTCTGTGTGACCTGAAGACTTACTACACTTGAGGACTGTGTATCCTCTAGCCGGTTAGGCATCGCGTTCTCAGCATCCAAGAGTCATTGTAGATTGCCGGTGAACGAAGTCTGTGAAGGTTCGGAAGTCTACCTTGAAGACTTACCAGAGTGATTGGGCGAGGACTGTGTGTCCTTAGTTCAAGGAGAATACGGTGAGGACTTGGTGTCCTGAGCTGCGTGCTCAGCGACTGGGTGTCCGGGACTGTGTGTCCTCGAGTTTAAATACTCAGCCGCTCCAACCAGACGTATAGTTGTCACAGCAACTGGAACTGGTCCAACAAATCCTGTGTCTTCAACAAGTGACTGGTTCTATCCTCTTCCTACTTTTACTTAAGTTTGTCTTCGTGAAGTCATTGCCTATCTGTGTATATGTTTGACTTCATTGCTTGACTACTACTGTTGATTGGCTTCATACTGTCTTCCATCCTGATCCTTACTACTTAGCTGCTATTAGTCCCGTACTTTCACATCATTTCATACTTGACTATGGTTTTCTTATGGTAGTTTATCTTCCACTGCATATCAACTAGGTCATTTCTATTGTTTGTCTTCGAAACTTCCAAGTTTTGAAGACTTTCATAAAAAATCTCCTATTCACCCCCCTCTAGTCGATACTAGCACTTTCAATTGGTATCAGAGCAAGGTACTCCCTTGTTCTGTGTGATTCGGTTTAACCACCTGGAGTTTAGCTATGTCGACTGCATGGATAATCAAAGTCTCCGCTGCTTGCCCCGTGTTCGATGGAACTGAATATCCCTACTGGAAGAATAAGATGCGCATGCATCTTGAAGCATTAATGTCGACCTTTGGTATGCCGTCAAGAACGGTGTTCCCAAAACCGGTGAAGGTGTCACCCCCACTGATGTCAAGAAGTTCATTCAACTGGACTCTACCGCCAAGAACATTATCTGTGGACATCTGACCAAAGGACAATATGGCCGTGTGAGTGCTCTGGAAACGTCGAAGCTAGTCTGGGACTGGCTATCCAAGGTCAATGAAGGCGTCTCAACCCAAAGAGATCAAAGGATCAGTGTTCTTCACAACCACTTCAAGAGAAACGACAATGAAAATGTCCAGCTCACGTTTGATCGTCTGACTAACATCATAAATGAGCTTCAGGCTCTCGGCGCCACTGAGATTACCAAGCATGAAATCGTCAAGACACTACTGAGATCACTTGACAACTCCTTTGACACCCTTGCCCTCATGATACAAGAACGCCCTGACTTCAAGACACTCGACCCGTCTGATATACTTGAGAGGCTCAACACACATGAGTTCCAACTTTCTGAGAAAAGAGATATCTATGGTCCCAACTATGGCCGAACTCGCGCTTTGAAGGCAAAAGTTGTTTCCTCATCTGAAGAAGAATCTGACTGCAGTTCTGATGATCCTGAAGACATTGGAAAGGAACTTGCTATGCTTGTGAAAAAGTTCCAGAAGTTCACCAAGAAGAAAGGCTTCAGAAAGTCTTCACGATCTAGCTCAAGGAATGATGAAGCTTCCACCCATGACCACAAGAAGAAAACCTGCCACAAGTGCAAGAAACCTGGTCACTACATATCTGAGTGTCCACAGTGGGACAATGAGAAGAAGAAGAAGAAGAAGAAGAGCAAGGAATATGATTCTGATGACAAGAAGAAGAAGAAATCTTCAAAGTCTTCTTCCAAGTCCTCATCAAGGTCTTCATCTCATAAGAAGAGCTCATCTGGCAAGGCTCATGCTTTTGTGCGCAAGGAAATGGATTCAGAGGAGGAGTCTGCTTCTGAGGAGGCGGAGGTGCAGTATGGAGAGGAGTCTGACCCTGGTGTTGCAAGTCTGGCTCTAGCCACAGCCTATGTTGCCAAGTCCATCTTCAACACTGAAGACAATGACTTCCACACCAACGCTGAAGCTGATGACATGGACGATCCTGCTCCCACCTACTACTTCATGGCACGTGGTGCCAAGGTAAAATCACGCGATGCTTACTTTCAAACATCAAGTGAAGATGACTCTGATTGTGAATCCAAACCCAGCTACAAAACACTTGCTAAAATTGCTACTGAACAACAAAGGGCTATGGAACATACTCAAAAACTGTTAGACAAAAGCGATGACCTGTTGGACGCGGAAATGACACGTTCATAGTCCTTAGTAGAAGACATAAAAAAAGCTTCATGCTAAGTACCAAGAACTTGAAAGTCTTCATGAGACGCTCTCAACCACATATGAAAGGCTCTCCTATGATTATCTTCAAAGGAAGCAAGAGCTTGAGAAATTGAAAGCGACTCATGAAGATCTTCAAAAAGAGAATGAGTCATTTCGCGCTCAATAGATTAGTTCCGCTTAGGATGGATTTGAACCACCATGTCTAAAATGCATTGAGCGTGATAACGCTACATCTGTTGCTGAATGTTCCACTGCTGCTACTGTTTCATTGTCTTCAACTACTGAAGTGGCAACTAACCCCTCTGCGGAGGATACCACTACTATTGCTGATGAAAATGCTAGGTTGAAGACATTGCTTGAAACAGGGATGTACAAAAGTTTGAAGGGACATCAGATACTCTGCAATGTCCTCAAAAAGCAGATTCTGAACCAAAACCCTAGGAAAGAGGGTGTTGGGTTCGAGAGGAAAATGAATGCTGATAGTTCCTACTGGAAGCCTGAGCAGTATCCCAAAACCACATGGGTTGCTGCAAAGGAACCTTCAGTGGATCCATCCACTTTATCTGGCTTTACTTGTGCTAATCCTATTATCATTGATGAATCCTTTGATGCAAACTATAAACTGTTCAAAAATTAGAACGGTGAAGTGTTTGCCAGGTATATTGGTACTAACTGCAGGAATGGACCACCTATGAAGAAGATTTGGGTTCCCAAAAGCTGTCTTGAGAATCTTCCAATGAATGTCATCATGACACCACCAGGGAAGAAGACAAACCCCAGACCAAAGGCTTCATATGGCCCAAAGGCTTCATACAGATACAGGACTCACCTGAGTCACCCTAACGCCAATGTTTTGCAGGGAAATCATACTCAGACTCATGAATATGAGCGTGTGTCTTCAAACCGCTATGTTCATAGAACTAAGAACTTTTCTGCTTATTCATATGAGTGTCATTCATCTCCTGCAAGGCTATTTGCTAGGGCTCCAAAGCCAAAATTCTCAGATCCTGCACTTAGACTCATTGCTTCTAAGCCACCCCTGAAGATGTGGGTGGCGAAGAAGAATTAACTTTCTTTTGCAGAGTAAGGTCTCCAGCCTGTAATCAATGGCATCCGATATTATTGCTGGGGACCTAAAACACAAAGGGACGCATGATAAAATGACTTACTATGTATTCCACATATGAATCGCTTACCTATCATACTGTGTGTTCTAATCTTGATCTAAGCTGTGATAATCCTAGTGTGGGTCAAATGCTTATGCTTCACAACATACCTTGTGAAGCCTATCCTCCTAATTGCACTGTAGGGTATGACACCTCGTGCTTCAGAATGGATTATCGACAGCGGATGCACTAATCATATGACTGGTGATCGAAGTCTTCTCATGGACTCAACCTTATGTCCATCCGACAAGAGTCAAATCACATTTGCTGACACTGGTAAAAGCAAGGTATTGGGTCTAGGTAGAGTTGCAATCTCGAAGGATCAACACATGGATAAAGTGATGCTTGTTGAATCCCTTGGGTTCAACTTAATGTCTGTCTCAATGCTTTGTGACTTGAACATGATTGTGCTATTTGGAAAATATCGTTGCCTTGTACTAATGGAATCTGACAAGTCTCTAGTCTTTGAAGGGTATAGGAAAGATGATCTATACATGGTAGATTTCTCAGCAGGTCCACAGCTTGTCGTATGTCTTCTTGCAAAAGCTTCAGAATGCTGGCTCTAGCATCGAAGGCTGGGGCATGCTGGCATGAGGAACTTACACACACTCGTCAAGAAGAAGCATGTCATTGGCATCGAAGGTGTCAAGTTCAAGAAAGATCATTTGTGTGGTGCCTGCGAAGCTGGAAAGATGACTAGGGCAAAGCACCCCTCGAAGACAATCATGACAACATCTCAACCCTTCGAGCTGTTACACATGGACTTATTTGGACCTACTCACTACTCCACCCTCACAACAACTGCTTGTCTCTATGGCTTCGTCATTGTTGATGACTACTCAAGATACACATGGGTGCATATAATTCTCTACAAGACTGAAGTGCAAGATGTCTTCAGACGCTTCGCCAATCGAGCAATGAACAATTATGGCATGAAGATCAAGCATATCAGAAGTGACAATGGCACTGAATTCAAGAACACCAGTCTTGATCTTTATCTGGATACAATGGGAATCACTCATGAGTTCTCTGCTCCATACACACCTCAGCAAAATGGCATCGTTGAGCGCAAGAACAGAACTCTCATTGAGATGGCTCGAACAATGCTCGATGAGTACAAGACACCTAGAAAGTTCTGGCCTGAAGCTATTGATACAACATGTCACATCATCAACCGTGTTTACATCCATAAGCTTCTGAACAAAACATCATATGAGCTCCTCACTGGCAAGAAGCCAAATGTAAGCTACTTCAGAGTATTTGGAGCTGGATGCTGGATCAAGGATCCCCATCACAAGTCGAAATTTGCACCTAAGGCTCACGAAGGCTTCATGCTTGGCTATGGAAAGGACTCACACTCCTACAGAGTCTTCAACCTCTATCTCTACAAGATCGTCGAAACTGTGGATGTGAGATTTGATGAAACCAATGGTTCACAAAGAGAACTCCTGCCAAGTACACTTGATGAAGCTCCTCCAAGCGAATCTATCAAGCTGATGGGAACTAGTGAAATCATGCCCTCTGAAGCACAGCCTGAAGAGGAACTTATCATTTCTGCACCTAACCAACCTGAAGACAATGCTTAGACCGAAGATAATCCTCCCAATGATGACAATGATCAGCAAGAGCAAAGTCTTCGTCATGTTCATCCTCGTGTTGCAAATGAAGTACAAATTGAGAAGATAATTGACAGCATCAATGCACCTGGGCCACTGACTCGCTCAAGAGCAACACAGTTAGCAAACTTCTGTGGGCACTTTTCATTTGTGTCAATATCAGAACCCAAGAAAGTTGCTGAATCCTCTATGGAACCTGAATGGATTCAAGCTATGCAAGAAGAACTTCAACAGTTCAAGCTGAACAATGTTTGGGAACTCGTCAAGCGACCTGACCCTCGCAAGCATAACATTATTGGAACAAAATCGATATATCGAAACAAGCAAGATGAGCATGGTCAAGTCGTCAGAAACAAAGCACGTCTTGTGGCTCAAGGATATACTCAAGTAGAAGGAATCGACTTTGATAAAACATTTGTTCTTGTGACTAGGCTTGAAGCTATTCGTATACTGCTAGCCTATGCTAACCATCACAACATCTTGCTATATCAAATGGATGTGAAGAGTGCATTTCTCAATGGCAAGATTGAAGAAGAAGTATATGTCGCTCAACCACCTGGCTTTGAAGATCCAGAACATCCTGATATGGTGTACAAGCTAAACAAAGCACTGTATGGCCTCAAACAAGCTCCTCGCGCATGGTATGATACGATCAAAGACTTCTTGAAGAGCAAAGGATTCAAACCTGGATCCCTCGATCCCACACTCTTCACGAAGACATATGATGGTGAACTGTTTGTGTGCCAAATATATGTGGATGACATAATCTTCGGCTACACCAACCAGAAGTATACTGATGAGTTTGGATACATGATGCAAGAGCAATATCAGGTGTCCATGATGGATTGTCTGAAGAAGTTTGGAATGGAAGAATGCAAAGGTTACACGACGCCAATGCCAGCCAAACACCATCTTGGTCCCGACGACAATGGTAAAGAGTTCGATCAAAAGGTATACCACTCCATGATTGGTTCTTTACTTTATCTATGTGCATCTAGGCCAGATATTATGCTTAGTGTTTGCATGTGTGCTCGATTCCAAGCGGCACCATAGGAATCGCATCAGTTAGCTGTGAAGCGAATTCTTCGATATTTGGCTTACACCCCAACACTCGGATTATGGTATCCCAAGGGCTCAAAATTTGATTTGGTTGGGTTCTCGGATGCTGATTATGCTGGTGACAAGGTGGATCGCAAGTCTACATCTGGCACATGTCACTTTCTGGGTCGATCACTTGTCTGTTGGTCTTCAAAGAAGCAGAACTGTCTATCACTCTCAACTGCTGAATCTGAATACATTGCTGCTGGATCTTGTTGTGCTCAGCTTCTCTGGATGAAGCAAACTCTCAAGGACTATGGCATCAATCTGAAACAAGTACCTCTCTTCTGCGACAACGAAAGTGCCATCAAGATAGCCAACAGTCCAGTCCACCACTCGAAGACAAAGCACATTGAAATTTGTCATCACTTTCTCAGAGATCATGTCATGAAGAAAGATATCGACATCATTCATGTCAACACTGAAGAGCAACTGGCAGATATCTTCACAAAGCCCTTGGATGAGAAAAGGTTTTGCAAGTTACGGTGTGATCTAAATATCTTGGAATCCTCTAATGTCCTGTGATCAGGCACACATCCAAACACTTATGCATGTTGATGACTTAGATGTGCAACACACAAAGTAATGTATATCTTCAATCAATGAAGACTTAGACTCTGAGTGTGAATACATTAACGTGGAATTTGACTTCGGAGCGCCACAATAATTGTGTGCTGTGTCTGGGTCTAATACTTCCTATACGGTGGGTAACGCCACCACCAAAATTTCTCTGTTTGAAGTGTTTCACTCATGGCGTTAGTTTTGCAATGACTTCGCATTTGGTTTGTCTTCAGTTTCAATTTATCTTCATGATTTTCTTCACTATGATGATTGATAGCTTTCTGATATATATATATATATATATATATATATATATATATATATATATATATATACTAGTGTTCTATCCTCTACAGCATTCACTTATAGCTATGTCTTCAAGTTGAATCTTTTGAACTAAGTGAATGTGATCGGACCCTAACCTCTCTATGCTTTCAATCTCAAACTCTATCTGTCCAAATCATATGCATTCTATTGAAACTGTCGAATGTCTTCTCTGCGTCCTAGTTAGCAGAAGGCACAGAGACAAAACATTAAGTCTGTTTTAAATAACTCATCTTTATTGTTGAAATCCAGAGAAGCCGGAACAACCATCCGACATGCCTGGCGGGTGTGGGAACGTGGGACACCTCTGAGTATGTTGCATGCTTGCCACGTGCCCCTCAGATGTGAACCGCCAGGGGCACCAGCGTCATTGCGCTGTGCCGCACACCTACTTATAAATACTTGTCCCCTGCGGTAAAGAAATCCTTCTTCCACCTCTCCACCTCGTCAAAACCCTAGCACCACCGCTAGCTCTCGACGACACCGGAGACGAAGCGCTTAGCTGCCGCGACTTCTCCGACGCTGTCTTCATGCCGGCCGCGGACATCGTCCTCTCCGCCGTCGCCGTAGGTGTCCTCCGTCGCCAAGTTAGGGCACGATGGACTGAACTGCTCGGTCTCCTATTCATCTCATCTAGAAGTTCTTCGTGCGGTAATTATAACTCTATTTTTACCACCTTTTTGATCTTCAAGATTTATCCTATTTACCAAAAGTGGTTTCTGCCTACACAATGTTAGATCTATACTGTCTGCATCTCATACCGCCTAGTCTATTCACTTAAATTTCATATCCAGTTTGATTCCTCACTTGTACTTATTCACGGATTCGTACAAATATGGAACCAACTCACAACATATAAGTGAATGTCTTTGCATCATGAGGTCAATGTCTTCAAACTGATTTATCTTCAAAACCTTCTGAGAATGCATATGACCTCTTCCCCTTCCCTCGCATCTCTAATGCTGTCACAGGTACATGTCCGTGGGAGAATCCCTTGGTTCTCATAGTCTGCATTCGTTTGCAGAATACTTACAACATCACATTAATTCTCCTGAAGCCATGTAACACCCACGATGCGGCTATATCTCCCACGTGTCGAAGCACGACTAGAGGCATAACTGCATTATGGTTTTGTCGCAAGAAGGGTCATCTTCACACAATCCCATGTAATGAACAAGAATGGGATAAAGAGTTGGCTTACAATCGCCACTTCACACAATGAACATATAATAAATCATACATCATTCAGAGTACACACATATAGTCCGACTACGGACGAAGCCAAAAGAAAAGAAGATAACCCAACTGCTAGATCCCCGATCGTCCCAACTGGGCTCCACTACTGATCAACATGAAATGAAACATAGCAACAACTAAGATCTTCGTTGAGCTCCCATCTGAGCTCGGTTGCATCACCTGCACTGGTATCATCGGCACCTGCAACTGTTGTGATAGTATCTGGTGAGTCACGAGGACTCAGCAATCTCAAAACCCATGAGATCAAGACTATTTAAGCTTATGGGAAAGGAAGGGGTAAAGTGGTGAGGTTGCAGCAGCGACTAAGCATATATGGTGGCTGACATACGCAAATAAGAGCGAGAAGAGAGCAAACGGAATGGTCGTGAAGCTAGCAATGATCAAGAAGTGATCCTGAACTCCTACTTACGTCAAACATAACCCAAAACCGTGTTCACTTCCCGGACTCCACCGAAAAGAGACCATCACGGCTACACACGCGGTTGATGCGTTTTAATTAAGTCAAGTGTCAAGTTATCTACAACCGGACATTAACAAATTCCCATCTGCCTCATAACCGCGGGCACGGCTTTCGAAAGATTATATACCCTGCAGGGGTGTCCCAACTTAGCCCATCACAAGCTCTCATGGTCAACGAAGGATATACCTTCTCCCGGGAAGACCCGATTAGCCTCGGAATCCCGGTTCGCAAGACATTTCGACAATGGTAAAACAAGACCAGCAAAGCCGCCCGATGCGCCGACAAATCCCGATAGGAGCTGCACATATCTCGTTCTCAGGGCAACACCGGATGAGACTAGCTACGAGTAAAACCAGCCCTCAAGTTTCCCCAAGGTGGCCCCGCAGGCAGCTCAGTTCGGACCAACACTCGAAGGAGCACTGGCCCGGGGGGGGGGGTTAAAATAAAGATGACCCTTGAGTCTGCAGAACCCAAGGGAAAAAGGCTTAGGTGGCAAATGGTAAAACCAAGGTTGGGCCTTGCTGGAGGAGTTTTATTCAAAGCGAACTGTCAAGGGGGTCCCGTAAATCACCCAACCGTGTAAGGAACGCAAAATCCGGGAACATAATACCGATATGACGGAAACTAAGGCGGCAAGAGTGGAACAAAACACCAGGCATAAGGCCGAGTCTTCCACCCTTTACCAAGTATATAGATGCATTAATAATATAAGAGATATTGTGATATCCCAATCATAATCCTGTCCACCATGGAGAAATCTTCAACTTCACCTGCAACTAACAATGCTATAAGATGGGCTGAGCAAAAGCGGTAACATAGCCAAACAGCGGTTTGCTAGGAAGGGTGACAAGGTTAGAGGCTGACATGGCAATATGGGAGGCATGGTAAACAAAGTGATAGGTAGCGCAACATAGCGATAGAACGAAGCAACTAGCAAGCAAAGATAGAAGTGATATCAAGGGTAATGGTCATCTTGCCTGAAATCCCGCAAGGAAGAAGAACGAGTCCATGAAGAAGACAAACGGACATAGTCGAACAAATCCTCACAACTCCGGAACGAAACCGAAGCTAACGAGAGAAGCAAACCGGAAAGAAGCAAACAACATGGTAAACACACAAGCATAATCATGGCATGATGCACAAACAAGTATGATGCATGTCCGGCTTAATGAGGCATGGCATGGCAAAGTGCAACAAACAATACTACAAGTTAAGTGGAGTTCAATATGCAACGAGTTGCATATTGACGAAACACCACATCAATTATTTAGTTCTCTCTTGTTTAAGTTACCAAACAATATTAAATGTTGTTAAGCATGGCAAGAGGTGAAGCATAATTGAACTAACTATTTAGGCAAGTTTAAATGAGGCCGGAAACAAGAAACAACAATTCCGGAAAAACCCCATATGTCATTTAGCAATTTAAAGCAAACACAATTTTAACCATTTTAATTGTTGTTACCATGATGCGGATGACATATGCAAGTTTTATGCAATTTTTATGAAAATGTTGACATGAGCATGTTCATACGAGGCATTTGTCACCGTGGCGGAACAAAACGGTTGCCACGGCAACGAATCCGAAAATGATGCCACGGCAACATATCGGTCCCGATAGCTCACGGAGATACCGGTGCAAAAGGTAGTGTGACGTGAGCGAGTCATGCAAGATGGTGGGGGTGATCCCGACTACCGGGTTCCCACGGGTTAGTGGCATGGCAAACAAGGAGGAACTTGCATGAAACAAACGGGCACGGTGCAAACATATCGTACATCTCATACAACACACATACATACACGGGCGGTCGTCTCATCGTTATACCTTTGAAGCGTGCGTTCGGGGCGGAACGCGTTTCGTAGAGGCAAGTAGACGTTCTCGTGATGTAGTGGAAGTAGTTGTACTCATGTCGTAGTGGAAGTAGACGTCCACGGGTCATCGTGGGAAGTAGTCGTACACGGCGTCAGTAGTGGAACTTGGTGTGTCCTAGGTCTTCGACGTAGTGGTACACGTTGTCTTGTCAAATCAACGGCGGCGGTAGTTGTACACTTGACGGTCTTCGGCGGCGGTAGAGATTCGAAACGGGGCCTTGCGGAGACAACCCAACGAAGCATGCTGCGGTTGAAGGGCATGGGTCTTCTTCCCGCAAGGAACAAAAAATGGAGGCGGCTACGGCTGATGCGGTCGCAGGATGCAGGGGCGTGGTCAACGCAAGGCGAGGCGCTCGAAGGGAAGCAGGGGCAGTGGCATGGAGCTTGACGGCGGGGACTTGAAGCGAACAAGGAGGCAGGGGACTCCGGGCTCCTGGTGGAGCTCCTGGTGGTCGCCACCAGCGGAGGAGGCGGCAAGGGGCGTAGGGCGGAGAGGCAGATGCGGGCGAGCGGAGACGGGGCGGCGTCGGGCGCACAGGGTGAGGAGAAGGGCGAGGAGGTCCTGGCACGGGGACGGCAGGGCGCGTGGAGGCGACGAACGACAAGGGCGAGGCGACGTCGTGGCGAGGAGGCAGCAAGGCGGCGGGGTCGCGCTCAGGGGCCTGATCCAGCCGGAGTCGGGACGAAGGCAAGCTCCGGCGGCAGGGCTTGGCAGGGGAGGCGCGCCATGGGGTCGATGGAGAGGGGCTTGGCGCGGCGGGGATGAGCTCGCTCCGGTTAGGGAGGCGGCAAGGGGCGTGCGGGTGAGGAGCAGCACGGGAGGAGGTGATGCGGGTCGAGGGAGGAGATCGAGGAGAGGGAGACGAGAGGATCAGGCGCAGGTGGGGCGATGCGTGCGTGCGTGAGGGAAGGAGGAGGAGGGATCGAGTGAGGAGAGGGAGAGGGGGTCGGGCGCTGGCGGCGCTGGAGGGAATCGAGAGGGAGAGATGCACGGGCTAGGGTTAGAGCTGGGGCGCGGCTGGGCCTTAGAGACCGGTTGGGTCGGCCCAGGTGGAGAGGAAATGGCCAGAGGCCTGGCTGGGCTGGCTAGCCAGGCTGGCTCCTCTCTCTCTCTCTAATCCCCCCACTTCTCTTTTATTTACCAAAAGCGGTAAATAGCAAAGAAATAAAAAGGAGATAAAGAAAAGGTTGGAGAAATAATTTGAGCATGGGGTTAATTTTCCCGGACTCACAAAAATATGCTCGTTCCAAGAAAAATAGAATGGCCATGATTGAAAGATTTAAATTCGAACTCATTTGAATTTAATTCAAATGGGTTTGAACTAGGACTTGATAAAAGGAAGGTCCAAAAATGTTCGGATTTCGGTGGGGCTCCGGAAAATGGCAAAAGAATTATTGGCAAGGTTAGAGAGTCAAAACTTGAAGCAGAAAAGGAACGAAATTATTTTGCAAGTGGGTTATGGTTAATTCCAAAAAAAATGGAATAATTTTATTATAGCTCCCTAATAATATTGAGAGGCTTTAATATGTTATAAAGAGAAATCACCAGTGAATTCCCTCGATTTAAATGGATTGAAAAATCCATACAATTTATTTAGATGGGGTTTTAAAATTAATGAAATGATGGCATGATGAAACGATGCAATGCAAGAGATGACATGATGCAATGCAACAAGCAAAAAAAAAACACACGGCGAAACTCGGAATAGCTGGAAGTCTTCTGGAGCGTTGGTCTCGGGGCGTTACAAGCCAGCTCCTGCTTGACCAACAAGCGTAAGTCTCTGAAGCCTTTGAACGTATTGAAGCCATTCAGTTTGAAGTTCATGGCTGCAGAGAAATCAGTAAGGAAGGGTGGCAGACAGCGTCGAGGGGGTACATCAAAAGATCTGCTTGATGACCTAGCAGAGCTCTACAAGACAGATCCTGAAGAGAATTATCATCAGCGCAAGACACGAATCCAATGGATTCGACGCTATTGGGCTGAAGAATGGTTCAAGTACAAGTTCGTAACCAAGGAATATGCAGAGAAGAATGCTATCAAGAGTCCTTGGGGTGATATTCTCTATCGAGGCCTTCAACCCAAGAACAGAGCTGAAGCTATTGCACAAGGTTTCTATCCCTGCATGGTCCGAGGACCTCAGCCTGAGAATGCCGATCCCTCATCATTACTCTGGTGTCGTGATGATGCTCTCTTCAAGCGCAACTTCCAGCACGCAAAGGCTTCAGCCAAGGAAAACAAGAAGTCATTGGGATTAGACTTCAACCCTGGTCCCTCTGCTCCCCGTGCTGACGGCTCACGTGATGTGGAACCAAATGTCATCGGCCCCTTCTCCAACCTTGATGGCCTCATCACTTACATCTTGGTCCATGGTGCCAAAGTGGATCATTCTGATAATGATGCTGACACTGATGAAGCCCCAGCTCCTCCTCCAAAGCCGCAAAAGCAAAAGAAGCCAAAAGCTTCAAGATCAGCTGCTCCAAAAGCTTCACGTGCGAAGCCTCTGTCCACTGCACCTCCTGAAGACAGTGTGCAGTCTGAAGATCAATCCCGAATCTCCAAGAAGACGGAGAAGAAGAAGCAAATCGTCAGGCATACTGATCAAACTTTGACTCCTGCTGCCATTTTGCGTGAAGAACCCATTGATCTGTCCAGCGATGAAGATCTTGCAGATGATGCCCTTGAGCAACTGATCAAGAGCAAGGAAGAAGCAGAGATCTTCAACAACCTGCCTCTCTTTGATGTGGCAATCATCCATAACTTCATTGATGAGTGGTTTGACACACCAAATCTCGGCTTTGATGATCTGCAGCTTCCCATTGGCCTCAGCGTCTCCTTTAATGGCGCCATTGCTTCTGAGCTAGCTCTCGCTCATTGCATTGTTGAGCTGAAAAACAAAATTGATTATGAGAAGGCTCAGTTCGAGAAGCATGTGGCGAAGCTCAGCGTGCAAGATGTCAGAAACTTCAAGGTCATGCTGCATGAGCTTAAAGAAGCCTTTCTCAAGAAGCGCCAAGAAGCCCAAGGCTCTCGCGAGCGTATGAAGAGTTTGGCTGACAAGTGTGTGCTTGCCTACAATGAGGCTGAGAAGCGCAAGTCTCTTGGCCGTCCTGGCATTGACCCCAGGATGGCTGCAAAGAAGAAGAAGCTCTCTACGGCCCAACCTGCACCTTCAAGTCAAGAAGCACCTCACATTATCTTCCCAAGCAGCATGACTGGCTCGAAGCCAAAGGTCACGACTACCACTTCAGAACAGAAGAAGACGAGGGCTGCCGAGGCTGAAGCCAGAAAGAGAAAGAATACTGAAGCCTCTGATGCCGCTCCCTCCAAGAAGAAGCGCAAAACCAAGAAGAATTGGGCTGCTCCCACAGAGCCCTTGGTTGTTGAACCTATCTCAGTGGTTCGCCCTGCGTCTGAACATCAAGAAAGACGGATGATAGTTCATGAGCCTACTCCCACAGAGGCTCATGAAGCTGAAGATATTCCAGCAGCTGAACCCACCACTGGTGAAGACATTGGTCAAGATGACAATGTTGAAGATGATGAAGTTCTTCCTCAGATCGAACACAACATGGTATCATCGCCTGTTCTCACGAACAGCAAACTCATCAGCATTGGTCGTCCTCTGACGCCAATTGCTCAGGATGCATCATGGGCTGATCACCCACAGCAACAAGACTCCCCAAGTACTCCCCAACAACAACAACAAGTTACACCACCCGTGCATGAAGAAGAAGAAGACTTTGAGGCCCAGCCAACTCCATCTCCAAAGGCATTGCCAGCATTTCGCAGGCTTCGCAAAGGACAAATGACTCAAGTCCCTCTTTCGAGCGTTCCAGAAGGAGAAGTGCATCATCAACCTGTTGCACGTCAAGTGTTTCCTGAAGCCACTCCAACTGAGAATGTCTCCGCGTCTGAAGCCCAAGCTGCTGAAGACAATCCGGATGCATCAGCCGATGAAAGACAAGAAGATGTACGTGTCCCTACTCCCCCAGTTATTGAAGAAGATGTTCCTAATGTGAACCTGCCAGTGCCCGACCCTCCAGCTAGTCAAGTGGAGGTTGAAATCCTGAAGCTGCCACTACCAACGCAAGTGAAGCCAATGACGTAGTCATGGCTGAAGCTAATGTGGAGCTTGAACCAACCAGTGTGCCTGAAGCCAATGAGGCAACTGCTCCTGAAGCACCTGTTGGGCAGCCTGAAGCCTCAGTTGCTGCCACTGCTCCTGTTCCGCCACCAAGGCCCTATACAATTGAGCAAGGATACAATCATGGTCAGCTAACCACTGTCCGATGGCCCATTCTGGTACCTCCGCCTACTGCCTCTGGACCTCAATTTGATTATCATGTTGAGCATAGGCCTCAGGTCCAGAAACCAAAGCCAAGACTGCCAAGGTTCCCAGGCACTGCTAATTCTACAGGGTCCTTCAATGCAAATGGCTTCAAAAGCCACAATACCTTCTTTGACAGCGCCAAGAACCCCTACTCAAAGCCAAGGATATCATCAGATCGTTTCTGGAGCTATCAACAGCGAAGCTATTACTCCTGCGTTCTGTATGATCAAGGGCGCATTTTCCCTCATATGCGCCTCGACACTGAAGCCATTGCTGGACTGCCGTGCTTAGAAGAAGCACTTGACTGTTTTCGTGATGCCGGTCTGCTCAGCTTTGTGACTGACAAAGAACATTGGAATGAAGAACTTTTGCTTCAATTCTATGCTACCCTCCACATTCGCGGCTACAACAGAGATATCAAGACCTGGGTTCTTGAGTGGATGACCGGAAATGTTCATCATGAAGCCAAAGCTCTTGATGTCATCGAGCTTACAGGCCTATCCACTCCCGGAGAGCTCTATGAACCTGACTGTCAACTACACCGCAATGCACTGGAGAGCATCTTCCACAAGCCTGAACCCAATATGAGCCAGATGTTGAGCATGATGAAGCCCTTGCCATCTGACGCTGAATATCCAACGGAGTTCTTTGTTGATGACCTTGAGTATCTGCCTCGCACCATATATCACATCATCAGGCGAACTCTATGGCCTATCAAAGGACATTCATCAGCTGCTAAACTTGAAGGAGCCATGAAGACTTTGGTCTTTTACATCCTCAATGGCATCAGCTTCAATTCCCAAGAATTCTTCATCAGGCAACTTGCTGCTTCTGGATCTGACCTTTTTGGTCTGAAGTTTTATGCTCCATGGGTCATGCGCCTCATCAAGCGACACTCTTCTGTCAACTATCAGCCCTCTGCTCGCAATCATCTGATCTTTCTACCAGAGGTTGATATGTCAGTTGAAGCTATATACCCTGAGCCTGCCAAGGAGCCTCTTTGTCTTCAAAATGCTGATCACCAAAGCTTCACTCAGTCCATGGAAGGCATTCAAGCAGTATCACGTATCTATCCAATGGCTGGAAATACTCGTCTGCCTCATCGTGCGCCAACTGAAGCCACTGAAAGCACCATTTCCCAAAGGCCTAAGAAGCGCTCTCGTGTTCTAAATGACCGAGAACTTCTCATGGCACTTCATCAGAAACAAGATAAGCATCACTATTGGCTCAAGAGACAGATGCAAAGCCTCTTGGTGGATGTCAATCGTATTCGAAATCTTGCCACCAAGAATGCATTTGTTGCTCATGAGACTTGCAGGCGATCATGGAAGAGTTTGACGCTGCTTAGTGCTGAAGAAGATCTTCAAGACGATGGCTTCACTGAAAGATTCAAGTTTGACTCCACTCCTCCACGGACTGCTGTCCTACGTCGAACTCCATCACTTGAAGACTCTGACTATTCTTCCTCCGCGGCAACTGTGAATGCAAGAGTGATCGATGATGAAGATGATGCTACTTCACCGCCTCCTACTTCTGCACACATCGACACTGCACCAAGTACGTCTGCACCGCCAAGCAACAACGACAACCCTGCTGCTTCACCTACTCATGAGGACGAGTAGATGCTCTATGTCTTCAAACCTTTTTGGTCCTTACTGACAAAAGGGGGAGAAGCATATGAGTTTGATAGTCTTCAAGCGGGTTCATATGGGCGGTTGCTTTATATTTTGCCTCGTGTTTACAACTCTCGCTTTTGAAACATTTGGTTCTTTGAGTTGTAACACTTAAACTCGATGGTCGTCTGCTACTTATTTGCTTTACTGTGATGCGATGATAAATTCCGCATGTGCGATGATAACTTCCGCACTTAGATCATTCTGCAGACGTCCATTTTTCATTATGCATGTCATTCTATTTGCTATATCATTTCATGCATGATGAATTATCTTCATAAGTTGAAGTGGATCTCCACAAGTACAACCTGCCATGTGCATTTGCATTCCAAAAGCAAATTACTTATATGCACATCTTCAGGGGGAGCCCTTGCTACTTATGAAGACAATACCCTATCCTTTACAATTTCACATACTTTATCCCCGTTGAAAACTTCAACCAGTTTGTCATCAATCACCAAAAAGGGGGAGATTGTAAGTGCATCTAGTGCCACCCCTAGTTGGTTTTGGAGTATTGACGACAAAGTTGGTTGAGGGACTAATGCGTTTGTGAGAATTGCAGGATAACGCAGGTAGTGTCCCTCATTGATTCGGTTTACCTACCGGAGATGACCCCTAAAAATGTATGAAGACATTGAAGACAATGGTGGTATGTGAAGATATTCATATTGAAGACTATGACATGAGAAGACATTGAGTGAAGACTATGGAGCGCGAAGACTGTGTTGTTTCGCTGTTTCCTTTTCTTCTTTGTTGAGTCATAGGAACCACCGTACTGTTAAGTGGGGTCCAAGTGAACTAAGTCAGAATGACTGAAGTGATGCTCAACCCAAATCCTATGTCTTCGAGCGAAGACAATGAGAGCAAATCTTATCCTGAGCTGGATAAGTCAGCTTTGCTTGTAGCCCAAGTAAAGTTGCCGTGTGTGTTTGAAATCTGACCGTTGGAACACGTGTCAGTTCCTTAGTGACCCAGGGTCATTTCGGACATATCAGGTCGGGTTGCCCAGTGGCTATAAATAGCCCACCCCCTACACCATAAATTGGTGGCTGCTCAGAGTTAGTGCACGGCTTTTGTCGTTTGAGAGCAACCCACCTCGAAGCCTTTGAGAGAGAGAAATCCTTGCGAGGACCAAGCCCAAACACCCAGAGCCAAAGAGTGTTAGGCATCACTGAAGTCTTTCTGTCTGTGTGACCTGAAGACTTATTACACTTGAGGACTGTGTATCCTCCAGCCGGTTAGGCGTCGCGTTCTGAGCATCCAAGAGTCATTGTGGATTGCCAGTGAACAAAGTCTGTGAAGGTTCGGAAGTCTACCTTGAAGACTTACCAGAGTGATTGGGCGAGGACTATGTGTCCTTAGTTCAAGGACAATACTGTGAGGACTTGGTGTCCCGAGCTGCGTGCTCAGCGGCTGGGTGTCCGGGACTGTGTGTCCTTGAGTTTAAATACTCAGCTGCTCCAACCAGACGTACAGTTGTCACAGCAACTGGAACTGGTCCAACAAATCCTGCGTCTTCAACAAGTGACTGGTTCTATCCTCTTCCTTCCTTTACTTAAGTTTGTCTTCGTGAAGTCATTGCCTATCTGTGTATCTGTTTGACTTCATTGCTTGACTACTACTGTTGATTGGCTTCATACTATCTTCCATCCTGATCCTTACTACTTAGCTGCTATTAGTCCTGTACTTTCACATCATTGCATACTTGACTATGGTTTGCTTATGGTAGTTTATCTTCCGCTGCATATCAACTAGGTCATTTCTATTGTTTGTCTTCGAAACTTCCAAGTTTTGAAGACTTTCATAAAAATTGCCTACTCACCCCCTCTAGTCGATACTAGCACTTTCACTTAGGCGAAGCCCTGCGCGGATCACTTCGCCATCACTGCCACCATGCCTCTGTGCTGACAGAACTCATTTACTTCCTCGGCACTTTGCTGGATTAAGAGTTCGAGGGACATCATCGAGCTGAACATGTGCAGAACTCGGAGGTACCTTACGTTCGGTGCTTGATCCATGGGAACGACAAGAAGTTCGACTACATCAATCACATTGTCAAACGCTTCCGCTTTCGGTCTACGAGGGTACGTAGACACACTCTTCCCCTCTCGTTACTATGCATCTCCTAGATAGATCTTGCGTGAGCGTAGGAATTTTTTTGAAATTGCATGCTACATTTCCCTACAAGATGTGTCCATCACCACTACATTGTCCTCGAATTCTAGCAACAATGAGAGATGCTCACGATCAAGAATATATGTGCTCGTTCCATATTTGGAATTGGTGAGCAACTAAATGTGCGGGGAAAAACCACATGATCTCTTTTGGTTTACAACAGTCCTCTTAACGGTTTCAGCGATCAAGCTTATCACCTTGAATTTTTTAGGGGTGTCAAAAAGTGCAATAGGTTGATGGAATGACCACATATCATCTTGTCATGTCCTGATTTGGGCAATAGTGTGCGCCTCAGAATAGTGTTCGTAGTGGCCAAACTAGGTAGCAAATGCTTCACAGAGCCCAACTTGTGAGTCTCAAGGTCTTTCTCAGGAATGGCTTTGTACATATCCTTCATGGAGTTATGATCCATCTTGGGCTTACCATACACATAAATGTCTCTCTCTTCCTCCTCAGGAGCACCAAGAAGAGTCTCCCACTCAGTGATGGTTGATTGGTATCTTACTCCCTCAGTCATCCACACAATTCTTCCTTCTGGGTAGAAGTGTGTAGTAGAGTAAAATTGCATTATCATCTCATCATTCCATGAGGTGATCTTCTTTCCAACAAAGGTATCAACTCCTGCAAGTCTGAAACTCTCATGAACATACGGGAAGTTGTGTTCATTGTCATCACTCATATCACTGACAATAGGCTTCTTGTCAAGCAACATAGTTTCATGGAAATCATGTTGCTCTTTAGTGTGGAAATGATAATCACAAGAAGTTTTCCTCCTGATAGAGTAAGGATCAGATAATCTCCACTAACGCAAACCCTTATCCTTCCTCAACATCATGTTCTCTGCAATAGGATTAGCATTATCATGCTCTAGAATCTTGGGTCTGAGTTTCCAGAGCAATAGTGGCTCATCATCAACAGCAGCTTCAGGCATTGGAGCCTTATTCTTCTTACTTGCAGAAACATCTCTTGTAGATCTCCTAGGTTTGGAGGTAGGAGCTCTACGCTTTGACTTGGAAGGGACAGCCGACATCATAGCATCTGCCATGAGCTTTTGCTGCTTGGCAACAGGTGGGTTAGCCCCTGGCTCTTCCTCTTCCTCAAACATAGAGGGCCTTCTGCCAACCACATGAACAAATCTCTTTCTCTCTTCCCTTTCTTATTTGGTTCCTTCTCTGGAGCATCTAAGACTTTGTCTTTCTTGGAGACAGGAATTTTCCTCACTGTTGACCTCTAAGTAGATGGCTTGGAACTAGTAGTTGTGCCATACTCTTTTGCAAGCACTATGATATGTCTCCATCGTATCTACTTTGCCTAACGCGTTTGCTCTTGTTGGACTCTAATTTGCATGAGTTGAATGAAACTAACTCGGGCTAATGTTATTTTGAACAGAACTAGCATGGTGTTGTTTTTATGCAGAAATAAAAGTTCTCAGAATTGGATGAAACTTTTTGGAGAATTATTTTGAAATATATAATAATTTCTGGAACCATGATCCCCTGGAGGGGGGAGGGCTACCCACAAGACACCAGGGCGCGCCACCCCCATCTGTCATGCTCTGGTGGGTGGTGGGGCCCACGAGGCCCTGTTGACCCTAATTATGATGCTATAAAATCCTATTTTTCCAGAAAAAATAAGAGGGGAAGTTTCATCGCATTTCATGATACAGAGCCACCGTCACCTCCTGTTCTTCACCGGGAGGCCAGATCTAGAGCCCATTTGGGGCTCCGGAGATGGGAATCTCCGGTCTTCATCATCACGAACCCTCCTTCATCACCAACTCCATGATGCTCCCCACCGAGAGTGAGTAATTCCATCATAGGCTCGCTGGTTGGTGAGGAGTTGGATGAGATTCATCATGTAATCGAGTTAGTTTTGTTAGGGCTTTATCCCTAGTATCCACTATGTTTTGAGATTGATGTTGCTATGACGTTGCTATGCTTAATCTTTTCACTAGGGCCCAAGTGCCATGATTTCATATCTGAACCATTTATGTTTTCACCATTATATCTATGTTCTAGATCTGATCTTGCAAGTCATATGCACCTGCTACGTGTTATGATCCGTAAACCCCAGGGTAACAGTAATTTGGATACTTTTCGGTGGTGACCGTAGTTTGAGGAGTTCATGTATTCACTATGTGTTAGTGCTTTGTTCTGGTTCTCTATTAAAAGGAGGCCTTAATATCCCTTAGTTTCCTTATGGACCCTGCTGCCACGGGAGGGTAGGACAAACGATGTCATGGAAGTTCTTTTCCATAAGCATGTATGACTATTTACAGAATACATGTCTGCATTATATTTAGGAATTGGAGCTAGTTCCGTGTTGCCCTAGGTTATGACTGGTATATGATGAATATCATCCAACGTAATCACCGATCCAATGCCTACAAGTTTTCCACATATTGCTCTTGCTAAGTTACTATTACTATTGCTACTGCTACAACTGCTACAAAACTGTTACTGTTACCACTGTTACTGTTACTACTACTATCAAACCACCACATTACTGCGCTATTGATCACTCTACTGCAGATATTTAATCTCCAGGTGTGGTTGAATTGACAACTCAACTGCTACTACTTGCAAATATTCTTTGGCTCCCTTTATGTCGAATCAATAAATTTGGGTTGAATACTCTACCCTCGAAAATTGTTGAAATCACCTATACCTGTGGGTTATCAAGACCTTTTTCTGGCACCGTTGTCGGGGAGCATAGCTGTATTTGTTGAGTCACTTGGGATTTATATCTATCACTATGAAGAATCTGAAAGATACCAGAACCAAGATTGTTTCCTCTAAGACGAGGGGAGGTAAGGAACTGCCATCTAGCTCTGCACTTGATTCAGCTTCTGTTTTGAATAGACTTGCAACACCACCACATGCTATTAACCCTGATATGTCACAAGTTATAGATGATACTACTTCTGCTATGAATGATGCTTATGATGATGCTAGTACCTTTCTTGATGACAATGTGCCACTAGGTGAATTTCTTGTTGAACAAATTGCTAGAGCTAAGGAAATTGAGCATGTTGAAACATATGAAATTATTGAAACTAATGAAGTCTTTGAAACTGAGAATTATGAAACACATATTAGACCTATCTCTCCTAGAATTGAAATGCCTGAGATACCTGAGGGTTATGTTATGGATGGAGAGGTAGCTAGAGACTTTATTGCTTGCAAGGATAGAGATGATCTTAAGAAATTACTAGTCAAGTTGAAAGAAAAAGCTTTTAATGCTAGAATGAAATATGATCCTAAGTTTGCTACTTCACCTATCTTTATTACTGATAAGGATTATGAATTATTTGTCGACCCAGAGTTAATTACTCTGGTTGAATCTGATCCTTTCCATGGCTATGAAACTAAAACTGTAGTGGCACATCTTACTAAATTAAATGATATAGCCACGCTATTTGCTGATGATTAAAAAAATTGCTACTACTACATCCTCAAGTTATATCCGTTCTCGTTAAAGGGTGATGCTGATATATGGTACAACACTCTTGCTCCTCGTTGTGTGCATAGTCCCTAGGATATGTTTACTGCTTCTCTGAAAAATATTTTCCTGCTCATAAGAAATAAGCTGCCTTACAGGAAATATTTAACTTTGTGCAAATTGAAGAAGAGAGTCTCCCACAAGCTTGTGGGAGGCTTCTCCAATTGCTTAATGCTTTTCCTGATCATCCTCTTAGGAAAAATGAAATACTTGATATCTTCTATAATGGACTAACCGATGCTTTTAGGGACTTCGTATATAGTTGTGATGGTTGTGTTTTCAGGGAACGTACTGTTGAACAAGCTGAGGAATTATTGAATAATATATTGAAAAATTATGATGATTGGACACTTCCTGAACCACCGCCTAAACCCACTCCAGAAAACAGGGGTATCTTATTCCTCAGTCCCGAAGATATGCAAGAGGCAAAAAAAGTATGAAGGAAAAATGTATTAAAGCTGAGGATGTTAAGAATTTATAACATATTGAAGAAATACATGGTCTTGACACACCACCACCACAGGTGGTAGAGGTAAATTCTTTATTGAAGTTTGATGAAGGTGACATCCCTTATAATAAACATCCTAGTCAATGCTTATATGAATTTGATAATTACATTATGAAGAAAGTTCACTTCAATGCAAATGTTATGAAACAATTGAAACAAAATTCTGATCTGATTGCTCACTTAAGTGACTTGTTGTTTAGAATCACTTATGATGTTAGAGGTGTAAGAAAACATGCCTCTATGGTCTGAACCCAGTTAGAACAAGTTGCTAAATCCCAAAGAGAATTGAGTGAAATAAATAATAATATGAATGATTATGCTGTTAGAGTAGCAACTAGAGGAGGCAAAATGACTCAGGAACCAATTTATCCAGAGGGACGCCCTAAAAGAATTGAACAAGACTCTCAAAGAATTAATACCGATGCACCTAGTTCTTCTAAAAATAAAAAGAAAAAGAAAAATGATAAGACTTTGCATACCTCTAGTGAACCTGAGATAGAAAAACCTTCTGAAGTTAATAATGATGTTTCTATTTCTGATGCTGAAACTCAATCTGGTAATGAATATTCACCTAGTTATAATGAAAATGGTAATGATGATTTGCATGAAGATGCTCAACCAGGAAATGATAAAGAACCAGATAATGATGTTGAAATAGAACCAGCTGTTGATCTTGATAACCCACAACCTAAAAATAAATGTTATGATAAATGAGACTTTGTGGCTAGAAAACATGGTAAAGAAACAGAGCCATGGGTTCAGAAACCCATGCCCGTTCTACCTAAACCTTCTGAGAAAAAGGATGATGAAGAATTTGAACGCTTTGCTGAAATGCTTAGGCCAATCTTTTTCCGTACTCGTTTGACTGGTATTTTAAAGATGGCCCCTTATGCTAAATACATGAAAGACATCATCACTAATAAAAGAAAAATACCTGGATCTAAAATCTCCACCATGTTTTCTAATTATTCTTTTAAGGATGGAGTACCTAAAAACCTTGGAGATCTAGGAATACCAACTGTACAATGTCTATCAAAAGAAATTATCTTAAAACTGCTCTATGTGATTTGGGAGCTGGTGTTAGTGTTATGCCTTTCTCTTTATATAAAAAACTTGATTTGAATACACTCACACCTATTGAGATATCATTGCAAATGGCTGGCAAATCAACTGCCATACCTATCGGTATTTGTGAGGATGTGCCCGTTGTTGTTGCAAATGTGACTATCTTAACAGACTTTGTTATACTTGAGATGCCCGAGGATGACAACATGTCGATTATCCTTGGTAGACCCTTTTTGAATACTACAGGTGCAATTATTGATTGCAGTAAAAGCAAATTCACTTTTCATATCAATGGTAATGAGCTTATGGTGCACTTTCCGAAGAAAAAATTTCAAGTGAATGGTATTAATGTTATTGAAAAGTCACCGACAATCATTATTGGAAGTTTTCAACTCCCTTTACCTACTGCCAGAAAGAAGTATGAAATACTTATTGTTAGGGATATGCATATTCCCGTTGAGATAACTTAGTGATGTACAAAAATTCTTCGGCTTCATGCTAATCGCAAGTGGTTGTTAATAAGACTTGATCAACCTTATTAATGGATTACTTTTTAGAGGCATGCGGTCGATAAATTTGGTAAGCACAACCTTCTATCCCTACTTTTAGTTTTTTTGTTTTGCTTAGTTAAATAAAATAAAATGCCATGTTTAGCCCATTTTGTGAACTTTCTATGCAATAAAAATGTGATCACAAAATAAAAGTGCTTAGAATGACCTAAAATTTTAACATGATATTTTTTCTGAATATTTAAGAATTTCGGGCACAAATAACATCAAGAGCGGGTGCGCCTGGTGCCCACAAGACACCAGGGCGCGCCAGCTACCTAGGCGTGCCCTATTGGGTAGTGGGCCCCATGTGGCCCCCCTCACTTATCCCTTTAGGCCATGTCATCTCATACCTCTAGAAAAGAGTCACTTGATAACCCACAAGTATAGGGGATCACAACAGTTTTTGAGGGTATAGTATTCAACCCAAATTTATTGATTCGACACAAGGGGAGCCAAAGAATACTCTCAAGTGTTAGCAACTAAGTTGTAAATTCAACCACACCTAAAAGACTTAATATTTGCAGCAAAGTATTTAGTAGCAAAGTAGTATAGAAGTAACAGTAGCAGTTTTGTAGCAATCATAACAGTGGCAACGGAAAGTAACTAAGCAAAGATCAATAAGAAATGAACTCATAGGCAATGGATCAATGATGGATAATCATGTCGGATGGCATTCATCATGCAACAGTGATAACCTAGGGTGACATAGAACTATCTCCAATTCTTTAATATAATGCAGGCATGTATTGCGAATATAGTCATACATGCTTATGGAAAAGAACTTGCATGAAATCTTTTGTCCTACCTCCCATAGCAGCGGGGTCCTATTGGAAACTAAGGGATATTAAGGCCTCCTTTTAATAGAGAACCGGACCAAAGCATTAGCACTTAGTGAATACATGAACTCCTCAAACTACGGTCATCACCGGGAAGTGTCCCGACTATTGTCACTCTGGGGTTGCCGGATCATAACACGTAGTAGGTGACTATAACTTGCAAGATCGGATCAATAACAAAAATATATTCATGGAAACATAATAGGTTCAGATCTGAAATCATGGCACTCGGGCCCTAATGACAAGCATTAAGCATAGCAAAGTCATAACAACATCAATCTTAGAACATAGTGGATACTAGGGATCAAACCCTAACAAAACTAACTCGATTACATGATAAATCTCATCCAACCCATCACCGTCGAGCAAGCCTATGATGGAATTACTCACAAATGGCAGTGAGCATCATGAAATTGGTGATGGAGGATTGTTGATGATGACGACAACGACAATTTCCCCTCTCAGGAGCCCAAAACGGATTCCTGATCTGCCCTCTAGAGGAAGAATAGGAGGTGGTGGCGGCTCCGTATCGTAAAACGCAATGAATCCTTCTCGCTGATTTTTTTCTCCCCGAACTTGAATATATGGAGTTGGAGTTGAGGTCGGTGGAGCTTCATGGGACCCACAAGTTAGGGGGACGCGCCCAGGGGGGTAGGACGCGCCCCCACCCTTGTGGACATGTGGTGGGTCCCCTCTGGTTGGTTCTTTCGCTAATATTTTTTATTGATTCCAAAAACATTCTCCGTGAAGTTTCAGGTCATTCCAAGAACTTTTATTTCTGCACAAAAATAACACGATGGCAATTCTACTGAAAACAACATAAGTCTGGGTTAGTTCCGTTCAAATCATGCAAATTAGAGTCCAAAGCAAGGGCAAAAGAGTTTGGGAAAGTAGATACGATGGAGACGTATCAACTCCCCCAAGCTTAACCTACTGCTTTTCCTCAGCAATTCAATTGATAAACTGAAGTGATAATGAAAAACTTTTACAAACTCTATTTGATCTTGTTGTTGCAAATATGTAAAGCTAGCAATCATGTTTTCAGCAAAGATTATGAACTAACCATATTCATAATAACATTTTGGTCTCATGTTTACTCATATCAATGGCACAATCAACTAGCGAGCAATAATAATAAATCTCGGATGACAACACTTTTTCAAAACAATCATGATATGATAAAACAATATGGTATCTCACTAGCCCTTTCTGAGACCGCAAAACATAAATGCAGAGCACCCCTGAAGATCAAGGACTGACTAGACATTGTCAATCATGGTAAAAGAGATCCAGTCACAGTCATACTCAATATCAATTAATAGCAATGCTTACACATGACAGTGGTGCTCTCTAACTGGTGCTTTTATAAGAGGATGATGACTCAGCAATAAAAGTAAAATAGATAGGCCCTTCACAGAGGGAAGAAGGGATTTGCAGAGGTGCCAGAGCTCGAGTTTTTGAACAGAACGGTATGCTTTCATTGTCAACATGACAACCAAGAGGTCTCGGTATCGTCCATACTACATACATTATAGGCGGTTACAAATAGAACGGTAAAGTTTATACTCCCCCACCACCAACAAGCACACTCCATGGCTGGTCCGAAACAACGGGTACCGTCCAACTAAGAACAATCTTGGGGGAGTTTTGTTTGTAATTATTTTGATTTGATTTGAGCATGGGACTGGGCATCCCGGTTACCAGCCATTTTGTCGTGAATGATGAGCGGAGTCCACTCATCATGAGAATAACCCACCTAGCATGGAAGATACTGACAGCCCCCGGTCGCTACATGAGCGATTCGGGCATACAAAATAGTTTTTCATTTGAAGGTTTAGAGTTTGGCACATGCAAATTTACTTGGAACGGCAGGTAAATACCGCATATAGGTAGGTATGGTGGACTCATACGGAACAACTTTATTGGGTTTAGGGAAGTGGATGCACAAGCAGTATTCCTGCTTAGTACAAGTGAAGGATAGAAAAAGACTGGGAAGCGACCAACTAGAGAGTGACAACAGTCATGAACATGCATTGATATTAACCAACAATGAGTGCAAGCATGAGTAGGATATAAATCACCATGAACATAAATATCATGGAGGCTATGTTGATTTTGTTTCAAGTACATGCGTGAGCATGTGCCAAGTCAAGTCACTCAAATCATTCAAAGGAGGATACCATCCTATCATACTATGTCACAACCATTTTAATAGCATGTTGTCATGCAAGGTAAACCATTATAAACTCCTAGCTAATTAAGCATGGCATGAGTAACTATAATCTCTAATTGTCATTGTAAACATGTTTCATTCATAATGGGCTGAATCAGGAATGATGAACTAATCATATTTACAAAAAACAAGATAGGTCAAGTTCATACCAGCTTCTCCTCATCTCAATCATTTCATCATATATCTTCATTATTGCCTTTCACTTGCATGACTAAACGATGTGAATAATAATAATAATAGTGCACATGCATTGGACTAAGCTGGAATCTGCAAACATTTATCCAAAGGAGAAGACAAGGTAATACGGGCTCTTTGTTAGATCAACAGTAATGCATATGAGAGCCACTCAACATTTTCATCGTGGTCTTCTCCTCTCGACCCCCAAAGAAAAGAAAAAGAATTTCAAAGAAACACACTAAAATGTTTTTGGAGTTTTTGTTTTTCTGAAGAAAGTAAAACAGGAAAGAGAAAAACTATTTACATGGGAAAGGTCCCAACAAGCAAAAGAAGAACAAGAAATCTTTTTGGGTTTTTATTTAATAGTACTACTACATAAACATGGAATGGAAACTAAACAGAAAGCTACAACTAATTTTTTGGGTTTTTCTCAAAATTTTCAAACACATAAGAAGAAAGTGGGAAAAAGAAAATAAACTAGCATGGATAATACAATGAAAAAGCATGAACACCGACAACTAGAATGAGTGTGTGAACCCGAATGTAATGTCGGTGAGAAATACGTACTCCCCCAAGCTTAGGATTTTGGCCTAAGTTGGTCTAAGGCCACGGCTGGCCTGGCGGATATCCAAAGTTGTAGTGGGAGTCGTACTGGAATGCAGCAGCTATTGCCTGAAGGGCTGCAACATGGAGGTGAGCGGCCTCCACCTCTCTCTCATACTCGTTTGCCTCCTCCCTAGTTATCAAATATCTCCCTTTTACCTAAAAGTTAAAGAAGGCAGGAGTAGGAAGGGTAATATGGACATCACGCTGTCTATCAAAGATTAGTCGATACAGGAGGGACTGCTCGTTTCTCACAAGAAACTGGGTAGCGTACCAAAGCATTATAATCAAGAAAAGCTCATGGTAATTCAATGTCATTCCCCTTTATGGGTACTCTAAGATAATTAGCTAAGCGGGTGGCATAAATCCCACCAAAAAGATCTCCATCCTTAGCATTAAGATGTAACCTCCTCGCAATAATTGCCCCCAAGTTATATCACTTATCACCCAACACTGCACATTTGAGGACACTGAGGTCTGGAATGCAAAGGTGGCTATGCTCATGCTTACCATTAAGGCATCTACCTATAAAGAGAACAAAATAATGTATGGCAGGAAAATAAATGCTCCCCATGGTAGCTTGTGTAATATTTCTAGTTTCTCCCATAGTGATGCTAGCAAGGAAATCATTATACCCAGTCTTATGGGGTTCACTAATGATGCCCCATTGTGGGATTTCACATGCTTCATTAAAATCTTCTAGGTCCATGGTATATGATTTATCATAAACATCAAACAAAATAGTATGCGTATTGCGCTCAGATGTAAACTTAAACCTTCGCACAAATGAATCGGTGAGGTGATAGTATTGCTTGTACTTATCTGAAATGAAGTCCTCAAGATCAGCATTTTATACGTACGCATCAAATTCCTCCTTGAAACTTGCATGAACCATGAATTGATCCAACGACCATTCGCAAGGCCGTACTCGAGCTTCCCTTGGTGGTTTCAAGATCCGGCTCACGTATCGCGAGCCTTGGGGCTTCCTTCCTCGAGGAACCACCTTGGTGAATCTTCCTAAACATTTTTCTTCTTCTGAAAAAATTCTGAAATTTTTAGTGACTCAAAATAAAAGTGAACCAAACTCAACAAGATTTAGCAACTACTCCCACTAGTGCCTAGAGGCTATATCATGCATCAAAACTACTTTGAACCATATAAATTTGACATGCAAGCTCAAGAAAAGGGTCACCTATGCAGCAAAAAATTGCCATAAACAAAGCACTAGAACAAAAACTAATTGGACTAGAGGATTTACATACCGAAGAAAAATCCACCAAAGTAGATTGCAAATGGAGCTTTGCCCAAGGAAATCGAAAATGGCAACAAGATGAGCTAGAACACGTGTTTGAGCTACAGGATGATTTTTTCTGGAGGAAGACAAAGTGGATGGGTGCTAGAAGTGAAGGGGACCCACGTGGGACCCACAAGGCAGGCGGCATGCCCAGGGGGTAGGGAGCACCCTCCACCCTTGTGGCCCACTGGTGCGTCCCCCTGGTGCAAGTTCAGTGCCAGAAATTTTAAAACATTCTATAAAAAGTCATACTAAATTTTCAGGGCATTTGGAGAACTTTTATTTTTGGGATATTTTTAGTCCACGGATAATTCAGAAAACAGACGGATAATACTGTTTTTGGTTTATTTAATCTAAATAACAGAAAGTAAAAGGTGGATACATAAAGTTGTGCTTTCTAAATTCATCTATCTCATGCTCATCAAAAGGAATCCGTTAACAATGTTGATCAAGTCTTATTAACAAACTTGTTTCAAATAACATAAAATCAGAGAATTTTCGAATTACACTAGGTTACCTCAATGGGGATATGCGTGTCCCCAATGATAAGAATATCATATTTCTTTTTGACAGTAGGAAGAGGGAATTCAAAACCTCCAATAGTAATAGTTGAAAATTTTCCAATAGAATTTATACTATGAACTTGAGGTTGTTTCTTCGGAAAGTGCACCGTATGCTCATTACCATTAACATGAAAAGTGATATTGCCTTTGTTGCAATCAATAACAGCCCCTGGAGTATTCAAAAAGGGTCTACCAAGGATGATCAACATATTGTCATCCTCGGGAATATCAAGAATAACAAAGTCAGTTAAGATAGTAACATTTGCAACCACAATAGGCACATCCTCACAAATACCAATGGGTATAGCAGTTGATTTATTAGCCATTTGCAAAGAGATTTCAGTAGGTGTCAACTTATTCAAATCAAGTCTACGATATAAAGATAAAGGCATAACACTAACACCGACTCCCAAATCACATAAAGCAATTTTAACATAGTTTCTTTTAATGGAGCATGGTATAGTTGGTATTCCTGGATCTCCAAGTTTCTTAGGTATTCCACCCTTAAAAGTGTAATTAGCAAGCATGGTGGAAATTTCAGCTTCCGGTATCTTTCTTTTATTTGTAACAATATCTTTCATATACTTAGCATAAGGAGAAATTTTCAACATATCAGTCAGACGCATACGCAAAAAGATAGGTCTAATCATTTCACAAAAGCGCTCAAAATCATCATCATCCTTTTTCTTGGATAGATTAGGAGGAAAGGGCATGGGTTTCTGAACCAATGGTTCTCTTTCTTTAACATGCTTTCTAGCAACGAAGTCTCTCTTATCATAACATTGATTCTTTGATTGTGGGTTATCAAGATCAACAACAGGTTCAATATCTACATCATTATCATTACTAGGTTGAGCATCAACAGGAACATCATCATTAACATTATCACTAGGTTCATGTTCATAACCAGATTGTGTCTCGGCATCAGAAATAGAAATATCATTTTGATTATTAGGTGTGTCTATAACAGGTTCACTAGAAGCATGCAAAGTCCTATCAGTTTCCTTTTTCTTTTTATTAGAAGGACTAGGTGCATCAGTATTAATTCTCTGAGAATCTTGCTCAACTCTCTTAGGATGGCCCTCAGGGTACAAAGGTTCCTGGGTCATTTTACCACCTCTAGTCATAACCCTAACAACATTATCATTGTTCTTACTATTCAACTCATTGAGCAAATCATCATGTGCCTTAAGTACTTGTTCTACTTGAGTTCTAACCATGGAAGCATGTTTACTAATAAGCTTAAGATCATTAACAGCTCTACTCATATAATCACCCAAGCAGTCAAGCATGTGAGCATTACGTTTTAATTTTCTACTAACATAAGCATTGAAGTTTTCTTGTTTAACAATAAAATTATCAAACTCATCCAAGCATTGACTAGCAGACCTATTATGAGGGATATCACCTCCATCAAATCTACAGAGAGAATTTACCTCTACTACTTGTGTAGGGTTATCAAGACTATGTATTTCTTCAATAGGCGGTAAATTCTTAACATCTACAGCTTTAATACCTTTTTCTTTCATATATTTCTTTGCCTCTTGCATATCTTCAGATTGAGAAATAGAATACCTCTTTTCTTCGGAGTTGGCTTAGGATTTGGTTCAGGAAGTGTCCAATCATTATCATTTCTCAATATATTATTCAATAGCAATTCAGCTTGCTCAACAGTTCGTTCCCTGAAAACACAACCCTCACAACTATCTAGGTGGTCCCTAAAAGCATTGGTTAGTCCATTATAAAAGATATCAAGTATTTCATTTTTCTTGAGAGAATGATCAGGAAAAACATTACGTAATTGGATAAGCCTTCCCCAAGCTTGTGGGAGACTCTCTTCTTCAATTTGCACAAAGTTAAATATTTGCTGTAAGGTAGCTTGTTTCTTATGAGCAGGAATTTTTTTGTAGAGAAGTAGTAAATCATATCCTGGGGACTACGCACACAACCAGGAGCAAGAGAATTAAACCATAACTTAGCATCACCCTTTAATGAGAAAGGAAAAAACTTAAGAATATAGTAATAGCGGATTTTTTTCCTCATGAGCAAATAGGGTGGCTATATCATTCAATTTAGTAAGATGTGCGACAACAGTTTCAGATTCATAACCATGGAAAGGATCCGATTCAACCAAAGCAATTAACTCAGGATCGGTAGAGAATTTGTAATCCTTATCGGTAACACAGATAGGTGAAGTAGCAAAATTAGGGTCATATTACATTCTAGCAATCAAAGTTTTTTCTTTCAGCTTAGCAAACAGTTTCTTAAGATAATCTCTATCATTGCAAGAAGAAAGTCTTAGCAGTTTCTTCATCCATAATATAACCCTCATTACAACATGCAATTCATAACTAGGGGGAGAATCATAATCTTCAGTTTCAATAATATCATCAGTTTCAACAATTTCATTCTCTCTAACCCTAGCAAGTTGTTCACCAAGAAATTCACCTAGTGGCACAGTATTATCAAGCAAATAAGTAGTATCATCATAGGCATCATACATACTAGAGGTGGCATCATCAATACCATGCGACATATCAGAATCAATAGCAGGTGTAGGTGTCACAAGTTTACTCAAAACAGAAGGTGAATCAAGTGTAGAGCTAGATGGCAGTTCCTTACCTCCCCTCGTAGTAGAGGGAAAAAATCTTGGTTCTAGTATCTTTCAAATTCCTCATAGTGATCAATAGATATAAATCCCAACTGACTGAGAGAAAAGATCTATGCTCCCCGGCAACGGTGCCGGAAAAAGGTCTTGATAACCCACAAGTATAGGGGATCACAACAGTTTTCGAGGGTAGAGTATTCAACCCTAATTTATTGATTCAACACCAGGGGAGCCAAAGAATAATCTCAAGTATTAGCAGCTGAGTTGTCAATTCAACCACACCTGAAAGACTTCATATCTGCAGCAAAGTATTTAGTAGCAAAGTAGTATGGAAGTAACAGTAACAATGGAAAAAGTAACAGTAGCAGTTTTGTAGCAATTGTAACAGTGGCAATGAAAGTAACTAAGCAAAGATCAATAAGAAAAGAACTCGTAGGCAATTGATCAATGATGGATAATTATGTCGGATGGCATTCATCATGGAACGGTTATAACCTAGGGTGAAACAGAACTAGCTCCAATTCATGAATATAATGCCGTCATGTATTCCGAATGTAGTCATACATGCTTATCAAAAAGAACTTGCATGACATCTTTTGTCCTCCCCTCCCATGGCAGCGGGGTCCTATTGGAAACCAAGGGATATTAAGGCCTCCTTTTAATAGAGAACCGGACCAAAGCATTAGTACTTAGTGAATCCATGAACTCCTCAAACTACGGTCATCACCAGGAAGTGTCCCGACTATTGTCACTCTGGGGTTGCCGGATCATAACACGTAGTAAGTGACTATAACTTGCAAGATCGGATCAAGAACCAAATATATTCATGGAAACATAATAGGTTCAGATCTGAAATCATGACACTCGGGTCCTAGTGACAAGCATTAAGCATAGCAAAGTTATAGCAAGATACTAGGGTGTGCCAGCTACCCAGGCGCACCCTAGTGGGTAGTGGGCCCCACGTGGCCCCCCTCACCTATCCCTTTAGGCCATGTCATCTCATACCTCCAGAAAAGAGTCACTTGATAACCCACAGGTATAGGGGATCACAACAGTTTTTGAGGGTATAGTATTCAACCCAAATTTATTGATTCGACACTAGGGGAGCCAAAGAATACTCCCAAGTATTAGCAACTGAGTTGTCAATTCAACCACACCTGAAAGACTTAATATCTGCAGCAAAGTAGTATAGAAGTAACAGTAGCAGTTTTGTAGCAATCATAACAGTGGCAATGGAAAGTAACTAAGCAAAGATCAATAAGAAATGAACTCATAGGCAATGGATCAATGATGGATAATCATGTCGGATGGCATTCATCATGCAACAGTTATGACCTAGGGTATTATAGAACTATCTCCAATTCATCAATATAATGCAGGCATGTATTTCGAATATAGTCATGCGTGCTTATGGAAAAGAACTTGCATGAAATCTTTTGTCCTACCTCCCGTGGCAGCGGGGTCCTATTGGAAACTAAGGGATATTATGGCCTCGTTTTAATAGAGAACCGGACCAAAGCATTAGCACTTAGTGAATACATGAACTACGATCATCACCAGGAAGTGTCCCGACTATTGTCACTCTAGGGTTGCTGGATCATAACACGTAGTAGGTGACTATAACTTGCTAGATCGGATCAATAACAAAAATATATTCATGGAAACATAATAGGTTCAGATCTAAAATCATGGCACTCGGGCCCTAGTGACAAGCATTAAGCATAGAAAAGTTATAGCAACATCAATCTTAAAACACAGTGGATACTAGGGATCAAACCTAACAAAACTAACTCGATTACATGATAAATCTCATTCAACCCATCACCGTCCAACAAGCCTATGATGGAATTACTTACACACGGCAGTGAGCATCATGAAATTGGTTATGGGGGATGGTTGATGATGATGATGTTAACGATTTCCCCTCTCTGGAGCCCAAAACGGACTCCAGATCTGCCCTACGAGGAAGAACAGGAGGTGGCGGCAGCTCTGTATCGTAAAACGCGATGAATGCTTCTCTATGACTTTTTTCTCCCTGAACATGAATATATGGAGTTGGAGTTGAGGTCGGTGGAGCTTCGTGGGACCCACAAGCCAGGGGGTGCGCCCAGAGGGGTAGGGCGTGCTGGGTCCCCTTTGGTTGATTCTTTCACCAATATTTTTTATTAATTACAAAAATATTCTCCATGAAGTTTCAGGTCATTCCGAGAACTTTTATTTCTGCACAAAAATAACACCATGGCAATTCTGCTGAAAAAAACGTCGGTCCAGGTTAGTTCCATTCAAATCATGCAAATTAGAGTCCAAAACAAGGGCAAAAGAGTTTGGAAAAGTAGATATGATGGAGACGTATCATCACTCATGCTCTCTCTCTCTCTCTCTCTCTCTATCTCTTGTTCTTGCTCTCAAACCCGCAGATTTCGATCTATTTGCTCGAAGCTCCGTTTCCGAAACTATTTTTGGGGATTGCTACTTGGTATGTGACTCCTCCATTGCTCCAATTAGTTTTTGTTCTAGTGGTGTAATTTTTGAGTATTTAGCTACTCTTGGTGCTGCTGAGCTTACATGATGAATTCTCGGAGTTCCAAGTAGTTTGAATGCTTGATTTAGCCTCTAGGCATCCATACGAGTAGTTGCTATCAATCTTGTGAAGTTTTGTTGAAAAAAAGTTTTGTGGCCAAAATTTTCAGAATCTTATTCATAGGAAAAGATGAGTATCTTATGGAAGTTTTCCTCAAAAAAGAATGGCAAGGGAGTCATTGGGGTATCATCAGCGAATGACTTCAACACTCCGAGAATGGCGGAAGTGCGTCTATGCAAATGGCCACACAATGCCTTCATGGACGAGGTCGAGTTCCATCAAGAGTTTGCCCAATTCGTTGCAAATGTCAGGCTAACCGACTTCCTCGCAGATGAGTGTGACCAACACCACCTCCTCACAAATTCCTTTCTGCAAATTTTTTATTTTTTGAATAGGAACAATCCTCCTGAGGTGCGGTTTAATTTATATTCTAAAACCCGTCCGATACTGCTCACTGAATTTTGCAAGATATGTTTGATTCCCTCTAACGGGGAATTAAGAGAGCCTAGACCGACAAAGTTTGAGGACTTCCTCCTCACTTTAACAGCGGGTGAGGAAAGAGGCCTGCCGAATGCCACCGCCACTAGTTTGTAGTTTCCTTCTGTGCATTACTTTGCTTTGTTCAACACGAAGTGTTTAACTGCTAGGGAGAAGGCTGGTGCACTGAGTGCTCCCGACCTTGCCATTTTACGCCGGGCCTTACACGATGATCACACCTTTAACCTAGGAGCTATTATTGCACACTGTTTACACCTTAATGGAACTAAGGGCAAAATACATGGTGGTATTTATGCCACTCGCTTAGCGAGTCACTTTAATGTTCACATACGCTAGCATGACTATCGGTTGCCCGGAGTTTATCTAGATCACCAGGCGATGGTAGATCACCAGTTTACTAACGCCGCTGATTCCCTTAACAACATTGATTACAACTTAGTTTTCAGTGAGAAAACTCGTGGTATTATCCCGTTGCCCACACCTGCTTTGTTTGATTCTATTGCCAGGAACGGGTACATGATCATGCCAGCGGACATTATTGCCTACTGGAACGCCCAGGCAGCAGAAGAGCAGGAGCCCTAGGAGTGGGACACTCAGGGCCGCCACCCCAGCACTTCCACATGAGACTGGATGCCTACTACAGATGGTGATTACCAAGCTAGGCCAAAAGCCTAAGCTTGGGGGAGTACGTATTTCCACCGACATGACATTCATGTTCAAACATTTCATTCCAGTTGTCGGTGTCCACACTTTTTCATTATATTATCCATGCTAGATTTTTTCTAGCTTTCTTCTTGTGTGTTTGAAAAACTTTGAGAAAACCCGAAAAGAATTCTCGATTCTTCTTTTTCTTGTTGGGATCTTTCCCGTGTAAATAGTTTTTCTCCTTTTTGTTTTTCCTTCTTTAATTTGCTTTCTTCAATAAAAACTAAAAAACTTCAAAAATATTTCAGCGTGTTTCTCTAAAATTCTTTTCTTTTTATTTAGTTGTACTAAGGGGAAGACCACGATGAAAATGTTGAGTGGCTCTCATATGCATTGTTGTTAATCTAACAAAGAGCCCAAATTACCTTGTCTTCTCCTTTTAAATAAAATGTTTACAGATTCCAGCTTAGTCCACAACACTCTTGCATTATTATTATTTTCATATCATTTGGTCATGCAAGTGAAAGGAAATAATGACGATATTTGATGAAGTGATTGTGGCAGAGAAAAGCGGGTATGAAGTCAACTTTTTTTTGTTTTTGTAAATATGTTTAACTCAGTATCCATGATTCAACACATTATGATCAAACATGTTTGTAATGACAATTAGAGATTATAGTTGCTCTTGCCAAGCTTAAGTAGCTAGAAGTGGATAATGATTTTTCTTAGGTGTCAACATGCATCAAAATGATTGTGATATAGTATGATGATATGGTATCCTCCTCTGAATCTTTCAAGTGGCTTGACTTGGCGCATGTTCACGCATGCAGCTGAATCAAAACGAACATAGCCTCTATAATCACTACAAAAAATACACTTCCGTGATGATACGAGTTTATCACAGTAGGTCACATTTTCTTTGATGCATGTACATCCATGACGATTTTATGATAGAATCAAGATAGTCATACATGTGGTGTCGTAGAAGTGTTCCATGACAATACCAAAATTATCATCATGGAAGTGTCAACTTCCATGATGATAAATCACGCATCATGGAAGTGCTTTCGTCAAGGGTAACCGTCACGTGGCTTCCACCGTAACGGGTCACCGTTAAGCTATCGAGTTCCGATTTGGATCCGATAACCCGTTAACATCCTGGACCAATGGGGATTTTCCACGTGTAAACTTCTCAATGGCCAGAGGAACCACGTGTCAGCTCTGCGTTGGGACAGATGTCATCCACTCATTGGACCGGAGGCGCCTATGATATGTCGACACGTGGCAAGGACCAACAGTGGCCCATTCAGGTGAAAAGGCCGGCCTATTTGACTTGGTCAAAAGGTAGCCAGTCGGCCCATGGAAAGCCTATCAACGGCCTGTTCGCATATAGCCCATTTACTGCCCACTAACTCACGGCCCGTTATGGCCTACCCTAATTAGGCCTAGTAACGTCATCTGGGCCGTCCAATATGATTCCAGTCCGTTGTAACTTCCGGCCCATGTATGGCCCATGACGTCTTTCGGCCCATATGAGGCCCTTTGTAACTCTTGGCCCATTAATGGCCAGTGGTGAAACTGGCCCATAATGAATAGTGTATCACTTTATACCCATTAACAGCCTGTTATTCCATTGGGCTGTTTCTAGCCCATGTTATTCGGCCTTCTCGGGGCCCATTTATTCTTGGGCTGATTTGCAGCATTCTATTACTTACGGTCTGTTACTGGCCTGTTCCAGTTGTGGGCCAAATTCAGCCTATGGTTAAAGTTGGCCCGTTTGTGGCTCGTTAAAGCATTGGGCCATTTTCATAATGTCATCAAATATGGCCCACTAACGACCCGTTATGCCTGTCGATAGAATCAAGCCCGTTATACTCATCGGCCTATTAACGGCCTGTTTCGGCCCATGAACGGACGATTCCCACTCTAGCCCATTTATAGCCCATAATGCGGTCCTTTTCGGCCCATGTTTGGCCAAATAGATCATACGACCCGTAGAAGGCCCATTGATTCTGCGGTCCGTAGAAGGCCCATTGTTTCTATGCCCCGTAGAAGGCCCATAGGAGGCCCATGGTAACTATAGTAGATATGTAGCCCATGGTTATTGTGGCCTAGTTTAAAAAATAGGTTATTGAGGCCACTAGCAAACCGTTGAAAAAGAACTGCACTAATTAAAAGAAAACAAATAAACAAGACAACAAGGAAATAAATAAGAAAGCAACCTATGTTAGGCTATTACGACTATTGCACACATTACATCCACTGGGCATCAAAGTTCGCCACCAGTGCAAATATGGGGAATAAACCAACATATTACATACACTGGTTGTCAAAGTTGGCGACCAATGCAAATAAACGCCACAGCAAAACAAGTCCAGCACTGAAACTACTTCACAAGAGATCAAGAAATAATATCCTAGGTATCTACCATGCTGGCAAGACGCTTAGCAAGCTTATTAGCTTTCTCTAGTTTGGCGCTTAAATCCTCCAGCGCTTGCTGTTGCACCAGAAAGTGTGCATGACTTCCTTAGTCCTTCGGCTTCCAGTCGCAGCACATCTAATCGATGTCTTTCAACTTGAAGTTGAGACTTAAGAAGCCGAACTGATTCAGGCAGCAAGTTCAAAGAGCTGGTGCCAGCAGTAGTGGCCAGTAACTCGAACACTAAAGCAAGACAGGACTTTGGGGTTGTCTCACTATCTTCAAGAAAGTTTTTATGAGCTTTCTTCGAGACCAACAGGGATGTCTCACTATCTTGAACCTTATCTATATTACATCATTTACCATTGCATAATGCGATACTCTTCTCCAATATTTTGTCCGCATTCTAAAAGAGAAACAAGCAGACACATCACAAGTTTACCATGTTGTATATGAAACTCATTTTGGTAAACCAGTTCAGTAGTAAGGTGGACACCATAACAGCATGAAACGAACATACATCTATGTAGTATGCAGGGGCGGAGCCAGGATTTAGGCATGAGGGGGGCGAGACACAATACAAAAAATTATATTTGGTATGGACATATGGCAACATATGTTTTGATAGATAATAACATGGGTAAGAGTTATCATCTACAGTAGCTTGGTCCTTGAGTGGGTTTGCATTTTCATTAATATTTGAGCTAGAAGCAATGAGCTTGAAAAATGACTTTTTATCATTCAACTCTTGCGACACTAAACAACGAGTGAAATTAGATTTCTAACTTACAGATTTAACTAATTAATAAATTAAACCATTCCTTGTAAGGTATTGTACTGGTTCAAATAGATTACTGGATTCCCGCAAAAAAGAAAGATTACTGGAGTATATTGCAGTGATATACCTTGATTCCTTGAAATTAATCTGTTCATGCATGACACCGGTGAAGCAAACAATCAATGTCTAGTCTCTCGCGGATTCAATTGCCACTAAAGTGCCTTCTACCCTGGTTGTGCTTGTACCACACGGTGGAAGGACCGACAGGCAAGAGTGCGATAGTGCTAGAGGCGGCACCGCCACGGGAAACGGCGCAAGGGTCATACGTAGCTACCAGACCTAGAAGCCACGAATGAAATTACGGGAAGATAGGAAATTGAAACTACTCGATCTCACGGCTGCACGTAATCCTTTTTTCTTGATGTGTACGCATAGCGTCACTCGATGCTTTATGGGCTTTGGGCTAGAAAGTTGCGATGCTAGGCCATTTGCATTAAACAAAAGTATGACTGCAAGTCTACGACAAGTTACCTATATGTATAAACTACCTGTACTAGAACCAAGTAATGAAACCTCATAGGGGGGGTGAGGTGATGGGGGATGTCTGACCCCTGCTCGCACCCCCTGCCTCCGCCCCTGGTAGTATGGTCACTATATGGTCTATATTATTCTAGTTTATGTTACCAAATCAAGATAGAGACTGTTCCAATCATATATGTTTAAGACAAAGCAGCATAGACAGAATATAAGTGTGGGAAACTACACAACACTAACAACACTTGTAATGTGCATGGCTTGAGAACATAAAATTTTATTCAATTGAAACTGAAATCGACATAGAGCAAGTTACAACAGCAAACACATTAAAGAAACAGGTTTAAAACATACCTGTTGCGCCATTGGAGTTTCAATTGCATCCATCAAATTTGAAATTAGTTGGTATGAGTAAATACAGTGATGCAAAAGCAAAGGAGTATGAACCATGGCTACAGAACCTGACCTGAGAACAATTCTTCTTCTGCTTTAAGTGTTGGCTTGGGGTTCAGAGTGGTGGTCCTCGTGCTTTCCGCACTACAGTTGCCTTACTAACTGCTCGTGTTTGGGTGCTCTGTGGTGGAGACGGTGTTGTGTCAACTGGAACTGGGTTACTATCTGCTGGGGTTGGGTTAGAAAGGGTGTAGCTGGTTCTCTGTCCAATTGCGTACGGGTACAATCTTAATGAGTCTAGGTTATGTGTGGTGGGGCTGGTTCTTGGGCAAGTACAACCGTGGTTCTATCTGCATCGACGGGTAGCACGATATTTTCTGAAGACTGTGTTTTTACTCCCACAGATACTGCCATCAGCCCCTCCAATTCAAATGGCTGATAAACAAGAAAGGTAATTGAATGTACATACATTGTATGATAGACATGTGCAATGGATAGTAGGGAAGAAAATAGGGCATGAAATAATTCACATTTATGTTGTCTAACCAAACAGGATAGAATGACACCATTTCACATATATGATGGCTAATTAAACAGGATAGCATGACACAATTTCACATATATGATGGCTAACTAAATAGGATAGAATGACATACTTCAAAATATGATGACTATGTAAACAAGATGACATGATATAACTATACGATGTGTCTATTAAAGTGGTTGGCATGCCATAATTCACAAACATGCCGTCGATGGAAACATGATGGCATGATATAATTCATGGATAGAATGACATAATTCAAATATGATGACTATGCAAATAGGATGAGATGATATAACTATATTATGTCTTTAGAAAATGGGTTGGCATGCCATAATTCAGATAAATGCTGTCTATGTAAACATCATGGATGATATAATTCAAATATATGATTTATATACTAAGCAAGTGAGCAGAGGGCAATCGCATATATGATGTGTCAACTAAGCAGATGCCATTCAATATTGTGTATATGATGTAAAAACTAAGCATTGCAAGACAACATATGCACGATATGAGTAATATAACCCTGCCAAGTTTGAGCATACACCTCAGGGGGAAAATAGGACTGATCATATGTCTCTGAATCCTCCTCTGAGGAGCTATTTGTAACCAGCAAGATATCTGCTTTAGCAGGTAGCATTGTCTGCTATGAAGACCTTGTTTTCACTTCAGATACTTCCATCACGGCTTCAAATGGCTCATGCACAGGAAGAGTAGTTGAATATACAAATGTTGTCGTCAAATGGAATACATAATACAAAAAAGGAATGCATAATATAATTCACATATATGATGATTGGCTAAACAACATGGCATTGCATAATTCAGATATATAATGCCTTGCAACAAGATAGCATTGCATAATTCACATATATAATGTCTTGCAACAAGATGCCATTGCAAAATTCACATATATGGTAATTAGACACTAAACAGGTGGCATTCACACAAAGCATGTCTAAACTAAGTAAATGACATGCCAATGCAAGACACCATATGAGCAATATAACACTGCCGAGTTAGAGCATGCACCTTGGGGGGGAATAGGACTGGTCATCTGTCTTTGAATCCTCCTCCGAGGAGCTATCCGTAACTAGCAAGACATGTGCTTCATCAGATAGCATTGTTTGCTCTAAAGACCTTGTTTTCACTCCATATTTTTCCATGACCGTGTCGAATGGCTGATGCACAGTAAGAGTAATTGAATGTACTAACATTGTTGACAAATTTAATATGTAATAAAAAAAGGATGGCATGATATAATTCACATATAAGATGATTGGCTAACCAGGATGGCATTGCAAAACTCACATATATGATTCTTGGCTAAACAAGATGGCATTGCATGATTCACATATATGATATAGAAATTAAACATATGCATGATATGACCAACATCATGATATAGAAATTAAACTAAGCAGATGAGATATTTTATGTATAAAGTAAGCAATGCAAGGCACCATATGCATGATATGACCAACATCAGCATGCCAAGTTAGAGCAAAAGACCTCAGGGGGTAAATGATATGAGTGGTCTGCTCCCTCTGAATCCCCCCTGAACAGTTATCTTCCTCCTGATTATAGTTTGTAACGGGGGGAGGGGGTTGCTTTTGCACCCACCATGGAGCGACGTCTGCATGAAATTTTATTGCTATACAAGGCTCGTCTCTTTTGCTCTACATGTTCAGTACCATTGTGTACAATAACTGACATGCATAGGAATAGACACATAGTGAGACTATGTAAGGAGTGCCTGCACAAATCCAGAGGAATGGTAGCAAACTGTGGATAGACCCAAAACCAATGATAGCAGGCAGATAATAGTTTCAGTTAAGAAATACAGATAATGGCTCCTTTAATGTTTGTTTCCACCCAACATGAAACTCATAGTAGACACCCGAGATTAACCAGATAGTAGACATATAGTATTGTTTCCTGCCCCAATATGTACCCCACAAACATTTAAAAACAAAAATTTGAGCATTAGTCTGGACCTGACTCAGAGTCTAATCGGTGAACAGGACGATAAAGTAGCATGTCATCCTATTAAGCGATGCATAATGTAAGCAGACATGAAAGACTGTGACCTCTCTTGCGGACCCGTGTAGTCCTCAAGGTCATCTTCTCAGTTGATGATGGTAATGCAGTTGTCATGGCTGCCGGCGGTGGGGAAGAAGATCTGAGGTGGTGAAAAACAGTCTGGAGGGCGGACCCCTGCTGTGGTGAACCCTTCTATCGTTGGAGCAGCTCAGCTGGGGTGGACCACAGTGCAACAGGAGCGGGACAAACCACACAAGGTTTTCTTTGACAGATATCTGTAACTGAAGTAATTCTATAAGGGCATGTTTGAATTGGAGGATTCTAACAATGTAGGGATAGGAAATACACTGGAATAGGATAGGAATGCACGTGCAAAATAGAGAATTTAAAAGGGACATTTACATTTGTGCCCCTAACTCGAACCCACTACTCAGATTTGCCCCTAATTTCGAAGCGTGCTCAAATTTGCCCCTCAGTCGTTAGTTGCACTTATAGAAATACCCTTCTGTGTCGTTACCGTTCAGTTAAAGCTCTTTGACCATTTTCTGGGCGTTTGTTTGACATTTTTGCCCCTGAAAAAAATAAAAGAGAAATTGAAAGAGATGAGAGAGAGCGCCCTTATGTTTTGGCCCAGGACGGCCCAGCCAGCTTAGCCCGCTGACTAGTCTTCTTCTTCCTCCGTTGAGACCGAGGGCATGTCGTCGTGTGCTCACCTGAGCATCACCGTTCCCATGGCTAACAACATTGACAAGCCACACAAACATGTCTCCAAGGCCCACTGTCATTCATAGCATCACCACGTTGACAATCCCGATCTCGAGTGACCTAAAACTCCTCAACCGATGCCATCTCTGCCGCATCTGCTCATCGTCCGCCCTCTTTGATTCTCCATCGTTCGAGCTCCCCGGACGCTCCCATACCGTCACAGAGATACATCTAGTGTCGCGGATCCGTGATGACCCACAAGTATACGGGATAGTTGTAGCCTCTTTCGATAAGTAAGATTGTCGAACCCAACAAGGAGCTAAAGGTAGAACAAATACTCTCTCAAGTCCTATCGGCCACGCTGATATGACTCTATGCACGCTTGACGTTCACTTTACCTAAAACAAGTATGAAACTAGAGGTACTTTGTAGGTGTGATAGGATAGGTTTGCAAGATAATAAAGAGCACGTAAATAAAAACTAGGGGCTGTTTAGATAAAGAAGCAATAAAGTAAATATAACGAGTGTGGAAAAGTGGTGGTAGGAGTTGTGGAATTGTCCCTAAGCAATTGACTATGTTACTAGACTGGTAATCACTATTGCAATTCTATTTGAGGGAGAGGCATAAGCTAACATACTTTCTCTACTTGGATCATATGCAATTATGATTGGAACTCTAGCAAGCATTCGCAACTACTAAAGATTCATTAAGGTAAAACCCAGCCATAGCATTAAAGTATCAGGTCCCCTTTTATCCCATACGCATACTTACCTGGGTTTGTGTTTCAGTCACTCACGCAACCCACCATAAGCAAATCATAAACATATTGCAAACCCTACAGCGGGAATCCCTCACGCTTTCACGACGCGAAGGGCACAATAGGACAACACCAATAATAAAACATGCAACTCAAACCAATCATAGCAATTCATCAATCACCGATAGGACAATGAAAATCTACTCAGACATCATAGGATGGCAACACATCATTGGATAATAATATGAAGCATAAAGCACCATGTTCAAGTAGAGGGTACAGCGGGTTGCGGGAGAGTGGACCGCTGGATATAGATGGGGGAAGGTGATGGAGATGTTGGTGAATATGACGGCGGTGTTGGTGAAGATCGCGGTGATGATGATGGCCCCCGGCGGCGTTCCGGCGCCACCGGAAGCAAGGGGGAGAGAGCCCTCCCCTTCTTCTTCTTCTTCCTTGACCTCCTCCCTAGATGGGAGAAGGGTTTCCCCTCTGGTCCTTGGCGTGGGAGGGGCGAGAGCCCCTCCGAGATTGGATCGATCTCTCTGTTTCTGCGTTCTCAGATTCTACCCCTTCACTGTTTCTTAAATATCCGGAGATCCGTAACTCCGATTGGGGTGAATCTTTCGCCTAGATCTTTCTCATAAAATTAGCTTTCTTGCGCCAAAAGAAGAGCGTCAACCTCCTTACGGGTGGCCCACGAGAGCCCAGGACGCACCCAGGGGGGAGGGCGCGCCCCCTGTCTCGTGGCCACCCCGGACACCGTTTCGCGTTGATTTTACTTCCCAAAAATTGTAAATATTCCAAAAAAAATCTCCGTTCGTTTTTATCCCATTTGTACTCCGTTTGATATTGGGTTTCTGCGAAACAAAAAACATGCAACAGACAGGAACTGGCACTAGGCACTGGATCAATATGTTAGTCCCAAAAAATAGTATAAAAGTTGTCAAAAGTATATAAAAGTTGTAGAATATTGGCATGGAACAATCAAAAATTATAGATACGATGGAGACGTATCAGCATCCCCAAGCTTAATTCTTGCTCGTCCTCGAGTAGGTAAATGATAAAAAAGATAATTTTTGATGTGGAATGCTACCTAGCAAAATCTTGATCATATGTCTAATCATGGCATGAATATTAAGACACGAGTGATTCAAAGCAATAGTCTATCATTTTATATAAAAACAATAATACTTCGAGCGTACCAATAAAGCAATCATGTCTTTTCAAAACAACAAGGCCAAAGCAAGCTTATCCCTACAAAATCATACAGTTTGGCCATGCTTAATTTTCGTCACACAAAATGCCCCCATCATGCACAACCGCGATGACAAGCCGAGCAATTGGTTCATACTTCTTAACGCGCTTTAGCTTTTTCAACCCTCACGCAATACATGAGCGCAAGCCATGGATATAGCACTATAGGTGGAATAGAATATAATGATGGAGGTTATGTGGAGAAGACAAAAAATGAGAAAGTCTCACATCGACACGGCTAATCAACGGGCTATGGAGATGCCCATCAATTGATGTCAATGTGAGGAGTAGGGATTGCCATGCAACGGATGCACTAAGAGCTATAAGTCTATGAAAGCTCAACAAAAGAAACTAAGTGGGTGTGCATCCAACTTGCTTGCGCATGAAGACCTAGGGCATTTGAGGAATCCCATCATTGGAATATACAAGCCAAGTTCTATAATGAAAATTCCGACTAGTATATGGAAGTGACAACACAGGAGACAATCTATATGAAGAACATGTTGCTACTTTGAAGCACAAGATATGAGACTCACTACATGAAGAACATGGTGCTACTTTGAAGCACAAGTGTGGAAAAAGAGATAGTAACATTGACCCTTTTTATTTGTTTTATTTTTTTTCTTTTTCTTTGGCCTTTCTTTTTTTTGGCCTTTCTTTTTTCTTTTCTTTTTTGGGGACAATGCTCTAATAATGATGATCATCACACTTTTATTTACTTACAACTCGATACTAGAACAAAGATATGACTCTATATGAAAGCTTCCGGTGATGTACCAGGATGTGCAATGATCTAGCATAGCAATGACATCAAAAAATGGACAAGCCATGAAAACATCATGCTACCTATCTTACGATCATGCAAAGCAATATGACAATGAATGCTCAAGTCATGAATATGATGATGATGGAAGTTGCATGGCAATATATCTCGGAATGGCTATGGAAATGCCATGATAGGTAGGTATGGTAGCTGTTTTGAGGAAGATATAATGAGGCTTATGTGTGATAGAGCGTATCGTATCACGGGGTTTGGATGCACCGGCGAAGTTTGCACCAGCTCTCGAGGTGAGAAAGGGCAATGCACGGTACCGAAGAGGCTAGCAATGATGGAAAGGTAAAAGTGCGTATAATCCATGGACTCGCATTAGTCATAAAGAACTCATATACTTATTGCAAAAGTTTATTAGCCCTCGAAGCAAAGTACTACTATGCATGCCCCTAGGGGGATAGATTGGTAGGGAAAGACCATCACTCGTCCTCGACCGCCACTCATAAGGAAGACAATCAAAGAAATACCCCATGCTTCAAATTTGTCACACAACGGTTACCATACGTGCATGCTACGGGACTTGCAAACCTCAACACAAGTGTCTCTACAATCCACAACCACCCACTAGCATGACTCTAATATCACCATCTTTATATCGCAAAACTATTGCAAGGAATCAAACATATCATATTCAGCGATCTACAAGTTTATGTAGGATTTATGACTAACCATGTGAATGACCAATTCCTGTCATCTCTCCAAATAGATATAAGTGAAGCAAGAGAGTTTAATTCTTTCTACAAAAGATATGCCCACGCTCTAACAAATATAAGTGAAGCAAAAGAGCATTCTATAAATGGCGGTTTTCTATGTGAAGAAAAACAGGCAATCCAAACTTCAAATGATATAAGTGAAGCACATGAAGCATTCTATAAAGCCATACTCAAAAGATTTAAGTGAAGTGTAATGAGCATTCTACAAATCAACCAAGGACTATATCATACCAGCATGGTGCATAAAAGAAAAGTGAAAACTAAATGCAAAATACGCTCCAAGACTTGCACATAATGCATGAACGAAACGAATTCGAAAACATACTGATACTTGTTGAAGAAAGAGGGGATGCCTTCCGGGGCATCCCCAAGCTTAGATGCTTGAGTCTCCTTGAATATTCACTTGGGGTGCCTCGGGCATCCCTAAGCTTGAGCTCTTGCCTCTCTTCCTTTTCCTCATATCGAGACCTCCTCGTTTAGACACATCATCCACACAAAACTTCAACAGAAAACTCGGTAAGATCCGTTAGTATAATAAAGAAAATCACCACTCTAAGTACTATTGCAAACCAATTAATCTTTTATTTTTGCATTATGTCTACTGTAATATAGCTTTTCCATGGCTTAACCCACTGATATAAATTGATAGATTCATCAAAACAAGCAAACTATGCATCAAAAACAGAATCTGTCAAAAACAGAACAGTCTGTAGCCATCTGAACATACACCATACTTCTGATACCCCAAGAATTCTACCAAAATTAGGAAAAATAAAAAAGTTGTACATCAAGACATTGCAAAAAGAATCAGAACCATTTGTCGTTCCAAATAAAAATGTAAAATCGCGCACTATAGCCAAAGTTTCTGTCCTGCACTGTACAAACCAACAAGCATTGTAAACATCCTAAAGGCAAACCTTAGCACATTATTTTTATAATACAATGTAATTATACAAGGGGATAATTATTTTTGATGAAAAGTTTCTGTAATCAAGATTCACAAAGTTTCCGTGAGCATGAACAAAGTTCAAGGAGCTCTCCCACTTCAACAATGCTTGTCTTTCTCACTTTCACTTTCCTTTTTGAAAAGTTTTTAGGTTCCCCTCTTTTCTTATTTTTTTTGATTAAACTATATGAAAGAACTCAACATAAATAAATTACTCTCTAAAACTTCTGGTTTGTCTCCCTGGCAACGCTTTCTTTAAAGCCATTAAGCTAGGCATTTAGTGCTCAAGTAATGAATCCAGCCGGATCCCAAGGTATATCAAAGCCAATTTTAATTAACAATGATCTGTAATTTAGTAGTGAGCACAAAGTAACATATATCATGCAACAATGAAGTCTAACTCTCTTCCTATGCATCGGCATGTCATAAAAAGAACAATTCATGCACACCAAGTAAAGGCCAATGCATAGTATAAGCAGTTTCTTGCAATTTTATCATATTGGAAACATAAAGAGGCGGAGATGTAGTTCCTCTCTCATAATAATTGCAAGTAGGAGCAGCAAGCACATGCATATTACATTCATCAAAATCATCATGTGCAATGGTAAAAGGCAACCCATCAATATAATCCTTAATAAGCACAAACTTCTCCGATAAAGTGTGGTAGGGAGAATTCAAAAAGATAATAGGACTATCATGCGTGGGTGCAATAGCAACAATTTCATGTTTAACATAAGGAACTATAGCAAGTTCATCTCCATCAGCATAATTCATATTGGCATCTTGGCCACAAGCATAGCAAGCATCATCAAAAAGGGATATTTCAAACAAATTCAAGGGATCATAGCAATCATCATAGCAATCATCCTTCGGTAAGCACGAAGGGGAATTAAATAATGTATGAGTTGGAGGGTTACTCTCATTAGAAGGTGGGCACGGGTAGCTAATCCGCTCTTCCTCGTTTTGTTCTTCGCTCTCCTCATCATTTTTTTCATCCAATGAGCTCACAGTTTCATCAATTTCTTCTTCCATAGCTTACTGCAAAATATTAATCTCTTCTTGGACAGCGGAGAATTTCTTCATAAATGCATTAATATAGTAATTGTATTCATAATTTGCATACCAATATCAAAGTATAGCAAGATTTTCAGGCCTATAAACATCATCATCTAAAACTTCATACTTTTGAAACAAAGATTCAATTTCATAAGCAACCTTAAAAGCAACAAATTGTTCTATTTGTTCCACATCATAGTAATCATATATATACCATTAGCATAAGAAGCTAAGGTTTCATTATCATTAAATTTGCATGAAAAGGGAAGGTGTGGAGCCTCCATCCTAGAGCAACAAGTAATATCATATTTCAAGCATAGAGCCCAGGCATACCAACGCAACATAATAAATTGATCCCATAATAGTTTCCCTTTTTGTGTCGAGCGATAATCCCTAAAGTATTCACGTTGATCGAACGTGTCTCCCATTATAAAGTTGAATGGGGTTTTCTCAGGATTATCAAAGTAGTATATAATATCTCTCGCATAATGAGAATCGAGGGTTTTAGGAGTTACCCCATCTCCATGAGTAGCAAGTACACCTAATTTTTTTGGTATGTCGTGTTCCATATCCATAACTAAAGATAGAGAACAACTTAGAACAGCAAATAAAAATTACTTAGTGATAAAGCAAAAAAGCACACACGAGAATATTCACCCCATGCTATGACTCCCCGGCAACGGCGCCAGAAAAGGTCTTGATGACCCGCAAGTATACGGGATAGTTGTAGCCTCTTTCGATAAGTAAGAGTGTCGAACCCAACGAGGACCTAAAGGTAGAACAAATACTCTCTCAAGTCCTATCGGCCACTGATACGACTCTATGCACGCTTTACGTTCGCTTTACCTAAAACAAGTATGAAACTATAGGTACTTTGTAGGTGTGATAGGATAGGTTTGCAAGATAATAAAGCGCACGTAAATAAAAACTAGGGGATGTTTAGATAAAGAAGCAATAAAGTAAATATAGACAGTGTGGAAAAGTGGTGGTAGGAGTTGTGGAATTGTCCCTAAGCAATTGACTATGTTACTAGACCGGTAATCACTATTGCAATTCTATTTGAGGGAGAGGCATAAGCTAACATACTTTCTCTACTTGGATCTATGCACTTAATTATGATTGGAACGCTAGAAAGCATCCGCAACTACTAAAGATTCATTAAGGTAAAACCCAACCATAGCATTAAAGTATCAAGTCCCATTTTATCCCATACGCAAACAACCTACTTACTCGGGTTTGTGTTTCAGTCACTCACGCAACCCACCATAAGCAAATCATAAACATATTGTAAACCCTACAGTGGGAATCCCTCACGCTTGCGTGACACGGAGGGCACAATAGGACAGCACCAATAATAAAACATGCAACTCAAACCAATCATAGCAATTCATCAATCACCAATAGGACAACGAAAATCTACTCAGACATCATAGGATGGCAACACATCATTGGATAATAATATGAAGCATAAAGCACCATGTTCAAGTAGAGGGTACAGCGGGTTGCGGGAGAGTGGACCGCTGGATATAGATGGGGGAAGGTGATGAAGATGTTGGTGAAGATGACGGCGGTGTCGGTGAAGATCGCGGTGATGATGATGGCCCCCGGCGGCGTTCCGGTGCCACCGGAAGCAAGGGGGAGAGACCCCCCCTTCTTCTTCTTCTTCCTTGACCTCCTCCCTAGATGGTAGAAGGGTTTCCCCTCTGGTCCTTGGCTCCCATTTTGTGGGAGGGGCGAGAACCCCTCCGAGATTGGATCTATCTCTCTGTTTCTGCGTTCTCAGATTCTACCCCTTCACCGTTTCTTAAATATCCGGAGATTCGTAACTCCGATTGGGGTGAATCTTTTGCCCAGATCTTTCTCATAAAATTAGCTTTCTTGCGCCAAAAGAAGAGCGTCAACCGCCTTATGGGTGGCCCATGAGAGCCCAGGCCGCGCCCAGGGGGGAGGGCGCGCCCCCTGTCTCGTGGCCACCCCGGACACCGTTTCGCGTTGATTTTACTTCCCAAAAATCATAAATATTCCAAAAAAAATCTTCGTCCATGTTTATCTCGTTTGGACTCCGTTTGATCTTGGGTTTCTGCGAAACAAAAAACATGCAACAGACAGGAACTGGCACTGGGCACTGGATCAATATGTTAGTCCCAAAAAATAGTATAAAAATTTGCCAAAAGTATATAAAAGTTGTAGAATATTGGCATTGAACAATCAAAAAATATACATACCACGGAGACGTATCAATCCGCCAATCACGTAGCCGATGAGCTCCTCTTCGTCCAGCCGCCTCCCCACGACGACTCGCTTCGGCGGCTGCAGGAGAGGTCCGTGCGCTTGCTATGGCCCCTCGATCGATGGCTCCTTCTAACACTACGGCATGCTCACGGTGAGCCCCTGATGTCAGCACACCTCTCTCCCCTCTTCCCGTGCCTTCTAGCCCCCTGCCACCAAGCTTCGACGGGCGCGGCCGCTGGCCTCGGCCATGACCAACATTTCGTCCATCCTCGCTCGACCTACCAGCTCCATTCGACGAGGAGCATGCCCAGGAGCGCGTAGGAAAAACTCTCGACCGTTTGGTCGCCAGAATACAGCTCCCTGCCATGGCGTATGCTCGCCGGCGGCAGAACGCTGGTGTCTTTTTTCGAGCGAGTCAGTGGTTTAATTAGGATAAGTGGGCTTCCTATGACATGTGGGGCCCATTAATTAGTTTAGGTCTAATCCTAGCTAGTGTTAACACTACGCTGATTAGTTAGACTAATTTGTGGGCCCTACCAATTAAGAAAATTGCCTAATCCCGTAAAACATGCTAAGTCATTTTTAAAATAACTATACACTTACATGTGGGTCCCACATGTAAGTTCAAGAGAGGTTTTTTTTGTGGGCCCACATGTAAGTGAGTGAGAGGGTGGATAGGGTTTTTATTTTTATTTTTTTCTTCACTGGTCCCTCTTGTAAGTGAGAGAGAGGGTGGGCAGGGATTTTATTTTTATTTCTCATCAGTTGGTCCCACTTGTAAGTGACACATGGACAAAGGGGCAAAAATGTCCAGTAAACAGTCAGAAAATGGTCAAAGCCCTTTGAATGGACACTAACAGCACGGAAGGGCATTTCTATAAGTGCAACTAACGACAGAGGGGCAAATTTGAGCATGCTCCAAAATTAGGGGCAAATCTGAGAAGTGTGTTCAATTTAGGGGTGATGACCCACAAGTATACGGGATAGTTGTAGCCTCTTTCGATAAGTAAGAGTGTCGAACCCAACGAGGAGCTAAAGGTAGAACAAATACTCTCTCAAGTCCTATCGGCCACTGATACGACTCTACGCACACTTGACGTTCGCTTTACCTAGAACAAGTATGAAACTAGAAGTACTTTGTAGGTGTGATAGGATAGGTTTGCAAGATAATAAAGAATGCGTAATAAAAACTAGGGGTTGTTTAGATAAAGATGCAATAAAGTAAATATTAGTAGAGAGCTTTTTGTTACGAGAAAGTTATTTGTCCAAGGCAATCGATAACTAGACCGGTAATCACTATTGCAATTCTATTTGAGGGAGAGGCATAAGTTAACGTACTTTCTCTACTTGGATCATATGCAATTATGATTGGAACTCTAGCAAGCAGTCCGCAACTACTAAAGATTCATTAAGGTAAAACCCAACCATAGCATTAAAGTATCAGGTCCCCTTTTATCCCATACGCAACAATCCCCTTACTCGGGTTTGTGTTTCAGTCACCCACGCAACCCACTATAAGCGAATCATGAACGCATTGCAACACCCTACAGCGGGAATCCCTCACGCCTGCGCGACACGGAGGGCATCATAGGACAGCACCAATAATAAAACATGCAACTCAAACCAATCATGATCATCAATTAACCCATAGGACAAAATGGATCTACTCAAACATCATAAGATAGCCATACATCATTGGGAAATAATATATAGCGTTGAGCACCATGTTTAAATAGAGATTACATCGGGTAAGAGAGAGGTTACACCGCTGCATAGAGGAAGGAAGAGTTGGTGATGAAGGCAGTGAAGTTGTTGGTGAAGATCGCGGTGATGATGATGGCCTCCGGCAGCGTTCCGGCGCCACCGGAAGCAAGGGGGAGAGAGCCCCCCTTCTACCGGAAGCAAGGGGGAGAGAGCCCCCCTTCTACCGGAAGCAAGGGGGAGAGAGCCCCCCTTCTTCTTCTTCTTCCTTGACCTCCTCCCTAGATGGGAGAAGGGTTTCCCCTCTATTCCTTGGCTCCCATGGCTTGGGAGGGGCGAGAGCCCCTCCGAGATTGGATCTATCTCTCTGTTTCTTCGTTCTCTGATTCTACCCCTTCACCGTTTCTTTTATATCTAGAGATCGTAACTCCGATTGGGGTGAATCTTTCGCCCAGATTTTTCTCTTGAAATTAGCTTTCTTGCAGCAAAAGAAGAGCGTCAACCGCCTTACGCGTGGCCCATGAGAGTCCAGGGTGCGCCCAGGGGGGAGGGTGCGCCCCCTGTCTCGTGGCCACCCCGGACACCATTTCGCGTTGATTCTTCCTCCGGAAAATCCCAAATATTCCAAAATAATTCTCTGTCCGTTTTTATCCCATTTGGATTCCATTTGATATTGGGTTTCTGTGAAACATAAAACATGCAACAGACAGGAACTGGCATTGGGCACTGGATCAATATGTTAGTCCCAAAAAATAGTATAAAAAGTTGCCAAAAATATATGAAAGTTGGATAATATTGGCATGGAAAAATCAAAAATTATAGATACGACGGAGATGTATCAGCATCCCCAAGCTTAATTCCTGCTCGTCCTCGAGCAGGTAAATGATAAAAAGGATAATTTTTGATGTGGAATGCTACCTAGCATAATCTTGATCATATGTCTAATCATGGCATGAATATTAAGGCACGAGTGATTCAAAGAAATAGTCTATCATTTGACATAAAAACAATAATACTTCAAGCATACCAACCAAGCAATTATGTCTTAACAAAATAACATAGCCAAAGAAAGCTCATCCCTACAAAATCATATAGTCTGGCTATGCTCCATCTTCATCATACAAAATACTCCTATCACGCACAACCCCGACGACGAGCCGAGCAATTGGTTCATACTTTTTAACGCGCTTCAGCTTTTTCAAATCTTACGCAATACATGAGCGCAAGCCATGGACATAGCACTATGGTGGTATAAGGTGGTGGTTGTGAGGACAAGAAGGGAGAAGATAGTCTCACATTAACTAGGCGTATCAACGGGCTATGGAGATGCCCATCAATAGATATCAATGTGAGTGAGTAGGGATTGCCATGCAACGGATGCACTAAGAGCTATAAGTGTATGAAAGCTCAAACTGGAAACTAAGTGGGTGTGCATCCAACTTGCTTGCTCATGAAGACCTCGAGCATTTGAGGAAGCCCATCATCGGAATATACAAGCCAAGTTCTATAATGAAAATTCCCACTAGTATATGAAAGTGATAACTCAAGAGACTCTCTATATGAAGAACATGGTGCTACTCTGAAGCACAAGTGTGGTAAAAGGATAGTAACATTGCCCCTTCTCTCTTTTTCTCTCATTTTTTTCTTTTATTTTCTCCCTTTTTTATTTTTATTTTCTTTTTGGTGGGCTTCTATGGCCTCTTTTTTTATACTTGGGCTTCTTTGGCCTCTTTTATTTTTCATAAAGTCCGGAGTCTCATCCCGACTTGTGGGGGAATCATAGTCTCCTTCATCCTTTCCTCACTGGGGCAATGCTCTAATAATGATGATCATCACACTTTTATTTACTTACAACTCAATATTACAACTCGATACTAACAAAGATATGACTCTATATGAATGCCTCCGGCGGTGTACCGGGATGTGCAATGATCTAGCATAGCAATGACATCAAAAAACGGACAATCCATGAAAATATCATGCTAGCTATCTTACGATCATGCAAAGCAATATGACAATGAATGCTCAAGTCATGTATATGATGAAGATGGAAGTTGCATGGCAATATATCTCGGAATGGCTATGGAAATGCCATAATAGGTAGGTATGGTGGCTGTTTTGAGGAAGGTAAATAATGGGTTCATGATACCGGCGAAAGTTGCGTGGCACAATAGAGGCTAGCAAAGTGGAAGGGTGAGTGTGCGTATATCCATGGACTCACATTAGTCATAAAGAACTCATATACTTATTGCAAAAGTCTACTTAGCCCTCGAAGCAAAGTACTACTACGCATGCCCCTAGGGGGATAGATTGGTAGGAAAAGACCATCGCTCGTCCCCGACTGCCATTCATAAGGAAAGCAATCAAAGAGCACCTCATGCTCCGACTTCGTTACATAACGGTTCACCATACGTGCATGCTACGGGACTTGCAAACCTCAACACAAGTATTTCTAAATTTCACAATTACTCAACTAGCACGACTCTAATATCACCACCTTTATATCATAAAACTATTGCAAGGAATCAAACTATCATATTCAGCGATCTACAAGTTTATGTAGGATTTTATGACTAACCATGTGAATGACCAATTTCTGTCATCTCTCTAAATAGCTATAAGTGAAGCAAGAGAGTTTAATTCTTTCTACAAAAGATATGCCCACGATCTAAAAATTATAAGTGAAGCAAAAGAGCATTCTACAAATGGCGGTTTCCTATGTGAAGAGAAACAGGCAATCCAAACTTCAAATGATATAAGTGAAGCACATGAAGCATTCTATAATGCCATACTGAAAAGATATAAGTGAAGTGCAATGAACATTCTATAAATCAACCAAGGACTATCTCATACCAGCATCGTGCATAAAAGAAAAGTGAAAACTAAATGCAAAAGACGCTCCAAGACTTGCACATAATGCATAAACGAAACGAATATGAAAACATACCGGTACTTGTTGAAGAAAGAGGGGATGCTTTCTGAGGCATCCCCAAGCTTAGACGCTTGAGTCTCCTTTAATATTTACTTGGGGTGCCTCAGTAATCCCCAAGCTTGAGCTCTTGCCTCTCTTCCTTTTCCTCATATCGAGACCTCCTCGTTTAGACACTTCATCCACACAAAACTTCAACAGAAAACTCGGTAAGATCCGTTAGTATAATAAAGCAAATCACCACTCTAAGTACTATTGCAAACCAATTCATATTTTATTTTTGCATTGTGTCTACTGTAATATAGCTTTTCCATGGCTTAACCCACTGATATAAATTGATAGATTCATCAAAACAAGCAAACTATGCATCAAAAACAGAATCTGTCAAAAACAGAACAGTCTGTAGCCATCTGAACATACACCATACTTCTGATACCCCAAAAATTCTACCAAAATTAGGAAAAATAAAAAAGTTGTACATCAATACAGTGCAGAAAGAATCAGAACCATTTGGCGTTCCAGATAAAAATGTAAAATCATGCACTACAGCCAAAGTTTCTGTCCTGCACTGTACAAATCAACAAGCATTGTAAACATCCTAAAGGCAAACCTTAGCACATTATTTTTATAATACAATGGAATTATGCAAGGGGATAATTATTTTTGATGAAAAGTTTCTGTAATCAAGATTCACAAAGTTTCCGTGAGCATGAACAAAGTTCAAGGAGCTCTCCCACTTCAACAATGCTTGTCTTTCTCACTTTCACTTTCCTTTTTGAAAAGTTTTTAGGTTCCCCTCTTTACTTATTTTTTTGTTTTTAAACTATATGAAAGCACTCAACAGAAATAAATTACTCTCTAAAACTTCCGGTTTGTCTCCCTGGCAACGCTTTCTTTAGAGCCATTAAGCTAGGCATTTAGTGCTCAAGTAATGAATCCACCCGGATCCCAAGGTATATCAAAGCCAATTTTAATTAACAATGATTTGTAATTTAGTAGTGAGCACAAAGTAACATATATCAAGCAATGACAAAGTCTATCTCTCTTCCTATGCATCGGCATGTCATAAAAGAACAATTCATGCACACCAAGTAAAGGCCAATGCATAGTATAAGCAGTTCCTTGCAATTTCATCGTGTTGGAAACATAAAGAGGTGGAGATGTAGTTCCTCTCTCATAATAATTGCAAGTAGGAGCATGAAGCACATGAATTTTATATCTATCAAAATCATCATGTGCAATGGTAAAGGGCAACCCATCAATATAATCCTTACTAAGCGCAAACTTCTCCGCTATAGTGTAGTCGGGAGAATTCAAAAAGATAATATGACTATCATGCGTGGGTGCAATAGCAACAATTTCATGTTTAACATAAGGAACTATAGCAAGTTCATCTCCATAAGCATAATTCATATTGGCATCTTGGCCACAAGCATAGCAAGCATCATCAAAAAGGGATATTTCAAGAGAATCAACGGGATCATAGCAATCATCATAGTAATCATCATAGTAATCATCCTTTGGTAAGCACGAATTGGAATTAAACAATGTATGAGTTGAAGAGTTACTCTCATTAGAAGGTGGGCACGGGTGATCAATCCGCTCTTCCTCCTTTTGTTCTTCGCTCTCCTCATCATCTTTTTCATCCAACGATCTCACAGTTTCATCAATTTCTTCTTCCATAGCTTCCTGCAAAATATTAGTCTCTTCTTGGACAGCGGGGACTTTCTCAATAAATGCTATAATATAGTAATTGTATTCATAATTCTCATAGCAATATTTCAATATAGCAAAATTTCCAGGCCTATAAACACCATCATTATCAAAAGCTTCATACTTTTTATACAAAGATTCAATTTCATAAGCAGCCTTAAAAGCAACAAATTCTTCTATTTGTCCAACATCATAGTAATCATATATACCATTAGCATAAAAAGCTAATGTTTCATTATCATTAAATTTGCATGAAAAGGGAAGGTGTGGGGCCTTCATCCTAGAGCAACAAGTATAATCATATATCAAGCATAGATCCCAAGCATACCAACGCAACATAATAAATTGATCCCATAATAGTTTCCCTTTTTGTGTCGAGCAATAATCCCTAAAGTATTCACGTTGATCCAACGTGTCTCCCATTATAAAGTTGAATGTGGTTTTTTCAGGATTATCAAAGTAGTACATAATATCTTTCGCATAATGAGAATCGAGGGTTTTAGGAGTTACCCCATCTCCATGAGTAGCAAGTACACCTAATTTTTTTGGTATTTTGCGTTCCATATCCATAACTAAAGATACAGAACAACTAAGAACAGCAAATAAAAATTACTTAGTGATAAAGCAAACAAGCACACACGAGAATATTCACCCGACGCTATGACTCCCCGGCAACGGCGCCAGAAAAAGGTCTTGATGACCCGCAAGTATACAGGATAGTTGTAGCCTCTTTCGATAAGTAAGAGTGTCGAACCCAACGAGGATCTAAAGGTAGAACAAATACTCTCTCAAGTCCTATCGGCCACTGATACGACTCTACGCACGCTTGACGTTCGCTTTACCTAGAACAAGTATGAAACTAGAAGTACTTTGTAGGTGTGATAGGATAGGTTTGCAAGATAATAAAGAACGCGTAAATAAAAACTAGGGGTTTTTAAGATAAAGATTCAATAAAGTAAATATTAGTAGAGAGCTTTTTGTTACGAGAATTTGTCCAAGGCAATCGATAACTAGACCGGTAATCACTATTGCCATTCTATTTGAGGGAGAGGCATAAGCTAACATACTTTCTCTACTTGGATCATATGCACTTATGATTGGAACTCTAGCAAGCAGTCCGCAACTACTAAAGATTCATTAAGGTAAAACCCAACCATAGCATTAAAGTATCAAGTCCCCTTTTATCCCATACGCAACAATCCCCTTACTCGGGTTTGTGTTTCAGTCACTCACGCAACCCACTATAAGCGAATCATGAACGCATTGCAACACCCTACAGCGGGAATCCCTCACGCTTGCGCGACATGGAGGGCACCATAGGACATCACCAATAATAAAACATGCAACTCAAACCAATCATGATCATCAATTAACCCATAGGACAAAACAGATCTACTCAAACATCATAAGATAGCCATACATCATTGGAAAATAATATATAGCATTGAGAACCATGTTTAAATAGAGATTATAGCGGGTAAGAGAGAGGTTACACCGCTGCATAGAGGGAGGAAGAGTTGGTGATGAAGGCGGTGAAGTTGTTGGTGAAGATCGCGGTGATGTAGATGGCCTCCGACAGCGTTCCGGCGCCACCGGAAGCAAGGGGGAGAGAGCCCCCCTTCTTCTTCTTCTTCTTCCTTGACCTCCTACCTAGATGGGAGAAGGGTTTCCCCTCTGGTCCTTGGCTCCCATGGCTTGGGAGGGGCGAGAGCTCCTCCGAGATTGGATCTATCTTTCTGTTTCTTCGTTCTCTGATTCTACCCCTTCACCATTTCTTTTATATCTGGAGATCCGTAACTCCGATTGGGGTGAATCTTTCGCCCCGATTTTTCTTGTAAAATTAGCTTTCTTGCGGCAAAAGAAGAGCGTCAACCGCCTTACGTGTGGCCCACGAGAGTCCACGGCGTGCCTAGGGGGGAGGGCGCGCCCCCTGTCTTGTGGCCACCCCGGACACCGTTTCGCGTTGATTCTTCCTCCGGAAAATTCCAAATATTCCAAAATAATTCTCCGTCCGTTTTTATCCCGTTTGGATTCTGTTTGATATTGGGTTTCTGTGAAACATAAAACATGCAACAGGCAGGAACTGGCACTGGGCACTGGATCAATATGTTAGTCCCAAAATATAGTATAAAAAGTTGCCAAAAGTATATGAAAGTTGGATAATATTGGCATGGAACAATCAAAAATTATAGATACGACGGAGACGTATCAAGGGGCACACATGTAAATGTCCCAATTTAAAAACACAGGATTTTTGCCAATCTGGGTGTTTGGTTCACAAGAGTTGGAAGATCACAGGAATGCAAAGAAGCATTGTGAGATTAAGTCAACCCACAAGAAAATGTATGGTTATAATGCTATTATGCTACTATCTCTTAGTCGTGTGCTTCATGAATCGGAATTTGAAAAGGAGTACAAGTAGATATTAAAATTCCTATGGTTTTTGTTTCAAGGAGACACTAAAGGAACAAATCCTACAGTTTTCCTTTGCTCCATTCCTTTGAACCAAATGCATGAATAGTAGTACCATAGTAAACTTTCCAATTCCTATGTTTATCCTTCTCTTTCCTTTCAAGCTCTGGCGATTCTAGTAGGCAGGCTTGAACATGGAAAAGCCTACACTCCAAAAATATTTTTGCGCTACTTCTACTACTTTGGACCCAGGCCACTGCCCTACTAGCTCAACTCCCAGGCCCATCTACAACTGCACAACCCAAACGCGCAGAAATAAATAATGATGGCGTTTGAGAGAGTCCATCACGGATAGCTAAGTTGCCTGGTACCTCACTGCTTGGCATATAGTAGGATAACTAATTGTATTTCACTTTATATGTGTGCTCAATGGACAATATATATATAACATGTAGAGTAAAAAAGTGATGCAACAAGTGTACAACCTCTTTGGCGAAGCCATGTCGATCTCGGCATGATTGGGTTGGTCGGTGAGGATGCTCCGGCAGATGTGGCTGCCAAAGGAAGGGAAGAAGATCTTAGGCGTCTGGAGATGGAGCCGAGGGTACCGCTCTGCTGTGATGGAGGGTTTCATCGTTGGAGCAGCTCTGAGGAGTTGTACGACGGTGAGGCTGAAGTAGCACAAGAGAGACAACGTTAACCTGAATGGAATTCTAATAGCATCTCCAATAGATGATGTAAAATACATAACCATAAAGTGGTAGATGTAAAATACATCAGCCGCTCATCTCTGAACTTAACTTTTGAAACTGAATTAAACTATCAAAACTGAATTTTACTGTCGAAACTGAATTTTACTATTGAAACTAAATGCACTAGTAGCAGAAAAGCAGTAGCAGCAGCTGCTGCGCTCGGAGCAGGAGCGCCTGTAAGAGCTGGGGCAACTGATCGTGTAGCAGCTACAGGGGCTCGAGCGAGAGCAGGATCCGCTGCTCGTGCAGCAGCAACGCGAGCAAGAGTAGAGCAGCAGCGCAAGCAAGAGAAAAAGCAGTAGCGCGAGCAAGAGTAAGGGCAGACCAGGCAGGGGACCGAGAGCAAGAGCAGAGCTGAAGTGCGAGCGAGAGCCAAAGCAACAGCAGCTCCTACTGATGTGGACGTCGCCACCGAGGGAGCAACGCCATGGAGGAATTGGCTAGCGCTGTAGATGGAGACGCGCCATGCCGGCTCGGGACCGAGCGTTGGCAGCACCGTGAGATCGAATCAAGAAGAAAATGCAGCGATTACTGTAGAACCTCTTCAGTGGCGCCGGTTAGGATTTAACTGTCGTTGATGATCTCTAACTGGTTTGGAGCCTTCGTCTAATTTAGTTTTGTGTTGGCATAGAGTGGGACTAATGGCCTTAAGATCATCGAGAGTATATCCAATAGTAGAACGGTGCTTCTTGTAACACCCCGGGTGACATGCTACAGTAAACTCCTATTAATGGTGCCACATCATCATAATTAAATATTTGCTAATCATCACTTTGTCCCAAACCGACCTCAAATTCAATTCCAAAAACAAGTTAAATTATTATTTCTTCAAACTGGCTAGGGAAAATGTTTGATGGGTTGAAAATATTCCCTAACTATTTGTCATGTAGGAGCCAACCTCTTTTAATATTTACAGTGGTCGTAACCTATTTTAAAACTAAATCATTAGTATTTATTTGAACCTTTTCAACTTAAACAAATAGTTAAGTGGTTCAAAATAATTTGGAACTTTGTGTTCTGCTTCAAAACCTTGCCTAGTATTTATGTGCTAAATGGCACATTTAACTATACTCATTTATTAGTTCAACAAAAATACAAAACTGTGAAGAAAAGCAAAACAGGGAAAAAAAGGGAAAGGCCTATCGACTACTGTGCACGTGAGCCCACTAGCTACTGTGCCTGGCCCAGCCCAGTTCCACCTCCCCTCTCCGCTACAGTGGAGGCAGAGGGCATGGAGGCCATCCACCATGGCCACCAGCCACGCGCTGGCCATCCCGCGGCCCTCCCTGGAGGTTAAGAGCATCGCCTCGCACTCCCCTGAAAAACCTAGCCCATTCCCCCCTTCCTCGCGCCGTTTCCCCCTCCCACGCGCATGGCCCGAAGCTCCCCGCCATGGCCACTGTCGTTCGCACGCTCCCTGTCCTCCCCGCGACGTGGGACTGAGTCTGGGAGCCCCGCCGTCGTCTGCTACGTCTTCCTCGCCCACTGAATCAAGCCGGAACCCCTGCATCGCCTACATCAACTCATTCAAGCTCCGGCCACCGCTCATCGTCGCTTCGATCCGCCGCCGTTCGACCCGCTCCGACTTCACCAAGTTGCTCCTCGTCACCGATGTGAGCACCACATGGTTTCCCCTCTGTTCTCGCCATCGAGCTCGTCACCTAGCACTCATCCTCGCGAGTTCCGGCTCGGCCGTCCACCACGGCCGGCGGGCTCATCGCTGCCGTGTCCCCTAGCTCCCTCTTTCGATGCGTGCGTGCTACAGGAGCTGTGTAGATGCCGCCTAGTCTCTCGGTTCGTCGAATCCGAGCCCAAGGGCTCGAGCTCGATCCCGTCGAGCGCCACCGCTGTTGCCGCTCGGCCGTCGACGTCGTCGTCGTTCTTGGCCACCCCGTCCAGGCCAGCGCCCTGGACTGATGCACCGTGCAGCCCCGCGCTCACCCGTTGCCGTGCCTCCGCCACACCTGGACGCGTTGGCCGTGGCCGCCATCGCCGTCCACGCGCGCGACACCGCGCCTTGCGCTGCTGACCGCCCCTCCCCTCGCGCTCATGGCCACGCCCCTGCGCGTCCTCATCCCCATGCCCGTGCACTGCTGCTCGTTGCTTGCTTCTTGCTGCTGTAGCTGCTGCTACTGCCGATGCTCGCCGCAGCTATGCTACTGCTGCTGTCGTTGTTTTGTAGATGATGCTAGCCGCCGCTGTTGCTTAGTTGCTGCTGCCGCTGACGGCCATAGCCATGGCCAAGTGCGGCTATATGTGTGTGGTGTGTGCGTACGCCACACTCTGCTGCTCTGCTACAGTAACTGAATGTTACTGTAGCAGTAGCTAGCTTTGTTACGATCACACTGATTACCCCTCTGTACTGCAGCAAAACTACAACAAAACGACTTCTAATGTGGGTAAAGATAATACTCGCAGAAAGTACACTTGACAAACTCTGTTTTATCATCCAAATTCTACCAAATTCTAAATATGTAACGATTAAATCCTATGAAAATCACAAAAATCCTATGTTCGTATATTTTAACAGTTTCTAGAATTAACTTTAAGTGGCACTTTTCAAATACAATTTCGATCAAGCAACTGAACTCTAAAATGGATGTCAATGATACTGTCATGTAGATCACATAAAGATGATAAAAATTGGTAAAAGGCACTAATTCATAGGATGTACAGAACACTAGTTATAGCCTCTGGAAAACAGCTAAGTGATGCTCAAAAACTGAACAATTCTTAGACTTAGCCAATTTTCAGGAAATTCCATAACATTGTTTAAACTTTGGAAAATCATAGGAAATAGACCGTAGCTCGGATGAAAATACTTTGTACATGAAAGTTGCTCAGAACGACGAGACGAATCCGAATACGCAGTCTATTTACCGGTCGGATGCCTCTAACTATCCGAACATGGAACTTTCTCCTCCGGTCATCTGGCTGACATAGGTCCGGAGCCGGGAATACATTCCCGGTTGAATTCCCCTTTCACCTATATCGTGTAGCTATACGTTAGGTCATACCCGGCACAGCTTATTGCCTTCCACGTTATGCTTTGTGATGCTATGTTTACTTTATATTTACTGTTTCTTCCCCCTCTTCTCTTCGGTAGACCCGGAGACCGATGTTGCCCCTGTGATCGACTACGTCGACGACGACCCCTCCTTGCCAGAGCAATCAGACAAGCCCCCCCTTTGATCATCTCGATATCGCCCATTCTATACTCTCATGCTTGCATTAGATTTTGCTACTGTTATTGTTTGCTCCTATTCTGATGCATAGCCTGCTTTTGTACCTGCTTATTGATACCTACCTGCTTATTCTAAACTGCTTAGTATAGGTTGGTTAGTGATCCATCAGTGACCCCCACACCTTGTCCTTGTTGCCCCTGCTTCATCATCAAAGACCCGATCAACGGGATTGAAGACCAGGCCCCGGCACCGCACATCACTTTCCCCTTAGTTGCTCGACACTACTGGGTTACTATCGAGTGTAGAGGGTGAAACCTCTACAGCACTTCTAATGTTAACCCTGTAGTGTGGCTATTCGGTCGTGGTTATCGAGGGTGATTCCGCCTTAACCACTTTCGATACGACTCTGTCGTGCAACCCCTCAAGTGTGAACCTCGGGGGTGATTCCTCTTACGTTCACCTTGATGAGTACATTGAGTGGAATTCATCGGGGGTGGTTCCGCGGGTTTTCCCCTTGATGTTTGGACACACGGATACTTGGACTTTACAACTGTTACTTGGAAAGGCAGGTCGACCCTGAGGGGTACCCGCGAGTGATGTGGAGACGGGTTGACCTGGAGGGTACCCGAGAGTTGAATACAAGGCGTGGCCGGGCATTCTTAGCCCTTGCCCCAAGTCCTCGAGACGGGGTAACGGGGTCACATCTTTCGTGAGTCTCTACTTATTACCGTGCGTTCCTAATCCACTACGATTTGGATATTTGATCCGAGGGGCCTCTGGCCTGATAGCACTAACCATCACGTGGGCATAGTATGGGCGTTCTGTGTCGTATACATCAGCCGAAGCTTAATAGACATCAGCGACTGAGCGGCGCGCGCCGGGTTGGACTGCGTAAGCACCTACCTTGTTGAAGGAGGTAGCTAGGTCTGCTCACCGGTCGCCCACACAACGTGCAGGAGTTCCTGGGGAGATGGCCCATGACCCTGGGGACATAGGTTTAGTCCGGCGTGTTAACCTCTCTATTAAGCCTAGGTCGGGTTGCAGCGTATTGTTTGGCCGGGGCCGGGCATGACCCAGGAAAGTGTGTCCGGCCGGAGTTAATCGAGCATGGTGGGTAAGTTGGTGCACCCCTACAGGGAAGAAAACATCTATGGAAGCATGTCCTACGGTAACGGACACTTGGAGTTGTATCCCGATCGATACAACTAGAACTGGATATTTGTGATGAGAATTGGATGGTGATGAGAATTGGATTGTGATGACAATTGGATAGTATGGCTCTGGGATTGCTTTCTCGCAGGGAGTCGAGAAAGGATCTTTAGCCGAGGTTTATAATACTACTACTACTTTATATTATGCTACTCTACTCCCTCTTGTTTGCTACAAGATGGTGGTTTCCAGAAGATGCTAGTCTTTGAAAGGACTAGGCCTTCTCTCTATTCTGGCATTTCTGCAGCCCAGTCCACATATACAGCCTTCCTTTGATAATGTTGCATATGTAGTGTAGATCCTTGCTTGTGAGTACTTTGGATGAGTACTCACGGTTGCTTTGCTCCCTGCTTTTCCCCTTTTCAATTCTTCTCGGATGACGCAACCAGATGACGGAGTCCAGGAGTCAGATGACACATTTGACGACTGCTGCTACCCTGAGGGTGCCTACTACCACGTGACAGACACCGTCGACCAAGAGTAGTTAGGAGGCTCCCAGGCAGGAGGCCTTGCCTTTTCGATCGTTGTTGCTTTTGTGCTAGCCTTCTTAAGGCAAACTTGTCTAACTCATGTCTGTACTCAGATAATGTTGCTTCCGCTGACTCTTGTGTATTTGAGCTTATGTATTCGAGCCCTCCAGGCCCTTGGCTTGTAATATGAAGCTTGTATTATTTTAATTTGTGTCTAGAGTTGTGTTGTGATATCTTCCCGTGAGTCTTTGATCTTGATCGTACACATTTGCGTGCATGATTAGTGTACGATTGAATCAAGGGCGTCACACTTCTTCAGAGTTTTCAATAATCTTTCCTCTCCCTGCTCTGAAAGGTTAGCACTAATAATAACATGCTATATCTTTTTTCATCAAGATAAGCATATTTAAGATTATCAGTTAATGGTTTAAGCTCAAACATGGGATCACCCTTGGGTGGAGGGGGGTCCCTAGGATTTCAACAGGCAAGTTATGTTTCAGAATAGGACCTTGTTTAAGGAATACTTCATCTATTTCCCTTCTTTCATTCATAAACATATCATTTTCATGGTCTAGCAAATATTGTTCTAACGGATCAGTAGGAGGTACGGCAATAGAAGCAAGACCAATGATTTCATCATTACTAGGCAATTCTTTATCATGGGGTTGTCTACGAAACTTAGCAAAATTAAACTCATGAGACATATCCCCTAGGCCAATTGTAACAACATCCTTTTTGCAATCAATCCTAGCATTAACAGTATTCAAGAAGGGTCTACCAAATATAATGAGACAAAAGCTATCTTGTGGGGAACCAAGAACAAGAAAATCAGCAGGATATTTAACTTTCCCACACAAGGCATCAACATCTCTAACAATCCCAATTGGTGAAATAGTATCTATATTGGCAAGCTTAATGGAAACATCAATATCTTCTATTTCAGCGGGTGCAATATCATGCATAATTTCATTTTATAAGGAAATAGGTATTGCACTAGCACTAGCACCCAGATCACATAAGCCATGATAACAATGATCTCCTATTTTAACATAAATAACAGGCATGCCTACAACAGGTCTATGTATCTTAGCATCGGGTTTAGCAATATTAGCAGCTTCCTCACAGAAATAAATAACATGCCCATCAATATTATCAGCCAAGAGATCTTTAACCATAGCAATACTAGGTTCAACTTTAATTTGCTCAGGAGGTGTATATGTTCTAGTATTACTTTTCCGAACAACAGTTGAAGCTTTAGCATGATCCTTTATCCTAATAGGGAAAGGTGGTTTCTCAACATAAGTAGTAGGAACAATAGGATCATTATAAGTGATAGTCTTTTCTTCAACTGTAATAGGTGCAACTACTTTTACTTCAGTGGGAGGATTATATTTAAACCACTTCTCCTTAGGGAGATCAACGTGAGTAGCAAAAGATTCATAGAAGAAGCTACTATCTCAGAGTCAAGTCCATATTTAACGCTAAATCCACGAAAAGCATCGGTATCCATAAAAGATTTAACACAATCAAACTTAGGTGTCATACCTGACTCCTTACCATCGTCGGAACCCCAATCTTCAGAGTTGCGTTTAATTCTTTCCAATAAGTCCCACTTGAATTCAATAGTCTTCAGCATATAAGAACCAGCACAAGAAGTATCGAGCATGGTGCGATCATTGAGAGGAAGCCGAGCATAAAAATTTTAAATAATCATTTCTCTTGAGAGCTCATCACTACTAGGGAAAAGGATAGCAGCAGCGCGGGTTTTAGATGTATCAGTAGCGCGGTGATAGGCGCTACTAATAAGGCGCTGCTAATAAGGCGCTACAGCTAACACATAGCAGTAGTGCATGCTCACCGGCGCTACTGCTACACAAGTGTAGCAGCAGCGCTTTTAGCGGAAGCTCGCTACTGCTAGTAGCTCTAGCGCGCTTTGCCTGGACGCGCTACTGCTATCGCGGCGCTGCTGCTGACTTTTATACACTCGCTACTGCTAATTTAAGTAGTTTTTTTGGCATATTTGTTTTGTATTTGAACAGGCTTTATAGAAGAATCTTTAGCATATAGAAATGTCATCATGAAACACATACAAATGCCTGCGAGACCACAAATGTAATCATAGCATGTACATACGAATAGTCTCATCATAATCATCATCCAACACAGTGGTATCTTGTCATCATCTCAAAAATAGCAATACATGCAAGTCTCGAATACTTGCAACTACAACAACGTCATCCATCTAAACAAAGGTATACGCAAGAAGAGCTGTCACTATGAGTGAGAGCGGAACTGTGCAGTACATGAGGTGGCGGTTACGAGTCCTCTCTTGCGCTAGCGTGAACCTCAAGTAACTAGCTTCTCCTTCTTGTCTGCTTTTGAAGCCTTTATGGCTGGCGCCCGTGAACCCATTCACTTGCGCCTGACACTCATGCCACTCGTTGTACACCCCCGGAACCTTCCCTTTGTACACGACATAGCAATTCCATCTCGCCATCAAGAAACTACGTACCTGTTAGAGATGCATGTTCATGAAGAGGATGTACAATCATATATATGCAACAAAATATACTAGAGCAACACCGAAAAAGAAAGGGTTAGCTACTAGATGCAACATACAATATGCAAATTAATTAACTAGAGGTACGCACGTCATCGTACGCAAACTAACAAAGTAGCGTTACGCAAGTTCGGCAGGGACCGTGGACATCACAAAGTTTCATCGCTACAAAAAGTATACAAGTTCAACCGACACATATCATCATCATCGGCATCATAAATCACTAGAAGTTCCATTCTTCCATATCATCGAGGATGAACCCTAGCTTCTTGAACGGCGTGAGGTCTAGATGTTGCATGCCTATGCGAGTACGGACGTCAGCTCGCGATATAGGGCCGTGGTGGAACATCCCCTTCTCATCGACGACTTCTTTCATGATGATCGTCGCAATGTCGCTTTGGATGCGAAAGAAGTCATCTCTAAGTTTATAATCCGCTTCTCCATGAGATTTAAGCAACTTGTGGATATGATCATCATTTCTGCTGTTAATGCGAAGCTTTTGGTGATCCGTGTTGAACTGAATCATGAGATGGACGATGTAGAATCCATCCTTCTTGCTTGGTTTTGGGACATGGATGCAGGAGAAGTTAGTTTTATGCACGAAACCCATCTTCTTGTTCCTTTGTTTCTTGATCTACACGTGACCAACTCTAAAGCTGAAGCCTTGGAGAACATCATCTAGAATATTCATTATGTGGGTGTAGTCTTTTTTCTAGTAGTCTCTGGAAGGGTCAAAATAAACGGCGTGGGAGACTTGCAGGTAAAGAACGATAAGGACACCTCAAATTATTCCCCATATGAGAGAGAAGGAATGATTGAAATGTACGAAAGGGTTGTTCGGAACTGACTTACTTTGGATGATAAGGCACGAGGACAATTTCCCGGTCCTTATTCTGTACCATGAAGTTTTGGAGGTACTCCCTAGCAGTTTCACGCTCAAAGTCGCCGAGACTCAAGAAAGACTCGTGCATGTAGTACGGATCCGCCACACAGATTTGCGAGACTTCTTCACTCTTCATGACGGAGCTCATATGTAGCACAAAAAGGCGGACGATTGTAAAATCGAGCCGCCTTGTTAGAAACATCTCAAAGATATGGTCAAACCGCAGGAAGAACACCTCCGCGGGCCGTGTGTCGACGTAGCACTTCCCCTCAGGCACACGAGCCGCGTATGTCAGATATCCTGGATCCTTTGAGGCTAGTAGGCTTTTCTCAGTCGACAACACATGGTCGTGCAGTCTTCTGAGATCCCCTGATAGTGCCTCCAGCGGTTTCGGTGGTAGCATCGGCTTGCCCGTGAGATGGAACATGACCGCACCTTTCACGGGTACACGCTCTTCAGAATGCATCGTCTGGCTGCTATGTGCTCTGGCTTGTTTGGAGGCAGTTATCTTCCCCGATCTCTTCCTCTCCTTTTTCTTGGGCACACCTTCCAGACCCTTCCTTAACCCCTACCCCAGTGTTCCCGGGCTAAGTACTGTACGACCCTCGCGCCCGGCTACTTGAGCCTGTATTGAGGCGGCATCTTCAGGCGTGTCCTGTGAGGATTTCATGAAGAGAGACTTTTTGCAATCCTTGCTACGACCCTGCCCGGGAATATCATCCATATCCTCATTAGAAAGCTGATAGCCTGATTCGTCATATGGTTGACTCATCATATCTATGTCACAGTCATACGCGTTTGTATTGAGGAAATCCATAGGGTCGACCTACGTCTCATCATCCATTCTCTGTTCTACAGGAGAAATTACATCAGCCAGTACTATTGCACCCCCTTCATCATGTCGTCCGCCGCTCTCACCCGGCACTACAGGAGCTGGTAATTGCGTAGGCAGGGTGGTGGTGTCTGCACATGCTTGTTGATGTGTGGTTATTGGTGTGCTGTCGGCCGGCTCCAGACGAATAAGATTCTTCGGCCGTAGCAGCACCCAACCCTTGCAGCTTCCAATCCGCGGCGGGGTCTCGTCGTCTGCTCCCACATGCTGTACTGGAGGAGGCAAATCCTCGTGCCCCAATTTCACACTGGTCAAGCTAACCCTGAAGTGCCCAGCAGGGATTGGCTGGTTGCGAAACGTGGCTTGCGAGGGGTCCATTATCATCCCCTTTCCCACGTCCACCTTCTGGCCTTTGATCAAGTAGAGTATGGTGCACGGGGTTTCTTCCGCTTGCAAACACATATGTCTGTGGCATAAAACAATCGAAAGGCAACAAAAATGGAATATTATATATATATATATTTGTTGGTGCGACATGTATTTACCATGACGACGTCGAGCTCAGCTAAAGACGAAGGCCCACCTAGCACGCCTGAGACTGAGGACGGGCTGCTATGAGCGGGAGCAGCTGCGAGAGGAGGCCTGGTTGCGTGAGCAAGTGATGGTGCGATGGTGTTGTTGTTCATGGAGTTGTTCCCGATGAAACTGGGCAACGGGAAATCATGTACCATCTTGTCTGGATTTTCCTTCATCCAGTTGATGATAACTGGAACCAAGTTAGTAGCGAAATCATTTTTGCAGGCAGTTACAGCTGCATTGATTGCCTGCTGTAGCAACTCATATTTGTCCTCGGCTGCTTTTTTCGCGTCCTCAGCTGCTTTTTTCTCGACCGCAAGCTTCACCTTCGCGTCGATGTCCGCCTGACTAAACTTCTTTTTTTGCTTCTTGGCCTTCGGGCCCTCGTTGTAAAACACCTTCCACGTGGCGCCGTCTCCAGCACCGTGCACACGACCATATTGCGGCCGCTGGCCCAAAGGGAGTCCCTTAAGTTCATTCAAGGCCCGGTTGAGAGGGGTATCCCACTTGGGCCTCATCGGAGAAGTAGGGCTTTCGGCTGCAAGCTGGTGTTGCTTCTCTAGTAGTCTAATCAACTTCCTCGTGATCTTGTCCGTGTAAAAAACCTTTTTCTCCTTGTCCCACTTGTAGCGGGCCCTGATGAAGTCACGCTCCAAGGGGTTGGTGAACTTCGCGAAGGGGTCTGGGAGACCCGCAGCTTCACGTTCCGCGTCCTCCTTATCCCATATGGGCCTTTTACCGAGGTAGCCACAGCTTCCGAGGCGATGCTTCCCCGTGTTCCTTTGCTGAAGGCTCTTGAATTTCACAGCCTTAGCCTTGGCTGCCTCGGTAGCGCATGTGTCCTTGAACTTTTCGAACTCCTCTTCCGTAAGTGTCGGATTTTCCTCCAGAATCTTGGACAGGGGTTCATCAGCCTCAATAGCTTGTTTCACCCTCCCTTTCCAGGAGGCCAAATCATTGCTGAACATGCCCATGGCGTGATTGTTAATCTTTTTCATATTCGGATCATCCCACGGTTGTTCTATGTTATCATCCCGGTCGAGGAACTTCAAGACTCTTGTGCAACTTCGTTAGGAGCAACTGCGTCAAATGTTCTTTACTCCTTAAGTCATCATCGTTGATGCTCGCGCATTCCCGTAGGATGCATCTTACTTGGTTCCCATAGCACTTGCGAGGTTCTTCCGGCTCTAACGGCTCAAACTTGCCAGGTGCCATCTTTGTGATCACAAGTTGTCCAATCCCTAGTTTGTTAGGTTTTCGTATCCTCTGCTTCTTATGCTTCCTCTTTTCGGTAGCGGCACCGGGGCCGGTACCATCCCCGCCGGTATCTTCCCCGCCGGTACCTTCCCCACCGGTCTCGGCGCCGCCATCGGTGCCGGCACCATCGGTGTCGATGTCGGCGTCAGTACCATCGTCGAGGCCGACCTGCAAACCTTGCTTAGCAGTCAAATAGTCGAGGTACTCTTGTTCACCCTCATAATCCATCTCGTCTGCATCTTGGTCAGAAGGCCCAGTTTCTTCGTTGTTAGACATGTTTCCTATGATTAAGTGTCCTCATTTATTTCTAAAAGTATGAATAAATGAGAAATGACATAAAGAGAAATCTATGTGCCACACTCGATATGCCAACTATGTAGCACAAATCATGCCTCTATTCACGGGAAATATCGGCATGACCTTTGCTAAAAAAGGGACATATCGAGCGCCTGAAATTCACCGGAACGGAAATGAATCAACGTTCCGGCGTAACATAGGCCACTCGGATCATTTTCCAAACATGACATGTCCAAAACATGACATATCCACATATCACATGTCCAGTTCAAATTTGCATATAAATTCAGCTAATTTTGAAACCTAGCTAAATTCATAACTAAATAGATAACCTAATTAACAGACTGCCCTCACTAAAACCTAAGTAAATTAACCGAAGAACCCTAGCAGAGAGAGAGAGCGGGGGGGTTTACAGAGGGTGTCGGGGATATACCCCGCGGTATAAACCGCCGGATGTATGACCCAGCTAGAGTTTGGCGATTCACTGGCGACCCACTTTGGACATGGCGGTTTACAGTTCATTGGTAATCCGGCAGGCGGGTCAGAGGAGCGACAAGACCCGGTGGCCCAACGGGCGGTTTATGGAAGGCCGGATCACGCTATGGTGGGCCGGTTTAAGAGATAAGGCGTGAGGAATATTTACTTTACAAGGAAGACCCGGACTTGTATCCGGTTTGTATTAGAAGGGAGACTAGTCCTAATCCTAAAAGGACTCCACATGTAACCCGCCCCTCTAACTTATATAAGGAGGGGCAGGGCTCCCCAAAGAGGGACAAGCTACAAGAAAGAAACAATCTCTAGGGCTAGACACAAAGAGGAGAGCTGGTTTACGGCGACTCCCTCGTGATGATAATGAGACCTAGCCTCAAACAGCATGTAGGGTTTTTACCGGATGATGTTTCCCGGGGCCCGAAGCTGTCTAAACCCTTGTCTTGCGTGTTGATCTGCCCTGCGTCTCTCGATTCCGCTCAACCCCTCTCAAGCTACCACATAGATGTGTTGGCCTCGCGACTAAGTCCTCACACTAAGGACATCTGACGTGTTAATTCCACGATAGTTGGCGCCCACCGTGGGGCCTGCGCACGGCGGTGATGAGTTCTTGAAGGGATTTCCTCTAGGGATCGAGAAGTTCGCGTTGGTCTGATGGAAGAAGAGCCGGCACGGAACAATCACGTTGGATAACCCGGCATGACAACCCTGGACACCGCGGACAAGTTAAAGGAAATTAGGGTTACACTTATGTGTGCATCTGCTGTTCATATGATCCGTCCAAATTCAGAATCAGCCAAGTTCGACGGAAGGTTTTTCGCCGAAATCGTCAAGAAGATTTTTTCGCCAGAGTCCATCGCGGGTGGTGTTTGAGGGCCAGCTTGACCCGCCGGTCTCCGGCACGGACAGAGCAATCCTCTAGCGGAGTTTCTACAAAGGCAGAGTGGGTCATGGGCCGCCCAAGTTTGAAAAAAAAGGGGTTAAGAGAAGGCCGCGACCCGGAAACGGATAGACGTGACCACGGAGTTGTTGTCATTGAAACCAAGTACTGTTACTCTCCGTCCCATATGGAAATCAAAAGAAAGGAAAAGGAAAGTTAAGAGAAGGATACGTGAGGCAAAGGCCATATCAATAGAGGCTAATCAATGTCCACGTACAGATCATTTGTTGTTCACAAACATCAGATATGAAGCGCGTGCCAGCATAATTTTGCACTGGCGTTCCTCCGGGCCATGCTGCTAGATGGATACACATGCAAATTGCCGCCCCTGCTGTTCGGTTTACATATGTGGTATTTTTTCGTAGGGCCATTATTCATTTCAAAGGTGTTGCAAAGGGGCATGCGCTGATATTTTTGTACTACCGCGTACGTGCCGTGCTGCTTGACGGATACATGCGCAAGTCGTTGCCCCTACTACATCAACACACGCGAATAACTCCCGTCAGAGCCGGTTTATAACGCGTAGACAACTTACTCGTTTGCACCGGTTTACATTGCCGCGGCCGGTTCATCTGCCTTGCTGCCGCGGCTGACTCGGCCATCATCGATTTCAGCTTCACTATGGTGATCATCCACCCCGCAGTGGATAGTAACTGGCCTAACATATCAGGTGAAATCCATCCAGTATGTTTTTATATTAAATATTGCTTTCTTTAAAAGAGCAATTACTCTGGCTTGCGGTATTTTTTTTTGGGTGCAGGGCAAATGTGCATTGCAAGAGCGATGGTCATATAAAGGATATCATGCATCGGACCCGTCGTAATGATCTATGAATACATGTGCAAGCCACGGCCTCGGCAGTCCGGTCTATGTCAACATACGGCCAATTGGCCCGTCCGCGCCGGTTTACAACACCGTGGCCGGCTTTCTCGTCCGCACCGGTTTACAACACCGCGATTGACTCACCCATCCGTACTGGCTTACAACGCCACAGCCGACTCATCTATCCGAGCTGCCTCTGATGTTGCGGTCGTTTTTGTCGTCCGTCTCTCACGGCCTGATCTACATTAACATACCGGGCCGCACCTGTTTGCATGAGCTGTTTATTGAGTATGAGCAAGTCACAGCTTGGGTAGCCCGGTTTTCTTTCAACAAAAAGGAGGCAAATTATCATATACTATCAACCGCCGTTTGCACTGGATGGCTCAATGGGCAGGCACACAAGTCGCCGCCACTACAGTTTGGTTAACTTCAAATCGCCAGTTGGAAGGAACCATTGGCCAAGTTGCTGACACGGCTCATTTGGGATCATTTATAACCCGCCGCAGTCACCTCAACCTTCTGTGGATTTACATTGTGCTATCAACACCAATGATATACAAGTTATGTCGGTTTATATCATGGTCAAATATGAAGAGTTTCAAGCCAACTCCTCGAGTCACCTTGAGACTCGGGGGCTACGATGACATGACTCAGCAAATCTTGCTAGTTTCAGCAAATTTAAGAACCCCAGGACGATGGAGGGAAAGATAACCCGGTCCAGGAGGCTACTGTTATTTGAAGGCCGTCAGAAAATTTCCGGCTTAGAAAGTATATGACAGTTACAAAATCCCGGCTCAATGAAGAAGATCCGGGTCATCAGAAAGGATTCCGGTTTAAAATCCGGCTCAAGGGAAGTCAGTCTCATTGAAGCTCTCAAATATCTGGTTTACAATCCGGTTCAAGGGAAATCTGTTCTCCCACAAAGCTCTGAAGCGCCCAAATCTGGTTTAACAATGTTTGGTTCAAAAAGGAATTAACTTCTCGCAGGTTCGAGTTTAAAGACCGTCAGAAAATTTCCGGCTGAAAATGAAGATTCCAGTTTAAAATCCGGGTCAAGGGAAAGATGTCTCCCACAAAGCTTTGAAGCTCTCAATATCCGGTTCAAGATCCCGGTTTAAGAAGAATTTATCTCTTGCAAAAAAGTTAAAAATTACCGAAGAGGACCTGCTGCCATGATGCGCGGTTCAAACATGGGTATCCTGCCTTATTGTCCTAACATATTATTGATCACATGGGGGCTTCTGCTTCATAAAGCGGGGTCTCTATTCTTTTTTACATCATGCGTGGTTACACGGAGGTTCTGTCTTAAAGCGGCCTCCGGTTTACCTCTTGGGTTAGCTTTTCAAAGCACCATGTTATGTCACTTGGGGGCTTGGTCGGGTCCGAACCAATGAAACACCTCTTGATAGGCGAAAGCCACCAGATCACTTGGGGACATGGTCAAGTCTGAACCAGTCACGCCTCTTGATCGGCCTAAGGCCACAGAGTCACTTGGGGGCTTGGTCGAACCCGAACCATTGCCACGCCACTTGATCGGCATAATGCCACGGTTTCAGTTGGGGACCTGGCTGACTTGAACCATAGCTACACCTATTGGGATCTTGGTTGTGTCCGACCATGGTAACACCATCTGATCGGCTCGGTAAAGCCTCCTTTTTTGCAAACGGTTTTATCATTGCCTTTGCTTCCATATTTTTTCCATAACTGTTATTCGATTTTTGTTGCGACAACGTTTTAATCCGGTTCAACTGTCAATTACAAATTGACGGAACACGATCAAATCTTAATCCGGAGGCCATCTGCCCGGTTTGATTTTCTATTACCATCCTATTATGGAGTAAACCGGTGTTCATTAACCCGGCTTGACTTTCAATTACAAGTTGTCAATACAGGATCAAGTTATAATCCGGAGACTATCAGCCCGGTCTGGTTTGACTACGAGTCGCCAGTATTATATATGGTTAAACCGGTGTTTATCACAACCCGGTACGGTTTATCGTCAACCGGCACAGTATGAAAGTAGTTATCATTACTCAAGATTGGGGTTATCACTCTTACTACAAAAAGTTGGTAAAACCAGCAATGTGATTCAATATCATAGGTATGATATATTTCATATTTGATTATTCTTAAGTGCAACCTTGGTTATAAACCCAGGTTATATGTTGGGCATTATGACCCGTCCGGCGGTAAACCGCCAGGACACTTTAAACTTGTTGTATGCAGAAACAGGTTGAATAAAGCATGATTATAAATCACTGACGTTTATTAAACCGGCCTGGCTTTAAGTCTATAAGTCGCCAGTATATGATGGGAAATTATCCGGTGTTTATTAAACCGGCCTGGCTTTGGACTATACGTCACCAGTATATATTTGGATTGCGCCATTGGAATCATGCGCTTATAAATGATTGGGTTATATTATTCAAATAGCCAAATTTGGCTGAATTTTCATTATTATATTGGATGGATTTTTTCATACCGGATTATATTATCTTGAATAGCCAACATGGCCGGTACCATCCCCGCCGGTATCTTCCCCGCCGGTACCTTCCCCACCGGTCTCGGCGCCGCCATCGGTGCCGGCACCATCGGTGTCGATGTCGGCGTCAGTACCATCGTCGAGGCCGACCTGCAAACCTTGCTTAGCAGTCAAATAGTTGAGGTACTCTTGTTCACCCTCATAATCCATCTCGTCTGCATCTTGGTCAGAAGGCCCAGTTTCTTCGTTGTTAGACATGTTTCCTATGATTAAGTGTCCTCATTTATTTCTAAAAGTATGAATAAATGAGAAATGACATAAAGAGAAATCTATGTGCCACACTCGATATGCCAACTATGTAGCACAAATCATGCCTCTATTCACGGGAAATATCGGCATGACCTTTGCTAAAAAAGGGACATATCGAGCGCCTGAAATTCACCGGAACGGAAATGAATCAACGTTCCGGCGTAACATAGGCCACTCGGATCATTTTCCAAACATGACATGTCCAAAACATGACATATCCACATATCACATGTCCAGTTCAAATTTGCATATAAATTCAGCTAATTTTGAAACCTAGCTAAATTCATAACTAAATAGATAACCTAATTAACAGACTGCCCTAACTAAAACCTAAGTAAATTAACCGAAGAACCCTAGCAGAGAGAGAGAGCGGGGGGGTTTACAGAGGGTGTCGGGGATATACCCCGCGGTATAAACCGCCGGATGTATGACCCAGCTAGAGTTTGGCGATTCACTGGCGACCCACTTTGGACATGGCGGTTTACAGTTCATTGGTAATCCGGCAGGCGGGTCAGAGGAGCGACAAGACCCGGTGGCCCAACGGGCGGTTTATGGAAGGCCGGATCACGCTATGGTGGGCCGGTTTAAGAGATAAGGCGTGAGGAATATTTACTTTACAAGGAAGACCCGGACTTGTATCCGGTTTGTATTAGAAGGGAGACTAGTCCTAATCCTAAAAGGACTCCACATGTAACCCGCCCCTCTAACTTATATAAGGAGGGGCAGGGCTCCCCAAAGAGGGACAAGCTACAAGAAAGAAACAATCTCTAGGGCTAGACACAAAGAGGAGAGCTGGTTTACGGCGACTCCCTCGTGATGATAATGAGACCTAGCCTCAAACAGCATGTAGGGTTTTTACCGGATGATGTTTCCCGGGGCCCGAAGCTGTCTAAACCCTTGTCTTGCGTGTTGATCTGCCCTGCGTCTCTCGATTCCGCTCAACCCCTCTCAACCTACCACATAGATGTGTTGGCCTCGCGACTAAGTCCTCACACTAAGGACATCTGACGTGTTAATTCCACGATAGTTGGCGCCCACCGTGGGGCCTGCGCACGGCGGTGATGAGTTCTTGAAGGGATTTCCTCTAGGGATCGAGAAGTTCGCGTTGGTCTGATGGAAGAAGAGCCGGCACGGAACAATCACGTTGGATAACCCGGCATGACAACCCTGGACACCGCGGACAAGTTAAAGGAAATTAGGGTTACACTTATGTGTGCATCTGCTGTTCATATGATCCGTCCAAATTCAGAATCAGCCAAGTTCGACGGAAGGTTTTTCGCCGAAATCGTCAAGAAGATTTTTTCGCCAGAGTCCATCGCGGGTGGTGTTTGAGGGCCAGCTTGACCCGCCGGTCTCCGGCACGGACAGAGCAATCCTCTAGCGGAGTTTCTACAAAGGCAGAGTGGGTCATGGGCCGCCCAAGTTTGAAAAAAAAAGGGGTTAAGAGAAGGCCGCGACCCGGAAACGGATAGACGTGACCACGGAGTTGTTGTCATTGAAACCAAGTACTGTTACTCTCCGTCCCATATGGAAATCAAAAGAAAGGAAAAGGAAAGTTAAGAGAAGGATACGTGAGGCAAAGGCCATATCAATAGAGGCTAATCAATGTCCACGTACAGATCATTTGTTGTTCACAAACATCAGATATGAAGCGCGTGCCAGCATAATTTTGCACTGGCGTTCCTCCAGGCCATGCTGCTAGATGGATACACATGCAAATCGCCGCCCCTGCTGTTCGGTTTACATATGTGGTATTTTTCGTAGGGCCATTATTCATTTCAAAGGTGTTGCAAAGGGGCATGCGCTGATATTTTTGTACTACCGCGTTCGTGCCGTGCTGCTTGACGGATACATGCGCAAGTCGTTGCCCCTGCTACATCAACACACGCGAATAACTCCCGTCAGAGCCGGTTTATAACGCGTAGACAACTTACTCGTTTGCACCGGTTTACATTGCCGCGGCCGGTTCATCTGCCTTGCTGCCGCGGCTGACTCGGCCATCATCGATTTCAGCTTCACTATGGTGATCATCCACCCCGCAGTGGATAGTAACTGGCCTAACATATCAGGTGAAATCCATCCAGTATGTTTTTATATTAAATATTGCTTTCTTTAAAAGAGCAATTACTCTGGCTTGCGGTATTTTTTTTTGGGTGCAGGGCAAATGTGCATTGCAAGAGCGATGGTCATATAAAGGATATCATGCATCGGACCCGTCGTAATGATCTATGAATACATGTGCAAGCCACGGCCTCGGCAGTCCGGTCTATGTCAACATACGGCCAATTGGCCCGTCCGCGCCGGTTTACAACACCGTGGCCGGCTTTCTCGTCCGCACCGGTTTACAACACCGCGATTGACTCACCCATCCGTACTGGCTTACAACGCCACAGCCGACTCATCTATCCGAGCTGCCTGTGATGTTGCGGTCGTTTTTGTCGTCCGTCTCTCACGGCCTGATCTACATTAACATACCGGGCCGCACCTGTTTGCATGAGCTGTTTATTGAGTATGAGCAAGTCACAGCTTGGGTAGCCCGGTTTTCTTTCAACAAAAAGGAGGCAAATTATCATATACTATCAACCGCCGTTTGCACTGGATGGCTCAATGGGCAGGCACACAAGTCGCCGCCACTACAGTTTGGTTAACTTCAAATCGCCAGTTGGAAGGAACCATTGGCCAAGTTGCTGACACGGCTCATTCGGGATCATTTATAACCCGCCGCAGTCACCTCAACCTTCTGTGGATTTACATTGTGCTATCAACACCAATGATATACAAGTTATGTCGGTTTATATCATGGTCAAATATGAAGAGTTTCAAGCCAACTCCTCGAGTCACCTTGAGACTCGGGGGCTACGATGACATGACTCAGCGAATCTTGCTAGTTTCAGCAAATTTAAGAACCCCAGGACGATGGAGGGAAAGATAACCCGGTCCAGGAGGCTACTGTTATTTGAAGGCCGTCAGAAAATTTCCGGCTTAGAAAGTATATGACAGTTACAAAATCCCGGCTCAATGAAGAAGATCCGGGTCATCAGAAAGGATTCCGGTTTAAAATCCGGCTCAAGGGAAGTCAGTCTCATTGAAGCTCTCAAATATCTGGTTTACAATCCGGTTCAAGGGAAATCTGTTCTCCCACAAAGCTCTGAAGCGCCCAAATCTGGTTTAACAATGTTTGGTTCAAAAAGGAATTAACTTCTCGCAGGTTCGAGTTTAAAGACCGTCAGAAAATTTCCGGCTGAAAATGAAGATTCCAGTTTAAAATCCGGGTCAAGGGAAAGATGTCTCCCACAAAGCTTTGAAGCTCTCAATATCCGGTTCAAGATCCCGGTTTAAGAAGAATTTATCTCTTGCAAAAAAGTTAAAAATTACCGAAGAGGACCTGCTGCCATGATGCGCGGTTCAAACATGGGTATCCTGCCTTATTGTCCTAACATATTATTGATCACATGGGGGCTTCTGCTTCATAAAGCGGGGTCTCTATTCTTTTTTACATCATGCGTGGTTACACGGAGGTTCTGTCTTAAAGCGGCCTCCGGTTTACCTCTTGGGTTAGCTTTTCAAAGCACCATGTTATGTCACTTGGGGGCTTGGTCGGGTCCGAACCAATGAAACACCTCTTGATAGGCGAAAGCCACCAGATCACTTGGGGACATGGTCAAGTCTGAACCAGTCACGCCTCTTGATCGGCCTAAGGCCACAGAGTCACTTGGGGGCTTGGTCGAACCCGAACCATTGCCACGCCACTTGATCGGCATAATGCCACGGTTTCAGTTGGGGACCTGGCTGACTTGAACCATAGCTACACCTATTGGGAGCTTGGTTGTGTCCGACCATGGTAACACCATCTGATCGGCTCGGTAAAGCCTCCTTTTTTGCAAACGGTTTTATCATTGCCTTTGCTTCCATATTTTTTCCATAACTGTTATTCGATTTTTGTTGCGACAACGTTTTAATCCGGTTCAACTGTCAATTACAAATTGACGGAACACGATCAAATCTTAATCCGGAGGCCATCTGCCCGGTTTGATTTTCTATTACCATCCTATTATGGAGTAAACCGGTGTTCATTAACCCGGCTTGACTTTCAATTACAAGTTGTCAATACAGGATCAAGTTATAATCCGGAGACTATCAGCCCGGTCTGGTTTGACTACGAGTCGCCAGTATTATATATGGTTAAACCGGTGTTTATCACAACCCGGTACGGTTTATCGTCAACCGGCACAGTATGAAAGTAGTTATCATTACTCAAGATTGGGGTTATCACTCTTACTACAAAAAGTTGGTAAAACCAGCAATGTGATTCAATATCATAGGTATGATATATTTCATATTTGATTATTCTTAAGTGCAACCTTGGTTATAAACCCAGGTTATATGTTGGGCATTATGACCCGTCCGGCGGTAAACCGCCAGGACACTTTAAACTTGTTGTATGCAGAAACAGGTTGAATAAAGCATGATTATAAATCACTGACGTTTATTAAACCGGCCTGGCTTTAAGTCTATAAGTCGCCAGTATATGATGGGAAATTATCCGGTGTTTATTAAACCGGCCTGGCTTTGGACTATACGTCACCAATATATATTTGGATTGCGCCATTGGAATCATGCGCTTATAAATGATTGGGTTATATTATTCAAATAGCCAAATTTGGCTGAATTTTCATTATTATATTGGATGGATTTTTTCATACCGGATTATATTATCTTGAATAGCCAACATGGCTGGATTTTTATGGTTATTAATAACCGGTATTATTGAGTTTTCAAAGTCGCTTTAGCGCAACAGTTATTATTTTATCAAAGGATATGATTTATTCTACAATGGAAGGAATAGTCCCGAGTCGCTGCAGGCTCACGACCCGGCACTTGGGGGCTATATTATTCAAATTGAGATTACATGCAAGTCTCATGTCGCTGCAAGCATGCACCATGACACTTGGGGGCTAATGCAAAGGCATTTTTACTAGTCTTATTGAAGACCCGACTCATCACATTATAATGAGTCGACCCTTGGGGGCTACCAATTGCTCCTGTCAACAATTGAAGGTACAAAGTTTTTTATTCATTATATTGAAGGGTCCACTGCTCAATTGGTACAGCACAAGGCTCTTAACCTTGTGGACGTGGATTCAAGTCCCAATGATGGGGGTTACATCATATGATGTTATTTTCATTGAAGTATATATCAAGTCCCTGCTCATTATTGCATAAAGACCCGGCCCTTGGGGGCTACACTGGTTGAAGTTTTTATGAGCATCAGGAAATTACAAGTCCCAGGTTGCTGCAAGCATGACAACCTGGCACTTGGGGGCTACATATATGGAATACTCAATTCTGACTAATGACTGAGATGAACAACCTGGATTTCTTCAAGATTGTGATATTTATATTAAAGCAAGTCTTAAGCTGTTGTTATGCTATCTTCTTAAGACTTGGGGGCTACAAGTGATAGTCATATAAGAGGTATATTTTCAAGCTGGATGTTGACTACAAGTATGACCCGATGCAATTAATATTTATAAACCGGCAAGTTCTACATTCTTAAACCGGCTGAAGATCAGATGAGGATTTCAAGGGCCATTATTTTTGTTAAGTCATTAGGAGCTGAGTCAAAGAAGTTATTCTTCACAACATTTCTCTGTGACAAACTAATGTCAGCAAGTTGATTATGAAGCTGGCCTATTAAACTGGATTTTCTATAAGAAGGAAGTGACAAGGATTTAAGGATGATTAAGTGCCGGTTTACAAGAATATTTAAACCGGAGCACAACCCGACAAATTTGTTCTTGTTGCAGATCAGTTTAAAATGGATGAATCCAAATTAAACTGGGCGCTAATGTTGGGGATATACCCCGCGGTATAAACCGCCGGATGTATGACCCGGCTAGAGTTTGGCGATTCACTGGCGACCCACTTTGGACATGGCGGTTTACAGTTCATTGGTAATCCGGCAGGCGGGTCAGAGGAGCGACAAGACCCGGTGGCCCAACGGGCGGTTTATGGAAGGCCGGATCACGCTATGGTGGGACGGTTTAAGAGAAAAGGCGTGAGGAATATTTACTTTACAAGGAAGACCCGGACTTGTATCCGGTTTGTATTAGAAGGGAGACTAGTCCTAATCCTAAAAGGACTCCACATGTAACCCGCCCCTCTAACTTATATAAGGAGGGGCAGGGCTCCCCAAAGAGGGACAAGCTACAAGCAAGAAACAATCTCTAGGGCTAGACACAAAGAGGAGAGCCGGTTTACGGCGACTCCCTCGTGATGATAATGAGACCTAGCCTCAAACAGCATGTAGGGTTTTTACCGGATGATGTTTCCCGGGGCCCGAAGCTGTCTAAACCCTTGTCTTGTGTGTTGATCCGCCTTGCGTCTCTCGATTCCGCTCAACCCCTCAAGCTATCACATAGATGCGTTGGCCTCGCGACTAAGTCCTCACACTAAGGACATCTGACGTGTTAATTCCACGACAGAGGGTGCAGGGGCGAGGAGGCAGGCCCGACGACGACCGAGGTTGGGAGGGGAGGAAGCAGAGGAGGGAGGCGAGGGGCGACGGGTCGGGGGCGAGTGCCTGGGTCGGGAGCGAGCGCCGGCGCCGGGGTTGGGGCGAGGGCCGGGTCGGGGGCGAGCACCGGGGTCGGGGTCGGGGCGAGCACCGGGGTCGGGGTCGGGGGCGAGGGCCGGGTCGGGGGCGAGCGCCGGGCTCGGGGGCGAGCGCCGGCGCCGGGGTCGGGGGCGAGCGACGGGGGAAGAGAGAGTGGGGATTTGGGGGGAAAAGGCGGGATGAAGCAGGGATAGTGAGAATTTTGGGTTAAGTGGACGTAGCAGCAGCGCGTATGGACAAAATGCGCTGCTACTACCTTCAGTAGCTGTAGCGGTTTATATGAAATGCGCTACTACTACCTTCAGTAGCTGTAGCGGTTTATAAGAAATGCGCTGCTACTACTACTGCCAGTTTTCCTTTTCCTTTTCCTTTTTCTTTATTTTCTCCCACTTTTATTTCCCGAGAGCAGTGAACGAAGGAAGGGCGATATATATTGCATCATTTGACGGTTAAATATGTATGCAAAATAAAAACATATATATTACATCATTGGACCCATTACATCATTTATATATATATATATATATATATATATATATATATATATATATATATATATGGGTTCGTACTCCTAGGAGTACATACTCTTAGCCACTAGCCACATGTTAATCTCTCCGTCCCCACGCATGCTCTTGGATTTTGGTCATGCAGCCGTCAATAATTTAATACTCCAAAAAACTACGCGTGCAGATTGAAAAGTTGTTACCGTGTTAATGGGGATAACTCATACTAATGCTTTTTGTTTTGTTGTTGGACTGGTAGTGCTACGTAGGCTCATATTCTGTTCCGACTTTATCTGGTAGATACTCATCTCATCAAACAGCATGCGGCGGCGGCGGCGACGACGACAATGACATGCGGCAGCCAGCATCTGATCCCGTGCTTTCGCCTGACGGTCAAGGTCGGCATACCCTCTGCGTCAGCCGGGAAGGAGCAGATGCTTCTCATGTCCGGCTACAATGACCACCAACTCCATGGGCGACAAGCTTCGCCCAAGATCTCCTGGTACGTACACTTATACATGCCTGAATTAATTGTGCTCTTTAGGTCCTATTAATTTATATGCATGCATGCAGGTTGCCCATCCTACATGATACTAAGACCACGGTGAATCATCAAAGCATTTTCAGCCCATGATGTAAATCGATCAGATTTTTAAGGCCGGTCTCCAACAGCCACTTGCTTTTTCTCCGTGCACTGTGATTGGACTCCTATGAAGCGACGCTAGAGCATCGATCGGCATGATGGCTCACTTCATATAGTGGTACGATGTGCAGCTCCGGGGGTGCTCCATGGCGGCGGCTTGCGTGTTGGGATGGTATGATGCTCGCGACGCGGTTGCTGCACGATGCAAGACTCTGACGCATCTCTTCTTTGCGGCATGCATACTCGAGATATATACTTATGTGTGTTCCGATCTAACAAACTTTGATATACATATCAATTGCAGTCTTGTTTGTTAGCTCCACGGATGAATACACGTCTCTGCGGATGAATATACTACTTGTCTTCTGATGCATATACACTCATTCAAAAGAAAGATTGTAGACTCTTTTTATTTTTATCAAAATATTGTATACGCTGCACTAGAAATATTCAATGTATACTCCGTCGTAAAAAAATCAGTGTGCACTCCTTAAACTATTTTAGTATATACTCATTACCATGCCGAGCAGTATATACTCATTCGAAAAAGTTCAGTACATGCTCCTTCACAAAACAGTGTATACTCCATAAAAATTGTATTGATATATAAATATGCTTCAACCTCATATGTACGTAACCTACTTTTTCAGTAGGTATAACCGGATACACTTTAATGTTTTGTTGGAAAGTAGTATGTACTCACAAAGTAGTATATACGTCTCTCCAATGAAGTATAGTCTCACCTGAAACAAGTACTATATATACCTTTCTAGCATAAAACAAATAGTATATATCAGCAAAATGGAAAAATTCTCTCAGTAAAATGTAGTATATGCTTCTTTGTGGAAAAAGCATATACTCTCACAACATAGGTCTACACAACAGTATATATACTACAGGAGTACAGGTATGTCCCCATGCAAAAAAATAGAGTACAGGTATGTCCACACATAATAAAAATAGTGAATGCACACGTGCCAATAAAAAATACGTGTACATGTTCGGCAAGCAAGATAGACGTGCTCCGGATCACTAATTTTTAGGAGATTGTTAATGCATGTAAGTATGGATAACTAACAAAAGGACATCCAATAACCAAAAACCCGCTAAGAGAGATGGGAGCGAGATGGGAATATGTACACCCAGGAGTACGGAAAAGGATTCCCTATATATATATATATATATATATATATATATATATATATATATATATATATATATATATATATATATATTTGACCGATAACAAACGGTTCCTCAGCGCCGACGTTTTCGTTTTTGACTCGGCTTCTTTCCCTTCTTGTTCGTCGAACAATAATTGAGTCCCTCATTGTGACTTTGCCTTTTCCATGGAGTACGATTTTTCTTAGGTAATGTAGTATTGATTCTTCTTTTGACGTATACTTCATCATCATCGTCATATTCCCTCATTGGGTTGCCGTACTGATCATAGTCTTCCTCGTTGGCGACTCCATCCATTGCAATGATGTTCCTTTTACCTCTCCTCACGACAACACGACTGGGATTGCATGGGTCGGTTATGAAGAAGCATTGTGTCACGTGCTTCGCGTGTACCCATGGCTCGTTTTTTGCGATAGCGTTCACGGTAGCACTCTTGGCGTCGGGTATACTCATGGTAGTGAAAATCCGGTTTTCTCTTTCGACATTCTTTGCCCATCTGACACGGAACATTGTCGTGTTGTGCAGTCCAGAGTAGTCAAGCTCCCAGATCTCCTCGACCCTTTCATAAAATCGTTCAGTTGCGCCGTTGTCGCTGCCGGTCATGCATTCCATCATCACCCCTGAGTTCTGATCATCACTGTCCATATCTTTGGCCTCCGTGTAGAACGTGTATCCATTGATATCATATGCCTAATAGGTTACGAGGTTGGGTGAGGGGCCATGTGCTAAGGCGTATATGAGCAATCCGTCCTTAGAGCCCTCCTCCGGGGGATTAGCAATAATATGCTCTTTGAACCAATGCAGGAAAGTGGAGTTGTGCTCTCTAGTAACTTCGGCGTTCATCCTGCATACCCCCCGGTCACGATACTTCTTTGCGATAATTTCTTTGTGCAGTGCCACGAAAGGATCTACCTCGTCTACGTGTTGTAGCACTACCAAGTTTTCTCTGTCAAAGTCGCTGCGTCGATCTGAGTATGCCACGTGCAGTTCCCTGTGACTGTTGCAGTGACCATCTCCTTCGAGCCTCCCATCGTGCTTGTTAACGGGCAAACCAACACTAACACCAGGCGGCTGGTCTGCGCCATATAGAAAATTCTCACAGAAAGAGATGCACTCTTGTGCCAAATAGCCCTGGAGGATGCTTCCATCCGGATGGGACATGTTACGAATGAATCCTTTGATGATCCCATTCATCCTCTCAAACGGCATCATGTTGTGCAGGAATGACGGCCCCAGGTCTAATATGTCATCCACAATATGGAAACACAGATGCACCATCACGTCAAAGAACGCGGGCGGGAAGTACATCTCAAGCTCATTCAGTATCACAACGATCTCTTCCTGTAGCCTTCGGAGCTGCTTCACACTGATCGACTTTCGAGAGATGACATCAAAAAAGTTGCAGAGACCAATAAGCGTGTCACAGACGTGCTTGTCCATTATCCCTCTAAGGGCAACAGCTAGTATCTGCATCATCATCACATGACAGTCATGAGACTTCATCCCGCTGAACCTTTTCTTGTCCGTGTCTAGATATCTGCTTATCTTGCCATAGTAACCGGACTTAACTTTGACTCCGGTAAGGAACTTGAAGAATTGATTGATCTCAGCCTGACTTAAGGTGAAGCAAGAAGGGGGGCAATAATCCTCTTTCTTTATTTTCTTGCCCTTCTTCTCCCGTGCCTCTGTCTCCGTCTCTGTCTCGTCTGACATTTTACGGGGCGGCATGTGCAGATCTTCCCTGATTTTCAAATCTTGCAAGTCTTTTCTTGCCTTCGGCCCATCCTTGGTCTTATCCGGCATGTTCATCAGTGTTGCGAGCAAGCTCTCAAGGACATTCTTACAGATATGCATTTGATCAAGGCAATGAGGTGTATCGAGTTTGTGCCAGTACTCCAAGTCCCAGAACACAGACCTCGTCTTCCATACCTTCAGCAGCGGCTCCGGCGCCTTTCTCATCGTCTTTCCCGGCGCGGGGCACTCCTTCCAGTTTTTCAACAGCTCATCGATTTCGGCACCGCTCCGCTTACGTGGAGGTCCTCGATGCTCAGCGTGACCATTGAATAGATCTCCACGGTTTCTCCACGGGTCGTCCTGTTCAAGCCATCTTCGATGCCCCATGTACACGATTTTCCCAGACCCGCCATCTTTCCTTGACGTTAGCTGCTGAGACGTCGTATCATCCATGCACCGCGTGCATCCGCAATATCCATGGCACACCTGGCCTGCCACATATCCGTAACCGAGATAGTCCTGCACTGTCGTGATCAGCGCGGCTCTCATGTTGAAATACTCGCCTTTGCTGGCGTCCCATGTCTTGGCCGGTGTTTTCCATAACGTGTCTAACTCCTCTTGAAGTAGCCCCAGATACAAATTAATATTATTTCCTGGTTGTTTCGGCCCTCGAATAAGCATGCTCATGTGAATGTACTTCGATTTCATGCACAACCAGGGGGGAGGTTGTACATTCATACAAACACGGGCCATGTGCTATGGTTGGTGTTCTGGTTGCCAAACGGATTCATGCCATCGGTACACGCGCCGAGCACGATGTTCTTTGCATCACATTCAAAATACCGATAGAAGTTGTTCAACGCTCTCCACTGGCTTCCATCCTTCACGTGTCTCAGCTTCGGATCATCTCCATCGTCGGGCTTCTTCCTCTCCGCGTGCCAGCGCATTAGCTTTGCTTCCTTGGGATCTACAAAATACCTCTGGAGACGGGGAGTGATCGGTAAGTACCATACAACTTTCTGGGGACATTTCTTCCCGGCCTTCTTGTATCGAGAAGCATTGCACACCGGACAGCTTGTTTTTTCCGCGTGCTCCTTCCGATAAATTATGCAATCATTGATGCATGCATGGTATCTAACGTGTGGCAGATCAAGAGGGCACACGATCTTCTTGGCCTCATCAACACTAGTAGGACATAGATTACCCGCGGGAAGAACATCCTTTAGGTACTTGAGATGCTCATCGAGGCTAGTGTCGGTCCATTTGTTTTTAGCCTTCGTCTTCAGGAGTTGGAGCGTGAAACTCAAGCGGGTCACCTCAGGATTGCAACCATCATACAATGGAGTGTTCGAGTCTACCACCAGTTGCTCCAGCTTAGCCTCCTCTCTAGAAGCAGCTCTCTCAGTACTCGTCTCCTTGCGAAGCAATGCTTGAACATGAGGGTCCCGCACGATTGAACTTAGTACCGACGAACTCTGCTGCGTGGAGTCCATGTCGTTCTCTCCGCCGCCATGTCCGACCCCTTCTCCTCCGCCATGTCCGGCCCCTTCTCCGCCGCCATGTCCGGCCTCTTCCCCGCCGCCATTATCGATCATCTCTTCGTCTTGCCCCGTGTCATCATTGCCTGCCCCGTCGGCATCCTCAACATCGTCATCCTCATCTTCAATTATCCACCGAGTATAGCCATCCATGAAACCAGTCATGAGCAGGTGCGCTTCGACACGACCATCGTCATGGGGGTCGAGCCAAACTATTCCTTTGCATTTTCGACACGGACATAAAACCTCTGTCCGGTTATTTTCTTTCATGTCCTGCACCGCCGACCGCAACCACCTGTCCACCATCGTTCCACTGACCATCGTCAACTCTGCACGGTAATAATAAACAAATTGATTATAAAAATGCATGCATGCATCAAAGTCATACAAAAATTCGGCATGACCTTCCCTAAAAATAGGACATATATGGATCTAGAGTTTGCCCGGAATTCGCCGAAACGGAAATAAATCGACATTTCGGCAAAACATAGGCAACTCAAAAGCACAATTTGGCGTCAACTCATGCCACACACACAATTTCCACAAACATATCACACACACATAAACATATTTCCATTTTGCAAAAGCATGAAATTTTCATCACCTCTATCTCGAGATCGAGCACACGGTGGAGATGATGTTGTAGGGAGATCAAAAGTGCACAAAGCTCTTCTTGACAAAGATAGATCTAGTTAGGGGGCAAATAGGTCACTTAACTAAATCCTACATCTACCTAGCTACCTAATTTGGGAGGAGACAACTTCAACTAGTGGAGGGGAAAGGAAAAAGAGAAAGGAGATGCATTAATGGAGGTGGTGTAGTTAGGTAGGAGTAATGAAGAGAGAAAGGTGGATAGAAGAGAGAGAGTAATGGGGGAGAAGTATTGAGGAAGAAGAAGAGTGAGAGTGGGAGCATGTGGGGGAGGTAGGGGAAAGGGAAGAGAGGAGGGGGAGGGGAGGGACGGGTGGGGAAAAGGTGGGTTGGTGCGGATTAGCAGTAGAGCGGGAGCTAAAACGCGATGCTGCTAAGGAATTAGCAGCAGTGCGCTTTGGGCGACGGTGCTACTGCTAACAGGGACAAAAAAGTGTGCCAATTTGAAATTTAGCAGTAGCGATCTCAGAAAAAGCGTTCTACTACTACATCCGTAGCAGTAGCGCGGTTCGCGCCACCGCGCTACTACTAAATGGAGTTAGGTGGACACCGCCGGTCGATATTTGTAGCAGCGTGGTTTACACCGAGCGCGCTACTGCTAAAAACTTATCAGTAGCAAGTTTCCCGCACATGCGCTACTACTAATTAGCAGCAGCGTTCCTTTTTGAGCCGCGCTGCTGCTAAGATTCTGTGTATAGGCTTTCCCTAGTAGTGCATGACTGGGGCATGAATATAACATTGACTTAAGCCTCCCCCAAGCTTGAGCGATGCTTTCTCCTTCGCGAGACCAAAAATTATATATATAATTACGATCACAATGAACAAGATGCATAGGATAGAACTTCTTGTGAAATTCTAGCTTCAATCGTTTATAGTCCCAAGATCTCGTATCATCACATAGCCTATACCATGTCAATGCATCTCCCTTCAAAGATAGAGGGAAGACCTTCCTCTTAACAACATCATCGGGTATACCTGCAAGCTTAAATAATCCACAAACTTCATCCACATAGATAAGGTGTAAGTCGGGATGCAATGTTCCATCTCCTGCAAAGGGATTAGCTAGCAGTTTCTCTATCATACCCGAAGGAATTTCAAAGTAAACATTTTCAGTAGGTTCAGTAGGTTGAGGAGCAACTCTTTGCTCTACTGGTCGGGGTGAAGATGCCCCGAAGAAGCCCCTCAAAGGATTAGTTTCCATAGTAACAAGTGACAGTAAATTTCAGCACACTATATAAATGTTTCCTTACCAAGTTCCACTCACCAAAGGCGCTTCACTCCCCGGCAACGGTGCCAGAAAAGATTCTTGATGACCCACAAGTATAGGGGATATATCGTAGTCTTTTCGATAAGTAAGAGTGTCGAACCCAACGAGGAGTAGAAGGAAATGACAAGCGGTTTTCAGTAAGGCATTCTCTGCAAGCACTGAAATTGTAGGTAACAGATAGTTTTGTGATAAGATAATTTGTAACGGGTAACAAGCAATGAAAGTAAATAAGGTGCAGCAAGGTGGCACAATCCTTTTTGTAGCAAAGGACAAGCCTGTACAATTTCTTATAATGAGAATAGCGTTCCCGAGGACACATGGGAATTATCGTCAAGCTAGTTTTCATCACGCTCATATGATTTGCGTTTGGTACTTTGATAATTTGATATGTGGGTGGACTGGTGCTTGGGTGTTGTCCTTTCTTGGACAAGCATCCTACTTATGATTAACCCCTATTGCAAGCATCCACAACTACAAAAATAAGTATTAAGGTAAACCTAACCACGGCATTAAGCGTATGGATCCATATCAGCCCCTAACGAAGCAACGCATAAACTAGGATTTAAGCTTCTGTCACTCTAGCAACCCATCATCTACTTGTTACTTCCCAATGCCTTCCTCTAGGCCCAAATAATGGTGAAGTGTCATGTACTCAACGTTCACATAACACCACTATAGGAGAGACAACATACATCTCATCAAAATGTCGAACGAATACCAAATTCACATGACTACTGATAGCAAGACTTCACCCATGTCCTGAGGAACAAACGTAACTACTCACAAAGCCTAATCATGTTCATGATCAGAGGATTATTAATATGCATTAAGGATCTGAACATATGATCTTCCATCAAATAAACCAACTAGAATCAACTACAAGGAGTAATCAACACTACTAGCAACCCACTGGTACCAATCTGAGGTTTTGGTACAAAGATTGGATACAAGAGATGAACTAGGGTTTGAGAGGAGATGGTGTTGGTGAAGATGTTGATGGAGATTGACCCCCTCCCGATGAGAGGATCATTGGTGATGATGATGTTGATGATTTCCCCCTCCCGGAGGGAAGTTTCCCCGGCAAAATAGCTCCGCTGGAGCCCTTGATTGGTTCCGCCAAGGTTCCGCCTCGTGGCGGCGGAGTTTTGTCCCGTAAGCTTGCTTATGATTTTTTTTTCAGGGTAAAAGCCTTCATATAGTAGAAGATGAGCACTCGAGGGCTACCAGGGGGCCCACGAGGCAGGGGGCGCGCCCCCCACCCTCGTGGCCAGGGTGTGGGCCCTCTCTAGTACTTTCTTCGCTCAATAATTCTTATTAATTCCAAAAATGACTTTCCTGGAGTTTTAGGACTTTTGGAGCTGTGCAGAATAGGTTCCCAATATTTGCTCCTTTTTCAGCCCAGAATCCCAGCTGCCGGCATTCTCCCTCTTCATGTTAAACCTTGTAAAATAAGAGAGAATAGCCATAAGTATTGTAACATAACGTGCAATAACAGCCCATAATGCAATAAATATCGATATAAAAGCATGATGCAAAATGGTCATATCAGCAAGGCACGGGTTGCAATGGAGGGAGTTTTTGGAGCACAATGAGACAAAGATATATCTTAAAATTGCGGGGTAACAAGGCGCGATTGAAGAGGCGGGAGTTTTGCAGCACAACAGACAGAGATGCTAGCTTGAAATTTTGGCATAACAAGGTGCGGCTTGAAATTTCGGGAGAACAAGCTTAATGCGTACGAAAAAAAGACAATTCGCACCCCACTAGAGAGACCATGTCCCGTTTTACTATATTACTAGAAATGCATTCAAATACAACAACAACAACAACAACAACAACAACAACAACAACAACAACAACAACAACAACAACAACAACAACAACAACAACAACAACAACAACAACAACAACAACAACAACAACAACAACAACAACAACAACAACAACAACAACAACAACAACAACAACAACAACAACAACAACAACAACGAACTAAAAAAATCGGGATAACAAGCTTAACGTGTACAATACGAAATCAATTTGCACTTCCCTCAAAAATAAAAAACCAATTCGTGTTGTCTAGCATATGGACTAAATTTGTTTACTTTTTCCCTGTTTGAACGGGATTGTACTCGGGTTAGTACAACCATCTAAATATTATCTTCACAACGCGACATAAATATACGAGTAGTAAGTTCCCACATAAATATGAACTACATGTACATACGATCTCGAATTCAAATATATGTATCCATTTTATGTTGAATTCAAATCATAGTACATGTATGCTCTAGCTAGATATTCAGAATCTAGACCATGTATGATACTATGTACGATGTGTTTAACATGCACAACACACACACACACACACCATTTAGACTATTAAGGTACACGTGCATTGCACGCATGAGATTTGGCAACCAAATTATGAATAAATACCACACTGTAGCATGTAAGCTTTGAGTCATATATGCATGATGTAGATGTTTGTTTAATTCTTATAGTTCATCACATTCAAAATCAATTAGTTTTTTTTATAAAAAAGCTAATCTACTTTAAGATTCATGGAATTGTGCGTTGTAAAGCATAAAGTAAAAAAAATAATGGAAATTCATCTAGAAAAAAATTTGGGCAATCATGATACGGAAGATTCTAGAACAAGGAGAAGTGCTTGTGTTTTGAGGTTTGTGCATTATGCTTAAGTTCAACCATGGAGTCTTCTAGATTGTACATTCGGCAGAATTTGGTAGAATGTAGATGATATCCAACGGCCAGTAGTGCTTGGATTTGCCATCTCTGCACCGTCGGATTGGCTTCATCCAACGACCATCTTTCAAAGTGGGGTATAGATATAGATATGTGATGCGAAAACCACCCATCATCTCCAATTTGAATAGTGTGTCCATGCATGGATGCAATGTGGTCAAACGATGCCTGCCATCGGTATCTCAAATTCAAATCAGTCTGACCTTGTTCGATGTGTATACAGTATAGCATGCTCGTTTCCAAACCACACCACGCATATCTCAGTTATATTCACGCATGCATGGGTTTCAAACATCATGATCTCTTATTAAAATATTTGAATTCAATTTTACATTGATTATGACCTCACCTAGTCTTTTACACCCACATAATCGTCTTCTCTTTATAGCTGTATCGCTAACTTTCTCTCGTGCATGCATCGCGCACATGCAATATTTTTCTTCAGGTCGGTCTTCCATGCATGCGCGCACGCGCGCGTACACACACACACACACACCTCCCCCTCTTCATCACTTCGGGCATTCTTTATCTCTCACATGCATGCACAACGGTCGATGTTCCTCTATGTGTGTGTGTGTGTGTGTGTGTATATATATAGAGAGATAGTAACACTATTCTAATCCTGGGATTAGAATAACTATTTGGATCACAGAGCCCTATATAGGGGCGATCACAGGTTCCTGAGATCCCCGATTCGTAAAAGAAAAAGAAACCACCCCACCCGCTCGCGACGACCCCTCCCCTAACCTCCCTCGATCCCATCTGGCCCCTCCCTCGATCTACATCACGCCATCGCCGCCTCCCTCCTACCCCGCACCGCCGCCGGGCCCCGGCCACCTCCCGCGCTGCTGCCAGGCCCCTGCCACCTCCCGCGCCACCGGCTGGTCCCGGCCACCTACAGCGCCGCCGTCGGGCCCCTCCCCTGCTTCAACCACGGGATCCGGCCCCCTATCACCTCCCGCGCCGCTGCCGGACCCCGACCACCTCCCGCGCCGCCGGCTGGTCCCGGCCACCTACAGCGCCGCCGTCGGGCCCCTCCCCTGCTTCAACCAGAGGATCCGCCACCCGCGTCGACCGCCCCCGCCCCCGAAACCGGTTGCCGCGCAGCCTCCGCCACTGTAACAGGCTCTCGTGCCGCCTCCGCCCATGGATCCGGCTAGGGCGCCGCCTCCACCCCTGGATCTGGCCGCTGTGCTGCTTCCTCCCCCCGTATCCGACCTCCACGACGCCTCCTACCCCCGGATCCAGCTGCGAGACAGCTCGTACCGTGCGCGCCTCCCCAAACCACCCGCTGCCGCGCGCGCCCTTCCTGGAAATCTCGTCGGCGCGCGCGGCCTCCCCGGATCCCCTGCCTAGCCGGATCCCGCTTCGGCTGTCGCAAGCCTCCATGGATACCGCCGGCGCCGTCCCTTCGACGTGCCCCTGGATTCGTCCGTCACATCCTGCAGCCATGCCCCTGTCCCCCCACCACTGCCAGCCATTGCGGCGCACACCAGATTTGCCCGCCGCCATAGACAGCCACCTGCTAGGCGAATCACCGGCATCATCGTACTAGAAAAAAACTCTAGCAATGTTCAATTATTCTGATTTCTTGCAGCAGTTCAATGTATATTACACAAGAAGAATAAACTAACAGTAGGTTGCAGATGTTCTTTTTTGTGATTTTCGTAGACTTGCAGCAATTTAGATGTTTCCAAGTCAAACATAGTTCTCTTTGCTTCTGTTGATTTTCTTGGCTCATCAGGATTGTGCTCTTTGGCAGGTCAAACAGAGTTCTCGTGGCAGGTCGAACAAAGATGCTTTGGCAGGTCAAACAGAGTTCTCGTGGCAGGTCAAACAAAGATGCACATGGAGCCGTTTCTGCTAGTCGCTATCCCCATCTGCCACACATTATGTTCCTGTTGTCGTGATGCATGTTTTTTGATGTGCTATCGGGTGCATAATTATCACTATATGCGTATGTATTTCCGGACAGGTTTCTACATGCATTTCATGGTGATGGATAGAGATTCTTTCTTTGTTTATATAGAAGTTCAAAATGAATAAAAATGACGGTTCAATGTTTATTGAAAGCCACTTTGGTAAAATCTACTAGGTCTGAGATTCCCATGTGCAGAAAATGTTGGTAGGAAAGGTGCCCATGAACAATGTGAAAAATGTTGTTTCAGATGAATCCGTTTTTTTTTGATTGATTTATGTTATAGTGTGTGGTTTTAAGTTCATGTTCTCAAGATCGTGAAATTCAAAAAACTATTCCTGAGAAAAGTTCAGGAAGAGCTTTCTTTGAGTAGTGCTTCAAACATATTATTTGCTCATTGTGTTAATGGGGTCGTGGCCCGGGAAGTTCAAACCTTTTGTTATTGTGGAAAAAAATGTCAGTTTCAAACAAGATAAACAAATCCAACATATGATACACCAGGATATAGTTGGTTTTTAAAATTCATTCTGCACGTAAAATGATCATTGGAGACATTGACATATTTGTCTTGTTATTTCTCACTACGTTCATTTTTTAGGTGTTGGAAAATGTACAGCAGAAGCTCAAGTTAAACTAAGAGGGTGATTCAGCGTTTATATAAGAATCAAATTTTTCATAGAAAAAGATTAAGAAATATAACCAGGAAGTCCAAATTAAAAAGATGCAGAAGTTCGATGATTATAGAAAACTCAGATTTCCCTCGTTATTAAAGAATGGAAACAAGAAGTTCAAAAATAAAATAACAAGAAGTTCAACTTTTAAGAATAGAGCGCTTCAAAATTTCATAGAAAAAAATTAAGAAATAAAACAAGGAAGTCCAAATTAAAAAGATGTAGAAGTTCGATGATTATAGAAAACTCAGATTTATCTCGTTACTAAAGAATGAAAACAAGAAGTTCAAAAATAAAATAACGTCTAAAAAGTTGTTGCTAGAAGTTCAAGTTCTCAGCCCGAGGAAATTCGAAAATTCATGTGAGAGGTTGAACAAAAATACGTGACACAAGTTCAAGGTGAAAACAGTGGGAAGTTCAACTATAAGAATAGAAAACAAAAAACTTAAAAGGTTTGTTACAAGAAGTTCAAGTGCTCTGTCCGGAAAAGTTCAAAAATTCATGCGAGAGAGGTTCACCTTGAATTTCCATGTTTGATTTTTTCCGTATAAAAATTGAATAAAATTCTTAACTCAAAATATAAAAAGGTGAAGTTCAAATTGAAATAACAGAGAAGTTCGGAATTTATTAAAACATAGGATTTACCTGTTCAAAAGATAAAAAACACAACGCCTTTTTTTGTACTTTTAAAAACAACTCATAAATGAAAAAAATGGTTGCTAGAAGTTCAAGTGCTCGGCAAGGAAAAGTTGAAAAATTCTTCTGAGAGAGGTTCACCGTGTATTTAGATGTCCAAAATACATAAAAAATATGTTATTTTTTGTGTTTTAAAATAATTCTCTCAAACCAGACAGAAGTTCAAAGTGATAACAACCGGAAGTTCACGTACTACATGGTGTGTATTTCATATAAGAAAAAATACAAAAAAAAGTGAAACAGGGTGAAGTTCAAACAGAGATGCTCCAGAAGTTTAATTACTTCAATAGTGCAAAAAACACCATGTAAAAAATCAGCACGTCAAAAACAAAGTGAAGTTCGAATAGACACATCCTAGAAGTTCAACTACTTCACGCAGAGCAAAAAACAACACGTTAAAAATAGTGTGAAGTTCGAACAGACATGGACGAGAAGTTTAACTACTTCACGCAGTGTATTTCCATTTGCGATGAAGGCAGGAATCATGATCTCGTCATTTTCTAATTTACTTCAAAACAGTAGGAAATCATTTGTGTAAGTTCAAGTCCTTTGCCGAAGAAATTTCAAAAAAATATTGTGAGAGAGATTTGTACAAAAGGAATATCATTTGTGTGACATTGACTAATGTATGAGAAAATTACAAAACGAAAATACGTCACGGAAGTTCAACGTGAAAACAGCTGGAAGTTCAACTACTACATGGAATGAATTTCAAATGAAAAACTTTTAAAACTGTTGCGAGTATGAAAAAGTGATAAACACGGGAAAGTTGCGTGTCTACAGCAGCTTTCCATCGGTATATCACTTGCTCAATTCCGGTGAGTGTTCTGGTGCGTGGATGGAGAGCCACGGCAAAAAAAGCACGTGAAAAACAGAGTAAAGTTCAAGGTTTCATACCGAGAAGTTCAGGTAGTTCACACGATGCATTTTTCATGAATCTATTTCGCGATAAAGGCAGAACGAATGATCTCGCCATTTTCCAAATTACTTGAAAACGGAAGGGAATCACAGAAAACCATCAACATGAAAAAGTTTCGCATTTTCCTTAGCTTTTCAACGATATATTGTTTGCCCCATTCCGATAAAGTTTGTGGAAATTACAGCGAAAATGCGTTTTTAGCCATTTTGAAAACTGACATAAAACAGTAAGGAATTGGGAGAAATAATATATACCAAAAAGTTTTGCATTTCCTCAAGCTTTCCAACGCCATATCATTTGTTGCATTCGGACATAGGGTTAAGAAATAGATCGAAAATATGAACTCGGTGAAACTTGTACCGTTTTCTAAATCACTTTTAAACCGTTCAAAATTAGAAAAAACTTTCTACATGAAAAAGTAGCGCATTTTCATAAGCTTTCCAACACCATATCATGTGTCTCAAATGGTTTAGCCGTTTAGAAATGACATCGAAAATACGAACTCAGTTGTTCGGTTTGTGAAATTTTACGATTTTCTAAATTACTCTTTAACCGTAGGGAATTAGAGAAAACTTTCAACATGTGGAAGGAGCGGTTTTGCAGCAGCTTTCCAAAGCCATATTACTTGCCTCATTCCGATAAAAGGTTTAGAAATGCGATCGAAATTATGATTCACGTTTTTTGTGTGAAGAAAAAACGGTTTTCAAAACTGCTCTTAAACCGCTTACATTTTGCGAAAAATTTAACTTGGGTCATGATACTCGTGTCCATAGCTTTCGAACGGTATATAGCAAGCCCTATTTGGGCAATGTTGCGGGAAGTTCAACCTAGCACAGGGGGAAGTTCAGGTCGAACAACTCAGGCAGTAAAATCGCAAAAAACGCGAGTTCTTCACGACCCGAGTGCAAAATCCGCCTATGAGCGAGATTCCTATCTAAAACGAGTATTTAGTTGCTAAAAATCGTTTGAAGATTACACTTACATCACATGGAACACGACTAACCAGAAAAACTCGCGGTAGAAGGCACGGTTGCGAAGATAGCCCTCGGGTTCGTACAGAGAGAAGTTCAGGCGCGCGTACAAACAAAAATACGTCACAAAAGTTCAACATGAAAACAACATGAAGTTTAACTACTACGCTGAATGAATTTAAAATGAAAAACTTTTAAAATCGTTGCGAGTATGAAAAAATGATCAACACGGGAAAGTTGCGTGTTTACAGCAGCTTTCCATCGGTATATCACTTGCTCAATTCCGGTGAGTGGATGGAGAGCTAGGAGCAGTGGATAGAGATATACGAGCAAAAAAAAGCACGTGAATAACAGAGTGAAGTTCAAGTACACGTGCCGAGAAGTTCAGGTTCTTCAAGCGATGCATTTTCGAAGAATCAGTTTCGCGATAAAGGCAGAACGAATGATCTCGCCATTTTCGCAATTACTTGAAAACGGCTAGGAATTAGAGAAAACCATCAACATGAAAAAGTTTCGCATTTTCCTTAACTTTTCAGCGGTATGTAGAAATTATGCCAAAAATACGTTTTTAGCCATTTTCCAATTTGACTTAAAACTGTAAGGAATTAGGAGAAACAATATATACGAAAAAGTTTCGCATTTTCTCAAGCTTTCCAACGCCCTATTATTTGTTGCATTTGGTCGTACGGTTAAAAATTATCTCGAAAATACGAACTCGGTGGAACTTGTACCGTTTTCTGAATTACTTTTAAACCGTTCCAAATTAGAAAAAACTTTTAACATGAAAAAGTAGCGCATTTTCACAAGATTTCCAATGCCATATCATTTGCCTCAAATGGATTAGCCGTTTAGAAATTACATTAAAAATACAAACTCGGCTGTTCGGTTTGCGAAATTTTATGGTTTTCAAAATTTCTCTTTATCCATAGGGAATTAGGGAAAACTTTCAACATTTCGAAGGAGTGGTTTTGCAGCATCTTTCCAATGCTATATTATTTACCTCATTTCGATAAACAGTTTAGAAATGCGATCGAAAATATGATTCACATTTTTTATGAAGAAAAAACGGTTTTCAAAACTGCTCTTAAACCGCTTACATTTTGCCAAAAATTTAACTTGGATCATGATATTGGTGTCCATAGCTTTCCAACGGTATATCGCAAGCCCTATTTGGACACTTTTTAGCTGAAGTTCAACCCAGTATAGAGGGAAGTTCAGGCGAGTTACTCAGGCAGTTCAGGTTGTGATCAGAATATTATTCTGATCCTGTGATCAGAATAGTGTTTATGTGTGTGTGTGTGTGTGTGTGTATATATATGTATATATAGCTAGGTCTTTCCCAGTTTTCCACACAAACTGATCGATCTATATATCTAGTCAGGTCTCACCCTCTTTCCCACGTACACATCGATCAATCTACCTCTCTCTATATAGGACTACATAGCATAACACCCACATTATCTATCCATCATCTCCCTCTCATCATCCATGTCGTCCGCTTCATCTCTCAGACGCACGCATAGTGGCGAAGACAGAGGCAGCAAGGGCCCTGGCCCCCTAACATCACTGTATTGAGGCTAATATGAATGTGATCAGTATATCAATTGCTGGTAAAATGGTTTAACTTGATGAATTAGCCCTCCCCATAAATAAAGGATTAGCAGTGCTTGGCCCCCTAGCTTATTTAATTTTCATGGCTCCGCCACTATGCGCAACCACGCACGTTCTCACCCCCTTTCTTTAAATATCAATCTCACACTTGTGCACTCCTTCATAGTCTCCCTCCACTTGGCCCCTCACACCATCTTCTAGCCCCCCATATCCCAGTGTTTGTACGCTCGTTGAGCTCTTTCCTCTATCTGTCTCTATCGATATCTCATGGGGTCGACCCCTCCCCTCCCTTCTCGTATATCACCCCGACCCCATGCACATACAAGTATGTATTTAGGCCTCTCCTTCACACAAATTTCATTGACACGCACTCCCTCACCATATCTTAGTATCTATCACACACACAGGCTACGTGTCCAAAAGGGGAGAAGTGCCCACACGCACTCGTTCCCATGTACAAACGCGTGGGTGCACGGTGGAGCACATTTGTACAAAAAATGAGTAGGCTTTAGATGATGTGCCACTAGTCTATATCTATATCTATATCTACTAGCAAGATGCCCGTGCATTGCACGGAACATCAAGATGCATTTGTATGAGAAGTTTATCTTGTGAGAGAAAAGGATGAATGAAGGAAGGCCTTATTTGCAAATGTGGAGAGGGGTGTGGGTATCTTTTTGCAAAATTGCCATAGTTTCCTTCCTGTCGGTCAGATATAAATCAGACGGCCTATATTGCAGGATGGCAGGCACACCATCATCACCAACTCTGTTTTTTACTAGCAAGATGCCCGTGCATTGCACAGAACATCAAGATGCATTTGTATGAGTTGTTTATCCTGTGAGAGAAAAGGATGAACGAGGGAAGGCCTTATTTGCAAATGTGTATAGGGGTGTGGGTATCTTTTTGCAAAATTTCCATAGTTTCCTTCCTATCCTTCAGATATAAATCGAACGGCCTATATTGTAGGATGGTAGGCACACCATCATCACCAACTCTGTTTTTTATATGAGTGGAGATATCTATACCCCTATATACACTACTAGGAAAAGGCCTACTAATGGCGCACCGGCTTTGCCTACTAATAGCGCACTACCGGTGAGCCATTAGTAGCATGCCACTAGTATTTTTTACTAATGGCGCACCACTGGTGCGCCATTAGTATCTGGTGTACTAATGGCGCACCAGGCAGTGCACCATTAGTATGTAACACCATGCGCCATTAGTATGCCTCCCGGGGGCCCATATGTAACCATCTGCTTTGTCATACTAATGGCGCACCCTGCCTTGATGCGCCATTAGTATCCTTTGGCATACTAATGGCGCACCTTGTGGTGATGCGTCATTAGTATGAATATTTGGTTTTTTTTTGCTTTTCTGATTTTTGCACAAGTTACAAAATATATTATTGGACAGAATATAGACAGCAGCAAACAGCAACAGCAGATTCATCAAATACAATAGAAGATTAGTCTCCGAATACAATTCATCATATTAGTCTCCGAATTCAAAAGACCGAACACAGATAAAACATTACAAGTCTCAAGACCGCGAGTATCGAGTTTGTCTTCACATTACAAGTCGATATCGATCATCTAAACTACCATCACATAAAAGAGAGCTGTGATCATCACGATGAGCATCATCGCGATCAAACTGGTCTTCATCCGGTTCCTCCAACGCTCCCTCCTCTCTCCCGCTAGATAGCGGGCGTATCTAGATTCGGCCTCCGCCCTAGTGGTGTACCCTTTGTAACTGTTACCGCTGAAATGGTGAACCTGTCTCCGACACTCCTCCCAGTCGTCGTAGACTCCAGGAACCTTACCCTTGTACACGACATACGACGGCATCTCTATGCACAAGCCAAACAACAGACAATACATAAGCAATATGTAAGTATGCAACAAAAGGATCGGAAGAGAAAAGCAAGACATTAATAGCACGATTCATGGTCCTACTAATAAATAGCATCGATTACATCTAAGTTGAACGACTGTCCAAACCAAAGAGACATACGAATTCATTAAAGTTTAATTACAACATGAGCCAATCAATGTTTCAGAACTACACATCACTACTTTAGACTCGACTCATCGGACAGGAGCGTGGATGAAGCCGCCGTTTGTCGTGATGGTCATGAAATCGCGGTCGTTGTCACCCTGCATTTGTAGCGTTCCATCTATCTCATTGTTGGACGGTTGATATCTGAGGTAGAACTGCCCCGAGGTATGAAGGACATCTTGATGGATGATGTCCGCAAACTCTGACTGGATGCGAAAGAATTCTTGTTTGAGGTCCGCGTCCTGGGTTGCCGACAACCTCGCGGCCCAATCTTTGAGAGTATCTGGTAGCATAAGGTGATGATGGTCCCTTACGATCGCCCGCATGTGATGGAGGGCGTAGTAGGCATCCTTCTGACTGCCAGGCGGCTGCTTGACGCAGCAGAAATTCGTATTGTGTGAGAAGGTGTGCTTGCCGTACTTACGAACTGCCCTGGTGAAGGTGCCACCAGATTTGGCGTAGCCGGGGAGAACATCATCAAGAACTTTCTTGACATTTGTGTAGTCCTTGGAGTTACGGTTCGGGTCGAAATACGTGGCCATGGAATATTTCAGGCTTAAGAGGATGAGTGTGCAATGTGTGTCACTGCACAGAACAAGGAATGTTAGAAAAAAAAGAACGATCGAAATCTAAGAAATCATATGTTACGGGGCGGTTAAGGGATGACTTACTCAGGAAAGTAAGGCACAAGGAAGTTATCCTTATCTGGGTTTGCCAGAATGACGCCTTCGAGGTGTGAACTCGCAACTTGGCGGTCCCCAGCGCTGCTCAAGTGCTTGGCACGCATGTAGAAGGGGTCGACTATCACGATGTCCGGGGTCTTGTCTCTAATGATCCGCATCTCCATACTCAGCGAAAACAGCCGAACGAAGGTGTAGTGCAGCGGACGAAGGTTAAACATAGCAAAGATGTCATCAAACCGCAGGACGATCGTACCCCCGATGTCGCCATCCACAAAGCCCTTGCCCTCTGGCACCTTGGCCACGAAAACCGGGTATGCCACATCATTCTCTCTGAGACGCCGCTTCTCCAAAGAAAGAACACTGTCGTGCAGACTCCGCATAGCACCGCTTGCAGCATTGAGCATATTTGGCGGTAGCATCGCCCTACCCGCCACATGCACCCTCCTCGAGATATCCTTAGGTGAAGGTGGCCCGTCCTGAGCACGGATCAAACTCGGTGCCGGCTGGCTCGCACCGGCGCCCTTGTTAGTCTTTCGTTTCCGTCCCTTCTTCTTGATCTCCTGTAATGGGACCGAGTTCTGCTCACAGACCGCCTTCTTGAGCGTTTTGGGGCTGATAATATTTCGCACCTCAGCTATCTGAGGCTCGGTGAAGGCGGGAGCTGGAGGCGTCTCCTGAGAACCGAACGCCAAACGACGCCTATTGCAATTGGATTTCTCCGCCGTACCAGCTAGATTGCGGTCGTCTTGGTTGGGTTCTTGAGAAAGAGGCCCACAGAACTCGTCAGCGTACCCATGTTCGACAAAGTACTTATCGACCTTGGTAAATGTACCATCGTCATTGTCGTCGTCGTCCGAATCCTGTGCCATAGGGCTGTTCGGATCCTGTGCCATAGGGATGTCCGGCATAGTGATGTCCGGCAGGTCCAGTAGCGTTGCGGCGTTCTTGCCATGGCTTGGCGCTGGCACGACTGGCGGTCTTGTCTGTGGGGTGGTGTCCCCTGCCCCCAAACGAATCTGGCTCTTCGGCCAAAGCAGGGGCCAGTTTACGCAGGCGCTGAGGGTCATCTCATCTTCTTCGTTGGCCCCAGCGGGTCGAATCGGAGGTAACAGCTCATCGCAGCCTGGCAGCACCCGAACCACTTCAACCCTATACAATGTGGGTGGCATCGGATTACCGTGGAACATGGGGTTGCCCGGTTGAACGATTCTGCCCTTGGCGACATCGACCAACTCGGCGCCCATGAAGTGCAGAAGAGTGCAAGGAACGTCGGCGGCGCCCTGCAAAAACATGTACAGGGTGTCAGGGATGCCCAGTCAAAGGCAAGGAGATGAAGTCATCGGCCGAGAGGCTTAGTTACCATGATGCCGTCGAGCTCAGCTAATGTCGAGGCACTGCCAACGGCGGGCGTGCAACTGATGGAGGGGGCTCTTGTTGGCGAGGTGCCGGCCGACATACACCCGGGTGCATTAAGCTCCAATGCCCGTGCCGGCGCCGGAGACACGAATACCGCCTCCGCCGGAGACACCAATGGCGCCGCCGGAGACACCAATGGCGCCGCCTGCGTGCTGTGCAAGTTGCTGGCCGTGAAGCTAGGAACCGGGGGAGGCCCCTGTTGGCCGCCCGCAATCCACGTCGTCAGCCCATGAATCAACGTAGGCACCATGGCGTTGAGCTTCGTTCCCAGCTGTTGTTCCACTTGCTCTTGGACAAGCTCTGGAATTCGCGCCACTTGTGCCTTGAGTGCTTCAACCTCGCGCGTCTGGCTTTCCGAGCTGGTCTTTTTCTCCTTCCGCACACTAGCGGTATAGTATGACCCCCATTTTGTGGACAAGCCTTTTCCGGCCACACGACCAGCTGACGTCGGCTTAGTGAGCTTATCCTTCTTTTTCATTACGTTCAACGCCCTATTTAAAGGGGTGTCGAAAGGGGAGCTCTGAGACGAGCCCACGCTACTGCTTTCAGTGCCCTGCAAAAGGAACGTGAACCATTTAGAAATATTGGGGATTAATTAGAGTGCAACCATATGGAGCTAATTACGCGGGGGTGTATTCCTTACCAGAACAAGCTCAAGCGCCCTGGTCTTCGGATCCGTGGTAAGCTCCTTTGTTATCGGGTCCTCCTTGTATCGGGCCCTGACAAAGTTCCTGGTCTGCTTGTCACCACTGTATTTCTTGAAGCGGGGCGGTAGGCCTTGCTCGGCACGCTCCGCGTCCTCCTTGTCCCATATAGGCTCCGCCACTCTGTAACCGCCGGGACCGAGTTTGTGTTCCCCTAAGTTCAACTCCCGCATTTCTTTCCCCCACTGACTTGATTCGGAGGTTGCGCTGCTCTCGCACTTGATCTTGAACTCCTTGTACTCATCTTCGCTCATCAAAGGATATTTCGCCTTGATCTTCTCATAATTATCACCTTTATCAATCATTCTCTTCACCGCGCTTCTCCAAGTAGACAGGGCCATGCTCATCTTCGTGAGGGCAGCACTGTTCACTTTATTCCCTGAGAGGCGTGTGTTTTCAAATTCGGCAGGGAACTTGTATCATTCGTGCAACTTCGTGAAGAGGAGGTTGCGCAAATTCCCGTGGTCCTTATTCCTAAGGTTATCGGTGTTGATCGAGACGGTGCTCCGGAGAATGCACCCGAGCTGAAGCGAGTACCCCTTGACTATATGTTTGGGCTCCGTTGGATGCCCGTCGGAGTCCACTTGAGTGAATTCCTCCTTGACGGTGCGGAGCGCATTCGGGCGCCGGTCCTTCCTTTGCTTCTTCGGTTGGCTTCCATCTGTGTGTGCACCGCCATCATCAGTGGTGGCATCCTCGGCGGCACCATTAGTGGTGTCATCCCCGACGCCACTAGGGGTTGTGTAGTCAGGATCGGTGTCTTCCGTGGCGTCCTCATAGCGGTGAGGTTGTTCCTCCATCTCCTGGGACAGCTCCCAGAATTGCTTGCCGCCCGAACCACCGGCCTCATCGTTGTGGGCCATGTTTTGCTCTAAATAGGAAAAAAGTTTGGTCAAAAAGTTGGTTATTGTCAAGGAACAAGATCATGGTCTCATCATTTAGGGTTTGTCGACGTTAAGGCACCCTAAAAGCCTAAGCTTTCATCATTTAGGGTTTGTCGACGCCGAGGCACCCTAAAAGCCTAAGCGTACATCATTTAGGTTCTCATCGACACCGAGGCATCCGGGGCAGCCAAGTTAAGTTTTCATCATTCAGGGTTTATCGATGCCGAGGCACCCTAGGTTGGGCCTAATCACTTGGCACTAATCACTTGGCTCTATTGCCACCTATGTTGGGTTTATCATCTAGGGTTTATCGATGCTAAGGAGAATTCTAAGTTGGGCCTAATCACTTGGCTCTATTGCCACCTATGGTTTAATGCAGCAAGAATAAAGGGGCAGTTGATCCTACTTAATTAAGTACTAAGATACCCCAGCACATGCATTAGTCGCAAGTACCCCATATGTCCTATTTTTAGCAAAGTCATGCTAAAATTCACGGAAAATTTCAGCATGACCTTTGCTGAAAATAGGACATATGGAGTACCCGAATTTGCCGGAACGGAAGTTAATCAACATTCCGGCAAACTCAAGGGCCTCTCGGGGTACCTGCAAATTCATCACGACACGATGGTCGGAGACAAAACCCAGCAAACTAGCACCACAATGTGCCTCTACTTTCATATGGATGAAAAGGCCACAGACCATATGGTCCTCTGCTTTCATATGGACAAAAATCAGCTCAACTTATGTGAGCTTCCATTCCAGATCTAATAGCAGCAAGTTGTTCACTTGTAGCTCAACTTATGTGAGCTGCCTTCAAGAAAAGAAATCTGCAGTGGCACATCTGCTCTCTGAATACATTGGCAAGAAACAAAACAACACCTAGTACCATCCATCTGCTATGGCCGTATCATGCATTTTAACTAAGCACTAACAGCTAATTATATAACAGAAAACTTGGCGCATACGTGTCACTTAGCTTGGGCAAGCAACATACCTCGTCCTCTTGGTTAGTCCAAACAAGTTGTATGCTGAGCCTCAACTCACCACCTGCACATTTTACAGCACCCATGAAATGAAAAACTAAACATAATTGTCAACCAACAAAACCAAAACACAAACAGGACTTCAAATTTTTACAATCAGGAAGAAAAACAGGGTTTTCAACTACTATATTCAGTTTCATGGCATCAGTTGAACAGTTGAAAAAGAACAAGCTTCATTTAAATATCTTGCTGCTAACAAACATAACTAATGTCAGTACTCAAAAAATAGAGTGACCACACAGGGAACAAACAAACTATTCACTTTTTATTTCTTCAGAATTGGACCAGACAGAGAACAACTCCTTGGAACCAAACTGAAACCATGCTGAAACTATACTGAAACCATGCTGAAACTTTACTGAAACTACTCCTTGCAAGCAAACTGAAACTACTCCTTGGAAGCAAATTGTCTTGGAAGGAGTATTGTGTGCACAAATCTACTCCAACTAGTTGCTTTCACTTAGAGATTGTTAGCACAAACAGCATGAGTCATTCTTCAGACCGTTACAAATAGAAACAATGGCAACCAATGTTAAAAACCAACAATCCTATATATTATTCTGAAACTTGATATATTGAAATCACTTAGCACTCTCTTTATGTGTTCATTCAACACTTAAAATTGAGGAAAATAATACCAACTAGGATCGGTATGACCTTCGTTTTTCATTTTCTGTATGATCAATTAAATCTTCTGCAAGCTTATATGAAAAGGTTCAGCAACTTGAAACGTAACTCTTGCTTGGTGTTCCAAATCATTTCACTTATATTTTAAATAACAGTAGGAATTATTTCATAATAGAATTTACCCCAAAAACAAATTCCTTTAATGCCATTTTCAAACTCTGAGTTGCCTGTGTTGCACTAAAACTAATTCAAATAATTTTAAGAACTCCACAGCTCAATTAAGCCTATGATTCTTCTTTCACTCTCCTGCATAAAGTTATTGTTACTACCTGGGAGGGATTATATGCTTGTTTACCACTACTAATACCATTTTTAATATAATCTTCATTCTCCTGCTTTTTCTTGTCTTACAAGTGTTGATGCCAAAACATTGCAACCCTGTAGTTCAAGATCAGAGTCAAAATTGACCTACACGATAGTTTACCACTACTAAGACATGGATCTAATAGCTATCTCCCCCCTTGTTCCTCATGCCTTAGTTGAATTCAGAGAAGAGAGATCTCAGATCCTAGAACATGGATCTCTCTGGAAGATATCTGTTAACCAATTTCGGCCAGTATAACCAACACAAAGCTCCTGCTCTCTCAAATTGTAGATAAAACAACTTAATCTTTTCCTTCTCAGACATTGTCAATCATCGCATGTTTCACTGCTAACATGTTTAAACCAAAACATTTGCTCATGAAAAATATTCAACCTACAATTTGTAAACATTTGCCCTTAGAGGCATTATCACAAACACCTATCAAGCACAATCCTTTCACATGTAAACTTGAGCATGCTCTGGAAAAATCACGCAGCAAGCAAGAAATAACTATCATTATATTCCCACAGTATGGAATCTACATCAAGTACTCATCCACTAAAAAATCAGGAAAAAATTGAACAGAGGATGCAAGAGGAAGGAGGGAGGGGGATGAGGGAAGAGGGAGGAAGGACGAAGGAGTGGTGGCTACCTGCCTACGGACTGGTCGCCGGCGTAGCTCCGGGCGGCAGCGTTGCTGGGTAGGAGCGCCTGCTCTAGGGAGGGGGGCACCGCTGGTGGGAGCGGCTGCTTGATGGGGGGAGGCGCTGCTGGGGTCCTGTACCGGAGGCGGGGCACCGGAGGGTTCGGCCGGCTGGGCGCGCCGTGGCAGTGGGCCGGCAGCGGTGGCGGCGGCTAGGAACCCTAGCTGTCGCGCTCGGGAGGGAGGTTGACGCAGGCAGGGCCGCGAGGGGAGGGGGACGGCGAGGGCGCGGGCGCGGGCGGAGGGGGGACGGTGAGTGAGGTGGCGCTCGGCTCGAGGAGGGGGCGTTGGGGGCGGTGGTGGTCGGGTGCGGCGGGGGAAGCGAGCACGGCCGGGGACGGCGAGCACGGGGGAAGTGGTGGTCGATGGTGGTCAGGCGCGGGTGAGATGAGGCAGGGGAGGGATTAGAGAGAAATGTGAGAGATTGGGGATGTTAGTGTGGGGGGAGGCTTAGCAATGGCGCACCATCGAGGGGTGTGCCATAAGTACATCCATAGCAATGGCGCACCACCAAGGGGTGCGCCATAAGTAATTTTTTTTATTGATAACAATGGCGCACCCTCTCCTGGTGCGCCATTAGTAACTTTTATTTTTTTATTTTTATTGATAAAAATTATTACACTATATACAGGAGATGAGTAGAGGAGGGAGGGAGGGAGGGAGCATTTACATTCGTTGACGGGTGCGGGGGGTCGTGAAAAAATATTTAGTTTCATCTAATATTTTTTTAGAAAATGACAAATCAAATCTGAAAACATTTATGAATGTGAAAAAATATCATCAAATTTCTTATTTAAAATTATTTATGAATATTAAAAAATATCATCAAATTTGTTATTTGAAAATATTTGAAAAAATATCATAAAAATTTAAAAATATTAATGAGTTCACAAAATATTAACAAATTCAATACTTTTTGTGAGTTAGAAATTCAATACCATAATAAACATAATTCAATATTCATGAGGACTAGAACAGAAGAAATATCATTTCAAAATGTCGAAATACAATGGAGAAATGAAGACTACGATTTAAATACAATCAATCTTAGCTAGCTATCCGTTCACAATCTTCTTGCCCTTCTTTTTCGCAAATGGAGTTCTTCTGTGGAACGGACGTCCTTTAGGTAGGGTGGTCTTGCTTCTTCTTGTGGTGTGTGCTGCTACTTTGTCGTCGTCGTCATGTTCGATCTTCGGTCGCCGTACTTGTCGAAGTCTTGCTCATTGGCTACTCCATCCATTCCGATGATCTTCCTTTTGCCTCTCCTCACGACAACACGACTGGGCTTTGACGGGTCGGTAATGAAGAAGCATTGGTCCACTTGGAAAGCCAGTACCCATGGCTCATTTTTCGCGGTGACGTTTGCGCCCGCGGTCTTGGATTTGGCTTCGCGTATAACCATGGTGGTGAAATATTGGTCTTCTTTTAGGACGCTCTTGGCCCATCTGACACGGAACATCGGGACCTTCTCTCCAGCGTAGCTCAGCTCCCAGATCTCCTCGATCCTTCCGTAGTATCTGTCCTTGTCGTTGCCGGTGTAGGATTCCATCGTTACCCCGGAGTTTTGATAACCATCGCTCTTCATGTCCTTGTTCTCGGTGTAGAATGAGTAGTCGTTGATATCGTACGCCTCATAGGTCATCAGGTTGTGCTCGGCGCCCTGTGACAAGGCGAATATGCATTGTTCTTCTGTGGAAGAATCCTCATGTAAAGAGTACGACAGAAGCTTCTGCTTGAACCAACGCGTGAAACATGAGTTGTGCTCTTTGATTATATCTCCCTCCGTCCGCTGTTGGCCTCGGTCATTGTACGTCTTCTCAATAAATGTTTTGTGCTCTACCACCCAAGGATCGACCACGTCTATGTGTTGTAGCGCGACTAGGTTTGCTCTTTCAAAGTCGGCGAGTCGACCCTCGAAGTCGACATGCATTTCACGGCGACCCTCACGGTGACCCCATCCAGCGAGCCTGCCGAGGTGCCTATTGACGGGCAGACCAACGGGGTTCTCGATGCCTAGATAATTCGTGCAGTAGGAGATGCACTCTTCGGTCAGAAAGCCCCTGGCTATACTTCCCTCTGGACGTGACAAGTTGCGAACGTATCCTTTGATGACACCATTCATCCTTTCGAACGGCATCATGCTGTGCAGGAACGTCGGCCCGAGTTGGATGATATCCTCCACGATATGGACCAGCAGATGCACCATAACGTCGAATAATGCGGGCGGGAAGTACATCTCAAGCTCGCATAGTATCACCACGATCTCTTCCTGTAGCCTTCTGAGTTGCCTCACGCCAATCGACTTCCGAGAGATGACGTCGAAAAAGTTGCATAGGCCAAATAGCATTTCACGGACGTGCGCGTCCATGATCCCACGGATTGCAACTGGAAGTATCTGCGTCATCAGCATGTGACAGTCGTGAGACTTAATCCCGCTGAACTTCTGCTTCGCTGGGTTTAGGTATCTGCTTATCTTCCCCGCGTAACCGTAAGGAAGTTTTACTCCTCGGAGGCAGGTGAAAAACTGCTCGATCTCCTCTTGACTTAGAGTGAAGCACGCGGGAGGGTAGTCATTTCCGGTCTTCTTGGCCTTTTTGCCTTTGCGACGACTTTCTGTGTCCTGCTTCGCCTTATCATCATCATCATCATCATCATCATCATCATCATCATCATTAGCGTGAAGCTCCTGCCTGATGCCCATTGATTTCAAGTCTGCCCTTGCTTTCGGCCCATCTTTGGTCCTCTCTGGCATGTTGAGCAGGGTACCAAGCAGACTCTCGCACACGTTCTTCGTGATATGCATGCCATCCAGGCTGTGAGGCACACGGTGGATCTTCCAGTACGGCAAGTCCCAGAAAACAGACCTTGTTTTCCATACCTTCAGCAGCGGCTCTGGCGCCTTTCGCTTCTTTCCCGGCTCTGGCGCCTTTTGCTTCTTTCTCGGCAGTGGCAGTCTTTCCCATTTTTCAATAGCTCGTCTATTTCCTCGCCGCTCCTCATACACGGGCGTTTTCGGGGTTCGGTTTCACCATCGAACAGATCCTTGCGTTTCCTCCATGGGTCATCGTCGCGAAGCCACCTTCGATGTCCCATGAACATGGTTTTCGAAGACCCGGGATCTCTATCTAGCTGGCGATACGTTGTGTCATCCATGCACCTTACGCATCTAGAAAATCTGTGGACTACCTGCCCCGCGTGATATCCATAACCGAGATAGTCGTGCACCGTCGTGAGCAGTGCGGCTCTCATAGGGAAATATTCATTCTCTGCGGCGTCCCACGTATTGGCTGGCGCTTTCCACAGCGTGTCTAGCTCCTCCTTCAGCAGCCCCAGATACAGATTGATGTCGTTCCCTGGTTGTTTCGGCCCTTCAATTAGCATACTCATGTGAATGTACTTCCTCTTCATGCACAACCAGGGGGGAAGGTTGTACATCCACACAAACACAGGCCAGGTGCTATGTGTGCTTCTCTGGCTGCCAAACGGATTGACTCCATCGGTGCTCGCGCCCAGCATGATGTTCCTTGGATCCTTCCCAAATTCTGGGTATTCGAAGTTCAACGCTTGCCACTGGCTCGCATCCTTACGGTGACTCAGCATCTTGTCTTTTTTATTTATCTCCGGATCATTTCCGTCATCTTCCCGCTTCTTCTCCTCCCTATCTGCGTGCCAACGCAGGAGCTTTCCTACCTTAGGGTCCGCGAAATATCGCTGCAGACGAGGAGTGATCGGAAAGTACCACACCGATTTTCGAGGAGCTTTCTTCCTCTTCTTGTATCGAGTGACGCCGCACACCGGACATATGGTAGACTCCGCGTGCTTGTCCCGATAAATGATGCAATTGTTCATGCACACATGGTATTTCACGTGCGGTAAATCCAGAGGACACACGATTTTCTTCGCCTCCTCGAAACTGGTCGGGCACTTGTTCCCCTTGGGAAGACGTTCGTGCCAGAATGACATGTTCTCGTCGAAGCATGCGTCGGTCATTTTGTGTTTTACCTTCATCTCCAGAGCCATGAGCGTTACTTTCAGGCGGGTATCCTCGGGCCTGCATCCTTCATACAATGGAGTAACCGCGTCTATCTCCAGTTGATCTAGCTTGGCTTTCTCTCGGGCGGCAGCTCTTGCGTTATCTGTCTGCTTGAGAAGCAGCTCTTGAATATGAGGGTCCTGCACCCATCCTCTGTCTTGTTGCCCTTCCTCATTTCTTGCCCGGCCCCCATGGACGACTTCATAGTCATCTTCATCACCTTGCCACCGATAGCCATCCATGAAACCACGCAAGAGTAGGTGGTCCCGCACCTACCCGGAATCCAGGTCCGCAATAAGGCTCTTCAGCTTGCATCTTCTACACAGACATCTTATCTCCGTCCCGTTCTTTTGAAGCATCTCGGCCTTCGCGGAGCTCAAAAACCTATTCACGATGCCTTCGGTCATCGTGCGGACCATGGTGGCCTGCGGGGTAGAGCAAAACGATATTTTAGAACCAAGAAAAAATTTGGCATGACCTTCCCTAAAAATAGGACCAAAAAGAATGCATAGTGCCAAAATTCTCACCAAAACGGAAATGAATCAACATTCGGGCAAAATATTGGCAACTATCGCATTTCAAATACCGGTACCTACAAACATAAACATATATGCAACACCAAAAACACATGCAACACCACAAACATACATAGATCTAGCTAGGCCACAAAAAGTGCATGTGCACGTTGTTGGAGCGAACTAGGGAGAAAAAAAGTAGATCTACATCATGAAGATAGCTTTCCCCTTACTTACCTATCAAAAAAAGGTAATTTCACCACTTAATTTTGATGAATCTATGGTGGAAATGAGGTGAGGAGGAGGAGGCGGCCGAAAGCTTGGAGAAGGAGGTGGAGGGAATGAAGTGGGGAAAGTGAGTGGGTAGGTATGTGGCTGTCCAAAATATCTTGTTGGGGTCCCAGGTTACTAATGGTGCACCACCAGCAAATGCGCCATTAGTAACCCTGGTTACTAATGGCGCACCTGCAGGTCGTGCGCCATTAGTAGTTTTGCAGAAAAGTAAAAAAAATATACTAATGGCGCACTGTGGAAAAGTGCGTCATTAATAGTTTAAACTAGTAATGGCGCACTGTGACACGGTGCGCCATTAGTAGTTTTGCAAAAAAGTAAAAAAAAAAAATACTAATGGCGCACTCTCTGCCCGGTGCGCCATTACTAGTTAGAACTAGTAATGGCGCACTTTGACCTGATGCGCCATTAGTATGTATGGAAAAATGAAAAAAATAATAATTTAATACTAGTGGCGCACCAAGTGTCTGGTGCACCATTAGTGTCTTCCACACTAATGGCGCATCTCCAGCCGGTGCGCCATTAGTATATAGTAGTGGCGCACTACTTACCTGGTGCGCCATTAGTATCAATCCTATCTATAGCCCTTTTTCTAGTAGTGATAGTGTGCCAATAACTTTGAAAGATGATCATTGGATGAAGCCAATCCGACGGTGCAGAGATAGCAAATCCGAGCACTACCGGGCCGTTGGATATCATCTACATTCCACTAGATTTTGCCACATGTACAATCTAGAAGACTCCATGGTTGAACTTAACAATAATGCATAGACCTCAAAACACCAGTACTTCTCCTCTGTTCTAGAATCTTCCATATCATAATTTCCCAAACTTCTTTTTCTAGTTGAATTGCCATTATTTATTTTTTACTTTATGCTTTACAACGCACAATTCCATGAATCATAGAATAGATTAACTTTTTTAATAAAAACTAATTGATTTTGAATGAGATGAACTATAAGAATTAAACGAATGTCTACATCAGGCATATATGACTCAAAGCTTACATGCTATAGTGTGGTTGCCAAATCTCATGCGTGCAATGCACGTGTACCTTACTAGTACTTCTAGTATGTGCAAAACACGTAAATTATAATTCCAATGGCACGCTTCACAGTGCCTCTCCCTTTTTCAGTTAATATATTATGATTAAAATGATGTGGGGGCATCCATGAAGGCACATGACACATGTGGAGGCGTTGTCATGACCTCCTTGTGTGGATTGATCACAGTGGCGTGCTACTAGTTCTAGAAGAATGTACTCGCCCTCTCTCACGCACACTGGCAGTACGTGCACAAAGCAAAGATGTGCACGCACTCACTCATTCACTCGCACGCACATGCAGGTACACGGTGGGACGCATTTTTGTACGAAGATCCACCCCATGTGATAATTTGACGCGTGTAAAGTCGTTCACTTAACTGATGGTCAATCAATACAGCGCATGCAAATTTAATGGGCGTGAGAAAGGAAGTAGTTGAGAATGACATTACTACTCCACTGCGTGCATGCGAATAGTTAAATCATGAGTTGCTACTTCCATTGGTCTCCTTTGTATTTTGTGACTATTTTTTACCATAATTTAAAATAACACAATATTTATGTATGTCATAAAAAGTAATGTCATCGAAAACTATGTTCAAATGTGATTCCAATGATATAATTTTTGGTAACATGCATTAAAATTTTCTTAGTTAAATTTTTGGTCAAAATTGCCACAAAATAAGAAGGGGGCCAATAAACCAGGACGCAGGCAGCATGATCAATTTTTTCCTGGGTTACTGTTGGTGGCCTTTGTATTTAAATATGGACGGAGTGGAGTAGTAATATCTTTATCTTAGCCTCGTAGGGCTCTCCTAGCGCCTACACTTGCCTCCCCGCCTCGCCCACCGGATCCCGCCATGGATAATCCCTTAGATCCCAGGATCTTGTGGGCTGCCCTCTCGCTGCGGCCCGCGGCACTGCCGCCTTTGAGAGAAACCCAGGGGATCCATTGCTTTGGAATCATAGATCGGTGGCGCTGGAGGACATGCCATGGCTGCGTTTTAGGTGGTGGGCAGCAAGGGAAAATCGGATCAAGGAAGCATCTCATCGATTGGAGACAAGTTCGAAGGAGCTGCACCTGGCGAAACACAAGGCGGAGGCGCAAGTCGATCTCAGGGGTGAGATGCTGAGGGATGTCAGCATCTGGCAGCATCGCGTTGATTTTGAGCTGGGCTAACGGAATGGTGCAGAGGTCGGGGGTCATCCCCCTTTTTGTAAAAAAGATACTAGCATTTTTATCATGGCATTTTTCTTCTTCTTTTTTAACATGGCAACTCAAATTACAGGACCATGACAAGTTTAAATACATTTTTTTGTTCTTTTCTTCTATGTTTTCTTAGTGTAACATGACAAATTTATTATGTTTTCTTTTAATCCTTAAATCTACCATGCATGACTTATATGTGAGCATTTTTATTTTTTGTGTTCTAGCCATGTCATGTGGTAGTTTATATTTTTTTTCTTCATTTTTTCTATGTAATGAGGCCGTAACGTCTAGAAAAAAGGCTTGATTGGGCTGGTTAGACTCGCCCTAGAAACGGGCCTGCGGAACTCCAAATGCCCTCTCGGCATCCTTTCTAGTTGCTTCTTGTCTTTGGGCAAAGTGAGCCTTTTTCTGGCCAACTGGGTTAGAGATGGTGCTGACAAAGGTAGCCCACGGAGGATAGATACCGTCAACGAAATAGTAGCCCATGTTGTACTCATGTTTATTGACATTGTAGTGGCAAGGAGGAGCTTTTCCTTCAGTCAACCTCGCAAACAATGGTGATCGCTGCAGCACACTAATGTCATTGTGAGACCCGAGCATGGCAAAGAAAGCGTGCTAAATCCACAGATCATGTGATGCAACTGCTTCCAGAATGATAGTGGACATCTTAACATGACCCTGATATTGCCCTTGTAAAGCCTTCAGACAGTTCCTTCCATTTCTAATGATGTAGTCAAGAAATCCAAGCAAACCTGGTCACCCTCTTGCTTTTGACATTGCCAAGAGCCTCTCGGTGTCTGACACAATTGGTTCTCTTAGGTATTGAGCTCTGAACACCTCGACCATGGCAGTTGCAAACCTGACCATGGCATCACCGCATGTGTTCTTAAACATTCCTAGGTACTTGTCCCGTGCACTTCTGATAACCAGAGAAGCCAATCGTTCCCACAACATCCTTCTTCAAGACGAAATAGTCATCATAGGACCAGACACCATGGTACAAACGATCGAAAACAGTCTCGCACGTCCCAATACACCGGCAAAAAAGTTCAGCGAAGAGTGCATTCAAGGCAAAGTAGTCGGCCATCAGTGTCAAGTGGTCGCGCACCCTGTTGCAGTTGAGAACTCGGTGATCCTTGATCGAGCCCTTGAAATTGAGAACATGCTCCTCCGCACGCCCCGCGTCTTCAAGGACCGCCTGCATCATCGCCGTGCCATCTGAGTACTCTTCCTTGTCAGACGATCCTTCAGACGACTCAACATAGTGCTCATATATGTACTCTAAATCGAAATCCATTGCTAGAAAGAAGAAGGGACAACTTTTTTAGCTCTGGCAATTCATCGAACAAGTGTCGGACATGGTAGTATAGCAGTAGCGGATGGTACCTGGCAAGACGGTCGGAGGAGAGGGGTTGAACGGCAATGGAGAAGAAGTGGGGTGGAGCCCAACTGAAACCCTGGAGGTGACGGAGACATAGAGTTCCGGCAGGGCTGGGGTGTGGTATGGCATGGCGGCCGGGGTGGTGGAGCGGCGGCGAAGGCAAGAGAGAAAGAAGGAAGGAGAGAAAATGGGGAGGATGGAGGCGCGGGGTCCGGGAAGGGTTTTGGGCGGACCGGGGGTGTCGGAGTCCTACGTGTCTGTTGTCCGGACTCCCGCAAGCTGCCCCATGTCTGTCTCCGGTTTGCGGCAGAAAATGTTTTTGGACCGCCCCGCAGACCGATTCAAGACTGCTTTGGATGACTTCCACGGTATGGACAGCGTGGTCTGGACGCATGCGGGTGGTTTGCGAGTTCGCTTTGAAGATGCCCTTAATAATGGAAGCTACATGCACAAATATAAATGTGGCAAATTTTAGTAGAGTTAGATGAAGATTGTATGACGATTGTGTGTGCCAGTTTGATCAAGTAAATACTGTAGTTAATCATTAGTATATTTGCATATATAATATGTTACGGCAAAGTAAAATCTAAAGACATATTCTCATGCTCTTATTGCCGTGGAGGTGTGAAGTAACTAGGTTACCTACCCTGCGCCATAGGAGCAAACACAGACGAGGTTTATGGACAAGCACAACTCGATCGATTGATAACCTTCTCCGAAATTGATATGCACAACTTAATCATCTTACGGTCAATTTTGAGAACGATTGCCAATCCAACGCGAACCTTTTCCAGCCTAAAAAGACATACCGCTTCCAATCCTACATGAACTCCACACGGAACGTGATCGATCCGGGCTTTCTGGGTTATATATATAGCGTAATGTACTTGAGGACGGGAAACAAGGCATCCTTAATTAACTCACTCCAGCCGTGCGCGTGAATACATCCAACCACCATGGACGCAAAACTCCTACACTACGACCGGAGCGACGAACAACCTTCGATGGAGCGCCGGGATAAGCAGCCAACGGGTACGGTGACTGCCATGGATATGCTAATCCTGGTCTTCGTTCTGTGTATAGTTGGCCTACTTTTTTGGGTTCTTGCTCTGGGTCTCGTCGGCTTGGAGGCATCCCAGCGACCGGAGTTCTCTGTGGTCATGGACGGATTCTCCGACCTCGAGGACCACGTCGCGCGGACGTTCAATCTCACCATCGTCATCAACAACTTTAGGGGCAAGTCCGAGATCTGCGTGGGCGGCGAGGCAGTGGTCTTATACGGAGGAGTACCACTCGCCGGCTGCGGCGTGCAGGATCTGTGCGTGCCGCCCAAGTGCTCCACGAAGTTTCATATCGTCGCCGCGAGCGGAGGGGTGGGCCTACCGAGGGAGCTGGCCGACCGCATGGCCGAGGAGAAGCGCGCTGGCGGCGCGGTGCAGGTAGAGGTTCGCGTCGTCTCGCCGAAGCACCGCTCGTTCGTGTCGTGCATGGCGGCGCTGGCTCGTGGGGCAGCGGCGCCGCCGTCCCCATGCCAGGGCGTGTTTCTCTCCGATGAATCCGACGGCGTTAGGCGTACGGATGACCCGCCCAGCTTTCTGTTCTGACTTCAGAGAAAGCTTGCATGCCTTTGCCAGTTTGTCTGCATTTTCCTTTTATTTTCCAGTTGGTACATAATTCATGCATGTTGATGTACAAGAATTCTTGTTTTGTAAAATATGCTCTGGCCTATATGTACTTGGATTTAGCGATGAACACGCTCCATCCTTTTCCTTCCTTTCCTTGAGGCATCGCCGTTCAGAACCTTTTTCGCAGTCAGGGTGTTGCCAAAAGGCCAACGGCGATGATAGTTGTTGATGTTTCTCTTCAGGCGGATGTACACCTTGCCTTGACCTCTGTGGACCCTTTTTTTTTCCCGATGTGTCAATCCTAATGGCTTGGCCTGTTCCCAATTTTAACATTGCAGAGGCACTTAGGCAAGTCTTAGTCAAGTGGCAGAATATATAGGGAAGAAGAAAGAAAAAGTATAAATAAAATTTTGTGTGGATCTCCATATAAGATCTCACAAATTTAACATCGACTGAGATTTAGCAGTCCTGATTATCATTTAGAAAATAAAATGTGGATGGCATATGGCAAAACAAACCCGAATGATGAAGCGATAAAGAGACAAGTCCATCATGAAGCAATGTTGTTCATAAATATATACCGAGGGAGGTCAAAGGGGAGGTGTTATTAAGATTAAGTTCGACAGATGGGCTACCGAACGAATGCATAGGGTTAGCCAAGTGTAAATTGTACCAATGAATTCCTTGAATATATTTTTTCTTTGATGGCGGATCTGTCTTCCATGCAGTGTGCGCAGAAAACCTTAAGGCTTCAAATAATCCCTTGCCCAAGTACTCCATCCGAAATGCTTTCTCAGATGCGCATCTATTAGATATTCTGGATGATTATGGTGTGGCTGTCGATTCCTCACATAATGGGATTTTATCACTAGTTAGAGGGGATGCAACAGAGGTGGTTGTTGCATCTCTCTCTCTCTCTCGTTGCCGCGTCTAGGCAGCGAGGCGAGTGGCCAAAGCGGTGAGCTCCAGGGGAGTCGCCTTTGTAATCAAAACTTATAATGCATTTTCTTGGAACCTCCCTCGCTTTGCCTATTCTGGTAGGCGTACACAGCTTAAGGAGTACAATTTGCATGGAGCAAATTGACGTGGTAGCACTTCAGGAAATGATTAAGTCAGATTTTTACTTTTCACGATTTGCTTGCATTGGATCCTATGTAGCGTTTCAACTGGTGTTGGGCGGCGCCCGTAGGTCATTCTGAGAGGATCTTATTAGGATGTAGCCACAATTGTTGCGACGTGGTTAGTTGTGTTCAAGGTTCCCTTTTTCTATCTGCAATCATTAGACACCGCACGAGGCTCAAGGAGTGGGTGGTGGTGGCTGTGTATGGCCCCGCTGACTACACGTGCTCTAGGTTTCTTGGGGGAAAGCCAATACCTGCTTGGGTTGATCTCCACGCGTAATCTTTCCGTGGTTGTAGGTGGCTATTTTAATTTGATCCGCTAAGGAGTGGACAAAACAACGCAATCGTTGATTGGCCTGGTGTGCATCTATTTAACATTGTTATTGCTTTGATTGCACTCAGGAAAGTAGCCAGATGGGGTGCGGGATACACTTGGACAAACAAACAACTCCCTTCAATTCGTAGTGTTCTAGACACGGTTTTCATCTCCTCGGAGAGGGAGGTGCTTTTCCTTTATGTTTTTTTATCGCCGAAACACAAATTGGCTCTGGTCATGTGCCGCTTGTCCTCTCCTCCGGGGAGGAGTGTATTAGGCGTAGTCCAAGGTTCTTAGTACCAGCATGGTTCGAGATTGAGGGCTTCTGCTAATTGGTGACCGCGCGCGGTTGCGGCGGCTAGACAACAGCAAGGCCCCATAGAGTTGTGGACGATGGTTGCTACCAATATTAGGGCCTTCCTTCTGGGGAGCCAATCTGGATCACAATAACAAACTTATGAGAGCTAGGTTGGTCGATGAGCTTGCCAACATTTGATGTGCGGGCTAATCAACTTGTCTTCTCAGAGGCAAAGTGGGCCCGTAGGTACGCACTAAAAAACCAAGTCGTGGCTATCTTGCATGCCGAAGGGGAGTACTGGCGGCGTCGAGGCAGCGTTAAGTGGGTCACTCAAGGCGATGTGAATACAACCTACTTTCATGCTTACGCGAATAGGCGTAGGTGTGAGTGTTCTATTTTTGCGGTTACAATCGGAGCAAGAGCTCCTGATACATCAAGAACTCAAGATTATATCGTTGATCACATTTATGAATTTTATATTAACATGATGGGCATAGCTGAGCCCAAGCTGTTAAGCGTGCGTCATAATTTGTGATATCAAGGGGGCGGAGTATCGCAACACAAAAACGATGTGCTCGATGTTGTGGTCTATGAAAATACACACCGCCTCAGGTCCGGACAGTTGGCCTATTGCTTTCTTTCATAAATTTTGTCTCATCTTAAAGGATGCAATGTTTGCTATTTTCAACGGTTTTGCAATGGCTATGGTCGACATATCTCACCTTTTTTTGGGTCGACCTCTCTTATTCCCAAGGGGTTGATTCTATCAAACTCTTCCATCTCATTTAGGACAGTATAACTGAGCCTAATCCCAGCTCTCTCACGCCCTCTCCTTTTCTGGCCGTATGATCTCACACCAGCATTACTGTAGGATGCTGCTAACGCGACACTATGATCAGAGACCCTTCGAGAAACTGTGTGCGATGCAATAATCACAAACGGTGGTGTCAGAGAACCGTATAAAATGTACAAAATGTTTGCGATGACGGATGCATCAAACACGGTTCAGATTTTAGTTGCGTGTGTGATGCAGGGCATATGGTTCAGTTCAATTAACTGTTTGCGATGTGAAGGAACAAAAGAAACGGACAGCCAGATTAAGGCGTGTGCGATACACAACATACGGTTCACTCGGATGAACTGTTTGTGATTAGCCAACACAAAAGAAATGGTTAGCCAGATCAAGGTGTGTGTGCGGTATACAACATGCGTTTCACTCGGATGAACTGTTTGTGTTGAGACAAAAGAACAAAAATAGTTCAAGATAACAAGATGTGTGTGATATACGGCAAACATGTCTGTAATCAGAAATGTGTGGAAAGACCGATAACAACACAGACGATTCCTGTTAACAAGCCGTGTGTGTTGTGAGCAAACGATTGTTGGTATACAATTGTCAGTGATTGATGAAATCATCACCGACGGGTTCCCTTGTTTAGTCTATGTGCGATGTGATTTGCTCTGTCTACAGAGTATCAACAAATATACTTAAAAAGACAGCATTGCATAACCAAATTAAGCATACAATTAGACAAGTGACTACACAGATAATATTTTTACACACCAACGTAAGCAATTACATGCATACTAAATTAGGAGAAACGAGGATCTAATCATCTACTTCTTGTTGCGACGACGCTTGCCATTGCTCTACTTCCGGCTGGATCCCTCACCGTTTTGAGGAAGGAGACACTTCCTCATGTCAACGATCCGCATGTACATGTCGTAGCACGTGTACGCCTCCTTGGCCGCATACACGATGTGATCTTTGTCGAGTTTCTCCATCCAGGCCGAGTGCCAGGCACGCTTGTCGTTGTTGTAGGAATCCTTTATGTCTCTGTAGTACGGGTCGATGATGGCCTCAGCAAGGTGAACCAGTGAGTCATTCTCATGCTCCTTGCTGCCCCAGATCTTGTATTGGCCCTGGATGTCGACAAGATTCTGGCAGGCGATGCCCGAATTCTTGATCACCTTGACATCGTTGGTGATGTCGACCGTAGCGAACATGTAGTGGGGGCTGTTGACAAACCTGGCGAAACGCGCGCAAGGCCTTGTGGCCAGGCAGTAGTGGTAGACGAGGATGTGGTGGCCCACACACATCTGGGCAACGACGATCTTGGGACAAGACCCGGCACGAGCGCGGGTATGCTCGATGTCGAACCCGCCCACCTTGTACTTCTCATCAGCAAGCAATATCTCCATGATGCGGATGGAGTGCTCCACCCAGACCGGGTGGTTGGTGTACACCACCGAGAGCTCCTCGAACCTTCAGTGGGTGTCCACCACGGCATGGATGGTGAACTGCTGCTTATCGTCGGCAACCGCTCGGAGCACCATTGGAGCCGCACATGATACTCTCTAAGAATTTGTCATGGTGGGTGTGCTTCTTACAATGGTGGGGTGCGATTGAAAGGTTGAAGAGACACAAGGGTTAAATAGCCGCTATAACAAATGGGGTCCAGCCGGCCTGTAATCGTCATGTCTTGTCACGGTGTTCATAGTGGAGAATTCCAGTGCACGCTTGACAACACCGCACCGCAGTGAGGATTCCAGTGCATGCTTGACAACACCGCACTATAGTTTGACCACGCATGGGCTCGAAGAGGTGCCAAATGTATCGTTGGTGAGCCTGTTCCCGCGCTACTGCGCAGTTTACCGTGCAAGCGTCCCGTCCGGCTTGGTTTGCCATGCATCGGCTAGAAGAGGGACAAATCATGGGCGTTTATTGGCAAAAGGCTTTGTTAAAAAAAGTGTGTGGAATGACTTCGGTCGTAAGTTTACCCGTGGGTGATGAGCTCAAATTTACACATAAGGGTGATGATGGACACTCGATTGCGATAATTAATTCTGCGCTCTACAGGGCACACGGTGGAAGAAACCAACTGTGTGCAATAATGTCCAAGATCGCAGTCGAGTTAGTTATATAGATCGTGTGTTGTGAGATCGACAAGGTAAACAGATTCGAGAATGGTTAATAAAATCAAATCTAAGACCATTGCATATTAATTTCAAAATAGTGCTACCAATATACGAGTCTCATACGATGTCATTTCAACAACTGTACCACAAAGGCTCGAAATATTACAAGGTTCAAATTCCAGAGTTATATGGCTCAAATTCGAAGATTTCAAGGTTCAAACTAATATTAGAAATGAAATTCAGCTCATCAGCTGCAAACGCTCGCGCGGATTCGCTGAACATGTACATCAGAGAGGTTCAAACTAATATTACCACTTCTAAGACTTGTTTCGAAACCTCACAACTTTTGCAAAGGGGTCAGCCACTGAGAAGTCATGTATGGGGTTGACACGATGAGTTCCCATTACTTTGTCATCCGAAGTTCCAAAATGAAATTCAGCATTTTTGGAGCCTATTCCATTCTGCCGCAGGCGCCGGCGCTGATCAACAAACCATTCATTTTTCTGAAATAAATGTAGGGCAAACCTCATTACCTTCAGTACCCTTGCTCTGACAACAAAGAACCTGGCGAATATAATCTTCGGTAAGGTCCCTCGGTAGGAGTTCAAAGTAATTTCTGAGAGATGCAGATCTAGGCATTCGACATGATTATTATATTGTATCACATTATCCACCATTGGGCCTAATCTCATCTGCAAAAGAAGAAAATGTGTTAGTGCCTAGATGCAGTTTTGAACACTACTACAGGCCTATTTGGTTTGGATCTGTAAAATGCACTAACATGCCATCTTCGATCCGATATGATTAACATGGACATTAACATGCCATCTTCCATCTTCACAAGATGTTGGAATGGATGAAAAGTTCCCTAAGAAAACTAGTACAGATGAATCCAAAGGAGAAATGTGTATGGATTGTAACCATATGAATCAAGCATTGTCATTGTAAACTTGGAAAAGGAGACATGTATGTACTGAAATCCTCCAAAAGAATCCTTCAGAAATTGTAGTACATTTTCATTGTAAACTAGGAAAAAGGTGTCATAAATTAAACTCCCTTATGGTTAACATTTAACAGGAAAGGAACAGCACCTCGATATATAGATTCTCCAGGCATGGAAAGCATATCAGGAAAGTGAGAACTTGCTCCAGGTTGGGGCCGATAGATTCTAGTGCCAAGACCTTCACTGTGTGCAGTTTCGCGGTCAGGCTTGTCGATATCATTTTCTAAATGATAGACAAACAAACATCTTCAAAATTAGAAATAATGTTAATTTGTAGAAGGAGAGGTAGAAGGCGGCTGTTGTACCTGAACGGGTGTGGATCCAATAACAAGTTTGGAGTATTTGTCAGACGAGTAGCCCATCACTGTCAATTTCGGCACAGAAATGACATTGATTCTTGTTGGACCTACTTGATCAAGTACAAGTAATCTCTCAAGTGCAGGTGTGTCCTCAATGACCATACCGTGGTACACATCTTGTGATGTCTTCCTGCTGAACCAGCAACACACATAAATAGTCCAGAGAATCATGGAGGTGATGTGGAATGTACTCAACCCATTGATTGTCTGAAGATGAAGGTACTCGAGTGCAGTACAGCCATGGAGCAGGCGCTCCATGTCACCGTTTGAGAGCAGACGGCGATGAGCTCGAGGTGCTTCAGTCATGGTAGAATAAGAGCGGGCGCGTCATTAAGAGGGGGAAACGACAGTTCCTGAACTTGGCGATGCGCAGCGTGGGCGCGAGGTGGAGTGCGGACGTTGGCAGCGAGCGCATATGCCCATCATCAAAAGTGAGCTCCTCGAGCTGATCTAGGGCGGGGGTTCCGAACCAGTCATCAAACTTGGCTCGATCCCTACCGTTGAAACGGAACTTGCCCATTCTAAGGCCTCTGGTTGCGCCAGGGTGACTGCCAAGGATCTTGGACAACACATCCAAGCTTTTGCGATAGCCATGGCAGAACTCGTGGGTGTCGATGAGGTAGAGAGGGGTGAAGTTCCATAGGGGGCGCCACCGCCGGGAAAGGACTGTTGTTCGCGCCCCATATTTGATTGGGAGGAGGGAGATGATGACTGTCAACATATCATCGGGGAGGCTGCTGATGAAGTCTATGCCTGCTGGAGTCGCTTGCGGTTCTAGCTTGCCCCGCCTCCGCTTGTTGGCAGGCCCATTCTCCACCTCCGGAGTCTCCTTGTCAGCAGTGCTTTCTGATAGAAATGAGAGTACAGGGAATATTTAGTTAAAACAGGGCAATAGAAAAGTGTATTGATAACTAAAAGTTTTTAGGTAGGAATATAGTAAGAAAAGGGAATAACAATTGGTTGCTTAAATACTACAGAATTCATTTAACATTGCTGGGTAAGTCAACATGCAGATAGTTGAAAAGAAAACTTACTTCGAACAAACTCAGGACGGATGATTTTGTCGGGGAAGTTAGCATATATCTCATGACCATGCCCTTTATGTGCAGTCCAATTATAGTGCCAACTTTCAGTACATAAAACTTAGAAATTTCTTTCCAAAAGCCAGTGCCAAAATAGGAGTCACCACGTCATCAAGTAATACAGTAGCAACGATTGTAAATACATGGTTTGTGTGCAGTATGACATCCGTGCAACCTTGATCTATATAAAGGGAAAAATTGTGCACTACATAATTTGTTGCATAGCAAGGGATGCGCTGCAGAAAATGGTAGGATTGTTAAAGAAAATATGGTAACATGCAAATATGGGCCCAAATTGAAAGAATTGTACAACAGTTGAAATCGAAGGACAAAAATCTATAATTAAACAGATAGGATAAACATGATGTCATGGAAATATGAGAGTAATCGAAAGAACAATACATCATTAATTTTCCTAATATAGAAAGAAGAGGGGGGGAAATCCCCTTTGACGTATATGGTGCATGCGGCACCTTTTATCCAAATGTAGCAATATTTAGAATATCTTCAGGGAAATAGGTCATGCCAACCGATTTAGGGTGAGATTGAACATATTGCGCACATGCTCAAGTCATCTAGTACGGTGAGATGGAATCTCTGGTGGAGGTCGCAAGGTCCTGATGTGTCGGTGCACTGTACACTCTATGAATGAAAGAAAACCCTCAAATCAGCATGAATAAAAATGAATTCACGGCGATTTCCGCCGGGTGATTAAAGAAGGAGATGAACTGGGATGAGAGATGAGATAATATCTCATTAAATTAGTTACCTTGTCGTCCATGAGAAAAAACCCTCAGTACGGTAGATTCCCCACCGAGCGGAGCTGGGTCGACCGCGAGCAGCGTCGAGAAAGTCGATGGCGATAGGCGGCGGCGGCGGAAGTGGCGAAATGCGGTGGGGTTTGCCGGCAGCCTGGCGGCGGCGGCACGCGGCGAGCTAAGTGGTTACCGGCGCGATAGGCGGTGTCATGCATAGACACGGAGGAGCATGTGCAGGTGTGAATGGGGACCGGAGGCATGAGGTGGCGGGAGGGGATGAGGGTTTTTCTGACGTGGGGATCGCGAGGGTTTTCTTTTTTCTTTTTTGAATTGGGTGGTGAGGGTTTTCTGTCTCACAAAGAATTTCGGAGGCAACGGTTTGTTAGAGTCAACCATGTGTGATTGACGCAAGAAGCAAAATGAAAGCCATTGCACACGGTCCCAATTTTGGGAACCGTGTGTGATTGAAGCAACATGCAAAATGAAAGTCGTTGCACACGGTTCCAATTTTAGGAATCGTGTGTGATTGACGTACTACCTCCGTCCTGGTTTATTGATCCCCTCTGTAATTTGTATCAAATTTCGACCAAATATTTGACGAAGGAATGTTTATGCATGTCACCAAAAATTATATCATTGAACACTATGTTCAAATACGTATCTAACGATATAATTTTTGCTAACATGCACTAACATTTTGTCAATTAAATCTTTGGTCAACATTTAACACAAATTACAAAGGGGACCAATAAACGAGAACGGAGGTAGATTCCATCAACCGAACTGATTGCATCCATATTCCACAGTTAGACATAAGTAAACATAGATTAAGCATACTCAGACATAGATAATAAACGTACACGTACACAAGCATAGTTCAACCGTCATTAAGCTTGCTCAAGCGACATAGTTCGATCCCACATCTCATCTCACAAGCCGGCATGATCCCGAAGCTTCTCCAGATATTCAGCGTATGCACCATGCTCCACCCTGCGAGCATACTTCTGCTTGAAGGAGCCAACGGCCCGTCCTCTTGCATGTGCCAGAACACTTTGATACGCGTCATGAAGCTCGTGGTTGCAGAATGGGCATCGATAGCCGCCGTTCTAGGTCCTAATACGCCTGTTATGCATTCCCGCATACAGCTGCCTCGGGATTTGCCTGTTGTACCTCCTCTGGACATCTTCATCCTCGCTGTCCACATCGTCAGACAGCACCTATACAAATAGTAAAAAAAATGTGGCGTCAAATTAATGGTTACAAACTAATCTCTAGCGAGCATTTGGCAGTTGCCAAAAATTGGCATCAAATCAACCATTACATGTCGTGAAGTAGGATTAAGAATTTATGCCTATTTATTTATACATATGCAGAGATTATGGTTAGATTTTTAAGCACATTCATGTATGTACAGACCAATCTTGAAGAAAATAATGGCACAAACATATGTAGGTCATTCAAAATCAATTTTCAAGTCCTGACTAGGAATTATTAGCATGAACACTAACCCTAGTCGGATTACTAGCAGATATCATTTCCACAGATGAAACAACTTATCACTTATCACTTGTACCATTCAAACAATCAATACACTACACGGATCTAACGAAACGTACTCAGGTTTCATGGATTAAGAGAACATAACCATAAGATTTCTATTCCAAAAAGGGGGAGGCAGGAGTAACCAGAGAAACCCTGGGAACTATTTGACACATAAATAGGTATAGATGACTAACCAGTTGTCCGTCGTTGTCAGAGTCGTCGCCGGAGTGGTCGTCGGAGTCGTCACCAGAGTTCGTGTGGAATTCTGCCTCCGGCTGGCTCGACGCCATCGACGATGCCAGGTTGCAGCGATAACTCGCTGGTGGTGACGACAACCTCTGTCTCCATCTCCACGCCGTGCTCCGGTGCTTTAGCAGCCCCGGCATCGCCACTCCCTCCGATGGGGCGCTTCGGCGGCATCCTCATACACTGACGGCTTTGATGACTGAGCGTGGCGTCGAGGATGCAAGCAGAGAGAGGTGATTGTGTGTGTGGCAAGGATGGGGGGTCCGGCCGCTCGGGCATACCATTAATATGGAGTAGTGGGAGTAGTGGAAGAGAGGCGGGCGACGGTCAAACCGATGGCTCGCCTCCTGGTGAGCCTGCGCACCGGACTGCTGGCATGCCTACCATCGTTTCACACAACTACTCGCACGCCTCCCGATGACACTACGCAGCGAGCACGCCTCCGTCAATTCACACACCTGCACGCATGCCTCCCGGTCTTCCTGCGCGGCCGACTGCTCGCATGCGTCCCGTCAACTCACGCCTGCTTGCACGGTACACGGGTCGCGTGGCGGCACGTATATTGTTTTTCTATTTGAGTGGTTAATGATGCCGCTTTATTTTTTGCTTAACCGAGGCATGGCACGTATCCATTGTTGGTCTAACGCTCACGATTTGAATAAATACTTCGTTTGAGATATTGGTTCCCAATTATTAATAATCTCTCATTTGTAATTAGATAAAGATTACATCAAAACTGGTCTCAAATTTGACCAAAATAAGTACAATGCAACTTTGTATTGGTGTCCATATGACAACACGATAAGTTTCATGAACTTTAAATAAGTTTTGGATGTACTAGAATTTAAAAATCTGAAATTTGTTGCATGGGGAGTAAACATGCACCCAGTGAGACACATGTATTTTTGCAATCCATTTAGGTGCACCTCACTCAGTGTCAGGAATTTTCGGTTTCCGAGGCACGTGCCACATCAAAATTATGAGAATGGCTATTCAAACATCACACAACACCTCTTTACGCCACATGCATGCAGGCGGTGGTTATCCTAGCTAGGACACTCACTTGTGATGCTTCCATCTGTGGGCCCACGAGGCCATCGTCGATGCATGTGCATCACTTTGACCTACATCGGGAGAGGTTAATTAATGCCACCATTGATGAGGATTCTTTTTGGATTGTATTATGGTAGGAGCATATAGTATGCGTCGAAGAGGGGGAAGAGGACCATCATATGTAGTATGCTTTATGAACCTCGCTCTGTGTGGGTGCATGGTTTACAGTTTTTGAGGCATGCGTGGTTCCTTGAGGGTCCTTGATCTTTCACACACCAGCATCACAACTCTTCCACCCTGTGAAATATTGTCCAAGCTTAAGTATCTCAATTTGTCCCACACATGCATTGAGAGGCTTCCTGAGGAGTTTTGGGCGCTCAAAGAACTAACCCATTTAGATTTAAGTGTTACCAAGGCCCTTAAAGAGACATTTGACAATTGTTCCAAGCTACACAAGCTAAGGGTCCTAAACAATATTTTAAATAGCGCGCTACAAAATATAGTGAGGCCCTTCTCTAAATGCTACACAAGTTATAGCGCGTTAATAGCGTGCTATATTTTAAAATAGCGTTTGTAAAAAAAATCAAATATATCTAGAAATAAAGTATTTAAGCAACTAAATTTTTCATAGGAGCAAGCAATATATGCATAAGGGCCAAATCCAGCACATAAAAAGGAGTGAGAAAGGGATGAGAAGTGAGAACTAGGGTTAGCCGGTTAGGTCTCGTGGGAGAATCTAATAAAATGAGTGAGAAAGCTAGTGGTCATGGGTTGGTTTTGGCCTGCTGGGCCTGCTGGGCTGTGCTTATTTCAGTTTTGCATGGTCTGCACGTTGTAACGTTACAATGTTACAACGTTATAGCGTGTGTAGCGCGCTAATTATGCGATTAGCGCCGTAGCGTCCGATTTTGCCAAAACGTAACGTCTCCCTTCCAAATATGCTATAACCGTGTTATAACGGCGAAATAGCGTGCTATTTAAAATATTGGTCCTAAACCTCTTCTGAAGCAACTATGGGATCCGTGATGTCAATGATCTGAACATTGATTCACTAAAGGAACTCGAGTTCCTTGGTATCACAATTTATGCCGAGGATGTGCTAAAGAAATTGACCAAGACACATCCGCTGGCAAAGTCGACACAACGCCTTAGCCTCAAACACTGCGATCAAATGCAGTCGATCCAAATATCAGACTTCACACATATAGTGCAACTTGGAGAGCTCTATGTTGAATCATGTCCTGACTTGAAACAGCTTATTGCTGACCCTGACAAGTGAAGATCTTGTCTGCAAGTGCTTACCCTTGCTGAACTTCCTGCCCTACAAACAGTTCTTATTGGATCTTCGCCTCATCAATTTCGGAACCTCCTAGAAATTACAATCTCCCACTGCCAAAAATTGCACCATGTTACCTGGTTCTGAAGCTGGAGGCACTTGAGAAGCTTTCTATCTATCACTTCATGAATTAGAGCAAGTTGTTGAAGAAACAACCGACGAGGCAGTAAGCAAGAGTTCGGGAATTGAACAGGGTAGTACTCAGAGATGCAGGAGAAAAAATGGTTTCTCTGAAGAACAAGAGATACATGGTATGGTAGATGACGCATGGAATGAATATGCCAAATATTACCAGAATATGACCAAGAGTGGGCGGATCAATGAAACAGAGCACCAGGTAGACTTCCCAAAACTGAGATCATTGGTACTGACTGACCTACTAAAGCTGAGAAGGGTATGCATCCCAAGAGACTTTCCTTGTCTTGAAAGTATTAGGGTGGAGGACTGCCCGAATTTGAAAACAATTCCATTGGGTCAAACATATGATTACCAGAGGTTAAATAGGATTTGTGGATCATATGCCTGGTGGGAAAAGCTAGAATTGAGTGGCAAGGACATAATGGAGAGCAAGTATTTCATTCCCATCCAAGACAAAGACTAGCACAATCACTGCAACATGATGATACAACACGCATTGCTGATATGTTATGTTTACCTCAGAGTATGATGAATGTTCTGCATTGCCTTTAATTTCATCTGCCACAGAGCATAAGCGACAATATTTGCTTCCTCAATCAACCTCTTGGGCGGTCTAGGATCCCTCCTAGGCCTGTGAAGATCCTCTGCAATAGGTGCATCATGAACAGCAATGATGTCAATCTACATATTAATTTCATTATATGTTCAGATTCATAAATAAGTGGCTTTGTATTAGCCTATCTGAATTATATTATGTTCATGATGTAAATACCAATCTATTAATTACACTTATACTACGTTCAGATTCATAAATAAGTGACTGTTGTAAAAGCCTATCTTTATTCTGTACATACAAACCGAACAGTATAAAGCTATATTTTGTGCTCACCATGTTTTCATAGAGTATATATCCTGTAAGTGCTTAATCCCAAATATCAGTACAGTTAGCTCATACCTGATTGACTTCCCTTCGATGGTCACGCTTGTAGCCTGCCAGAGGGACCCAACTCTGCAGCTGCACTTGCTTCGTTTGCCACGCAACACCTCCCAAGGAAGCAACGAAATATCAGTCTCCAGATTCCACCATATATTCTTTCGAACAAAAAGTCACAAGGCTCAAAGCTAACCCTACCTTGAAGAAGATGATTGCTATATGCATAGCAAAACCGGTCAAAGCGTGCAACGGTACAAGATCACAAACACGATGGATGACTCCCTGCCGTTGAGAACATTAAGTGTCCACTCACGCATTTCATCGAACACCTTGCACCCGCATACATGGTGAAGATCAGTTCTTTCTCACGGAAACCCTCCGCGGGCACACTCCAGAAACCTGATTACTCCTGCAGGCCCCTTCTGACCAAAGGTCGCTCTCTCGTTGGGCTTGCACCGGGCACCAACCTGCCGGCCAGGCAAAGTGCATTGCTGCTCCGGGTACGCCTGCGGAGAGGCAGCTGTTGAAGCACGTCGAACCTTGGCAACCACTGAAGTACTGGCTCAATCCGTGTGCGGAAAGGCAATGGATAATACTCATGACGAGCCTGCGATGGTGTGCCTCCGGCTCTTTGCTCGCTCTTCTCCACCTCCGGCCTCCCCGTCTGATGAGGAGGCAAAGGAGAGAAGGTCACCCAACTTTTCATTTTAGAACAAAGATTTTTTTTCCTGAATTCTAAAAAGTGCAGCTGTGCTTTTTAGAGCTACCGAGCACACACCTTTTCATGCCATCCGATCCAAATCGATCGCGGCCTCCAGGTGTTGGACGGTCCGCTTTCTTTGCACGTGTTGCTGTGCCCCACGAGGCCACGACCCACGAACTCACCTTCTCCCTCCTCCCGTGCATGCCTTCCTCCGCCTCAATCGACCTGGCCCTTGCGCTGGCCCGCCTTCACCAAGCCGAATCCTGCACTGGAGCTTCTCCTTCCCTAACCTTCTTCTCCACCGACGTACCACACACCCCAACCGGCAGCGAAGCATCCTGCGCGAGCGGACGCGCTCCCCTGCCCCAGACCGGCGCCGACGCGGCCCCGCGCCCCGCTTCTCCCTCCCGGCGTCGTCCTGTGCCCCACCGCGTTGTCCCTCGCCTGGTAGATGCACCCCGCGGCTTGGTCCTTTGATCCATATCGGATCCGGGGCATTGACGAAGCTGGAGCAATTACACAGTCGTCTCCTTCGCCCTTTTTCTATCTATATAGGATTGAAACGACCGCCGGAGAGAGTTCTTGGAAGGGCACCTGCAGGTAGGAGGTCGCCTCCCTCCGGATCCGTTGATATAGGAGGCTGGCAGTGAAGGGAATGGGCAATGCGGCCAGATGCATCGTGGCTCAAGGTCGAGGATGGGACAGGGTGGAGCAGGGAGGACGGGGCGGCCTGCGGCAGCTTCGTTCAGGACACGGGTGCGGCGGGATCCGTTGAGCAGAGCAAAAATCGGATCGATCATCCGGTGGTGACTTCATAATCTCCATTGAGAGCAAAGACCGGCGCATCTAGCCAGGTCGCTGCTACTGTAGGTGTGTGCGCGCATCTAGCCCGCTATTGCTGCTGTTTTTGTATTCGTGCGTCGCATTTGAGATGATTCTGCTTGTGTGCTACATGCAAGACGTGTGTGAGGTACCATCTCTCTCTGCCTCTAGTGCACGGCATCCATGGATCTTTGTGAAATTGATGTGTGTTGTGTGTGTGGTTGATGTACATGTGTGAGATACGGTCTTCTCTGCTGAGATTCGACAAACTTTGGTCATTTTGTCTTCTGTACTTACCTTACGGTGCATCTAATCCTAGGCGGCCTATTAACATGGCACTGTCCTGTAGGAACAATAATCTGCAGATTAATGGTGCATTTCAAGTCTGAGATCACATTGTTGTGCTTTCATTTTGATGCACTTCACTACTCTATGTCAGAATTTTGTTGGACGTTTTACTACAAGTTAGTTTAGGCTTTCAGCCAACTGCAATTACAACAACACTTTATCTCCACTCTCTCTTACTTGCTTCAGTGCTACTGTTACTTGAAGAGCTGAGAAAAAACAGAAGCATCTACACTTCACCGGTGCAAAACCAACAGGGGTCCATCAATCACCGATTCAGCACGGGACATGAACTTGCCTGCACAGGGGCACGAGTTGCCAGATATGCGGATGCCCTATCATATTTCAGAGAACTTGCCTGCATAGGGGCACGAGTTGCCTGGCAAAGGGGCACGAGTAGATGTTTTCTTTGTTATTTTTTGGTACTGAGATGCTAGGTTTTAACATGGAACTGTGATGTCTGTTTATTTTTCTTTTTTCACATTTCGTCATAATTTGTGGCGATGTTTTTGGGTTGATGGCGATAGCATCCTTATCGGTTTTTCGGTCGGTCGATGCGGCTCGTCAGCCCCAGCATGGAGGAGGCCCCAGATTGAACCGCGTCACCTCTGCCTGGACGTGTGGTTTCGCTTGAGGAGATGCTCATTCTTCCACCATTAAAGGGCCAAGCTAGCTAGCCGCTCGTTCTTGCCCCTTTTGGCTCTGGTCATTGCTTTGCTCTGTATACATGGCACCGCAAAGTTGTCTTCTCAGGTAAGCTAGATCATGTACGTGCCATTTTGGATTTCGCCCATTACTACTGCTTCTGACTCAATCCTTTGCCTGAATGTGCAATTCTCCATAGCTCAAAGTCCACAAGGTGCTCACCAGTCACCTTCGGCGGAGCTGCGTTCCGCTTTTGGAACACCAAATTTTCCCTTTCAGGTGTTGATTTAACTGCTTTAATAGCTCTGTGATTAATTATGCAACAAGATCCTAGTTAATTAGTAGCATCATGGTTCAACATGTAGCTTCTGATCGTAGTATCTTCACTGTATGTGTTGCATACGAAATTTATCTTATCCAGACGGATTTTTTATCTTCTTAGTTCCAAGAAATTTTAAGAATTTCTTCAATATTGTTGACTACTGAATATATCAACAGCACTCTCCTCCTTTCCTGCAATTAGACTTTCTTAAAGCCATGAACATGTTGCTGTTACAATTCTGAACTTTTGACCTTTTCGTTGGTTTGCCATTTGTAGCTGTACAGTTGATTTTTAACTCGTCTGATTGTCACAGTGGCTGCATGCACAATTGCTGAATTTGGACGAATTAGATGGTTGTGCCGGTTGCGCTGCTACTGTTGTTTTAATTTACACAAAAGTTGCAATTTCCAGTGGAATAAGTTGCCTCAATATAAATAGTACTTGCCTAAATCACCCAGTAAAAGTTTCCTACATATATGATCAGTTTTTTTGGACGCCGATGCATGTAAAACACAAGTTGCCAAATATTATTAGCCAAACGACTACACAACCAGGGAGTCTGAACATCATGAGCTAATTCATGGACCTGTGATAGGGCGCCACGGGGGGTCTATGATGGAATGTCGGTTCACTAGCCTAGACTGTCTGTGTCCACACCTTTTGCCTGTTCTATGCTCCATGACGGCCACCTCACCGTTGTAGTCCTCGACCCCCTCCCCCCGGCCCCAGCGTGGGTCCACCAGGATGCCCCGACCGCCTCCTCGCCCACATTACGGTCGAGCATTCTGATCCAATGGCCAACGTTTACTAGCTAGTTGCCTGAAGAAGCACATTTTGAGAGTCATGATAGCCATATTACAAAATCATTAGTTTAATATAGTCGTATTAGGCAACTTGACAACAAATTTGCTTCTTGTAGCACCAAAATTGCTCATCATAGCATCAAAAATGCTTGAAAAATAGTTTGTAGAAGGCAACTTAATATGTGATGCTAGTCAACTTGACAGTCATAATAGCCAACTTACGGGAGCACTGAGTTGACAGGTAGTCACTATAGGCAACATTGCAACAAATTATGTATCACCAAAGTTGATAAGTAGTCATGGCAGGAAACTTACATGTGATGCTAGACAACTTGTTAGTCATATTAGGCAACTCAAAAGAACATTGGGCTGATAGGCGACCACGATATATAACCCAACCAAAAGTTGCTTACCTTATTTCAAAAATTGCCTTCCCATCCACCAAAGTTGTATATCTGACAAGAAAAAAAGTTCATCAAAAGCAACTTCATAGGCGGCGCTAGGCAAGTTGAGGTTCATGATAGCCAACTTATAAAAGCATTGATTTGATATGTAGCCATCATAGGCAACCTAGCGACGAGGTGTGTTATGTAGCACCAAAGTTGATAGGTAGTCATGGTAGGAAACTTACACGTGATGGTAGGCAGCTTGGTAGGCAACTTATAGGTGATGGTAGGCAACTTGATAGTCATCGTAGACACTTCAAAAGAGCATTTTGATGATAGGTGACCATGATACACAACCTAGGCGAAAGTTGCTTACTGTAATAAAAAAGTTGCCTCTCCGTGGCACGAAGTTGCTTGAGATTTTTCTTCATCAAAAGCAATTTCATTGGTTACCTAAGCAACTTGAGGTCATGAAAGCCATCTTTATAAGAGCATTGATTTGATAATAGGTGGTCCTGATAAGAAACAAGGTGGGTCACGTAGCAACAACTTTGATAGGTAGTCATGGTAGGCAAAAAGTGATGCTAGGCAATTTCATAGTCATCGTAGCTAACTCAAAAGAACATTAGGATGATAGATGACTATGATACACAACCTAACCAAAAGTTGCCTCTCCGTGGCACCAAAGTTGCTTGAGAAAAAAAGATCGTCAAAAGCAACTTCATAGTTGACACTAGGCAACTTATATGTCATGCTAGGCAATTTGGTAGTCACTGTAACCAACTCAAAAGAACATTAGGGTGAAAGTTGCCTACTGTAGTTCAAAAGTTGCCTCTTTATGGCAAAAAATTTGCTTGAGAAGATAAGTTCATCAAAAGCAACTTCATAGGTGATGCCAGGCAACTTGACAATCCTGATAGCCAACTTTATAAGAGCATTGAGTCAATACGTAGTCATGATAGGCAACCTAGCAATAAGTGCTTCATATAGCAGCAAAGTTAATAGCTAGTCATGGTAGGCAACTTACACGTGATGCTAGGCAATTTGATAGTCATCATAACCAACTCAAAAGAACATCCGGAATGATAGGTGACCATGATGCACACCCTAACCGAAAGTTGCCTACAATAGTACAAAAGTTGCCTCCCCCTGACACCAAAGTTGCCTGAAGAAAAAAAAGTTCGTCGAAACATATCAATATGGGATCTAGTTTTGAAGAGCTCGTCGCCAAGGATCTAACAGTGAAAACGAATCTTAATTTTGATGCTCCGTTCAAAAGTTATGACTTTTTTTAAGAAATTGAACACACAAAATAATTGCACATGGGACACAATTTTTTTTTGAAGTGGATTTTGCATCATAGCATTGTTGGAAAATATGCCCTAGAGGCAATAATAAATTAGTTATTATTATATTTCCTTGTTCATGATAATCGTTTATTATCCATGCTATAATTGTATTGAAAGGAAACTCAGATACATGTGTGGATACATAGACAACACCATGTCCCTAGTAAGCCTCTAGTAGACTAGCTCGTTGATCAATAGATGGTTACGATTTCCTAACCATGGACATTGGATGTCGTTGATAACGGGATCACATCATTAGGAGAATGATGTGATGGACAAGACACAATCCTAAGCCTAGCACAAAGATCGTAGTTCGTATGCTAAAGCTTTTCTAATGTCAAGTATCTTTTCCTTAGACCATGAGATTGTGCAACTCCCGGATACCGTAGGAATGCTTTGGGTGTACCAAACGTCACAACGTAACTGGGTGGCTATAAAGGTGCACTACAGGTATCTCCGAAAGTGTCTGTTGGGTTGGCATGAATCGAGATTAGGATTTGTCACTCCGGTTAACGGAGAGGTATCTCTGGGCCCACTCGGTAGGACATCATCATAATGTGCACAATGTGACCAAGGGGTTGATCACGGGATGATGTGTTATGGAACGAGTAAAGAGACTTGCCGGTAACGAGATTGAACAAGGTATCGGGATACCGATGATCGAATCTCGGGCAAGTACAATACCGCTAGACAAAGGGAATTGTATACGGGATCGATTGAGTCCTTGACATCGTGGTTCATCCGATGAGATCATCGTGAAACATGTGGGAGCCAACATGGGTATCCAGATCCCGCTGTTGGTTATTGACCAGAAAACGTCTCGGTCATGTCTGCATGGTTCCTGAACCCGTAGGGTCTACACACTTAAGGTTCGATGACGCTAGGGTTATAAAGGAAGTTTGTATGTGGTTACCGAATGTTGTTCGGAGTCCCGGACGAGATCCCGGACATCACGAGGAGTTCCGGAATGGTCCGGAGGTAAAGATTTATATATGGAAAGTTGTTGTTCGGGTTCCGGGAAAAGTTCGGGTTTTTCCGGTATTGTACCGGGAAGCTTCCAGAAGGTTCCGGAGGATTCCGGAGGGGTCCGGAGGTCCGGAAATTGTTCCACCACGTCCAATACAGTAGCATGGGCTGTAGGGGGGGCGTCCTAGCCTTAATAGGCCAGGGGCACCAGCCCCCCCCCCCAAGGCCCATGCGCATGGGAAGGGGGAAACCCTAAGGGGGAGGGCCTCCACTTGACTTGGGAGGCACTCCTCCCCCCTTGGCCGCCGCCCCAACCCTAGATGGGATCTAAGGGGGCCGGCCCCCTCTTCCCCCCACCTATAAATAGTGGAGGGGTGGGAGGGCAGCCACACCACAAGTTCTGGCGCAGCCCTCCCCCTCTCCCAAGTACTCCTCCTCTCCCGCGATGCTTGACGAAGCCCTGCAGGATTGCCACGCTCCTCCATCACCACCACGCCGTTGTGCTGCTGTTGGACAGAGTCTTCCTCAACCTCTCCCTCTCTCCTTGCTGGATCAAGGCATGGGAGACGTCATCGGGCTGTACGTGTGTTGAACGCGGGGGTGTCGTCCGTTCGGCACTAGGATCTCCGGTGATTTGGATCACGACGAGTACGACTCCTTCAACCCCGTTCTCTTGAACGCTTCCGCTTAGCGATCTACAAGGGTATGTAGATGCACTATCCTTTTCCTCGTTGCTGGTTTCTCCATAAATAGATCTTGGTGACACGTAGGAAAATTTTAAATTTCTGCTACGTTCCCCAACAAGCATTAAGACAAAAACTTATCTTTTTTGGGTGTGTGCTCCGGAATGCTAGGGAGCACACGTGTGCTCCCTAGTCGTGTCCTTTTTTTTCCCAAATCTTAAAAGTGCAGCCGTGCTGCTTGGTCGTCCCGAGCGCACACCCTCGCGCGTCGTCTGATCTGGATCGCGAAGCGCAGGTGCTGCCTGGTCGGGTCCCGGGCGTGTCCCAGGTGGGTTTCAGGTTTCGTCCTATCGGCCCGCAACGTCCGACACGCGCGACGACTAGTCTATCCCCACCCTAGCAGCCACGTCGCGCGTCACCATTCCCACGCCCACCGCCCTCCCCTTACTCCAGCATAGAGGAACGGCTCCTCCCATTTCGAAACTGCCATTCCTCCCATTTACGCCCTCCCCCCGCGACGAAATCGGGCGGTTCCTTCTCCAAATCCTCCCAAATCCCGTCGATTCGAGTGGTGCGCAGCATTTCTGTTCGAGGGGTGAGGCATTTGGTGATGTCGGCGACGCTGGTGTGCTGCTTCGTTGACGGGTTGGATCCACGGAGGAACGGCAACCGATGGCAGTGGTGTGGTGAACGGCAGCAGCAGGGCGCAGGCAGGACCGATGACCCGGTGATGAGCGGAGGATCTATGTCCAAAAACTCCGGTAATCCCCATCCCAGCTCTGCTTCCCCTGCTTCCCACATATGAATCTCGTTGTGCATTTCCGCCCCATATATGCATCTCGCTGTAGATATCCTTGGATGCGCTCGAATTTGGTTCGGGTGTGCGAGGCGACTAGCGCCCATTGCTAGGATAGCCTTGGAGATGCTCGAATTTGATTCGGGTGTGTGAGGCGACTCACGCCCGTTGCTAGGATAGCCTTAGACACGCTCAATTTTGGTTGGGGTTGCGAGACGACTCGCGCTAGTTGATGCTAGATTAAGGGTGGAGGAACTCAATTTTTCGGGCATGTGTGTGTGCATGTATTAATCCACCACGGTAGGTTCTAGATGTGCGAGAAATCGATTTTGGTAAGGCGATTTTGTAGTAGTTTTTTGGTCAGAGGTTCCTGTTACTCTGTCGCCTGCTGAATTCGGTAGGTTTTTGGGGGAAAACCATGTGTAATAGAAGCTATTCGTGTTAGTTGCCTAACACTTCTACCTAGTTGCCTGCCAACTGGATGGTGTTTGCCCAACTGATGTACAACACAGTTGCCTAACATTTGTCTCCCTAGTTGCCTGTCAACTGGATGGTGTTTGCCCAACCGATGTACAACATAGTTGCCTAACATTTGTCTCACTATTTTCCTGTCAACTGGATGGTGTTTTGCCCAACCGATGTACAACAAATTGCATGTGTATTTTTTGGAGGGGAAACAACAAATAGTCATACTTGGTGGACGACAATTTTGTGCATATGACTATTTTTTGAGTCTATTATATAGTCTCGCGACAGGTCATCGCTGATATAGCCTTGCTGACTATGTCCTGTGCCTAATAGAGTTTTTGCCTGTTTTTGTCATTGTTTTTGCCTACTGTAAAGGATGCACTTGCCTGTGCATTTAGTTAACTGCTTCACATGTGTCCTGTGCATTAGTTGAAGTGGAATTAGTTTTTGTAGGATGTTTTTTTGTGCAAGTTAGTTGAAGTGGAAGCAGCTGTTCATCCCCTTGATTACTTAAATGTTCAACTAATGTGTTTATGTGTATTTTTTATTTATTTTTACCCATGGTTTTTAAGAATGGCTTTTTTCTGGCATATACCAGGGACAATGGATGACAGCAGTAAGGAAATGCAGGAAGACCGCCTTCCAGTGAATCTTGACGCCGATCCTTCTAATGTATCTGCAGTTAATGAAACAGAGGTGTGTGGGGAAAATTCTTCAAAATTATTTTTCCTTCCATTTCTCTTTTATAGTGCTGCATTTAATTGGCAGCATGTCCATATGCTGTTTTTTGTTGGTTCTTGCACCTCTGTAGGCTCGTAGCACTGCGCCCACAATTGGGTACAAGCGTCAAAGAATGTCAAAAGCGATCATTGCTCATGGCCCCCGTCCATCAGATATTGATAGCAACGAGGATGTATCTAGAGATGCTGATAAGGACCCTAAATTTGACAAAGATAACGAGCGTGAAGCTGACAAAGATATTGAGGATCATCCAAGAAAAGCAAAGCACCAAAAGTCTTCATGAAATGAGGTAATGCAATTTTTTGCTTAGATTTGCTTTATTTTTTTGCCATCTAATGTGTGTGATTTTCCAAACTATATACATGTGTTGCCTCAAATCTTTTTTTAATAGGGGTTCCCGGTGTTTATGTTTTTGTTTATGTAGGGTTTTAGGAATGGGGGATCGCCTGCAAGGCTATATAAACTAAACAAATCTCTGATATCTGTCCAAAAGGTTGTGATCGTTGACAAAGAGTTCGGGGGTTTGTTGGACCTCGCAGCCACTACAATGGATGCAGATCTCATCCAATGGATTATGAAGCACTACGACCCCGAGAAGTCCCAAATTGTTATACCAGAGAGGGAGAAGATCCCGGTAGATGTAGCAAGTGTGCATAGAATATGGGGGTTGCCAAACAAGGGCAGAAAGGTCTATTATGAGAATCGTCCTGACATCACAAAAGCCATTTACAGCATCTACAACATTACATCGAAGAATTCACCAACCCTCATGGCATGGTGTAAGATGATTGGAGATATGGGTGGAGCTCATGACGACAATTTCCTCCGTGCTTGGCTAGCAGTCACTTTTTCTTGCTTTCTTGCACCATCAACAAGTCTAAACATTTCTCCAAAAAGCTTCCCTGCTGTTATGGATGTCAATGGTATAATAAAGACAAATGTTTGTCAGTTTGTTGTTGATCAGTTAAAGGCAGCATTCGCAGTAGCAGGTGTCAAGAAGAATGTTGTATGCTGTTGTGTTTTCCATCTTGTAGTAAGTGTAGACAATCTTAACATTGGTTCTCTCTTCTTTCTTGTTTCTTTTCTGTTGGAAAATCATGTGTTTATTTTACTCCCATGCCGCTGTTGTATCTGGACTCACTTGATGTGGATGAACCTATTCCAAACTTGACACCAAGAGTTTCTGTTTGGAACTCAGATTTAATCGCAAAAGTCGTGAAGAAGGATAAGATTGGCCCGGGTCAGTATAGCAAACTATGTGTAAGTTTCTTTCTCTTTTTCCTTTTTATGTTCACCTTTGTGCTTTGGACACACAAACTTCTTATGTCCATGGAGTACTTTTAAAGTACAAGGTACAATATTGATAGAAAAATAGGCAATTCATGTATTTAAATCTGGCAAGTCGTATAATTTTGGTCAAGCAATTTTGTTACTTTTTCTAGACAAGCATGCCCTTTTTTTGGTCTCCTCTGATGAACAGAATATGTTTTTGGAGGGAAATGGAATGGGTGTGTGACTGAATTTCATGCTAGTAATTCAGCTCAACTCTTAGGTGGAAAATTGCCTATTTTTTCAGCATGAAGTTATATACTATATCGTACTGTTTTTTCCACAAAATGGATCTTATGGGCTAACTTTTTTTATTCTTTTTTCTCTACCAACAAATGCAATCAGCTTAAGACCGATTTTTCCCGATGTGCGGACGACAGTTTGTTCGGAAGCATGGATCATATCACAAAATTTGTTGCAGCAAGATTACCTGAGTTATATAATAAAGAAGTAAGTAATTTATTAGCTTTTGTTTTCTCATTTATTTGTTAGCATCAAGTCATTATGTCCTTTTTTTCCTTTTTTTCAAGCTAACTAGTCGCGTGGCAAATTTAAACATGTATGTAAGCAACTTCCTACTTGAGGGTAGGCAACTTCAGTGTTTTCAAATCATATTTTATTGTGTGCCCAGATCCAATTGCTACATAGACATTTTATTATGCACAAATTTAAACACACATGTAAGCAACTAACTTCTTGAGGTTAGGCAACTTCAGTGTTTAAATCACATTATTGTGTATAGGGGTTAAACTCATTTTATCTATGTATATTTTCCTCACGCAGTTATTCAGGCAACTTTCAATTTTTTCCTTCTGAAGTAACTCATTCAACTTTTTCTATTTTGCATTTACTTTTTCTCTTTTTATTTTAAGCAACATGTATTCATCTGAATGTTCTTTTCTACAAATTAATGCAATTGTGTTTTAGGCAACTTCACATACAACTATATTGTCAGCACTTTTTTAGAGTTGCTTACAGTAGTGTCAACACTTTTTGTTATATGTTCTGACCACTTCTTTATTGTTTTACAGAAACAAAAGAAGTTATCAATCATGGTGCACGAAATGTGTTCCGAAATATCACACTCAGTTGGAAAGCTTGTGTACAACATTGGCAGGATCGATGATATTGAAGCTGGGACAAGCACGACAGAACCTAGTAAGATGGGAACAAGCAGGCAGCGTTCGAAGAGAAGAAGTAAACAATTGGGCAGTGACAGCGAAAGCTTATTAAGTGAAGAAGGCAGCGACAGCTTACCTAGTGAAGAAGATTCATACAAGTCAGACCGCGATGATAACGACAATGATGGAGATGAATAAGATGATGATGGAGAAAAAAGCGACAGCGGCAGCGATGGGGACTCAGACGATGATGATGGTGATGAACTGAGGAGGGAAGATGCATGGCGTAACCCTAACAAGCCAGAAGAACAAGGTGAGAGGGAGGAAGCACGTACTGCTGAAATGGAACAAGAGGATCAAGCAACCCGTGATGGCAATGATAGCAAGGATGGGGAAACACGACCAAGTGACACAGTGGCAAGTACAGTAGCGGGCAAGGTATAGCAAACAGTCGAGCAAGAGGGAGATCATGAAGAGGAAGATAGCGATGAAAAGGAAGAAGATGAAGTTAGTACAGAAGATGACGAGGATGAAGAAGACAATGATGATGATGTGGGAAAAGGTGGTGACAAGGAAGAAGACAAGGAGGGGGATGGGAATGGGGATGGAAAGGATGAGGATACCAATGGAGGTAATAGCAGTGGCCACGGTGATGGTGGTGGGAACATCAGTAATGAGGATGGAGCTGCTGATTACTTGGACAGTGACGACGATGATCAATGCACACTACAGTTTTTGCTTCAAAAGAAGGAAAGCAAACCGAAGGAGCTTGATCACTTTGGCTCGGTTAACATCAGAGACATAGTGATGATGGAGCGGGAATCTTTTTCCCCACACATACCAGTGTATGAAGCGAAAGAATGCATTGATGAGCCACCAGCTGAATGGGAAGCAAAGAGGCTTTTTCACAACCTGATGATGGGATTATAGTTGAAGGAACTCCCCCCAATGGACTTGACGGAAATATGTCCAGAACACATGCGCAGGAGGCTGATGAGAGAAATGGGTGCAGAACATCCACCCATCCCTTGCAGAGAGGGAAAACCAAAAGAAATTGGGGAAACCAGAGAGGGAAAACCAAAGGGAGAACAATAATTTGGGTGGAAAACCAGAAGAAATTGCAGAGAGGGAACTACCACCCATCCCACCGAAGAAGAAAAAGACTGTCAGCTTCATCCTGGAGCCAACAGTAGTGACATCAACAACAGAGGATCTACAAGAAAGGCATTCAAAAAATGCACAGAAAGTGCAGGTTCTCAAGAAAAGGCGGTCAGCTATTAAGAAATCTGGGCAAATACAACATCAAAGCCTGGCAACTGATGTACAGAAAGAGGCAAATTGTGCTACTTTGAAGCCCCAGGTGGAAGTAAATAAAACATCAAGCACTACAAGAGCACCAAAAGGATTCCAAAGTGAGAATGTTGCACCAACTGTCACACAGAGTATCGCAACTCAGCAAAAGGAGGAAGCAAGTTGCAAAAAACTCCAGGCAAATCTTTCAACCAAACAAGGACCACTTAGAGTGTCTCCACAAACAGCAGCGAACACAGCTACTCTAAGTTCTAGGCAACCGTTGGTCGAGCTAAATTGTCAAGCACAAAATCCCCCTTGCGTTAGTTCGCCGCAATCGACAAATGTTCCCAATTTTGCCAAAGAGCTTAAGTTGAAAGGAGCATCACAGGGTCCATTACTAGATGCAGGTCTGGGCAAGGACAAAACTTGCACCGATTGTCACTCATCAAAGTTGCTTGAATCACTGAGCAGGTTGCCTGCAAATTAAACTTCAGTTGCTCATACTGCCCAAACAGTGAGTCCCAGGGGGGAAACCCCATTTGTTTTGATGGTAACAAAGAAAACGGTCCGCCACTACAATTCAAGGGGAGCACAAAGAATAGCCTAGAAATAAATGTTCTGGAAATCAGTGATCTCGTAGCAAGATTTTCCCCTCCAAATAAAAAACTTGTAGAAAGCTCAAGCAACATGTCACCCATTTTCATTCAAGCAAAGATGGATGGACCATAGATTCACCAAAGCAAAAGTGCATCACCAAACAGCTTTGTTCATGAGTATTGCCCGACCCCATTTTTCTCACTTGGCTTAGATGACATTTTCAATCTGGAAACTATTGTTGAGGGAGCACAGGGAGGTGATGGGCCAAACAGTATCACAAAACGTGAGTACATACAAATTCTCGACGACGGTGATGATTTCGAATTTTTAGCTGGTATTGAAGCATGTGAACTGTTCACACTAGAAAAAACTTCTAACAAAGGAGAAGAAGGATCAGCTAGCAAGTTTTACAGCAACAGCAGCTCTGGAGAGCCTATCCTTAATAAATTTGAAAGAAGGATAATCAAGCCAGCTCCTTGCATGAGGTCACCATTCATAAACTACAATGAGAAAAATTCACTTAAGTGCAGAGCTGATGTCAACCGATTATATGCATCGGTTATTTTGCATGGGAGGTTAAATGAAGAAGAGTCACCTGATGTGGATACCAGGTAAAACAATTTCCAAGCATTTTTTACTTTGTGTCAGGCAACATATGTAATCTTATGTAGGCATATCATGCACCAACACCAGGCAATTTTTATGGAAAAGTTCAACAGAACAACAAGTTGATTCAAAACCACCTTTTGTTTTTTATTTTATGAGCATAATGTCAGCATGACATTCTTGTTTTTTTCTCATTTTTCAAATGTAGCCCAAAGGTAGGTGACTATGGTAAGTACTTTATAAGTGTGAGGGAGCTGGCTAATGCAATGAAAAAGGAAGGTTTCATGTTGTCCCATGTAGTTGAAATTGGGATACAGTCCATCATGATGAACTTGCCACCAGATTCAATGAAGGTGGTGATGCCTTTGAGATTTTCGGTAAGAAAATGGTAGATTAGGTTTTCAATGTTTTTTCTTTTTGTTCTATGTTCTGTTTTTATAGGTGCATTTTCCCTTTTTCTTCTGCTTTTTCAGACAATGTTGCGCAGATGTCATTAGACGGCCAAGAGCTTACTTCAAGATTCAAGAAATCCAACCGGCTGGATCGTAAAGATATGGTCAGTCAAAATGTTTTCTTGTTGTTCATATCATTTTTTTCTAGTTACAAATGCATGGAACAAGTGTGTAAACAACCACATAGCATGCAAGAAATTGCTCACAATATGACTATACTTGCCAGAGTAGCAAAATAACTTGCTTATGGTATTACCACACACCTTCCCCCACCACCACAATTTTTTTCAGCATCCCATGTGTTCAAGTTGCTCAAATGACTGTACTAATTTGCCAGAGAGTAACATCACAAGTTGCTCAAATGTTTATACAGTTGTATAAATTACCCAGATTTCACAACACATCTTTTTGTGTTGTATAATAACCTTTTTTTTATTTGCCTGCTATTTTGTTTTTACAGATCATGTTCCCTGTCATAGAGAACATTGACAAAACCAAGCCAATCACAGGAAACCATTATTGGGTTTTCAACTTGAATATACGAGATCGAAAGTTTGAGGTGCTTGATTCGTGGAGGACACTTGCTAACAAGACCCTGGACGGTTGCGCAAGGTCTATTGTTGCAAGTATCAGAGCTCTCTGGGATAAACACTACCCTAAGTCTCACATATCCATGGACAATTTTAAACTTGTCAACATTGATGTCCCAAAGCAAAACAATGAGTAAGCAACCAGAACACCCAAACAGCTAGATTTCTTTACACGGTCTTTTTGCTTGATCTGATCTCTTTATTTTTGTTTATTTTCTCACTAGATTTATACTACATACAAGAAACTATGCAACCAATAACATATTGTTTTTTCCTTCCGTTTGATGTACAGGTTTGACTGTGGGGTTTTCGCCCTTACACTCACAAGTGGTTGGGAGGCAAGGACTGTTCCTAAATTCACTCAAGATGACATTCCAAATATCAGGAAGCAACTAACAAGCAATTGGGTCAACATTGATTACAACAAGGCCCCTTGGAAAAACATCTTCAAGCTACAGTAGGTTCTTTTTATCATCAAACTAGCATGACTTTTTCAAAAAGCACAAACTTGATTTTTGCATTTTTTGTGATTATACTTGCACCAATACTTCAACTAGTTGCTTGACACAATATTGCAACTTGCAAGAATATGCAACAGAAGTTGCATGCATAGTAAAAGTAATGCAATAGTCCATGCCTGCATGACAAGATAAATTCAAAAGCCATAATTCAAAAGCCATAATTCATAGGTCATAATTCATAGGCAGTTTCTGGTACGCTAAAATTCAAAGCAAGGATTCATAGGTAGTTTCGGGTATCATAAAAAACGGAATAGGAACGGCAGTAATAGTTCAAACAGAGGGATTATTTTTCATAATTAATCTCAGGTAGTGTGCAGTGCTCCTCAAATCTATCACTTTGCAAGCAACATCTTCACTTTCTCTCATTCTCCAGGGTGTTATTTTCAAACAAATCTTGTTGGGCAGTGCGCTGAATTGTGTTCAAAAGAACCACAATAACTGCATTTGTTCTTTCTTTTCGGGTGCAGTTCAAGTGCTGATTGAATGCTTTTAGTTTTTGCCCTTCCTTTGGTTGTCGACTTCAGTGGGTCTCTAGGCATTGGTGGGTCAGGCGTTGGGGTAGGATATGCAAGGTGTTGTTCAACCCTAGAAGCACCTGCATGACCACTAGTAGGTGTTGAAGTAGATGACAATAGTGGGTCTCCACTCTTTTGCTGTTGTGTAAGAGTAGGTTGCTGTCTAGAGACACTCTGCACTCGGGCAACTACCGATGGTGGTGTTGGGGAAGCTCCCCTGGGTGTTGATGCTGGCCACCTGTTTGGCTGTGCAGGACCCTTTGGTAGCAGGGTTGTCGCATTCAGTAGTTGTGCAGGCCAACCATGTGGCGGCGGAGGTCCTCTGTTTACCGGTGTAGGTCCTCTAGGTTGTGTTGCAGCAAGTCCTGGCGGTGCTGTTGCCACCTTCGGCACTGGTGGAGGTCCCCTAGGCTCAGGAGCAACCCCTGTCATGGGCTGTGCACATACTCCAAAAGGAACAGTCATTGGGGCTGCCTTCTTTTGCTTTGTTGCTGAAGTAGTGGGATGCTGTGTAGAGCTGCTTGGCAGTCGTGCAGTTGAAGTAGGAGGTGGTGGAGGGGCACTGTTTGTCGGAGGAGCACTGGATTGCGGTGCAGAACCACCATTTGATGGTGGTGGACCACCAGGGCCACCAGGGGGCACATTGGGAGGTGTCGTTGGCTTCTTTTTCTTTGACAAATTCAAATGTCTTATTTTTGTCCTAGCTGCCCGCATATGTTTCCTCATGATATCTGAAGCAGCATCTGTCGCACTAGCAACATGAGCTAGGCTTGCAAAATCCATTGTCAAGTTTGTGTGCCTCATTTCTTTCTTTGACTGTGCTGGCAATTCATCAGGTTGACCTTCGACGGGAGGGGGTGCACTGGGAATTGCCTTAGGTATCCATCTCTGAAGAAGGTATTTCGCTGGAATTTTGTCGATACCAACTTGGGTCAAAACCTTCAAGATGTGGCAGCAAAGTATGCCGTTCCTGTCCATTTTGCAGCACTCAAACGTGTAGTCTCCAGCACTAGTGTCTGATGTCACAAAATAACTCCTAGAACCATATCTAGCAACCCATGTTTGTGTTTCATTGGGGTAAATCTCATACATGTGACTTCCATGGGGCGTACATTGTATCTCCCAATCAGTTTGAACTCCATGTGAAACTTATCATACAAGTCCCTAGTGTATGTGTCATAGGCTTGTTTCTCAATAGGAAAAGACGACCACATTTCAGTCGCCAGATGCTTTGTTCGGTAGTCTTTTCCACCTTCTCGGACAAGTATATGAGTCTGTATTTTCGAATATTGCTTGACGAAAAATTGAGGATGGAAAATTGTGTGGGTTCACATATCGCTTGAGGACAGCATTGGGTTTACTGCAAGAAGGGAAAGAATTAGTGTTTTAAGTAGCAAGGAACCCATGTTTCTCTGTATTTATACAGGGTCTCAAAGTGTGTATGAGTCATAACCTCATACTTCAACATCAGATCAACCCATGCTGCCTCAAACTCCTGTGACGTCAAGCTGAAGTCAATGCAGCTATTGAAATCTTCTGACAATCCAGGGTTTTGGCCCAACAAGGCACCAAGCTTCTCTTGAGCCTTTTTCATTATATGCCAACGACAACAGCGGTGGATAGTTGTTGGGAACATCCTTTTAATCGACTGTGCCATTGCAATGTCCGGGTCAGTAATGATGTTTGTTGGTGCTAAACCATGCATTGCCTCAAGAAAGGTCCCAAATAGCCAATCAAAGCTTGTAGCCAACTCTTGCCTCAAAAAACCGCACCCCAACATGAATGACTGCCCATGCCGATTAATTTCAATGAATGGTGCAAAAGGCATGTTATACATATTAGTCATGTATGTGGTGTCAAATGAGATGCAGTCGTGGTATGCCTCTACGCAGGGGCGGAGCCAGCGTATGAGCGTTGGGTTCAGCTGAACCCAACGACTTTTCGTAGCCAAGGTACAGGTATACGTATGGTATGTGCATGAACCCAATGAATATTAAGGCCTGAACCCATCAACTTGGAATGCAACGCTCAGTGAGAAGGCCAAAATCCCATATAGTGAATTTCGTCCGTGCCAACCTCATAGGCCTGATCGTGGCTCCCTGCCTATTTTGTTTCTGTATGTGCGTATAGGGCAGCGACTCTGTGAATTTCTGTTCGTGTCTACTCTCGATTCTGAGTTTCTGTTCCCTTCCTCGACTCTGTGATCTACTCTCGTTCGTGTCTGGATACCCCAGCTACAGCAGTGCGGCGACGAGGGAAGGTCCCCCCTCCCCCCCTCTCCATAACCAAATTTCAAGGCACTGTGCTAATTAGTTATTCGGTTAATCTGTGTAATTTAATTGACCTATGCCATTGAATTGTATTTCTGAAAAAACGACCATCAGATTCAGATAATGATGGTAGCAGTTCAAGGGCACCCATTAGAAGTAAATGTCACCGTGAGCATTGTTCTATTCAAAGAGAAATTAACATAGATGAGTTATGATTCGGTTGGTCGGAAGATAATTTTCAGGTACACAAGAAATCATATGAAGCAAGATGATATTAGGTTCAGATATTTAACGAAGGGACCTTACATTGCCACTATTTAGTTATGTTTATGCACATATAGGGATATTGGCGATGGATGGAGATTTAATCGAAGTTGGTTTAAAGAAAGAAATTTCCAATTATTTTGCAAATAGGACTTCATCATGACATTCTTTTGCTATTATTTGTGTTCTCTTACGAGTTAAAGATGTTCCCTAATGAGTTATTTATCTTCTACATAGATAATTTTGAATTCTATTATTGGAAAATCAGAGGTAATGTATTCATTTTGTTGATTGTTGAGGCTGCCGGCGTATCTAACAAAGAACAAATGACATTTATTTTGAGATACCTTAGCAAGCGTTGATTTATCATTGAACGGTTAGTTGGAGTTGAAGATGTTAAAGAAACATCAGCAATTTTTACTCTTAAAAAATTATTCACTAATATTGCATTAGGCATATAATAGGTCAAAGAACAATACTATGATCGGGCAAGCAACATGCATGGTGAGTGCCATGGCTTGAAAGCAAATATTTTGCAAAAAAGGTGACCTTATTATGTGCATTATTTTGCGTAACAACTCTTGTTGGTTATTGTGGCAATATTAAAGCACCATGGTGATATTGCAGATTTTTTTCTACATGATCACCATTTCATTCAATGTCATCCAGCTGGTATGTCCTGCACTCTTTCAATTTTTAATGTAATACAATATGCGATAGGTGATGTCGTATTTCTATTCCTTATGTTTTTTTCTAGTGCTAAACTCGTGTTGGAAGATGGTATAAATTAGACTTGATACTTAATTAATTCATATCAAATCCTCGTAACAAATCAATAAGTGAACCCAATGGCAAAAATTTCTGGCTCCGCCCCTGCCTCTACGTAAGCCCTCCTTGCTGCACCGTCAACCCAGAAAACATTCTCAACCCTGTCCTCCTCCTCATACTTAATCTTGTAAAAAAAATCTGGATCTTCTTTTTGCTAATCTTTAAAGTAGGCAACTGTCTCAATCATATCACCTTCCTTCGTCGCATTCTTGTTCAACTCCGACTTTAGGTTTGAAATATGCTTAGTACCATAAGGGACAATCAGCTCTGTACCATAGTAATCTGACATGATGTGCATCATTCGACCTGTAGGGGGGCATTAACACAAGGATGTTAGAAGAATTTTTATTTTTTTGCAACTTAAGAATGCAAGCAACTAACACATCAGATGCAGGAAAATCAGTGCTTGTGTTCAAAACTCAGGAGCAACTAACACACTAAACACAAGGCAATCACTTTTGTTGATAGTGTTTAAGCAACTAACACAACTAAAACAGATGTAAGTACAGGCAAGTTAAATTGCTAGGTTTTGAGCAACTAACACACTAAATCTAGGCAAGTACAAGAGGGAAAGCAAAATTTTACTTATTGGAATTTTTTTTCTAGGCAAAAGTCTATATAGGGGTTAAGCAACTAACACAATAAACCAAGGCAAGCACAGTCTTGTTTTCACAAACCTGTAGGTATATTGCAATTGTGGAGATGTGTAAGGAAGGCCCTTTCTTCTGCGGGGATCCCTTGATGTGATCGCAGGTACTTAATCAAAGATGGTTTGTCAACCAATGCATGATTGTGTTCAGCAACAAAGTAAATCACCTCCCAACGAACATCTAATAGCTTGACCACCATCTTTGCTTTGCATCCTGTCTGCACTATTTTATCTCACTTCCGCTTCTTGCTTTTATTTTTTTATTCTCATCACCAATAAAGACAATTTCTTCATCTCCTGTTACTTCATGCTCTTGTTCAACAATCTCATCTAGGGCAGGAATGTTTTCTACTCCTCCATCATCAATTTTAGGTTTCCGAAACTTGTTGCAAACAAATTGCTGCTTTATCAACACACCAGTATCAACAATCCTCCTTGATGTGCTCATCTTGATTGGAAACTCAAGCTGTGAAGCATATGCATTGTAATGTTCTTTGGCGCCTTCCAAAGTGTCAAACCTCATGCCTAAGTAAGGTTCCCTAGGCTGTGACCAAGCTTCATCATAGTTCTCACCCACCAAGCCTATCAATCAATTTCCAACAGTCCCTCCAGTATCACCTGTAGCACCTGTGCCATCAAGGGTGCGTGCATCTGTCTTCGCAGCTTCTGTTCCAGGGTTATTTCTACCACCTGTGGTCCTCCCCTACATTAAGGGAGTGCCCACCTGTATCCATTGCTTCTGCCACAGTTTTGCTAACATTTTGCGTGACCATAGGATTAGGAGATTCCGCAACGAACTCAGCATGCTCACCATCACCTGCGCGGATGCTCTGCTGTGTGTAAAATGCAGGATCTCCAATATCATTGTTGGCAGGAATTTGCAATTCAGGGTTATTGTCTTCTGGCAGCTCATTTAGGTCAATCATATCCAGCCTGCACATTTTTTCAAACCAGAGAAGTGAGCAAGTTTAGTTGAATGAGGCAAGCAACTAACACACTATACATAGGCAACATTTTTAGTAACAACAATTATATGATTTTTTTAATCGTGGACACAACATGAAAGCATATCCAAGTTTTCCTTTTTCAAGTATATGAGCAGTAGCCAAAGTTTTCTAAATGACCTTTTCCCCTTTTTTTTACAATAGCTGCATATGATTTTTGTTTGAGGCAATTGCTGTCAATAGTTGCCTACAGGAAAGTTGTTTTTTCAGTAGCTATAATGATCAATGTTTTTTTATTCTTTTTTCTAAATGGCTGCAGATACAACTGATTTCCGTGCATTTCCAAGGCCCGATGAAGCAAGCTTTTTTCATGGGAATAGGATGCCTTCTATGTTCGAAGTGTTTTTAGCATCGAGAGTATTAGAGACTTGAGAGTAGCATTTTGTATGTCTCAGAAATTTTATATACCAGTGCTAGAAACTAGCTATGTGACATGTTCCTAATGTTCAGTACTTTGTTAGTATGCAATTCGTACCAGGAACATCAGGAGCATGATGTGTTTCTGGCCTCTTTTTTTTTCCTTTTTGCTTGTTGAACTATCTTAACGCGTTGGAGCCCCCAAGGGTTCATGTGTCTTTTCTTGTGTTTCTTGTGTGGATGAACCCTTTTTGCAGGAGCAACCTAAATTTCTTGCCGGGAAGTACAATTGATAGGAAACAATGTTCAGTCAATCTCCCAAGGTAATGTTCAGTCAATTCCCCAAGGCAATCTATTTTTTTTCTTTTTTATTCTGAAGACACAAGTTGCACATAGTTTTTTATCAGTTCTTTTTAACATCTACCATGCTTTCTCTTTATGTTGCACCAAATTTTACCAGTTTTTGCTTCAAACCAACACACTACTTGCCTAAAACAAGCATGAAAATTGTTTATAATAGTATGTTTTTTATTTCATTCACTCACACCTACAGTTACTAAGGTTGCTTAGTCATAGTTGCATTGGCTGTGTGAAGTCAACATAGCAGACATAACCTGCTTGATTTACTTTGATTCCCAAAACCCATCAATTGCTTAACACAACCATGATAGTTGCATGAAACTGGTAAACGATTTGCTTACAACACTGATATTAGTATTGGTGTCTTGCCCAGATCATATGGTTACTGACATGAACCATGACGTTTTTCGCACTAAACAACCATGCTTTTTTATTTGTTAAAAACTGCAGCATTTTTTGCTTAAAACCATAGCTTTTTGGGAAGGATTTTTCGCTTAAGAAATAACCACATCAGATGCTTTTTTCAGTAACCCACATGAGAAAGGGAGATGCAGCATAGCTTTTGTGTATAAACTAGAAAGAAAGTGAAGAAAAGATTCAGGGAATAGTTTTCTACAGTTTTCTAGATGGAAGAGTTGAGCAAACCTTGCCTCCTATGATTGATTTTTTTTTTGTTCTGAGTTTTGTCCGTCAGTTTGGATCTGCTGACCAGCTCTTATGCCGCCATTGCAGGAAGAAGGAAGCTTTCTGGATCTGGAAAAGGGAAAACCCTAACTTGATGGAGAAGAAGATGGGTACACGGGGGGAAGGGGTTTGGTATCGTCAGGAGAAGGGGACGGTTTTGGGAGGGAGCGGAAGCACGTGAGGGGAGGCGCGGATCAGGTGAGGAAAGCGCATTTATGACGTGGGCTGGCTAGTTTCCCTTTTTGTCGGGAACCAAAAATTTCCTTTTATGACAGGCTGCCACGGGATGCTAGGAGCACCCGGCCGCTCCCTAGCAGCAGTGTAGGGCAGCCGAGGGCCGAAGTTAGCCCAATTACTGGTCGGGCCGTCGTGGTTTGCTGTAAAAAAAAATCCGCGGCTAGTTCCCTGCCGACGGCGACTTTTGTCATCCATCCATCGTCCATCTCCGAATTTCTAACCGCAACTCCGACGTCCAGCCACCAGATAAAAACCAGCTTCACCGCCGCCCGCCGGCCGAGATTCCCATATGGACTACTACTGCCAGGCCTTCCAGAGCCCCGCGGGTGGAGAAGCCAAGGTAAACTCCCCGGACGGGCGCTCCCTAGCTCGGCGCCGCACGCAACGTGTTCGACGGATTGACTCTTCCACACGCAGTTTCACCGCGAACGCAGCCGTTGCTTCGCTTGCCATCGCGGCGCTCCTCTTCCCGAAACAACGAGGAAACAGGACCGCGGGGAGTGGTTTTCGTCCCCCGCACTCGGTTTCGGCTGGAAGAGTATATGCCATCCACAAGTTCCCTTCTTGAATGATGACTTCTTCGTGCCTCCCACTACCCAGCTGCGCGTGGACATTTTCTCCAGACATGCCAGTCGCCATCGGCAGAACCTTCGCCGTACATTCTCGACGTGCTGCCCGGTTTGACCAGGGGACCGCGTGGCGTCTCGCCGTTGCATTGGGTTGTTCTTTATAAGCTTTACCTTTTCCCCGCTATTGGCATCTTCCATGCCTACCTCGCCTGGCTGCCACTTGAAAACCGTTGATCCCAATGGCTGACGCGATCAGCGCTGCCGGTTCTTGCCTGCAGCCCCTCTGCGAATGCTTGGATGGAACAGGCATGCTGGACGCGGCGGCCCGGGAGGTCGCCTCGTTCCTTCACCTCAAATCCAACTGGGCCGATCTCGACAAGGCCAAGAAACTACTGCTGGCTGTCGAGACGACGGTGAGGGCGAGAGTCACCGCAGAGGTGGACAAGCTGAACATCTGTGACCCTCAGGTGCAGGTCTGGCTGAGGCGTGTCGAAGAGCTACAGCTGGATGCCATCGATGAGGACTACAGCCAGTTGAGGAAGTATTCTTGCCTCGGCCAGTGCACCATCCATGCTCACCGGCGTGCATCGATCGGCAGGCGTGTTCTTGAGGCTCTAGATGAGGCAGATAAACTTATTGAAGAAGGGAGGCGGTTCAAGAAATTTGGATTCAAGCCCCTTCCCAAGATTGTTGATCCATTGCCTCAGATCAAGACGTTTGGTTTGGAGACCATGCTGAGTCAGCTTCATGATCTGTTTGAGAAGGGCGACTCGAACATAATTGGTGTGTGGGGTCAAGGAGGCGTTGGCAAGACGACGCTTCTACATGTTTTCAACAATGATCTTGAAAAGAAGGCCCATGATTATCAGGTATGTTGCTTTCTCCAAGACTGCAATTTATTCCATGGAGCACATGTGTAGCTGTACATTAATATTGCTATTTAACTTAAGAGAATACTTATCTCAGTGACCATGCTTATATTTGTAACAATAATAAAAGGGCAGCCCGGTGCACGTAGCTCCCTCTTGGGTCCGGGGAAGGGTCCGGCCGCTTTGGGTCTATAGTACGCAGCCTTTCCCTACATTTCTGCAAGAGGCTGTTTCCAGGACTCGAACCCGTGACCTCATGTTCACAAGGCAGCAGCTTTACCGCTGTGCCAAGGCTTCACTTCTTATATTTGTAACGATACTGAAAGAAATTTTATGTATAAGCAGAAAAGAGAAAATTTGTGCAGCCATGCATTTTAGAGAAGGCAGCAAGTTTCATTGTAGACAGCTACACAGTGCACTGAAGTAGTTAAGTCTGAAATAATGTTGATGTTCTTGTACAGGCAAAATTTGACATGGTCTTCACACGGAGAGACACTTACCGTTCAGCATGAGAATTTGACTAGTTTGTAGATATTATAGGTGCACATTAACCAATAGACATGGGCATGAAAAATGCATTGTTATTTGATGCAATTAGTGTGTGTCATTTGTTGTTTTCCACAAGATCCTTAGAAGGTTGTTCTTTTAAGCATATTTTATGTAAACCAAGTAAATGTGCATAAAATGCAGCTACATAAATTGGTATTGTTGCCTTTTTGTGTAAAAAAAATTGACACATGCATCTCTTTTTTGGCACATCTTTGCTTGACTCTTGTCTCGTCGTTTCTACTTTTCAGTTATATTTCTATTCATATTTAAAGTTACCTTCTAGCTATAATTCATGTTCTCATTTTCCTTAATTTGCTTGTGCCAGGTTGTTATCTTTATTGAAGTATCCAATTCAGAGGCGCTGAATACAGTGGAGATACAACAGACTATCTCTGAAAGGCTCAACTTGCCATGGAATGATGCAGAGCCAATTGCCAAACGGGCCAGATTCTTGATAAAGGCACTTGGTAGGAAAAGATTTGTAATCCTGCTTGATGATGTAAGGAAGAAATTCTGTCTGGAGGACGTTGGTATCCCAACTCCAGATATCAACAGTCAGAGCAAGCTGATCCTCACATCACGTTACCGAGAAGTATGCTTCCAGATGAATGCACAAAGAAGCTTGATTGAGATGCAGATTTTGGGTAATGATGCTTCATGGGAACTCTTCTTGAGCAAGCTGAGCACGGAAACTAGTGCAGCAGTTGAACCGCTTGGTTCCCAGAGTGCTACTAGAGAGCACGCTATGAAAATAGCCCAAAGTTGTGGAGGCCTACCACTTGCACTCAATGTCATTGGGACTGCTGTGGCAGGCTTGGAAGAGGGAGAGTGGCAATCAGCTGCGGATGCAATTGCTACCAATATGGACAATATTGATGGCGTGGATGAAATGTTTGGTCGGTTAAAGTACAGCTTCGACAGGCTCACACCCACTCAACAACAGTGTTTCCTATACTGCACACTTTTTCCAGAATATGGATCTATTAGTAAAGAGCAACTTATTGGTTACTGGTTAGCTGAAGGTTTGCTATTAAATGATTCTGAAAAGGGTTATCAGATAATCCGCAGTCTTGTTTCAGCTTGCTTGTTGCAGGTCAGTGGCTCAATGTCTTCAAAGGTAAAAATGCACCATGTAATTAGGCAACTGGGGCTATGGTTGGTCAACAAGTCAGATACAAAGTTTCTTGTTCAACCAGGGATGGCCTTGGATAATGCTCCATCAGCTGGAGAATGGAATGAAGCTACAAGGATCTCCATCATGTCTAATAACATCACCGAGCTTTCTTTCTCACCAAAGTGCAAAAATGTCACCACTCTGTTGATGCAGAACAACCCAAATTTGAACAAGATGAGCTATGGATTTTTCAGAACTATGTCATCCTTGAAAGTTCTGGATCTTTCTCATACTGCAATAACATCACTTCCAGAATGTGATGCATTGGTTGCATTGGAGCATCTGAATTTGTCTCACACACACATTATGAGATTACCTGAGCGCCTATGGTTACTGAAAGAGTTGAGGCATTTGGATCTGAGTGTGACTGTTGCACTTGAAGATACCATGAACAACTGCTCAAAGTTGCACAAGTTGAAAGTGCTCAATCTCTTCCGCAGCCACTACGGTATCCGTGATGTTGACAACCTGAATCTGGATTCTCTGAAGGAACTACTGTTCCTTGGAATCACTATTTATGCAGAGGATGTGCTAAAGAAATTGAACATGCCTCGTCCTTTGGCAAAGTCAACACATCGCTTAAACTTGAAGTATTGTGCAGATATGCAATCAATCAAAATCTCTGACCTCAGCCACATGGAGCACCTTGAGGAGCTGTATGTTGAATCATGCTATGACCTGAACACAGTGGTTGCTGATGCTGAGCTTACAACTTCACAGTTGCAGTTCCTGACCCTGTCAGTTCTTCCCTCGTTGGAAAGTGTCCTTATTGCACCAATGTCCCATAATTTTCAGTACATCCGCAAATTGATCATTTCACACTGCCCCAAGTTGTCGAACATCACATGGGTCCGAAGGCTTCAGCTTCTTGAGAGGCTTGTCATATCTCATTGTGATGGGGTGCTCGAAATTGTTGAAGATGAGGAGCAGTATGGAGAACAAATGAAAATGCAGGATCATGCTTCAGATGAACAAGAAGATCATGCTATGGTAGAAACTTCACGGAATGACACAGGGCAGAGTGACTTTCCAAAGTTGAGATTGATCGTATTGACGGGACTTAAGAAGCTGAGAAGTATTTGTAAACCAAGAGAATTCCCATGCCTTGAGACCCTTCGGGTGGAGGATTGCCCAAATCTGAGAAGCATCCCGCTAAGCTGCACGCATAACTATGGGAAACTGAAGCAGATATGTGGTTCAGTTGAATGGTGGGAGAAACTGCAGTGGGAAAATAGGGAGGAGGTGGCATGTCTGGACAGCAAGTACTTCATTCCAATCTGACAGAAACCCAATTTCAATGGCTTTTGTATGGCATGCAGGTGGCTTAGTTTTGTCTTCAGTCTTCACACAAATAAGAGGTCTCCTCTTAAATTGTTTAAAATTTGTATATGTGACGGCGTAGCTTCTATACATTGTTAGAACTACATTCGTGTATATGGTATACTCTGCAATATGCTGATATTGCATTCATGTAATACGATTTGTTTATTTAAATCACAGTCAATAAGGGTCTGTGACCTTGTGTCTTATCACTTGTGCAATCTCTTCATAAACAAGTTTCAGGGTCATTATTAACCCAGTTACATAGGATCATTACCCTTCTCAAGATTTGAGCCAAACCTTAGACCTGGCATGAACATCAAGCATATGGCATGGGATGCACCACTTTGTTACAATATAGGGATTGACTGATTTGATGAGATCAGGCGAAATGTTTCGCTGGTTGGATTATATTTGAAGTAACAAATGGCTTCAACATTTCTAGTTTACAGAGGTACCTTTTGTAGATTCTTTTTCTCGATAATTTATTTTGTACTTTGCCTATGAGCCCTTCATTGCCCACAGCATTCAGAATCTAAGATGGCATTTTAAGTGCATCCGAAACTGAAAGGGAAAGGCATTTGGATTGGAAAATGATCTTAGTTCCAGTTGCGGGGTAGGCACTACAATGGGCCTCCTATTTCTTATTTGGTAGGGAATTCTCCCTGCCTCTTGTTAGAACAAGGTATTGCCGTTGTCCCAAATTCTGTTCCTTCTCTTCTTTAATGTCAGACGGATTATACATTTTTACCTAGTATAGTCAAACAATGTACTATTTCAAAAAGGAAATTCAAAAGAACATTTGTGAGAAGCAGCCAGCGTTTTTCTTTAGCAGTAATATCTTGGTTAACTCCATCGATATGTTGTATGTTTTATCTCCTGTTACTGGAATTGTCATCAGGAAATCAGCATCTGTTCTCAGTAGCTTTCTCATTGTTGGTCATACTTTGCAGGCATTGTTCATCCTTCTGCCAGCAGCAAAGGAGAAGGAAGGATTACAGGTTTGCCAAGTGCCACATTTCAAAAATTCAATTCGACAAGGTAGAACTACGTTCACTCTCAATCCCTCGTGCTAGCAACTTGCTGACCTGTACAAGCATAGCAGCTAGTATGTTTAATGCATGCTTCCCGTGTAAACTGCAGTCCACCATAGTCCACCATAGTCTTGCAGAAGATCACATACTCACTGACAGATATAAATACGTTTTCCTGTAAATATTATGAATGGTGAAAATATTTGAATGCATGCCAATTTTACAAGCTTGATTGACAAAGCAACCGCTTCCTTCGTTATTTTCCCCATCTTCTATTGTACATAGTAAGTAGGAGTATTACCTAGCCTCTATGCATCTGTTTTCTGTGGTGTAGGATGACAATGTGATTATATATTTCAAAAATACCGCAACAAAAGTGGAATAGTTAGTTAACATCTATATAAGCTGCTATAGATGTTCAACTAAGGCTGAATGTTGCTCATAAGTCCTTTGCTTTAACTGTGCACTGTTTTAATCCCTTGACAAACATCACATATAGTGTAGCCAAGGCCTTCACAGTATGGGCACTTTGTGTCTTCGCCAACCCACTCCAAGAACTGCATTTTTTAAAAGTTAACGATTATATGCATGTTAGAGAAGAAAAAAACAAGGTTCAATTAATAACATGGTGCGCTTCTGCAACCAGAACTCCAGCGTACCTGTGGTTCAATGTTGGGCTCACCTGTTCCATCACATTCTGCAGGAATGAAGAAGGATCACATCAATAGTCACAACATCGCAGAAGATTAACAGTAATAGCACATAACTCAAGCCAATGGCAGTGGCTTATGGTACACCGGAGGCTGGGATTTCCTAGATACCAGTGTAGAGGATAAGCAGCAGTGACTTCAGTTACCTAGGCACAGGAGGCGGCCTTCGCCTCGGCAGGTGATGCACTGCTTTGTCGACGCGGCAGTAGAACCGCTGATCGGCTTATCCTTCTTGGTTAGCCTGGATGGATCTTCCCACCGGTTCTCGCCGAGAAGGTACACTCTGTGTTTGTTGTAGTCAATTTTTTCCACCACAGGTTGCTGAACCTCTGCGGTTTCTGTTATAGGAGGAACAAGTGCTCCGTTTACGCCTTCCTGCAAGTAAAACAGAAGTATAATCTCAGATTTGTGCATCAGGATGTCACTGCGACGCCATGGCCACATCACTGAAATACTGACTGTGGCTTGGAGTTGGAGTTTCTAAGCTTGCCTTTTTGAGATCGTCCTCGGTCCGTCCTGTGAATAGCATCTCGAGTAGCTCCGATGTCATCAGCCCATCCTCTGTAGTACCTATCGATGCCTGCAAACAGGAAGCGCAATGTAGTTATACGTAAGTACATGTTTATACTGGTTTAGCAGTTAGCACAGCCGTATCGGCGAATGTATGATGCGGCGGGCATTATACTGACCTGCCATGTCTTGACGGCTCGTTCGGTGCCGGTTGAGAAGCTGGAGAACTCCGTGTCCTCTTCGCCCGAGTAGAAACCGAGCTTTTCCAAGGCTTCCTGCATGATGTACGGTACGATTGGATTTATACACCAGTCATTGTAACAGCTATATCTTTGGAGTTTGGAGTGCACTGACATGCTAACGGCTTAACTAGAAAGTTCAGGCCCACAAAATACAAATCGCCACTGATTCGCGCCGTAAGTGCATTAATTAATTCATGGCCACGTTCTTGACAGTGTAGTGTAGAGCAACAGCAGATTGCAGAACTTGCAGTGAGTATATCTAGCTTTTTTTTTTTTTTTTTTTTGAACACCATGAGTATATCTAGCTAGAAAGAAACAGAGCATCTCTGTAGTGTCTCGAACCGCTGTCATGTTCGGCCCAAGCCCAACAACAGGTCATGCATGGCGAATCCTAGCCAAAACGAGAGGTGCGCGACCGCGGCTACGCTCACCTGCATCGCCCGCACTTCCTCTCCTTCGCTCCCTACCCTCAGCGCCCGCTTCTTGCCGCTGCCGGCCCCAGCCTTCGGTTTCGGCTTCGCCTTGGCCTTCTCCTCGACCACCACCACCTCCTTCCTCACCTCGACCTCCTCCACCGGCTCCGGCACGGGCGGCGGAGGTGGCGCCACGCGTGCCGCAGGCGCGGGCGGAGGCGGAGGCGGAGCAACGCGCGCAACCGGTGCGGGGGGAGGCGGAGGCGGAGCGACGCGCGCAGCCGCCGGTGCGGGAGGAGGCACGGGCGCGGCAGCAGGCTCGAGCGCGCGGAGGCGCAGACGGAGCGCCGTGATCTCGGAGAGGAGGGCCTCGCGCTCGGCACGCCAGCGCGACTCCTCGCGGAGCCACCGCTGCTCCTCCCGCAGCCAGCGCTGCTCCTCGCGGAGCCACCGCGTTTCCTCGCGCTCCTCCCACGAGGAGGAGGAGGAGGAGGCGGCCGACCGGACGAGGTGGAGGACGGCGCGGCGCGGGCAGGGCCTGAGGCGCGGGCGGTGGAAGGAGGACACGGACGGGAAGGCGGCGGTGGTGATGATCATGGCGTGGAGCTCGGCGAGGAGATTGGCAGTGGCCTCTGGCCAGTGGCCAGTGGATATCTCTCGGCTTCAGCCGTTGATATTTCGGACGGGGCGGTACGGTTGGCGCCGGCGGCCCGATTTGTGAGCATTTGCCCAATGGCCTGTAATAAGAAGACTGGGCCTACACGGTAGCTGAAGCAGGCCCATGAGCCGGAGGCTATGAGCAAAGCACCCCTTTTTCTTGTTTGCCTCAAAAAATAAAACTTGTTTTTCTTTTTTTAGAACACTTGTTTTTCTTCTTCTTTCTGTTTACTCTTTGGCTAGCAAAGGCCCATGTCATGCAACCAGTGGCGGAGCGTAGTGGGGACAATTTCGGCCCTCCCCCCATAAGTGGAAATTTTGCCAAATATGCTTATTTTTCTGCTAATCACTCTACTAATCCTACGCTCCGCCACTGCTTGCAATAGATATAAAATAGATTAATACATATTTCACAAACTTGAAAATGCACCATTTACTAGTAATGTGTCCGTACGTTGCAACGGATCCAAAGCAGAATAGTATTTGTTCACAAACAAAGGGTTTTCTGCAAATTGGAGCAGAGAAGTGGGTTATTGTTAAAAAATGCCACAACTTACCTCATAACCGTTAGATGCAGATCTAATGGTCAGAAATGACGGATGCCAGACGCACTATCATCGCCAACTAAATTATTTATAGAAGTAGAGATAGTATTTATCTTTAAAATATGATAGCTTTGACCCAATAGACGAATGGCTGTGGTCTTTATGCAAAAATATCGTAGCCTGTTACCTCACTTGCATATGCAGACCAGACGATCAAAAATATCGGATGATAGACACGCTATCATCACTAGTTGAGTTTCGAGTAGAGATGTGTTAGCTACACACTCTGTCTACATTTACGTATCTTGTTTCTCTTTCTCTCCCTCAGTCCCTCTACATCTGTCCATTTTCTTTCACTTATCTTCTCCCCCAACCGGGTCCGGGTATCCCCATTTCCATTACTTGCTCAAAGGAAATAACAGTATTTTCAATTAGTTACAATCACACCAACACACCAGCAGCGAAGGAGAAGAAAGGAAAGAGAGAGCGAGTTGGAGCATTATACCGAAAAAGGCTTTCGCCCCGCTTTATAAATAAAGCAAACCGCTAGAGAGCACACATACAGAGTCAAGTCCACACACACGCACATATCCAGGTCTCACAAACAAGTACATAGGTTCTGCTGAGGGCACAGCTCAACAAGCCCAGAAAAGAAAAAACAAACAGAACACGCCGGACGAAGAAATCGCCTAGTCTGGCTCCGGTGGTGGCGGCGGGGGCGGCGACGACAGGCGGACGGCCATCGATCGGAGGTCGACAATGAAGGCGGAGATGGCGTCGCGGCCCCGGGGGTGGCTAAGCGGCCGCCAAAGCTGCAAGAAATCCGAGAGTTTGAAAAAAGCGTCAGTAGACCGGCGAAGAGGCGTGTGCTGAATCACTAGCTTATTGCGGACAGTCCAGAGGGTCCAGGCGAGGACCCCAATCTTAAGCCACCTAATATGGCGAGAGGTCGCGGGGGACATCTGGAGTTCGGCAAATAAGTCCGGAAAGTCGGTGTGACACCAATCTCCACCAACCGCCTCGCGAAAACAGCTCCAGAGGAACTGGGTGGAGACGCACGAGAAGAAAATGTGGTTCAAGTCTTCGGGAACCCCACAGAGCGGGCAAATGCCAGTACCCGGGCCATTTCGCTTACGCACCTCAACCCCTGACGGGATCCGACCGTGAATCCATTGCCACATGAAGATACGGATCTTCAGTGGCAGGCGGATGGACCATATCATCGATAGGGGGAGGGGGCGGCGGATGGGGCGATGGCCGTGTACAGCGACTTGGTGGAGAATTGACCCGAAGGCTCAAGCCGCCGTCGCACCAGGTCAGGGCCGCCATCCACCAACGGTTCGTGGAGAGCAACACAGTCAACACAGCCATCGCACCAGTTGGAGCATTATAAGAAACCCATCACAAATGGTCGGTCGTGTGCCTCTCACGGAAGACAGGACATTATCAACAGCGTACTTCTACAAGCTTCTGAGCTTCTGAGGTAAAGCTTGTCCGCTAACACCATGCATCTGGGACAAGATCATACCGCATAGACACCGGGTGTTTCTTTGGCTTGCATTTAGAGATAGGCAGAACACGAGAGATAATATGGCACGGAAACAATGGGACAAGGTTGCATCACACAATGAACTAGATCATGGGTGGCGCGCGTTGCCGCGCCCATCTATTTTAACAATAAAATGATATGAATTTATGTAAATATACAGGTGCAAGAAACATTATAGTTCATTTTGCATATACATGCATATATTTGTTAGCAACAGAAGAAGTCAAGTCTGACTTTTTTTTGTCTCTGTCAAATTACAAGAGGCTGGTGTACATGGTGATCTCATAAAATACAGGAAAACTACTAACTATCGTTTATGGCTTGGTAATGTTAGAAATTTCATAACTTTAGTGATGTCAGATCTCCATCCTGCCAGAGATTTTTGTAAAACACATGAAAAATTGTACACTGAATAATGATGACAAATGTTGTTGCTAATAGCCAGAAAACATTTGGTAATCAAATTCATAATCTGTACCGAAAATCGGCTAGCAGTAGGAAAATTGTACCTTAACCCAAAAGTAAACATTCTATTATGCAAATCATGTTAGCTTAAGAGAAGATTTTGTTGCTGCGACCTTTTAACAGTGCTTAAGAAATGATGAATGTGCTTACAATTCCAAACATGTCAACAGATTGTATATATTATATTATTCACCAAAAATCCAATATCCATTTGTCTATATTATTCACATAGAATTCAGCAAAATCTCTACATGATATTATATCATAGGCAAGCCAAGCTTAGTCTAAGAATCATAGTGGCACCAAACTAAAGCCTAATTAGCATAAATTTTAATCATGAATTACGCATTGAACTATTTCTGAATATTTATGTACGAACTAAACAGATCATAACAAATATTTAAGGACATAGAAATGTAAGACTACATGTATGGAGAAGGATTGGTAATTTGATATTTTAGAAGTGGCACTAAAATATTGATAACAAGAAACAGCAAAAAGGAGCACTACTGACCTTGACAGGGTAATCTGATTTGGAATCATAAAGTGAAAGACATAGGCAATATATGAGTGCTACACTGCTACTCCATGTCGTCCCTCTCGCCCCTACTTGAACCTACAGGGGACGACATGCCAGCGGTGGATGTAGGGCAGAAGCATGGTGTCCATCCTGATGGTAGTCTGCCTTGGAACGCTGCTTAAACCGGCCATGAGAGGGGCACCACTACTTGAGGTCGAGGTCGATGTTAGGGGAGCCCCAACACATGCGTGATGAGGAAGAAGAAACAAGGCTCTACTCTGAAACTGCTCTGAACCTAACTGTGTGGACCCAAAACCTTTGTCCATCAAGGTAGGGGAACCACCATCTTCAACCTGCAAATAGATGTATTAGATGGAGCCTTAGAGATGTAACTACATGGATAGAAATGCATCTAAAGTGAACTACTACAAACCCATGAGAAAGTTGATTACCTTTAGCATACATCAGTTATAACACTCTTAATAAGCTACGCTGCAGCCTAGGCAATACTCACATGTGTTCCGAACAATTCAATCGGACGAGTAATGGAATCTGAAGGAACATCTGCATCCTTTGTAATTTGAATCTTTCGCGCCTTTGCTCATTTATAGGTTTCTGATCGTTTCACCTGCTTTTCATATTAGAACATCAACCTGGATGAACTGCCATAATCAGCATATGCAAATTATGTGTCTAAATCAATAGTACACACAAATATTATTTTTTCTGTGTTTGATGCTTTCTCTGTTTCTGTTTTGTTCCCCACAGAGCAATGGCTTCAAAAAAAAATTACATGAAACAAAACCCAAATAAAAAACAGATTTCAACTGGTTATACCTTTGTATTGGGCACATCAATTACGTGGGGAGTCTCCTGCTGGTCACCGGTTGCAGCAATTTTTTGCTGTTGTAGCGGTAATTCAGTCATGGCTCCTCAGGCTTCTCGGAGGACTCTCTGTTTTGAATGACGTCTGATCCCAATAGAGATAATGAACGGATCAGATGGATTCCAATCCAAGCTTAACACAAAGCCGACCATGTTTGACATGCTAGAATCATTGCTTAAGACACTAAACCGTAGGTACAATACAACACACACGTGGATAGAGAGGGGCAAGGTGTTGGAGAAACTAAGTCATGCCATTGCCTTCCACGCATCCTCCACGTCGTCGTTCACCTTCGCGCCGGCGTCAACCTCCTCGAGCTTTCTCTTGTGGTCTCCTTCGCCCTCGGCAGAATATGAGGGCGCCTCTGCCTGCGTGGGCCCGGCGACGGCATGGTTGGATACAACGTCTTCCTGCACGACAACGACGCCCATGCTCTGTTGTTCAACCTCTCATGTTGCTCTCCCAACCATCTCGAATACCAGATCGAGTAATAGACTGGTAGAAAATAGGGGATGCAGGGGAGGAGGAGAGATGCACAGACCTGTACAGGATGGAGGAAGTGACGCACATATCTCTTTCTTCATGCGAGATGTGGAGGCTCGGCTTAGACTGGGAGCGATCTGAGCGGCTCCCTCTCTCTACAGCGACGACGACTGTGGCGGCGCGCCTGGAGGGTCAGGGGTGGAGCGGGGTGGGTGCAGGGAGGGCCGGAGGAGCGGGTGGGGCTATGAGGACACATAGAGAATCACTACTTTTTTTTTTTGAGAATCAGAGAGAATCACTATCGTTCCTTCCGCATCCGACGTTGGGCATAGTAAGTGAACGAGAGGCTTTCGATTCGGCCTTGGGAGTAGCTGCCCCAGGACATTCGGCCCAGTATTAGCCCGTGCAGGAGAAAACAATGCCTTGGACGGCCAAGGATGGTCGAGATGCGTGATCCAACGGTAGAAATCAGTGAGGGCATGAAAAGGCTCGAATTAGATTCGGTTATACTATCCTTAATGCCCGGCCCCAGAGACAATGAGCCATGTCCTACTAAGATGTCGGCTGGCGGATGCAGTATGGACCAAGCTGGGACTGAAGGAGCTTGCCGTTTCCTCGGATGGACTCCTACAATTCTTCGATCTGAGCGGACGGGTAGAATCCATGGAAAGCTTTGGCATATCCTTTTTACCGTGTGTGCAACCACCCTATGGAACGCCAGAAATGCACAAGTCTTCTAGAGCGATCTCTGGTGGCAGGGCCCGGTCTTTCATGAGATAGCTGAGTTAATCACTTTGTGGACTGCGCGCGCGCGAGGATGACACTAGGACCATTTTACGGGCATGGGCCGATCTAATTACCTCAGCCTAGATGCATGACGGCCATCTTCTCCTTTTCTAGCCTTCTATTTCTTGTAAAGGTCTGGTGATGGTCTGCTGCATTTTCCGTGCAGCGTTAACATCATCTTCATGTAAATGACTTTGATCATTTGGGCGCGTTGCCCATTTTGAATGCATAAGGTAGAGAATGCCCTATCTTTTTTATTAAAAAAACAACACAAATGATCGGCCCCAAACCGGGACCTTGCCGGAGGACAAAACCTGAGAACACCGATCACATTTAAACTGCAGAACACGCCTAATAACACACAGCTGAAAGAAGCACCAAATGATGCAAGAGATCGAGCACAACAGCATCCAGCCTCCAACTACGGTCAACACAACATCCAGGAACACATTAGCACGAACAGTTCTTTCACTTATCTCACTCAAGGCGCAACACGAACGCAACCAGCTCCATCGACTTTGACTGAAGAACATTGCTGCCGTGCCGTGCGTGTCAGTGTGTGTGTGCATGCATAATGTTCCTACGATAAAACAGGAGCATAGCAACGCAATCGCTCCAAGGCAGCACACGTCGGATCCATGTCGGTAACGTGAGGGAGGACCTGCTATGTTCACCGTGTCGCTAAAGTTGCACGACGTCCACAGAATCTCGCGATCCGGTCCTGTATTCAGGTAGCGAGCACGCGCGTACGGCGACTCGGCGATACGTTCCCGTAATTTACCGATCCTCTCGTACTTTGGATGCTGACAGCTCTCTCTGATTTGCCCAACTTTGGTTGGTGACTGTCTACATCGTGTAGATATATCTCAAAGATTATTAAACGGATCACGAGGAAATGTGCAAGTAATGTCAGAAACATATCAACCTTGCTGCAGAACTCTGCCTGCACAATTAAATTTCAGGAATTCAATGGACTTTACAAGAAAAAAAACAGTGATCTCATCCACTTGGAAATTCATGTATGTATAAGTTGATCATTCTACTTTCAACAAACTTCGAATACTACTCCTAAATGGAAAATATTTGGAAATGTCTTGGATAGTCTAGCTTCTTGTGGTATGATTTGCTTCATCTAATCAACCGTCATTCGGCTACCCAAGTGAATCGGTGAGCTGCAGTGGATATATAGTCTATTTTTGCTGCTTGATTGCCCCCCTTGAAGTTAGGATACCATTGATGAAATACAATTTAATTAGTCCCTCTAAACATTCTTATATTAGTTTACGGAGGAAGTATGTACATCATAGGATGTGCAGCTAGCGACCAGCCATTTTGCCTGATTGGCTTCGTGGCCATTAGTCACGTGCTCACGCATGACAATCTTTGAGTTTGATCCGACAGGGCCGAACCACATATACTATCGTCGCTTCCCAGCTACAACTCCCGCTGCTACGGGCCCTGTTTACCAACAGAGGGAACAGGACAAAGCTCGGAGCCAACGACATCTCTCTTCAGTGCACGCCATGACTCACGTCCGGTTGCTGCATCGAGATCGCGATCGCTCGGCGATAAGATAAACCAATATGTTCCGGTGGTGGTTGGTGGCTCGCCGTGGCCACGGGTTCTCTGTTGCATCTACACGCACGCCACTTTGCTGAGACCCCCGCACACGACACACGTCACCACCGCGGCCGGCCGGCGTCGATGATAAGAAACGCGGCGCCACACCAACTCCCATCGGCCGGGCAATTTAAGCAGCTCCGTGGTTACGTGTGGGATTTTTAGATGATGACCGTGTCAGGCTGCTTTCGATCGTTTTGGTAGAGCTGCGTTTGTTTCTCGGGAGCGGGTACCATTCGTTGCAGGTCATGAGTATCTTTCCTCCATTATTCCCCCCTTCACATGCGACAATGCCTCTTTGGATATCGGCTCAGAGTGAGCGCGGGTTAAAAAAAAACAATTGAAGTGTCAAAACGAAAATCTCCCCTCATCAGCAGCTATCATCCTCTTATCATCTCCTCCCCTAACCCTTGACGGCTAGGGTAAACTATTACCTCCAGACTTCACCGGCAAGCCTGTGGATCTACCTCCCCTCTATCTGCCGCTCCAGCGGCTGGTGGCGGGGAGGAGAGTCCCAGTGCCTCCACTCCGGCTAGTAGTTTAGGTTAGGATATTTTAGTCCTCACAGGTGTGGCATTCGGACGGATGGAGCGCTTCTTCTTCGAGTTTGTCTTCCGGGTTTCGATCCTCCTCAAGTTCGTCCATGTGGACATAGTCAACGGAGCTCCGGCGTATATTCCTGTCGTCTCTTTGGAGTGGTGAGGTTAGGGTGTTCGTCGTGTGGCGAGATTTGGTGTCAGATGTTTCAGATCTATTTAAGGGTTCAACGACGATGATTGCAGCTCCAGAGCGCTGGTCTTTAGGGGCACGTGCACGAAGACTTTCCAGTTGTTATCGACAAGGTCAAGACAACTCCTATAGAGGAGCAAGATAGCACCGCATTAGCGGCTCGTTCTGGCAGCGATAGTGGTCGTTCGGTGGTCTTGGAATCTCGATGTAATTTTTATTATGTTTGAGGTGCTTTGTGCTTCCGGTGAACTTTGATGGTAGATTTGAATCATTTTCGCAATAAAAAACTGAAACTGTGATATCAATGATATATGTATGGAAGTGATCCCTCCGGGTATGAATGACATGAAACTCTTTGAATTTCAGTTTTTCTTCTGACCATGAAATTCCGATGTCTTTTCAAACAGCTTCGTCTTCTTCGGCAAAGGGTGACGGTAAGACACGATATCCTCGACTCGATGGTGCTCTTTGAGCACGAGAGCTCGAGCTCTTGGGTGATAGCGTTAGGTCCAACCTTCGATGGTTGCACTAGGCAATGGTGGTGTTTTCACATGTCCTATCTTTGTTGAAGGCATTGTTTTGGGGCACCAAGAATGTGTGTGTGCTCTACGATGTGAAACCCCAATATCTGACCCATAGTGGTCGGATCCTGCGATGACGGTGCTTAAGCATCCTTAACTTCTTGGAGACATTGTTTTCGGAGAAGCTGTCTTGTGACTCGTGTGTTCTCAAGAACGATGGATGGTGTTGGTGTTAATCTCTGTTGCAAGTCGTATGTTGTGTCGGTGTTCTTTATTTTTTATCTTCCTTTTATGCTTTTTGGCTTTGTACTCGATGTTTATTTTAGAAAGAAGGTTGAAAACACATGCCTCTGCATCAAAAGATACACATAACCATATTTATTAAATCACGATTAAGTCTTAATATTATGTCGTTGCATAGCCAGAATATAATCGGTGTCAAATATTAACATATTACTTTTTGTTGAAATAATTTACCTTTCTCATATAATACATGTGTACAGAAAGGCAAATGGATATGAAAATAGTAAACAACACATGCATTGTGTGCCATATTGCAGGCTTGCAAAAAAGGAATTATGTGCTTGTATGTTTATTTAGTATATCTCTTAGCGAAATGTTATACATAACTAAAATATTTCAATATATATGTACTCCGTAGTATTAAACAAGGTTGGAAAAAACGGTAGGCGTAAGCGAGGCGGTTGGCCTTCGCCTAGTGCCTAGGCGGTGCCTAAGCGCGCTAGGCGCGGCCTAGGCGGTAATATAGTTTTTAGTCGTAGTGTATTTTTCATTATTATATGGGTGTTGATATTAGTTTAGGGCATATAAATAAGTTAATTGTCGTCTACTTCCATTGGAATATAACCAGTTTGGCATATTAGTGCAGTATGTGGCATGATTTTTTGCTTGCGTAGGCAATTCCTTACATGCCCTGCCTAGACCTCCATTTATGACCTAGGCGAGGCGTTTGGCCATTACCTAGCGCCTAAGCGTGCCTAAGCGCCTCCTAGACACTGCCTTTTCCAACAGAGGTATTAAATTATTCAGCTTTTCATAAATTTCTAAAATAGGATATTTGAATTTCTAAAACTCCCTTGTTTACTAGAGCCTGAGTACCAAATGGCCTCGCCCCTTAACGTTTCCTTTTCACGTGCACTAGGGAAATATGATCTTACTCTTTTTTTACGAGAAAGCTTGCTTTATGAATCAAATAATAGTTACATCATGCGCTAACAGTCTTACGATAAACTCAGCCGAGGCATCAACCCAAAGAGAAGGGTTATCTGCATGTCTCCATCTAGCCAACTTATGAGCTACACTATTTGTCTCTGTAGTATAGTGCTCAATAAGACCTCCCAAATTCAAGTAAAATACTACGACAATCATCAAGAACCAGCGCTGCCACAATAGAATACCCTTCGTTGCAGTTTATATCATTCACAACCATAATGTTGTGATCTTACCCCTAGATTAGAGCATCCGGTATTTCTTACTAGCTTCAGCCCCTCAAGCAAGGCATCTGCTTATTCTGTCAACACGTCAGCTACATGTAACATTAATTTCATAACTGCCTTTATGAAACTTCCCTGATGATCATAGAGCACAACTCCACATGAGCCAGCGTAGTCACCCTCGATAAATGATGCATCAACATTTAAAATTTGCTGTCCAGAGAGAAACACTGGCCACTTGTTCATTTTAGGCATAGTTTTGATCTCTGCTACACAAGAAAAATTCAGAGCTAAAGCAAGGGCCGCCAGCGCAGTTCTTTCTGGAGACAAATTATCTTCTTCCCAAACGAATTGCTGGCGTTTCCATCAAAGGCACCAACACACTATAGATATGAGCTTGGGCAACTCTAGCTATCCAGAATACAATCTACCTTGGTATACGTCGCATAGGATAAACTCCATGACCGTTGCTCCTGATCAATCGGTCATACTAGCGAAATTAATATCTGGTGGGATCCCAAGAGCATCCTAAACTGCTTTTGATCTAGTACAAATAAACAACATATGAAAAATGTTCCTGTTAGGACCGAGAGTGTATCGACCAGAGGGGGGTGAATAGGAGATTCAAAATTTCTTCCGAAGATTTTGAAACAAAAACCAATCACAGCAGCGAAAATAGAGTATCGAAGGAATTAAGCTAAATCAATCTTCTTCGTTACACTACAAAAAAAGACACATCCGTGACATTTTGGGCCGAACCAATTCTTTTTCTGTCATACTTATGACACTTCTATGATGATAATTGTGACAAAACCCGGTATCATCATAGATGTGGTGGGCTCCTAATTCTATGACAAAAAATCATGATAGAAAATGAGTTTTTCATCCTGGGCGGGCCGGAGACGCAGCTGCATGACATTCTTTGGGCCGTCCATGACGGAAAAAACCATGGTAGAAGCGAGGGCGAGGAAAATATCGGGGTGTTCCCGGTTACGGTGAGTAGTCGGGGTCGAGCGATGCACGGAGGTTTGCGTGTTTCTCTCGTACACGCACGCGCATAGGTGCGAGGTGTTGGGCTCTAACTGAACCCGAGCGAGGCATTCACCTACTGAACCCGAGCGATTGCACTACAGGCTACGCGTTACTGAACCCGAGCGATCGATCGATGGCTGTTAACTGAACCCGATCGAGCGATTCCTTTGCTACTGCTGCTAACTGAAGCCGATCGATGCTACCTCTGGATGAACAGTGAGCGTTGCGGGGGGGGGGGGGGGGGGGGGGGGGTTGGATGAACAGGACCCCGTGGTGTTGCCTCTGGATAAACAGGACCCCGATCGATCGAGCCGGTTGGGCCTAGATGAACAGGACCCTGTGGAGGGCTGGATGAACAGGACGGCCCCGTGGAGGGCTGGATGAACAGTAGACGATGAAGGGGTGGATGAACAGTAGCCCGTGGAGGGGTGGTTGAACAGGAGCCCATGGAGAGGGGTGGTTGAACAGTATCCGGTGGAGTAGCGCGTGGAGGCTGGATGAACAGGAGCCCGTGGATGAACAGTCGCAGGTGGAGGCTGGAGGAGGTCGACGGTGGATGAACAGTAGCCCGTGGAGGCTGGAGGAGGTCGACGGTGGAGATGAACAGTATCCCGTGGAGTCCTGTTTTGCGGTCCGCCACACCCCTCCCGATGAACAGGACCCCTGTTTCGACCGTAGCGCTCCAACACAAGGCCGTTTCCTCCGTTTTGCGGTATGCCACACCCCTCCCGATCAACAGGACCCCGTTTGACCATAGGAGGTCCAACACAAGTCCGTTTCTTCCGTTTTGCGGTACGCCAGACCCCTCCCGATGAATAGGATCCCGTTTCGAACGTGGCCGGTCGAACAGAAGGTCGTTTCCTCTGTTCTGCGGTACGTCAGGCCTCATTTCCATCGCCTGTTCCGTTCAAGCCCTCCCAATGAACACGACGACACATTCTGTCCTGACCCAGCCGGTTGGCTCCCCATGAACACGACGACGACGCTGTTTCTCCGTTCCGACCCAACCATGTACACGAGCCCTGGCCGTACGTATGCGTGAGTAGGCGTTCGAGACCCCGCCCGTATGTACGTACGTGTTCGTATTTACTTTCTTGCACCATGGCCGTTGTACGTATGTGTACATGCTACGTGCGCGCCTCTACTACGACACGTGCACGCCTCTACTACGACACGTGCGCGCCTCTACATCGACCAGTATGTACGTACACGTTCGCGACCAGAATAACAACGCTACGTACGCTTCGACCAGGTGGGTCCCGACTGTCAGGCACTTCCTTGCATGCGAAGATGTAGCTGGTGGGTCCCAGCAGTCAGGGGGACGAATCGTTTTTTTTTGCCCGAACGCACTTCCTTGCGTGCGAAGATGTAGCTGGTGGGTCCCAGCAGTCAGGGGGGAAACGTTTTTTTCGTGAAATACGGTGGCCCATCCGGTGGGTCCCTACTGTCAGCTGGAGGAATAATTATTTTACGCGTAATAAGAAGGCACTTCCTTGCGGTCGCCATGGACCCAGCTGTCAGCCTCTCCACGTACAATACTCTTCTGATGGAAGTCGTTCCTTGACCACGTTGACCACGCCGCGTGGAGAGCACCAGGGCGGTGGACAACGGCGAGGCCTAGGAAGGGGACAATGCGGAGCCGGGGAAGACGCGATAGTGGAAGCCCGCGCGGAGGGGAGTACAAAGGTTCACTCGTTCGGCTGCGGTGTGAGGTTGCCGTCACCGCAGGGCCTGGCCAGTGGTGGGAATAGTAGGGGGCGGTGAGGCCTCCGCGGTAGCACAACCGTCCATGGGAGGCAGGAGCATGCGGCACTACCGACACTGCTTTGGGCGACTGGAGCACGAAGACCAGAGGTTGAAGAAAGCACTACGACCGTTGGATGGACATCGTATGGTCACTAGAGCTAGAATCGTTCATATTGACTAAGTTGACAAAGCCCTCCGTCCCCGTGAACTTAGTAGACCCACAAGTCAGCCTCCCACCAAGGTGAGTCCCAGCTAGCAGGGGGAGTATTCATTTTTGTTGTGCGTAATAAGGAGGCACTTTCGGTGGGTCCGAGCTGACAGCGGTGGAAACATTTTTTTTCGCGAAATATGGTGGCCCGTCTGGTGGGTCCCAGCAGTCAGGGGGAAACATTTTTTTCGCGAAATACTGGTGGCCCGTCCGGTGGGTCCTTTCTTCAGGTGGAGGAATAACTATTTTCCGTGTAATAAGGAGGCACTTCCTTGCGGCTGCCGTGGACCCAGCTATCAGCCTCTCCACATACAGCACTCTTCCGATGGAAGTCGGTCGTTGACCACATTGACCACGCCGCGCCAAGAGCACCACGGCGGTGGACGACGGCGAGGCCTAGGAAGGGGAAGACGCAGCAGTGGATGCCCACGTGGAGAGGAGTATGAGGGTTCACTGGTTCGGCTGCGCTTCCGTTGCCGCAAAATAACAGGGGGTGTGGGTGAGTGGAGTGGAGGGATAGCCTGGCCAGCGGTAGGAGTAGAATGGGGGCGGTGAGGCCTCCACGGCAGCACAGCCGGCCACGGGAGGCAGGAGCAGGCGGCACGATCGGCGCTGCTTTGGGCGGCTGGAGCAAGAAGACCAGAGGTTGAAGAAGCATTACGGCTGTTGGATGGACATCGTACGGTCACACGAGCTAGAATCGTGCATATTGACTAGGTTGACAAAGCCCTCCGTCCCCGTCAACTTAGTAGGCCCACTATACTGGGTCCTAGCTAGCAGGGGGAGTATTTATTTTTTTTGTGCGTAATAAGGAGGCACTTCCTTGTGTGCGAAGATATAACTGGTGGGTCCGAGCTCTCAGCGGCGGTAACGTTTTTTAGCGAAATAGAGAGGCCCTTTCGGTGGGTCCCAGATGTCAGGTGGAGGAATCATTATTTTGCGCATAATAAAGAGGCATTTCCTTGTGTGCGGCCGTGGACCCAGCTGTCAGCCTCTCCACGTACAGTCCACTTCAGATGCATGTCAGTCGTTGACCACGTTGACCACGCCACGCCGAGCGCATCAGGGCGGTGGACGACGGCGAGGCCTAGGAAGGGAACGACATGGAGCCAGGGAAGACTCAGCAGTTGTTTTCCACGTGGAGGGGAGTATGACTGTACGAGGGTTTACTTGTTCGTCTGCCGTCACCGAAGAATAACAGCAGGTGTGGGTGAGTAGAGGGATGGCTAGGCCAGCGATGGGAGTACGGTGGGGCGGTGAGGCCTGCGCGGCAGCATAGCCGGCCGCAGGAAGAAGGGAGCAGGTAGTCCGGACGGCGCTTGTTTGAGCGGGTGGAGCAGGAAGAGCAGAGATTGAAGAAGCACGACAGCCGTTGAATGGACATCCAACAGTCACTGCTTGTGCATCAACCTTTTTTTAGAAAAGCCTCAAATCAGTGGAAAACAGCATACATGCCATCTGCCATTATTTCTAATAATTTACAACCCATTTGCTAATTCTTATGGTTTTTTGGAGCCCATATTCTTTTTATTAGCATTAGAACCCATATTGTGGCCACGGTTAAAAAATTATACGAAATTTTGCATATGTCGGTGCAGACTGAACTGTTTTTAATCCTGAAATTTCGAGTCACACTCAGACTAATTTAAAAAATAAATGTATATCAATATAAAATCCAATAAATTGTCCATGCATAAAAATCAATGCAATTTAAAATCTCGAAATGAAAAAAAGATATTTGAAACTAATTGCCGGTTTATGTGTTTTAAAAATGTACAACCCATTTCTCATTACTGATAGGCCATTTTCTCGGCCAGCCGAATGAAGCTCTCCTCGTCTTGAAAGATTTGCAGCCCAACAGGCCTGACAAAGCGACTTACTTGACAAATCACAAAAAAACTGGGCTAGCCATTTTCAGAAAGAAAAAAAAACTACTGGGCTGGTCTGTGGTAAACATAAAAGAAAAGACTGTCTAGACAGGCCAGAGTGTCCCGCACAGCCCAGTTAACACCCTGCTTCCGTCTCAAAAACAAATTAGATAAATGCCACTCCAATTATGGCGATTCATAAAAATGCCACTGCAATTTTTGCAAACTTTGAAAAACGCCACTGCAATTTGCAAACTTTGAAAAACGCCACTCCAGACTTCGAAAAATGCCACTAGAAATGGCATGAAATGGCATTTTTCAAAGTTTGAAAATTGCAGTGGCATTTCTCGGAAACACTAGATTTGGAGTGGCATTTACCAAATTAACCCAAAACAAAAATAACTGGGCGAGCTGCTTGGTCCCTGGTGTCAGCCGCTCGTTGTGCAATTCTCTCGTTTATTGACTGCGTTAACAATGGCATGAGACCCAGATGTCAGAAATCCATTAGGAGGTGCCATTTTTTATTGGCTTGAAATAAGGAGGCACTTGCTTGCATACTGCCATGACCTTGGCGGGTCCCTGCTATCATCCTCTCCACGTACAATCATCTCCTGATTGTGTACGCGTCAACTTGGTAGGCCCACAAGTCAGCCTCTAAACCCGTGGAGGACAAATACAACCCATTTAAAAAAATAACAACCCATTCCATACGTTCAAACGGAAAGTTCAACATTCAGAGCAAAGTAACAGGTCTGATCCACATATAGAGTATTGAACTTCCACGTTGACAACCATCATAGCCAAGTTAACTATCTACTGCCACTAATACTCTAGTAGCGTACAAGTACTAACTTACTCTTAGCTAACTAGACGATGCTGGCCGCCATCTGCGGTACACGCTAAACGCCGGCACCGGCGTCCTCCGCCTCGCCTCGGACTTGCCAGAGGTGCGATAGGGCGCGTTGCTCGCGCGCGTTGGCCCTTTCCATGCCGGCGTGGTCCACTAAAGCTTCGGCTTCTAAGCGAGAAACCCACTTGACGAGCTGGTAGTAAAAATCGGCATCGCGAACGTGTGCGTGCCCGACAGCCACCAGGGCTATTTGCCGGGCACCAGCCTCCATGTAGTCGGCCCAGTTGCGGGCACTCTGCTCGCGACTCAGAGCGTCGGTGCGCTGCTGCTCCATGTCCTGCTGGCGGCGCAAATCGGCGATACGCTGCTCCTCCGCCAGGCGGTCGCGCTCCAACAAATCCTGCTCCTCTGCCAGGCGGTCGCGCTCCAACAAGTCCTCGATCTCCGCATTGCCATCTAAAGATAGATAGAATGCATCCTCCCTCCGTCTGCCTTCCAGTGAAAAACCGAACACTAGTTCCGGTGGTGACCGCCTCCGGCCTCGCCTACCGTGGACGGGCAGGGGCATGGCAGACGTGGTGAGGGCGAGGATAAGTGGCGAGCGACGTCAGGCCGGTAGGGGCTTATGAGGATATGGCGAGTTGAGTCACGGTGCCACCGGAGAAGGCCGGGAAACAATACTTATATGCGGAAGGTAGCGTGACGGTCATGGGAATTCAATGCATAAGCAGGCATGGCTTAGCGCGCCAGCTTGCCGTGGGAAACTAGAGAAACTAAAATTATGACTGTGTCGTCCCGTCCCGTCTGGGTCGCACGCCGGCATGACGGTCAAACGAGTGCACTCGAATCATCTTCCTCCTTGTCAATAATGATTCCACGGATTTAAAAAGCCTGCAAAAATTAAAGTGCATATTTTTTGCATCAGTTAGCTGCCTTAATTATGGCCGACTGCATGCAGGCACTCAGAATCGCTCGCAGCCAGTACGTGGAGCAGCATGCAACGAGTCACAACTGAGGGCACACATGCAGCCACTTAAATCACTGGAATTAATTAGGCTTAAACTTCTGCATGCCATTAATTATTGCCATGTCTTGGTCTTGTTGCTGTGCTCACGGGACTAATAAACCCGGACGGAGGGAGTACCTTGGTTGGTGAGAGGTTTGAATTAAGCCTTGCAAACCGGAAAGGAGGCACTAGTACATGCGTGATCCACTATTTATTCATGTAGGATCGAGTAGGCTGTTTCTTGAATTGAGCCCTGCAAACTGGAAAGGAGGTAGTATGTGCGTGATCCACTATTTATCCGTGTAGGATCGGGTAGGTAGGACAGTGTAGCTTGTCAGTTTCTTTAGAGGTAGGCATTTTTATTCAAAAAACCGCCACTTCGAATCTTGAGTTGCAAATAAAACTGCCTGAAGCGCATTAGTAGGCTAGCTAGTGATTGATCAGTAACTTGTAAACACTGAGCGGACAGAAATAAGTAACTGTTAATGCATCTCAATGATTCACAGATCATATACAAATATGTAGCTCCAAAAGCAAAGATCAGCCACTTCGGATCTTGCGTCGCAACTAAAACCAACTAGTACGATTCCCATACATAAGATCAACATGTTAATGCATCTCAATGATTCACAGATCATATACAAATATGTAGCTCCAAAAGCAAAGATCTAGAAAAAACATCTGTTCTTCCTACTAACATGGATGCTTCTCTTGGCCAACATTCAGTACAGACTGAAAGACAAATTTGTTTGTGAAGTCTACAATTCCTCTTGCAAACGTAAGTGGTTTCACCAACAGCTGGAACCATGAGAATGAACCACACATGATGGAGGAACATCCACTGCAATATGATTTGGTCTTCTCTCGATCACACGGCGAGACTATTTTCGGAATACAAACTTTAACTTAGGCAAAATGATGCCCATTGTATAATCAGACCAAAGCAATGAAGCACCTAGTGTTGGCCAATAAATAGTACAGTACTACTTTTCTGCAGTCCATGAAGTGACTATCCAATCTTTCTGTGTCTATTTTCAAATGGCACTGCATGCAGTGACTATACTATTCTCTTGTGCAGTTCAACCAAAATTGCGGTCACTTTGTTTGTTTGCCAAATAGCAACGGGCAGACATCTCTGTCTGCACAAATATCAAGCAGCTAGTAAACATATACCACACCTTGTATTTTCGGTTTAAACATGTCTCTTCCGCTTAGCATCTGTCATGTTCTGCACTGGACAATTTGATACAGTTATGTTTTGCCCTGGACAATTTCATACTGAATTGATTTGCTGGTTCAGAGCAGAAATATAGCGCCTATTCTTCATCAGACCAAGGATATCCATGTTCGCAGTGATGGAAGAGGTGAAATCGATACAACCGAAATTGAGCATCCAATCATTGAATCCATGTCCTGCACCTCCAATGTAGGTCCACCCTGCCAATAAATTCACATGCAAACCACTAGTATTACTATCTAATGACAGTACAAAAAGAGTAGCAAGATAGTAGAAAACCATGTACCTTCGTAATGAACAGCTCATAGTGCCACCAATTGGATATAATGGTTTGGAAGAAAACATGCTCCTAATGTTGAACCAGTTGGACTTTTTGTGCAGTTCCACTAAAATCGAGCATCCCTGTTTGCATAGATATTGAAGGTGTGATTACTGTAAAAACGACACTAGTTGAAGCATAGACTCACAAATATAAGTATTCCAATTTCTTAATGGAAAAGGTAGCAAGACTGTTTCTAACCACCTGTTTGAAGGAATAAATAAGGCAACAACGGCTGATGTTAGAAAGGCATATATAGTTCTTTTTGAAAGAATGATCGACTCCTGACCTTTCCTCTTCTTTTAAGCATATTTTGTGCAGCTCAACTAAAATAAAATGCCATCACCGCCTTCACAATTCAGTGACACTGTACAAAAGGGAATGACTTAACATTACATCATGATGTCAGGTATGTAGTCGACATGCATTAGAGACAAACATACATACCTCCTCTGATAACATAATGAACATTAATTTTAACTTACCGGATAATTTGAGTGAATTCTACACCCTCTGTTCCTTAATATAAAACGTTTTCGCGGTTCAATTAAAAGTACCCAAACGTCTAGTATTTAGAAAAACAGGTAGTAGTTTTCTTGAGCACATATCTGGGAAAGCTTGCCACACTTTATTTATGTCCATACGCTAATTCAAGACCATTCGAATACTACAAATATACACTAATCCAGTGGATAGTGCAACAGTAGAGTAGTTAGTTTATTACAGGGTATAGTACAATGGTTTTACTGAACATGTTTCAATAAACTCTAGCACTGGAAGATTTCTATAAGAATTAACAATACAAAATGTAAAGGTAACAAGTTTCAACATTGGTATACTAGCTGTGCATGAGGATTAAACCAAATACAAAAGTCTGAAGGTAACTAGCATTATTAACTAATGACAGTATAAAAAATTGCAAACCATGTACCTGCAAGGTAAATATCATTTCGAACTCGTGGGGACCTTAAAAATTGCTATCCCAATCTTGATAATCGATCAAACATAAAAACTTGATCGAACGAATCAAGAGAACAGCCGGAGGAGGAGGTGCCCACTCTTGACCTTTCCTCTTGTCTTCATAATTTTTTGTGCAGTTTAACCAAAATAAAATGACATCAGCGCCTTGGAATTTTGGTGACATTGTACAAAAAGATTAACTTATCTCATGAAAGTGAGGTATGTAATCTATAAGCATTAACAGTGCAAAAATCTGAAGGTAGTAACAAGTTTCATCGTTGGTATACTGGCTGTGCAACAACATTAGAATGCCTTAGCTGAAAAATCTTTAATACATCCACAATCAACAGCTAACCCTAAAATAATCCAGTGACATTAAATGGCATTGCTTAAATTTATCGGTGGCATTAGACTGAGTGCGGCATTAGTTAAATGTGGCATCACTTTAGCAGTAGCATTGCTTGACTTGACTGCTGGCGTTATACTAACAGCAAAAAAGTGGCAATAAGAGCATGGGAGGCCCATTCGGACAGTGGGCGCACCAGTACGATGTACCTCCACGGACGCAGAGTGGTGAGGGAGGTATGGTTGCCCAGAGCAACAAATATCCAGGCAGCATATGTGGATTACGTCCCATTTTTGTTCTCTTTAGCCACCTTTTTCCTATGTGAGGACAACAAACCGATCGACCTGGTCATTCTCTATTGTGTTGTCATGCCTTTCTACCCTTCTTCAACCAAGAGACACGAGACTCGTTCCTTAGCTACTGATTTTCCCCTTTTCAACCTAGATGCGGGTTCGATGCCTACTCTCTTGGATAGTATAGTCTCCCTTCCTTTCCTTATTCAACCCAGACATGGATTAGTCTGCATGAAGTAGGGTTTACTTTAATAGTGCAAATTAAGGTTTTCGTCTGCGTGACCAGCAGAGCAGAGGATAGCAAATTGGGAAGATGGTGGAGTGGAAAAAGATCCACATGCAGCGACGTGGCAGATGGGGCAATGGAACAAGGGTATGGTTCGAAAAGAGGTAGCATACCTGAGGGTTGGCGGGAAGTGGCTTCGCTCGTGGTCGTCGTCCTCCGCACACACTACGACAACAAGCTTGGGGACAAAGGCCATCCCGCGTGGGCGCTAGGTCTGAGAGGACGCACTTGTCGTCAGTGCGTGACCTCGCTCGCCGACGACGAGTGCGTCAACACTGCATGTCCTTTTCTTCCCCGGCGCATCTGTGACCATCGGTGAGGAGGGAGAGAGAGGCCGTCTTTTTTAGATCTGGAGAGAGGGTGATAGTGTGAGAAGCAAGTGGGCAGCCCTTAGCAAGAAAGCGCTGAAGCTCAAGCTTATATATCTTTTTTATACTACTAGTACTAGAGGTGGAGTAGTGGTAGAGTAGTTTATATTTTCTCAGCATATAGTACTAGTTAGTCGTGCTTCAAAACTGAATGGCACACCATTAAAAAAATAAAGGTCGATAACTAATGCGGCAAACTTTAGAAATAATAATAATGCTGCACCTCGGGCCAACGCGGCCAGATCGCATTTTGCACGAGAAATTACACACCATGTTTCGTTGACATGTGGTCTCGTTCCAACATATCAGTGAGACGACAGTGAGTCCTTTTCTACTAGTATTTCTGAACAGACATGTAGGCCGGGGTGCCTCTTCATGTACCGTGGCAAACTGGCAACCGTCCACCGACTCTTCGCCTTTCCCTCTCAATTTGGAACTGCTGTCGCACGCTCTTCCTCCCTCCTCCATTTGCCTTCACCCTTCCTTCTGCCATTGTTCGATCGTCTTCTCCATGGAGGGAACTGGCCGAAAACGACCCTGTTATTCTTGCCCCGATCTGAAAGATGATGTGGTGGAGGAACTCATTTGATCGGTACGATGTCATCACCTCGGCTAGCATGGCAGGTTCGTTCAAGACCATTCTCGACTCAACTAATAACATCATTACAAGGAACCCAAGGGTCAAGGAGCGGTTTGATCTCCCCTATCTTCTTCGCCGTGACCCTGATGACTGGCGCGGGGACGATGGAGGCCTCGCCTTGTGCAAGTTGATGCCACTTGATAATGATACGTATGATGTTAAGATGCCATCGCTTGAGGGCAAGGCTTGGGCAGGTGCAAATGGAGATTGGGTTGTTTATATTGGGTGCAACTGCGAGTGGGAACTTGTGAATGTGTACACTCGTCACCGGGTTCCACTTCCAAAAATCTCAGCAGACTGCCCAGAGGTTGAGCACACCGGTATTCTACGCACGTTCAAATACGATCATGGTGACTGTCTTCTACGGAAGATAGCAATTTGTCGAGTTCCCAACCGCTCTTGGAATTACAAGAACTATGTAGTTGTTGCTATCTTCGACAAGCTTGTTGCCGTCCTTCGTGGTTCGACTGGATGGATATTCCTCAAAAATCAGTTTCTGTACACGGATGAGTACTGTGATGCAATTCAATACAAGGGTCTTGTGTTTTCTTCCACCACTCATGGCACTGTTTTTGCATGGGATCCTCGTAGTTTCGGTACGTTTGTCTTCCACCGTAATTATAATTGTTTCATCCACATGCATGCAGGTTAGAAAGTTTCCCTTTACTAATTAACCTTCTTCTTGTGTTTCCAAGGTCCTGTGAACATTCCACCACCTATACTTGAAAAATTTTATAACCAAGGGGGAGATGACGATGGTGATGATCACGAGCATGAGGACGAGCAGCGCCCATATACTCAGTGGCGCCTGGCAACTAATTCCGATGGATCACCTCTTCTTGTCCGTATACAACCCACTACTAATGTTACTACTAAGGAAGCAGGTGTTGTCTCCCATGGTCGCACTCTCCGGACCTATTCCAACACCCGTTGCATGGTATTCGGGATGGATACTAGTGTGCTAGCGCCAACACCTTCTCCCTGGTACAGAATTGATAGTCTTGGAGAAAACTCGCTCTTCCTTGGAAAAAACAATCCAATGATGGTGAAAGGCGATCCAACTGCTGTTGACATAACGTTACTACCATTTATGAGAAGCAACTGTATCTATACCTCGAACATTTCAATGGTTCCCTACCCTGGTACTGATATAGTAGGTCGCTTCAGCCTAGATGATCAATTATGCGTTGGTCTCGAGATCGACAATGGATGGCCCTTCCCAGAGAATCACGTGTGTTCAAAGCAAGCGTTTCCAACGCCACAGATTGATTAAGTTGAAGTTCATTTCATTGCTTGTTATTTGTTGGGTGATGAAAACTTTAGTATTTATAATGTATCCTCGTTGTGGATGTGGGTTGATGACCTGTTGTATGTAATAAAAAGATATGCCTGTGATAAACTTACTAAATTTATGAATGGCTTTCGAGTCGCTTCTCTGAGTGAGTGGTGCGACGAGGCAAAAAATATTTTATGAATACATAATTGTATGCGCATTGCAACAGGTTATCGGATGAGGCCAATCAACAATAGTAGTACACTATTTGTACTAGCTTCACATGCTTCGCACGTCGGGCGGGCGTTTTTACTGTAGCCATATGTTAATGTGTTCGCTGTACATAACCATCACCTCGAATCCTCGATACTACTTGTACTATATAAATAGTAGGAGTAGTAGGGTGGCATGGGCCAGAAAAAGCATTCACGTCCAAGAGTATGACGCACGCCACCAGCACGACATCCACCTGACACCATATTTCTTGGAGTCCATGCTAGAGCAATCTCTTCAACCTCGTCGTTTCTCTAACTCAGCCATCGCACGGCGGGCGAGGTGGGGGTTTGCCGATAGTCGGTTTCCTCAACTATGGTCCCACTTGTAAGGCCAACTCCAATGCATGACCCCAAATGGACCTCCGTTTTGCACGAACTCCAACGATAATTTTGACTATAAAAGCAAGACCAAAGAAAACAAGAACTACAAGAATACATTTTAGAAGATATCCAACTTCCATAACTGCTCCTGTAAGTTGGATTAGTGCCTTCTCGATGCATTCATTGTTGATCTCCGGAGGCTCGATCTTGCGTGCTTCTTTCTTCTTCGAGTGTAAAGAAGTAGATGTTGCTTCCTCGCATGTAGTCTCATGTCTAGCCTCTATTCTATCAATAAGTGCACTAGTCTCATCTCTAGCCTCTATGCTAGCTAAAAGTGCTAGAACATCTACTAAATTGCGCTCTATCAATATATCGATGTACTCTTCTTCCCAATACCAAAACTTGCATCCATTCTACACAATAAATTTTTTAAGTTAGCACAACTAGCCTAATCCGAGAGCACAACCGAAGATTTGGTCGGGTTCTTCCTCCTTTTGCCGACACGTGGGACATCCAGCATCCAGGTCGTGTCATGTAAGAAAATAGAGTGGTAGTTGAAGCCACGTGATGTGCATCTTGGGTTAAACTGTAAATAGAATCTTACTACTCTTGAGTAACTCCAAAAGCGGCCACCGAAGATCTTTATTGGATTTGTTTTTCATCACCAGCACATTGAGGTAAAAGATGTGCAGGTTCAGTGGGTCCTCTTGCGTTTTCACTGACATGTGGGACCACATATGAGCAAACAGACGATGGGCTCCGCGCGTCCGCTGGCTGGCCGAGAAAAGAGATAGAGGAGGGCTGAGCACGGAGTCCAGGAAATTTGTTGTACGTAACCGGCACTTCAATATAGGCTCGATATAGTGGGGTGGCATGGGCCATAACTAGCATTCACGTCTAGCAGTACGACACATGCCACCCACATGAGTTCCATCTGACACCAATTTTCTTGGAGTCTGTGCTACAACCATCTCTTCTCCCTCCTGTTTTCTCAGCCATCATGCGGTGGGCGGGGTGGGGGTTTGCCAGCAGTTGGTTTTCTCAACTGCGGTCCCACTTGTAAGTGAAAATGCAACACCGCACGCATTCCCCCTTGAGCGGCGTGCCGGACCAACCATGTGGGGGTGTGACGCGAACACGACATGCTTTTCCTTTTGAACTTGTAACTTGTAAAATTTGGTTCTGCTCCATGGCGCGACGGATAGATAGAAAATAACGATTTTCCCTAGAGTAATGAGAAGTTTGGTTCTGGTGCCGTTCATGCATGGAGTACGTATGAAAATTATGAAGTTGATGCAAAAGGTAAGATAATTACTAGTAGTACCATATACTACTACAAGGATTTGACGGAAAGATAAAAATACATACGGATCCATCAACGACATCCTCACACCCTAGTGCCCCGGGTCACCAACCGACGTGTGAGGAGCAGCGGCATTGGCGGCGAGCTCAACGTGCTTCTGAACAATGCCGTCCAAGGTTGCCCTGCAGTCCAAGAAGGCCAGCGTCCTATCGTCCTCCTCTTGCATGTAGTAGTCCTTATGGATGATTTGCGTGTAGACGTGGGTGATTATGTCGATGGTGTCTTACTGCGCCAGGCGCTGCACGACGAGCGCAACCTCGAGGTGGACATTCTCCGGCGCGACGGCGGGCAGTCGCAGGGCCACCAGTGTGTCGAAGAGGTTGTCACCATAGTGTCCATTGAGTGTGGTGGGCATCGCAGAGCCTAGGCGCGTCGGCTGGAGGCGTACGTCAAAGTCGTCCGCGAGCTTCTTGACGAAGGCGAACTTGTCGAGGAAACCGACGAGGACCTTGTCGAACAAGGAGACGAAGCTGTCGTCCAAGCGGCCCCTCACCCTGGCAGCCTCAAGCAATACCTGGAGACGTTCCTCGATGCCGGGCTGCAGGCCGGCATCGTGGACCATCTGGCACAGCCGGCTGATGCTCGCGCTCATTGCCTCCATGGGTCTAGCTTAGCTCCTAGTCAACTGATCTTGCGATTTGAGTGATTACTATTGCCCTTGGTTAGCGTGCGTAGGTGCTTAGGATTTCGTACTACTCCCTCCGTCTAGGTGTGTAAGTCAACTTGCGAAAACCAAATAATCCCAAAACACTTAGGCACGATGCATTAACTTCTACCTTGTTTCTTGTTTTTGACATATCAACTAATAAGAGATTTGGGGTGTGCATGCTTTTAATGACTTGAGACTACCAAACACGACATGCAGTGGTCAGTTCATTGCATGCAATGCTATTAATTAGCAAATAAACATAAAGTTCTCTCATTTCCCCCTCCTTGGTCACGGTGCACAACCTAAGATGACTTACTCACCTAGACGGAGGAAGTAGATTGGGCTGGCGGGGAGCCTTTATATGAGAAGTGCAGACTGCATTGAATTCACGTGCGTTTTGGCCATCTATTCCTTGGCCCTCTACTGCACCTGCCTTTGGCTGTATGATAGGTGGGCCAGCCACCCGTTGGGCCCATGTGTCATTCACCCAAAGGCAGTTGCATTAAGTCAATGAAGCTGCGTCCCCCTCCGTGCCGGTGCAGCATAGTCATCTCACCGGACCTCTAGTTGGGGCAAAACGAGAGAAGTTTGATGTTTACTGGTTTATTGGCCCCCTTTGCATTTTGCGCCAAGTTTTGACCTTTGATTTAACTAATAAAATGTTAATCCATGTAAACAAAAATGTTGTGTAAGTCACCTTACGAAAACCAAATAATCCCAAAACACTTAGGCATGGTACATTAACTCCCTCCTCCTTTCTTATTTCGTGACCTATCAACCAATGAGTGATGTGGGCCGTGCATGCTTTCAATGACTTGAGACTACCAAACATGACATGCAGTGTTTAGTTCATCGCATGTAATCCTATTAATTAGCAAAAAGACATTAAGTTCTCTCGCCAATAGGAATAAAACAATACACCATGTATTTATTTACAGAGGGAGTAGTACTTTTTTGTGACATGCATTACTAGATATTGCTAGTCAAATACTAAAATCCAGATGGACGTGGTAGTACTCCTAAATCCTGACGGTGGTGCTAATAGTACTAGTAGTAGTACTACCAATATAGTAGGAGCACTAGCACTGTACTACCCGTTGGTCAAATTATTACGTGCTGCTCCTCACAGTGAAGTGACAAGAACCTGCGCCGGAGATGACACTTGAGTATAGGCGCCGTGTTCGACATACCATAATCAGCCTCACCGTCTGTAGTCACTATCATCATGGCTGTACAGCTAGCCTACTTACAACTAGCCCTGTTCGACATAATTTCCCGTGTGTAAATGCCCGTGCATTGCATGGAACACCAAGATTGGGGGTGGACGGCGCCGGCAGCGGCCATCGCGCCATATTTTTCCATGACCTTCTAGATGTGGTGGGAGGAGATAAGGCTGATTGTGAGAGATAAGGAGTTGTTTGTAAATAGGGAACAAGTGCGGGCATATTTTTGCAAAAATGGAGAAGTTTGGTTTGTATGTGTCAGATCTAGATCCGACGGCTATTGGTGAAAGATGGGAGGCACAAAATCATCACCAAGTCAGGACCTGTTTGATTTGCAGGATTTTGAAAACGCAGGAATAGGACACGGCAATATTACAAGGTTCAAACTGATATTACAAATGTTAGGAGTAATGTTGCACCTATGAAGAGGGAATTATTAGGAAGTTTACGTAAGAACTTCCGTTACTTTAGGTGGATGCAACATTATCGTACAAACTAAAATCCACTGCACTGACAAGTCACTAATGGGCAAATAAGTTTTCGAGTCTCTGGCCACTTGATGTTTCAAAAACAAATTCAGCTTCTGCGGAGACTTTGTCATTTAGGCTTAGATGCTTGCGGTGATCAGCACGCCATTCATTGTTGTGCAAGAGAATGCCAAACCTCATTACCTTGAGCACACTTGCCTCCAGAACAAAGAACCTGGCCAATTTAATCTCAGATGTGCTGCCTCGGTAGTTGATCAAATCAATTTCTGTAAGATGGAGATCAAGGCATTCGATGAGATTGTTATAGTGCAACACATTTTTCACTTTTGGGTATTTTTTTATCTGCAAAAGAAGAGAACATATTAGAGCAGCTGGCTATATAAGATTGCCGTGTCATCAAGAGGTACCAATATCATTCACTCATACGATAGGGTTGGTTGGCTAGTGATATTTTTTCACCCCTCTCTCTCTCTCTCTCTCTCTCTCTCTTTCTGTTTCCTCTCATTTACCTACGAGCACGTGAAGATCTTGGGAATTTGTTGCCTTCCACTATGTGGCCGATACCATAATTCGCAAAAGTATGCCACATAATATGCATCAATGTCAAATCAAAAGATTTTGGCACTGCTCTCCCGATGTGAGAGAGTTGGCACCGCTGTGCACATAGACCCACATGTATAAACAAATCAATCAAACCAACTACACCAACATCTCACTCTCCCAAACAAGTGTTTTTTATTGCCTTAGTCCTCTCTCTCTCCCAGGCAAGTGTTTTTTCATTGCGTGAGTTAATTTGGCACCGGAGCAAAGTAGGTGATCCAGATTGGGGCACCAGGTGAGCAATGGAGGGGCATTGATGCCAAATGCATCACAAGTGAATTTGGCACGTGTTTTGGCCTACATAGCCAACTTTTGTAGTCCCTCCGTCCCAAAATTCTTGTCTTAAATTTGTCTAAATACTGATGTATCTAGTTACATTTTAGTGTTAGATACATCCATATCTAAACAAATGTAAGACAAGAATTTTTGTACGGAGGGAGTACTACCTCGTATTTAGTATACAATTTTGACCATAGATTTACCTAAGAAAATGCCAATGCATGTCACTAAAAATTACACCATTTGAAATTATGTTCAAATACGAATCCAATGATATAGTTCTTAGTGACATGCATTAACATTTTGTCAGTTAAATCTATGGTCAAATTTCAATACTACAAAATAGGAAGAGTAAACCAGGACGAAGGTAGTACTTGCTCTTAGGGTAACCATAGAGTTACTGGATTAGTCTAAGTTACTTTCCACTATGACTAGCCTAGGCTACTATAGTAGTATAACATAAAAACGATGCAGGTGATCATGTGAGAAAAAAAATACTAAAAACATTTCTTTCGGTGCAGTGCATAGATGCAGTTTTGAACACTACACTTGTCATCGTAATTTGGGAAAATTACAAAAAAATTAAGCTAAAGTTGTGATTAACGTTTACTAATAGGAAATAAGTTTCACCTTGATGAGTAGCTTCTCCGTGCACGGAAAGCATGTAAGGAATCCAACAACTTGATCCAGATTGGGGCCGATAGATTTTAGTGCCAAGATCTTCACTATGCGCATGGACTGGGTCAAGCTTGTGGGAATCATTTTCTGGAAGACGGTCGTAAGTACATCAAGAAATTTAAAAATGTGAATTTCAAGAAGACGGAGAAGAAGATGAGTGTTGTACCTGAACGATTACGGATCCAATAAAGAGTTCGGAGAATTTGGCAGACGAGTACACCAATGCTGTCAATTTTGGTGCGTCAATGACCCTGATTTTTGTTGGACCTTCTAGGTCCAACACAAGCAATCTCTCAAGGAAAGGCGCATTCTCAATGACCATAACATGGAACAGCTGGAGTGATCTCTTCCCAATTGATGTCTTGTTGCGGGGCCAGCAAGACACATAAACCCATCGAAGATTCGTCGAGATGATGTGGAGGCTAATGAACCCGTGGATCTGCTCAAGACGAAGGTACTTGAGCGCAGTACAGCTGCGGTGCAGGTGCTCCATAGCCTTCTCCGAGATGAAAATGTCGAAGAGGTCGAGCTGCTTGAGTTGAGGGAGAAGAAGGGCGAACGCGGCATTAATCTGGGGAAGATAGCAGGAGCTGAAGCGCGCGCGGCGCGGCATTGGCATGAGGTGGAGCACGGACGGCAGCAGAGAGCGACATTGTCCAGCTGCAAAACTGAGCTCTCGAGCTGATCTAGGGCGGAGGATAAGAACCACTCGTCGAACTTGAGTTAGACCTTGCAGTTGGTACTGAACATGCAGATGTCAAGGCGTCTGGCTGGCCCAGGGTGCGATGAAAGGATCTTGGAGACTGCAGCCATGCGTTTGCAATCCCCGTCGTAGAGGCAGCTGCCGACAGTGAGGTTAAGGGGGACACGGTGCTAGAGTGGGCACCACGGCCGGGAGAGCAGGGCGGTCCGCACGACATATTTGGTGGGGAGGAGGGCGATGATGACGAGCAGCATGTCATCGGGGAGACTGCTGATGAAGTCCAGGCTCGCCAGATGCGGTTTTGGCTCGAGCCGCTGGTACGTCCATTTTGCATCATGCTTTTATATTGATATTTATTGCATTATGGGTTGTTATTACACGTTATTTCACAATACTTATGGCTATTCTCTCTCATTTTACAAGGTTTATCATGAAGAGGGAGAATGCCGGCAGCTGGGATTCTGGGCTGGAAAACAAGCAAATATTGGAGACCTATTCTGCACAGCTCCAAAAGTCCTGAAACTCCACGAAAGTCATTTTTGGAATTAATGATATTTGTTGAGCGGAAGAAGTACACGAGGGGGCCCACACCCTGGCCACGAGGGTGGGGGGGGGGGCGCCCACCCCTACTGGGCGCGCCCCTGCCTCGTGGGCCCCCTGGTGGCCCTCCGGTGCCCATCTTCTGCTATATGAAGTCTTCTACCGTGGAAAAAAAATCATAAGCAAGCTTATGGGAGGAAACTCCGCCGCCACGAGGCGGAACCTTGGCGGAACCAATCTAGGGCTCTGGCGGAGTTGTTCTGCTGGGGAAACATCCCTCCGGGAGGGGGAAATCATCACCATCGCCATCACCAATGATCCTCTCATTGGGAGGGGGTCAATCTCCATCAACATATTCACCAACACCATCTCCTCTCAAACCCTAGTTCATCTCTTGTATCCAATCTTTGTATCCAAACCTCAGATTGGTACCTGTGGGTTGCTAGTAGTGTTGATTACTCCTTGTAGTTGATGCTAGTTGGTTTATTTGGTGGAAGATCATATGTTCAGATCCTTAATGCATATTAATACCCCTCTTATTATTAACATGAATATGCTTAATGAGTATTTACGTTTGTACCTGAGGACATGGGAGAAGTCTTGCTATTAGTAGTCATGTGAATTTGGTATTCGCTCGATATTTTGATGAGATGTATGTTGTCTCTCCTCTAGTGGTGTTATGTGAACGTCGACTACATGACACTTTACCATTGTTTGGGCCTAGAGGAAGGCATTGGGAAGTAATAAGTAGATGATGGGTTGCTAGAGTGACATAAGCTTAAACCCTAGTTTATGCGTTGCTTCATAAGGGGCTGATTTGGATCCACATGTTTCGTGCTATTTGTAGGTTTACCTTAATACTTCTTTTTGTAGTTGCGGATGCTTGCAATAGGGGTTAATCATAACTGGGATTCTTGTCCAAGAAAGGGCCGTACCCAAGCACCGGTCCACCCACATATCAAATTATGAAAGTAACAAATGTGAATCATATGAGCTGATGAAAACTAGCTTGACGATAATTCCCATGTGTCCTCGGGAACGCTTTTCTGATTATAAGGAATTGTCCAGGCTTGTCCTTTGCTAGAAAAAGGATTGGGCCACCTTGCTGCACCTTATTTACTTTCATTGCTTGTTACCCATTACAAATTATCCTATCACAAAACTATCTATTACCTACAATTTCAGTGCCTGCAGAGAATACCTTACTGAAAACCGCTTTCATTTCCTTCTGCTCCTCGTTGGGTTCGACACTCTTACTTATCGAAAGGACTACGATAGATCCCCTATACTTGTGGGTCATCAAGACTATTTTCTGGCGCTGTTGCCGGGGAGTGAAGCGCCTTTGGTGAGTGGAACTTGGTAAGGAAACATTTATATAGTGTGCTGAAATTTTCTGTCACTTGTTACTATGGAAACTAATCCTGTGAGGGGCTTGTTTGGGCTATCTTCACCCCGACCAGTAGAGCAAAGAGTTGCTCCTCAACCTACTGAACCTACTAAAAATGTTTACTTTGAAATCCCTTCGGGTATGGTAGAGAAACTGCTAGCTAATCCCTTTGCAGGAGATGGAACATTGCATCCCGATTTACACCTTATCTATGTGGATGAACTTTGTGGATTATTTAAGCTTGCAGGTATGCCTGATGATGTTGTTAAGAGGAAGGTGTTCCCTTTGTCTTTGAAGGGAGATGCATTGACATGGTATAGGCTATGTGATGATACGGGATCTTGGGACTATAAACAATTGAAGCTGGAATTTCACCAGAAGTTCTATCCTATGCATCTTGTTCATCGTGATCATAATTATATATATAATTTTCGGCCTCGCGAAGGAGAAAGCTCGCTCAAGCTTGGGGGAGGCTTAAGTCAATGTTATATTCATGCCCCAATCATGAGCTCTCAAGAGAAATAATTATTCAAAAAAATTTATGCTCGGCTTTCTCTCAATCATCGCACCATAGTCGATACTTCTTGTGATGGTTCTTATATGCTGAAGACTATTGAATTCAAGTGGGACTTATTGGAAAGAATTAAATGCAACTCTGAAGATTGGGGTTCCGACGATGGTAAGGAGTCGGGTATGACACCTAAGTTTGATTGTGTTAAATCTTTTATGGATACCGATGCTTTTCGTGGATTTAGCGCTAAATATGGACTTGACTCCGAGATAGTAGCTTCTTTCTATGAATCTTTTGCTACTCATGTTGATCTCCCTAAGGAGAAGTGGTTTAAATATAATCCTCCCACTGAAGTAAAAGTAGTTGCACCTATTACAGTTGAATAAAATATTATCACTTATAATGATCCTATTGTTCCTACTACTTATGTTGAGAAACCAGCTCTCCCTGTTAGGATAAAGGATCATGCTAAAGCTTCAACTGTTGTTCGTAAGAGTAATACTAGAACATATACACCTCCTGAGCAAATTAAAGTTGAACCTAGTATAGCTATGGTTAAAGATCTCTTGGCTGATAATATTGATGGGCATGTTATTTACTTCTATGAGGAAGCTACTAATTGGTAGACCCGATGCTAAGATACATCAACCTGTCGTAGGCATGCCTGTTATTTCTGTTAAAATAGGAGATCGTTGCTATCATGGTTTATGTGATATGGGTGCTAGTGCTAGTGCAATACCTATTTCCTTATATCAAGAAATTATGTATGATATTGCACCAGCTGAAATAGAAGATATTGACGTTACTATTAAGCTTGCAAATAGAGATACTATTTCACCAATAGGGATTGTTAGAGACGTTGAAGTCATGTGTGGGAAAGCTAAATATCCTGCTGATTTTCTTGTTCTTGGTTCCCCACAAGATAGCTTTTGTCCCATTATATTTGGTAGACCCTTCTTGAATTGTGGCACCCCGGCTCAGAGCAACCAGTTTACCATGCATTGCCAGCCCAGAGACCTTGTCTTCTGGCAACACACAACATCTTGGTACAGAAAACAACCGCTTTATTGATTCTAGCGGAATAGAGTTTACATTACAACAGTTGTCGAGGCCAAGCGGCACACACTGTGTGGCTTAACAATATGTACATTATTTAGTGAACATAAAGGGGCCTCGATCATGACAACTACGCGGCAGTGGAACAACATCGTAGCAGAACTCCATAACACAGGGACACCGATGTGGACATGCTCTAGACTCGGAAAACACTCCTTTCCAATGGAACTTTCCTGAAATCTGGCATGACACGCCAGGTCAGTACATTGAATGTACTTGCAAGCTCACAACAAGCATAAACATAATGAAAAACAATATCATGATAATTAACCAATTCATAATCATGCAACAATATATCAACATGCCGTGATCATGCTCTTGTGATAAAAGTCCCTCGGACTGGCTTACCAAATGTGATCGCTCCTGGATCACAAGCGTACCAGCCTAGAGACATCTTGTGATCCTTCCAGCGATCACAACCACGACCAATATTTGGTCTCCAAGCGTGATCCTTACGGTGATCACAACCACGACCACTATTTGGTCTCAAACTGTGATCCTTACGGCGATCACAACCATGACCAACATCTGGTCCAAATCAACACGATGGCCTTCCTGCCACCAACAACAGTGCCGCCACCAACAATAGGGCAAGATTCATAACTTAGTGTGCAAGATTTATTAACTGTTGACCCATGGTGTGACCTACTTTCGAGCGTGTACTTAACTGTTGACTCGGCTATCGATAGATTAATACACTCTGCAGAGGTAGCGCACTGGACCCACACCATGGAACCCATGGCCTCGCACTCCCATTCGGGTGGACCAAAGGCATTCTGATGAAACCCCTCCATTGCCATGACACTCTCCCGGCCACTCCGACTCACTCCCCATCGGGCTAGTCCTGGGTGGCCCCATGTCTACCAAAGACACAACGACCACCGTCATGGCCAAACATAAACGATCCCACACAGGGACCTGGTACCATAAACTCAACAACGGGCACACAAGGTTATGTCTGCTTACCGGGCCGGGGTACCGCACACCCATAACCTTCCCTAGTTGGAGGCACCGACCAGAGGCATGACAATGGAACGAATAAAGGCCGTCCCATACCGACAAATGTGGTTGCACTGGGAAAAACTCGATTCAGCAGCACCATGACCCGGTCAACAATGTATTCAAGTTGAGTTATTATCAGGTTCAACTTAAAGTGAAAATAACCGGCATCATAATGCCATGACATGCAACATATGCATCACATATCAACAGAAATGACTGAGTCAACTATATCCACACTGAGCATTAACAACTCATGACACTTCTCTGGTTAAGATCAAACTTCACTTCAAACAGAATCTTTTCTAGCAAATTTATCATTTTTACTCATGCAAGAAAATAACTCCACTATTTATTTATATCCATAACCATATTATCCTTTCATCACCCAAAACTAAATCCTTGTTAGTTTACCAACTAAGTTCACTTCAAACTTTCTGTAAATCAAGCATATTCACTTTAACAAGCATATAATAGAATATAATTAACATAATAATAATTTAAATGCATGGATAATCATTTTGTTCAAGTAGAAAGTCACAAATATTTTAATGGCATCATGAAAATGTTGCTGTGGCTTGCCTTAGTGCAGATGAGGTTCACAAGCCTCCTGGTGATCCTCAAGACAAGCCTGACCTTCTGAAAATATTTAAAAACACAAAAAGAAATCATCAAGAAACCTTCTGAAATTCACCAGAAAATCTAGACAACAGGGAAAAATCCCATCTTTAGTGAGCTGCTAGATTTTTGGACAAAGAACACAGTGCAAAAAGAATCAATTCATTTGGACTTATGGATAAAAAGTTTTGCCCGTTTGAAGTTCTCTGGATATAATAAAAATTTGAATTTAAATAAACATACTGAGGGGGGGGTGACGTCGAAGGTGTAAAGCCCCGGGACGCCACCACTCGTACCACTTCGCGCACATACAGAGTGGCTGACTAGCGGGCCCCGCTAGTCAGGTGAGGTGGAGGGGGAGAGGTAACCAGAGAGCGGCGAGGCTTCGCCGGAGCGCGCGCCGACAGTGAGGGCTCCTTGGCCAAAACGAGAGGGAGGGATCAAGAGAGGAGAGGAAGGCGCACCTGCCTGTACCCGTAGAATGGCTAGGGGTGGTCGGACGGCGCTGGAATCAGCCTCTCCACCGGAGGCAGAGAGCAGAGGTCGCCGGAGACGAAGACGAGGGCGACTAGGGGTGACTCCAGGGGCTCCAACCGGGCGGAACGACACCACCAGAGAGTGGCAGAGGCCCTGGAAAGTTAAATATCCTACTGATTTTCTTGTTCTTGGTTCCTCACAAGATAGCTTTTGTCCCATTATATTTGGTAGACCCTTCTTGAATAATGTTAATGCTAGGATAGATTGCGAAAAGGATGTTGTTACAATTGGCTTGGGAGATATGAAACATGAGTTTAATTTTGCTAAGTTTCATAGACAACCCCATGATAAAGAATGGCCTAGTTAGGATGAAATTATTGGTCTTGCTTCTATTGCCGTGCCTTCTACTGATCCTTTAGAACAATGTTTGCTAGACCATGAAAATGATATGTTTATGAATGAAAGAAGGGAAATAGATGGGCAAGCTTGGCAAGGAAAATATGGACCTCAAGCAACAAGTCAAGAAGCTCGAGGAGGAGAATCGTATCCTGAGGGGCATCATCGCTAAGAAGATCACATCACCAACTCTTAAGAAGGAGACATAATCATATGGGTATGGGCACTCCCCTTGGCAACTGCCAAGCTTGGGGGAGGTGCCCCGGTATCGTATCACCATGACACTCCTATCTTTACCGTTTTTATTAGTTCGATCCTTTTGGTAATATCTAGATCTAGTAGAATAAAGTTTGGCATGAATTAGTTTTTGAGTTTTGCTTTGTGATCCCTCTATGTAATCGAGTCCGTGAGCTATATAATAAAGATTAGTGTTGAGTCAAGGGCTTTGCTATCTTGCCATGATCTTAAGTACATGAAAGAATAAAAAGAATAAAAGAGTTCATATTGATCTCGTGGATAGTAATGACTTCACACATAAAGAGTATGAGGCATAAAAGTTGTTGAGAGTTGGCAAACGTAGTTTTGGTCATCGTTGCAATTAATAGGAAGTAATAAAGAAAGAGAGGTTTTCACATATAAATATACTATCTTGGACATCTTTTATGAGTGTGAGCACTCATTAAAGTATGACATGCTAAAGAGTTGACATTTGAAGACAACGTAATGGGCTATGTGATGACCCACAAGTGTAGGGGATCTATCGTAGTCCTTTCGATAAGTAAGTGTGTCGAACCCAACGAGGAGCAGAAGGAAATGATAAGCGGTTTTCAGTAAGGTTTTCTCTGCAAGCACTGAAATAGTAGGTGATAGATAGTTTTGTGATAGGATAAATAGTAACGAGCAAAAAGTAAATAAAGTAAATAAAGTGAAGCAAGGTGGCCCAATCCTTTATGTAGCAAAGGATAAGCCTGGACAAATTCTAGTAATGAGGAAATAGCTCCCGAGGACACATTGGGAATTATCGTCAAGCTAGTTTTCATCACGCTCATATGATTCGCGTTCGGTACTTTGATAATTTGATATGTGGGTGGAACGACACTTGGGTACTGCCCTAACTTGGACAAGCATCCCACTTATGATTAACCCCTATTGCAAGCATCCGCAACTACAAAAAGGAGTATTAAGGTAAACCTAACCACAACATTAAACATATGGGCCCATATGAACCCCTAACGAAGCAACGCATAAACTAGGGTTTAAGCTTCTGTCACTCTAGCAACCCATCATCTACTTATTACTTCCCTATGCCTTCCTCTAGGCCCAAATAATGGAGAAGTGTCATGTAGTCGACGTTCACATAACACCACTAGAGGAAAGACAACATACATCTCATCAAAATATCGAACGAATACCAAATTCACATGACTACTAATAGCAAGACTTCACCCATGTCCTCAGGAACTAAAGTAACTACTCACAAAGTATAATCATGTTCATAATCAGAGGTGTAATAATATGCATTAAGGATCTGAACATATGATCTTCCACCAAGTAAACCAATAAGTATCAACTACAAGGAGTAATCAACACTACTAGCAACCCACAGGTACCAATTTGTGGTTTTGGATACAAGGGATGAACTAGGGTTTGAGAGGAGATGGTGCTGGTGAAGATGTTGATGGAGATTGACCCCCTCCCAATGAGAGGATCGTTGGTGATGACGTTGGTGATGATTTCCCCCTTCCGGAGGGAAGTGTCCCCGGCAGAACAGCTCCGCCAGAGCCCTAGATTGATTCCGCCAAGGTTCCGCCTCGTGGCGGCGGAGTTTCGTCCCGTAAGCTTGCCCACGATTTTTTCCAGGGTAAAAGCGATGATATAGCAGAAGATGGACGCCGGAGGCCCACCAGGGGGCCCAGGAGACAGGGGGCGCGCCTTATGGGGGGGGGGCCCTGTCTCCTAGACTGGGTGTTATCCCCCTGGCCTATTTCTTTCGCTCATAAATTCTTAATAAATCCAAAAATTTGTTTCGTGGAGTTTCAGGACTTTTGGAGTTGTGCAGAATAGGTTTCCAATGTTTGCTCCTTTTCCAGCCAGAATTCCAGCTGCCGGCATTCCCCCTCTTCATGGTAAACCTTGGAAAATAAGAGAGAATAGCCATAAATATTGAGATATAAAGTGTAATGACAGCCCATAATGCAATAAATATTGATATAAAAGCATGATGCAAAATGGACGTATCAACTCCCCCAAGCTTAGACCTCGCTTGTCCTCAAGCGGAAACCGAGATCGAGAAATATGTCCACATGTTTAGAGATAGAGGTGTCGATAAAAATAAAATACGGACATGAGTGCATCATGATCATTATAATAACAGTAACATATATAGATTTTGTCATATATTTCTTATGCTCAGGTAATAGGCAATTCACAATGTCAAGTATGGTTCATAAACTTCATTGGGAACTAACAGACTATAATCTCAGTCATTGAAGTAATTGCAATTTATCGTAACATTAGAAAGAGTCAATAATAGAGTTTTTCAGCAAGGTCACGTACTCAACTATCTCGTAGTCTCCTATAATTGTTAACACTCACTCAATACTTGTGGTTATAGAGTTTCAGCCGGACACTGAGAAAGATAGGGGCTTATTGTGTTGTCTCCCAACGTATTCACCTTTAGGTGATGTCAACAATAATAGCCTATGCCAACTTACATCCAATTGGATATATGTATCATGATCTTTCAAACACGAGGAGCTTTCCAAAGGATAAAATGAAAAAGCGGGAAGGTGAGGATCACCTTGACTTAAGCATAAAGTAAAAACATAAAGGAAAAGATAGGCCCTTCGCAGAGGGAAGCAGAGGTTGTCATGCGCATTTAGGGTTGATGCACGAAATCTTAATGCAAAAGAACGTCACTTTATATTGCCCCTTGTATGTGGACCTTTATTATGCAATCCGTCTCTTTTATTACTTCCACAACAAGTTCGTACAAAGCTTATTTTCTCTGCACTAATAAGTCATACATATTTAGAGAGCAATTTTTATTGATTGCACCGATGACAACTTACTTGAAGGATCTTACTCAATCCATAGGTAGGTATGGTGGACTCTCATGGCAAAACTGGGTTTGAGGATATTTGGAAGCACAAGTAGTATCTCTACTTGGTGCAAGGAATTTTGGCTAGCAAGAGGGGGAAAGGCAAACTCAACATGTTTGGAAGGTCAATGACAATATACTTTAACTGAGACGTCGGAAAACATAAACCATTACGTTGTCTTCCTTGTCCAACATCAACTCTGTTAGCATGTCATACTTAATGAGTGCTTCACAATCATAAAAGATGTCCAAGATAATATATCTATATGTGAACCCCTCTTTCCTTATCACTTCTTATTAATTGCAACGATGACCAAGGCTACGTTCATCAACTCTCAACAATTTTTATGCCTCATACTTTCTATGTGTGAAGTTATCACTATCCATAAGATCAATATGAACTCTTTTGTTCTTTCTACTTTCTCAAGATCATAGCAACATAGAAAAGCCCTTGACTCAACAATAATCTTTATTATAGATAGCACACGGACTCGCTTACATAAAGAGATCACAAAGCAAAACTCAAAACTACTTGAAATCAAAACTTCAATCTACTAGATCAAGATACTACTAAAAGGATCGAACCAAATAAAGCGGTAAAGATAGGAGTGTGATGGTGATACGATACCGGGGCACCTCCCCCAAGCTTGGCAGTTTCCAAGGGGAGTGCCCATACCCATGTAATTATTTCTTTGGAGGTGGTGAAGTGGGATTGTTGCATTTTTCTTCTCTAGCTTGCGTCTGAGGCTAAAGTTTTCCTCCCTCAGGTCTTCATTCTCGAGCTAAAGTTTCATTATCTTTTTGCATAGTGCTGCCTTGCTATCCTGCAAAAAACGTGGTGGGATAGATTGGACCTTAGTGAGGCTTGACTTCTTGAACTCCAGATACATATCACCAGGTTGAGGTAGCGGATCATCCTCTTCATCGGAGCTTGTTTCCTCCTTCCTCTTAGGATCATAGTCTTCTTCTTCCTCTGTGGTCCAGCCATAATGTTCCACATCCCCATATACTTTTGGATTTACAATATAATCAGCCATGTAGCTATCTCCCTCCGAATCTTGGGACGACATCTTGTTCCAAATCTGCAACAGGAACAGCTCGAAACGAAAACAGAGGATATTCGCGTGATATGGTGGTCAAAACCTTCGGGAGTATATATAATGAATTTTTACCGACCAAAATACGTAACACACAAGAAAACGGAGTCCGGGAGGCACACGAGGTGCCCACGAGATAGGGGGGCACGCCCTCCAGGGGGGGGGGGGCGCCCTCCTCTCTCGTGGGAGCCCTCGTGTCCCTTTCGGACTACTTCTTTCTTCCTAAAATTCTTAAATAATCCAAAACTGATAAAAGTTGCCATTAGAGTTGTTTTGGAGTCGGTGTACTTACCGTACCACGTACCTATGCCTTTTTGGAGTCTGGAACATTCTGGAAAGTGTCTCTTATGTATTCCTCTGGGTTATGGTTTCGATAATATTAGTTTCAACATTGATAGGATTACATGAAATATAATGCTTAATTCTTTGACCATTAACCACCCGCGGATTTGTGCCTTCGAAGTTGTTAATTTTTATAGCACCGGAACGGTAGACTTCCTCGATAACGTAGGGAACTTCCCATTTTGAGAGAAGTTTTCTATCACGCCCAATATGTGACCCTATCCAAAAGGAACTCGAAGGACCCACCAAGGATAGACCCGCATATTGAAACACTTTTGCAAGGCGGATATCATTATATCAACATTACATAATAGATGGGGATACATACAAGAGGCATACAATGCCACACGAATACAACATCACAATACATAAGAGCATCATCCGGCTACGGATGAAACACAAACAGAAACTCAAACGACGTCCATCCTGCTAGCCCAGGCTGCCGACCTGGAACCTATCCACTGATCAAAGAAGAAGCAGAAGAAGAACTCAATGCAAGCAAGCATCGCTCTCGCGTCATGATCATGGCACAACCTGTACCTGCAACTGTTGTTGTAGTAATCTGTTAGCCACGAGGACTCAGCAATCCCATTACCATGGGTATCAAGACTAGCAAAGCTTAAAGGGAAAGGAAGGGGTAAAGTGGTGAGGCTGCAGCAGCGACTAAGCATATATGGTGGCTAACATACGCAAATAAGAGCGAGAAGAGAAGCAAAGGAACGGTCGTCAACTAGTAATGATCAAGAAGTGATCCTTAACTCCTACTTACGTCAAACATAACCCAGAAACCGTGTTCACTTCCCGGACTCCGCCGAGAAGAGACCATCACGGCTACACACTCGGTTGATGCGTTTTAATTCGGATCTGGTGTCAAGTTATCTACAACTGGACATTAACAAATTCCCATCTGCCTATAACCGCAGGCACGGCTTTCAAAAGATTATACCCTGCAGGGGTGTCCCAACTTATCCCATGACAAGCTCGCGATCAACGAAGGAATAGACCTTCTCCCAGGAAGACCCGATCAGACTCGGAATCCCGGTTTACAAGACATTTCGACAATGGTAAAACAAGACCAGCAAAGCCGCCCGCACCGACAAATCCCGATAGGAGCTGCACATATCTCGTTCTCAGGGCACACCGGATGAGCGAAGCGTACAGGAACCGACGTAACCCAAGTTGCCAAGGGATGGCCCCGCACGGTGCTCTAGTGCGGACCAACACTTAGACAAGCACTGGCCCGGGGGGGGGGGGCTAAAATAAAGATGACCCTCGGGTTGGCCGACCCAAGGGAAAGGTATAGGTGGTGGTGAGGCAAATGGTAAAACCAAGGTTGGGCCTTGCTGTAGGAGTTTTATTCAAAGCGAACTGTCAAGGGGGTCCCATAAATCACCCGACCGCATAAGGAACGCAAAATCCATGAACATAGCACCGGTATGACGGAAACTAGGGCGGCAATAGTGGAACAAAACACCTGGCAAAAGGCCAAGTCTTCCACCCTTTACCAAGTATATAGATGCATTAATAATATAAGAGATATTGTGATATCCCAACCAAAATCTTGTCCACCATGGAGCAATCTTCAACTTCACCTGCAACTAGCAACGCTATAAGAGGGGCTGAGCAAAAGCGGTAACATAGCCAAACAATGGTTTGCATAGGAAAGGTGTCAAAGTTTAGAGGTTCATGGCAATTTGGGAGGCTTGAGGAGCAAAAGATAGGTAACGCATCAAAGCGATAGAACGAAGCAACTAGCATAGCAATGATAGTAGTGAGATCCAGGGTAGCGGTCATCTTGCCTGAAATCCCGCCAGGAAGAAGAACGAGTCCATGAAGAAGACAAGCAGACGTAGTCGAACGAATCCTCACAACTCCGGAACGAAACCGAAATGGAGCTCAATACTACAAGTTAAGTGGAGCTCAATATGCAACGAGTTGCATATTGACGAAACACCACATCGAGTTATTTAGTTGATCTCGTTTAAGCTACCAAACAATATTAAATGTTGTTAAACATGGCAAGAGGTAAAGCATAAGAAAAACTACCTATCTAGACAAGTTTAAATGAGGCCGGAAACAACAAACAACAATTCCGGAAAATCCCCATATGCAAATTATGGTTTTGGTACTGTTCTGCCCTAAACACAATTTTAATGTTGTTAAACAGAAAAACAAAGTGCACCATGTTAAACTAGGCATTTTTCCACCCCATTTACATATAAAGTTTATTTAAAATGGAGCTATGGTTATTTAGTTATGAATTAAAGCATTTTAGCATGGCATTATGCAAATTAAACACAAAAAGCATGTTAAACATTTTTAACATAGATGAAAGTGGCATATTATTAATCTACACAATTTTCTGAGCATTTTACATGTTTAAATCATTTTAATCCGATGCACGGTTAATGAGATATTACATGCATGAACATGAGGGGTTTTCTGCAAAACTGTAATCTCTGGATAAATAACAAATTCGCAGACAGGGAAAAAAATACACAGCGGGCTGAAACTGGTTGGCCCAGTCGGCGGAAAAAACAGAGGGCACAGGGGTGCCTCACCCATGGGCTTGGCCCAGTCGGTGGAGGTGCTGGGCTTAGGCAGGCTGGATCTTGGCGGCGGCTCAGTCGAAGCGCTAGGCGAGCGCGTGGTCGCTGGAGCGGTTCGACGGGAAGCAGGGGAGGCAGCAGGCGCGGCGGTGCTGAGGACTCCGGCGGCGAGGCAGCAGCGGAGGGTGGTTCTGGCCGGCGACGAGGGACCACGGGAACCGGCCGGATCCGAGGCCAGGGCGGCGGAGATCGTCGCGGAGGGGCGGCGCCGCGGCCGTGGTGGTCAACGCGCAGGGGCGGGACGAGGTGCGGGGTTGCAGGGCCGAGACGGCACGGTGGCACGGGACTTGGGGGCGCCGGCGGCGGGATCCAGCCGACGGGACAGAGGGGCGCATGCGAGGCTCTCGTCGAGGCAGAGGTAGGAGGAGGCCGGGGCGATGCGACGGGCGCCGGCGACGAGGGCTCGGGGTCGAGGGGCTCCTCCCCTCGATCTAGATCGGGAGCGGGAGGCGCGGGGCGCTCGGGAGGGCGGCGGCGTGCGGGCTCCCTCCGGGCCCAGATGTGGCCTGGGGCGGGCCGCGGACGGGCTGGAGCGGGCCAGTGGCGGAGGAGGCTGAGGGGGAGGCGACGTTGCGCGCAGGGAGAGGTGGAGGGCGACGGCGCGGTGGTGGCTGACCTCTAGGGCAGCGCCAAGTGGCGGGAGGAGGCTGGGGGGCGCGGAAATGGAGGTGGGAGGTGGTGGCTGCAGGTTGGCGGCGCGGAAAACGAGGAGGAGGGAGGAGAAGGCAAAAAATGGCATGGGGAGGTGTTTAAATAGGCTAGGGGCTACGGTTAGGGGGTTTCTGCTTCGCTTTCGGACATCGGATCTCGATCCAACGGTCCTGGAGTGGAGAGGGTTAGATAGGTGGGCTAGTGGGCTGTGTGAGAGAGAGGCTTGGGCTGATAGGAGAGAGAGGAGAAATGCAGCCCGGCACGATTTCAGAGACCGAAACGTCCGACGAATGAACCGGCGACGGTGCCGCTATATATTTAACGGTTGGGCTATCAAATGGACTCCGAATGCGACGAAACTTGGCAGGCGACCTGTCTGCACTATAATAAGACCGCACGACAAGTTGCAACCCATTCTGAGAACATTTTTATGCCACTTATAAAATAATATTTCGGAGGTGCCGCGGGCGCGTGCGAGTGTGTCTCGACTCCGAACGGACAACGGAGAGAATCGGCGGAACCCAAACGGATGCAAGTTTTATGAAAACATATGGATGCGATGCACATGATGCTATGAGATGAGATGCCTGACATGAACAAAATGCAAAACAAAAGACAACAACCCAACCACGAAGGAAATATCATATCACATCTCCGGAAAAGGCAAGAGTTGGAGTTACGATTATGGAAAGTTGTATCCGGGGCGTTACAACACTCCACCAATACGAGAGGATCTCGTCCCGAGATCTAGGATGGCACCGGAGAGAAACGAAAGAGGAAGAGAAGAGGTAAACTAAGTTGCTTCTTTGACAAACGAGTGAAACCATGAACCTTGAGAGATTGAGCAAAATGAAGAAAGAAAACAACGAAGATGAACAAAGTTGAAAACACTCCGTTAGAAAAGAGGAACAAGGAACATTCGAGAACCTTGTAGGTTTAGTGATAAGATAGATATTGAAACCACTCCGGTTAAAACTAGATGGGGAAGGAATAAGATTGATATAATTTGGGCAGAACTCTGGTTGAACATGGAAGGAATAGAACATGAACTTGATAAGATGGGATGATACTTGATGAAATCAACAACACACTGCCTCCGGAAGTATTGAAAGAATGGCACAACGAGGAAGAAAGATTTCAGACAGCAATCCGGCTGAAAATAGAGGCAAAACTTGACAAGATGAAAAGAACTTGAAGAGATGACACAACACTCCGGTTAAATGGATAAGCAATAAAAGAACATGATCCTCACAATCGAGATGATGAGTGAAAAGAGCAACATCACAATGTCTCCGGAAGAAATAATAGAAGATAGACCGTTGGGATAAAGGGACGGAGAAGAAAATGACAACTTTTGCCACAAGTGAACTTGGAAAGCATCCTTGCAAAGAAGAATCGAACGGAGTTGTTGGAAAACCAACAACGAAACGAAAAGAATAAAATTGTAGTGGGCTTATGGAAACATCTCAAAATTATGAGGTGAAATTCTGCCACTAACGGAAACAATAGATTGGATTGAGGTCAACATGGAGATGACAACTCCTTTCGCCGAGAGGACAGGAGAAAAACTTGGATCATTGATAAGCACCACAATAGCAACATTCCCAATGGAAGGCTTTAGGTGAAATATAACCCAAGATAAATCCAACAAAGAGATTGATGGATTTAAAATACCTCATGATCGAAGATAAAAATGATGGTTTTTAAAATATCTCATTCTTGACAACATGTGAATCATGAAACACGAACTCAAATTGTCAAGAATGACATAACACCACGTCAAGAGATAAGGTAGAAGGAATTGCACTTCAAAATGCAAAAGAAGAATACTTGAACTCCTCAAAACAAGACATGTGTTGAGCACCATGTTTATTTTTTTTGAGTATAGCTTGGCAGATCTTAGCTCCGAGAGAAATCTTGAAGAACAAAATGAGAATGAAAGAAATCCTTGATGAACCATCATGTAGAGACTCCATGAAGAACTCCGGTAATAAAATCAAAGGATGATAACAAAGAAAGAGAAGTTGAGAACACAAGGTGAAGCCTTGCAATGATTTAGATGGAGCTTCGCGATGAGATAATGCGGAAAACTTCAAACTCCGGAAAAGAAAAGATGAAACATCTCGAACCGGGAAATGTGACATGATGAACAACTCCGGAAAGAAGAAACTAGATTACTTGGATGAAACAATAATAAGAATTACGTTATGCCTATCCTTCACCAATTTAAATTGATGACAAGCAATGGATTTGGCATACTACTTATTCTCGTAGAAGGATTAAGAGGGATATAGCGTAAACTTGAGAAGGTCTTCAACGAACCACCGGTGGAATTGAAGGAATGAATGGATTAAAATGATAACGAAGGAAGAGAAATCTTGAAGGAACCACCGTAAGAATTGAAAACGAACGAAGTAAAGATAAAGAAACACCGGGAAGAATTGGAAAACGAATGAATATACTTGAGGGGATTTAGATACAAGTGAACGAAGAGATCATGAACTGATTATAGGATATTTGAACGATGCATCGGAAGAATTCCAGAACGAGAGTTGAAAGCTTGAATGAATAATTATGAGGTGATGGGCTCCGGAGAATCAAACTGAAAAGGCGCCTGAGTTGCTCCGGATGGATGAAAAGAATTCTCACAATCGAAAACAATTATTAGAGGATGACATAAGCTAGAACTATGAATCTTCAAGAGAACGGACCAAGATTTAAGAGAAATCCTTCTTCGGTCTACAAATGTTGAGAATGATGATGAGAACCACCATGAATTGTTGAGATACTCCGGGAGAATGAAAAGCGAAGGGGGTTGAGCCAACAATGAAAAGAATTTGAAAGATCTTGGAGAAAGACATATGACTGTTGATAATTCATTCTTACGTCAAACTTCGAAAGGAATTTGGGAATTGCTCCGGGAAAATAAGAAGAGTCAGGTAAGATCCTGGGAAAAGACCTGTGGGTTAGGGCCCACTAAAAATACACCGTTGAACGATTTTAAAGAGAGGTTGCACCAGTTGAATTAAATAGCTTGAATGAGATAACAATCTCCAAATAGCTTGAACGGATTAAGAATGGAAACACAAATCTTCTGAGGTATCCTCAACACTCTGGAACAAATGAATAGCAAGAGGTGAGTGATTGAGAGGTGCACCGGCATGGGATAGCATTTGAAATGAGGAAAGGGATATGATCAACACCAAAAGCTTGAAATTAATCCACCGGAGAAGAATACGAGAATGAAGAATGATGAACTTGAAGCTCGTGAGCATCTTCACGAGGGATCACCGGATCAAAACATTGATTGAAAAGAGTGAAGTGACTTCACATGAATAAATGGCTACTTGATTAAGAAATCTGAGTCCTTGCAGAAAAAGGGTGGGAGGATGGGAAAACAAAGGCAACTTGAGGACGGATGAAACAAACACCGGTGAGAAAACTTAGAGATGATCTTGCGGATGTTGAAAATGATCGAATCCACTTGAAGAGAAGCACGCCGGTTGGAAAAGAATTAACATGACGACCTCGATGATCAAGAAGGATTATTATTCACATAGCAATATGAGAACACCATTTAGGGAAGGTATGGATCAACACTTGACTTTGAAGCAACTCGAATACCACAAAACAAAACAAATGATTTGGCTTGCAGAATAAGCCGAAACAAATACATATGATAGAGATTTACCCAATCCCATATCATGCATCTGTCGGAAAGATATTCTAGGAGCTACTTGAATTCCCACCTATAAAACTCCCGAAACTTTCTAGTTATGCAATCTGGTGTTGGGGATACAGGGGAAGCAATATATCTCACCCAAACTAACAATACCTACATCCAGGTATATCCATCCGTCAACACATAACCATGAAAACTCCAGAAATCGTGTACCTCAACCTTCGAAAAGCATCCGTTATATGAGTTATGGCAATACTCCCGAACTCCCCAGTACTGGGTGACGTCGAGGTTATCTCACCAACAACTGCATAAAAGAGATTTTTGATGTCGGCAAAACTCAGGTATTCCAAAACTGCAAGGATAAAATTGTGACGACAACACCTCGGAGCTCAACTCCCCGGGTCAATGCCACATAATAGACAGGAGGCACCAAGAACAATGTTCTCGTCACAAAACCATCGGAACGATTCCAAGATACCCGCGTGATCCTAAATTGTTTTAGTGAAATTTGAGGAGAGGAAAGACAAAACATCTACGTCAAGAGTCCTCAGCAAAGCGACGAAGGGGGCTGAGGAGTAAAAAGAATCCTACTCTCCGATATATATAATCCTAAGACTCAAAATAGTTTTCTTCTAGACTCAACAACGGCCAACAATCAAGGGGGCTCCTATGGTCGGTCGAGGCTCTGATACCAACTTGTCACGCCCAATATGCGACCCTATCCAAAAGGAACTCGAAGGCCCCACCAAGGATAGACCCGCATATTGAAACGCTTTTGCAAGGTGGATATCATTACATCAACATTACATAATAGATAGGGATACATACAAGAGGCATACAATGCCACACGAATACAACATCACAATACATAAGAGCATCATCCGGCTACGGATGAAACACAAACAGCAACTCAAACAACATCCACCCTGCTAGCCCAGGCTGCCGACCTGGAACCTATCCCCTGATCGAAGAAGAAGCAGAAGAAGAACTCAATGCAAGCAAGCATCGCTCTTGCATCATGATCATCGCACAACCTGTACCTGCAATTGTTGTTGTAGTAATCTGTGAGCCACGAGGACTCAGCAATCCCATTACCATGGGTATCAAGACTAGCAAAGCTTAAAGGGAAAGGAAGGGGTAAAGTGGTGAGGCTGCAGCAGCGACTAAGCATATATGGTGGCTAACATACGCAAATAAGAGCGAGAAGAGAAGCAAAGGAACGGTCGTCAACTAGTAATGATCAAGAAGTGATCCTTAACTCCTACTTACGTCAAACATAACCCAGAAACCGTGTTCACTTCCCGGACTCCGCCGAGAAGAGACCATCACGGCTACACACTCGGTTGATGCGTTTTAATTCGGATCTGGTGTCAAGTTATCTACAACCAGACATTAACAAATTCTCATCTGCCTATAACCGCAGGCACGACTTTCGAAAGATTATACCCTGCAGGGGTGTCCCAACTTATCCCATGACAAGCTCTCGTGATCAACGAAGGAATAGACCTTCTCCCAGGAAGACCCGATCAGACTCGGAATCCCGGTTTACAAGACATTTCGACAATGGTAAAACAAGACCAGCAAAGCCGCCCGATGCGCCGACAAATCCCAATAGGAGCTGCACATATCTCGTTCTCAGGGCACACCGGATGAGCGAAGTGTACAGGAACCGACGTAACCCAAGTTGCCAATGGATGTCCCCGCACGGTGCTCTAGTTCGGACCAACACTTAGACAAGCACTGGCCCGGGGGGGGGGGGGGGCTAAAATAAAGATGACCCTCGGGTTGGCCGACCCAAGGGAAAGGTATAGGTGGTGGTGAGGCAAATGGTAAAACCAAGGTTGGGCCTTGCTGGAGGAGTTTTATTCAAAGCAAACTGTCAAGGGGGTCCCATAAATCACCCGACCGCGTAAGGAACGCAAAATCCGGGAACATAACACCAGTATGACGGAAACTAGGGCGGCAAGAGTGGAACAAAACACCAGGCAAAAGGCCAAGTCTTCCACCCTTTACCAAGTATATAGATGCATTAATAATATAAGAGATATTGTGATATCCCAACCAAAATCCTGTCCACCATGGAGCAATCTTCAACTTCACCTGCAACTAGCAACGCTATAAGAGGGGCTGAGCAAAAGCGGTAACATAGCCAAACAATGGTTTGCATAGGAAAGGTGTCAAAGGTTAGAGGTTCATGGCAATTTGGGAGGCTTGAGGAGCAAAAGATAGGTAACGCAGCAAAGCGATAGAACGAAGCAACTAGCATAGCAATGATAGTAGTGAGATCCAGGGTAGCGGTCATCTTGCCTGAAATCCCGCTAGGAAGAAGAACGAGTCCATGAAGAAGACAAGCGGACGTAGTCGAACAAATCCTCACAACTCCGGAACGAAACTGAAGGCAACCCGGAAAGAAGCAAACAACATGGTAAACACACATCACATAAACAAGGCATGATGCACAATCAAGTATGATGCATGTCCGGTTTAATAAGACATGGCATGGCAAGTGCAACAAATAATACTACAAGTTAAGTGGAGCTCAATATGCAACGAGTTGCATATTGACGAAACACCACATCGAGTTATTTAGTTGATCTCGTTTAAGCTACCAAACAATATTAAATGTTGTTTAACATGGCAAGAGGTAAAGCATAAGAAAAACTACCTATCTAGACAAGTTTAAATGAGGCCGGAAACAACAAACAACAATTCCGGAAAATCCCCATATGCAAATTATGGGTTTGGTACTGTTCTGCCCTAAACACAATTTTAATGTTGTTAAACAGCAAAAAAACATGCACGATGTTAAACTAGGCATTTTTCCACCCCATTTACATATAAAGTATATTTAAAATGGAGCTACGGTTATTTAGTTATGAATTAAAGCATTTTAGCATGGTATTATGCAAAATAAACACAAACAACATGTTAAACATTTTTAACATGGATGAAAGTGGCATATTATTAATCTACACAATTTTCTGAGCATTTTACATGTTTAAATCATTTTAATCCGATGCACGGTTAATGAGATATTACATGCATGAACATGAGGGGTTTTCTGCAACACTGTAATCTCTGGATAAATAACAAATTCGCAGACAGGAAAAAAAATACACAGCGGGCTGAAACTGGTTGGCCCAATCGGCGGAAAAAAATAGAGGGCGCGGGGGTGCCTCACCCATGGGCTCGGCCCAGTCGGTGGAGGTGCTGGGCTTGGGCAGGCTGGATCTTGGCGGCGGCCCAGTCGAAGCGCTAGGCGAGCGCGTGGTCGCTGGAGCGGTTCGACGGGAAGCAGGGGAGGCAGTAGGCGCGGCGGCGCTGAGGACTCCGGCGGCGAGGCAGCAACGGAGGGTGGTTCTGGCCGGCGACGAGGGACCACGGGAACCGGCCGGATCCGAGGCCAGGGCGGCGGATCTCGTCGCGGAGGGGCGGCGCCGCGGCCGTGGTGGTCAACGCGCAGGGGCGGGACGAGGCGCGGGGTTGTAGGGCCGAGACGGCATGGTGGCACGGGACTTGGGGGCGCCGCCGGCGGGATCCAGTCGACGGGACAAAGGGGCGCAGGCAAGGCTCTCGTCGAGGCAGAGGAAGGAGGAGGCCGAGGCGATGCGACGGGCGCCGGCGACGAGGGCTCGGGGTCGAGGGGCTCCTCCCCTCGATCCAGATTGGGAGCGGGAGGCGCGGGGCGCTCGGGAGGGCGGCGGTGCGCGGGCTCCCTCCGGGCCCAGATCTGGCCCGGGGCGGGCCGCGGACGGGCTGGAGCGGGCCAACGGCGGAGGAGGCTGAGGGGGAGGCGATGTGGCACGCATGGAGAGGTGGAGGGCGACGGTGCGGTGGCGGCTGACCTCTAGGGCAGCGCCAAGTGGCGGGAGGAGGCTGGGGGGCGCGGAAATGGAGGTGGGAGGTGGTGGCTGCAGGTTGGGGGCGCGGAAAACGAGGAGGGAGGAGAAGGCCAAAAATGGCATGGGGAGGTGTTTAAATAGGCTAGGGGCTAGGGTTAGGGGGTTTCTGCTTCGTTTTCGGACATCGGATCTCGATCCAACGGTCCCAGAGCGGAGAGGGTTAGATAGGTGGGCTAGTGGGCTGTGTGAGCGAGAGGCTTGGGCTGATAGGAGAGAGAGGAGAAATGCAGCCCGGCACGATTTCGGAGACCGAAACGTCCGACGAATGAACCGGCGACGGTGCCGCTATATATTTAACGGTTGGGCTATCAAATGGACTCCGAATGCGATGAAACTTGGCAGGTGGCCTATCTACACTATAATAAGACCGCATGACAAGTTGCAACCCATTCCGAGAACATTTTTTTGCCACTTATAAAATAATATTTCGGAGGTGCCGCGGGCGCGTGCGAGTGTGTCTGGACTCCGAACGGACAATGGAGAGAATCGGCGGAACCCGAACGGATGCAAGTTTTATGAAAACATATGGATGCGATGCACATGATGCTATGAGATGAGATGCCTGACATGAACAAAATGCAAAACAAAAGACAACAACCCAACCGCGAAGGAAATATCATATCGCATCTCCGGAAAAGGCAAGAGTTGGAGTTACGAATATGGAAAGTTGTATCCGGGGCGTTACATTTTCGTGCAAAAAATCTTAAACGAGAGTTGAATAATAACACATAATCTCCTACGTTAAACTCACGCTTTTGTATCCTCTTATCATGCCAGCGTTTGACTTTTTCTTTGAAGAGCTTGGCATTCTCATATGCTTGGGTTCTCCATTCATCAAGTGAGCTAATATCAAACAACCTCTTCTCACCGGCAAGTTTGAAGTCATAATTGAGCTCTTTAATAGCCCAACATGCTTTATGTTCAAGTTCAAGAGGTAAATGACATGCTTTTCCATAAACCATCTTATATGGAGACATACCCATATGATTTTTGTATGCAGTCCTATAGGCCCATAATGCATCATCAAGTTTTTTGGACCAATTCTTTCTAGATCTATTCACAGTCTTTTGCAAAATTAATTTGAGCTCTCTATTGCTCAACTCTACTTGACCACTAGACTGCGGGTGATAAGGATATGCGATTCTATGATTGACATCATACTTAGCAAGCATCTTACAGAAAGCACCATGAATAAAGTGTGAACCACCATCAGTCATAAGATATCTGGGGACTCAAAACCTCGGAAAAATAACTTCTTTAAGCATTTTAATAGAAGTGTTATGACCAAAACTACTAGTTGGAATAGCTTCCACCCATTTAGTAACGTAATCAACAACAACTAAAATATGTGTATAACCATTGGAGGCAGGAAAAGGTCCCATATAATCAAATCCCCAAACATCAAACGGTTCAATAACAAGAGAATAATTCATAGGCATTTCTTGACGTCTACTAATGTTACCTATCCTTTGACATTCATCACAAGATAAGACAAACTTACGAGCATCTTTGAAGAGAGTAGGCCAATAAAAACCAGATTGTAGTACCTTGTGTGCAGTTCTATCTCCCGCGTGGTGTCCTCCATAAGATTCAGAGTGACACTTAATTAGGATTTGTTCCTGTTCAATCTCAGGCACACAACGTCTAATAACACCATCTACTCCTTTATAAAGGTGTGGATCATCCCAGAAGTAATATCTTAAATCATAAAAGAACTTTTTCTTTTGCTGGTATGTGAAACTAGGCGGTATATATTTAGCAACAATGTAATTAGCATAATCAGCATACCAAGGAGCAGTACGGGAAGCATTGAAAACCACTAATTGTTCATCAGGAAAACTATCATTAATAGGTAGTGGGTCATCAAGAACATTCTCTAACCTAGACAAGTTGTCTGCAACGGGGTTCTCAGCTCCCTTTCTATCAATAATATGCAAGTCAAATTCTTGGAGCAAGAGAACCCATCTAATGAGTCTAGGCTTAGCATCTTTCTTTTCCATAAGATATTTAATAGCAGCATGATCAGTGTGAATAGTAACTTTGGAATCAACAATATAAGGTCTAAACTTACCACATGCAAATACAACTGCTAAGAACTCTTTTTCAGTAGCAGCATAATTTCTCTGGGCAGAATCAAGAGTCTTGCTATCATACTGGATAACATTCAATTTCTTATCGGCTCTTTGCCCTAAAACAGCACCTACAGCATAATCACTAGCATCACACATAATTTCAAAAGGTAAATTCCAATCAGGTGGCTAAACAATAGGTGCTGTGATCAAAGCTTTCTTAAGTGTTTCAAATGCTTCTACACAATCATCATCAAAGACAAAAGGAATATCTTTTTGCAATAAATTAGTCAGAGGCCTAGAGATTTTAGAAAAGTCCTTAATGAACCTCATATAAAAACTGGCATGACCAAGAAAACTTCTTATACCTTTTATGTCCTTGGGGCATGGCATTTTTTCAATAGCATCAACTTTGGCTTTATCAACTTCGATACCTCCCTCTGAGATCTTGTGCCCCAAGACAATGCCTTCATTAACCATAAAGTGACACTTTTCCCAATTCAGGACGAGACTAGTGTTTTCGCATCTCTGCAAAACTCGATCAAGGTTGCTCAAACAATCATCAAAGGAGGATCCATAGATGGAGAAGGCATCCATGAATAGCTCACAAATCTTTTCACAAAAATCAGAAAATATAGCCATCATGCATCTTTGAATGGTAGCAGGTGCATTTCATAAACCAAAAGGCATACGTCTATAAGCAAAAGTACCAAAAGGGCAAGTAAAAGTAGTTTTAGATTGATCCTGCGCGGACACAGGTATTTGAGAGAATCCGGAATAACCATCTAGAAAGAAAAAATGTGTGTGCTTGGATAACCTTTCTAGCATTTGATCAATAAAAGGTAAAGGGTAATGATCTTTCTTAGTAGCTTTATTTAACTTACGAAAACCAGTTACCATCCTATAGCCTGTAATAATTCTTTGCGGGATCAATTCATCTTTATCATTAGGAACAACGGTGATACCTCCCTTTTTAGGGACACAATGGATAGGGCTTACCCATTCACTATCAGCAACGGGATAAATAATACCTGCCTCAAGGAGTTTTAGAATCTCCTTTCTTACCACTTCCTTAATTTTGGGGTTTAATCGTCTTTTAGGATCTCTAACTGGTTTGGCATCTTTCTCCACTGAAATTTTGTGTTGACATAATGTGGGACTAATGCCCTTAAGATCATCCAGAGTATATCCAATAGCAGCTCGGTGCTTCTTCAGAGTTTTCAATAATCTTTTTTCTTCTTTCTCTGAAAGGTTAGCACTAATAATAACAAGATATATTTCTTTTTCATCAAGATAAGCATACTTTAGATTATCAGGTAAGGGTTTGAGTTCGAACACGGGATCACCCTTCGGTGGAGGGGGATCCCCAAGAATTTCAACTGGAAGGTTATGTTTTAGCATAGGTTCTTGTTTAAGGAACACTTCGTCTATTTCTTCCCTTTCCTTCATAAACATATCATTTTCATGGTCTAACAAATATTGTTCTAATAGATCAGTTGGGGGAACAGCAATGGAAGCAAGACCAATAATTTCATCCTTACTAGGGGGTTCCCTTTCAATAGGTTGTCTACTAAACTTAGCGAAATTAAACTCATGAGACATACCATCTATGCCAACAGTGACAATATTCTTTTCACAATCAATCTTATCACTAGCAGTATTCAAGAAAGGTCTACCAAAAATAATGGGACAAAAATTATCTTGTGGGGAAGCAAGAACAAGGAAATCAGCAGGGTATTTAATCTTTCCACACAAGACTTCAACATCTATAACAATCCCAATAGGTTTAATGGTGTCCCTATTAGCAAGCTTAATAGTAACATCAATGTCTTCTAATTCAACAGGTGCAATATCGTGCATAATTTATTTATAAAGATCATAAGGTATCGCATTAGCACTAGCACCCATATCACATAAGCCATGATAACAATGATCTCCTATTCTAACAGAAATAACAGGCGTGCCTACAACAGGTCTACGGGTCTTAGTATCGGGTCTAGTAATATTAGCAGTTTCACCCACGAAAGAGATAACATGCCCATCTAAGTCTTCATCCAAGAGATCTTTAATCATAGCAATACCAGGTTCAACATTAATTTGCTCAGGAGGTGTATAAGTCCTGGTATTACTCTTACGAACAACAGTCGAAGCTTTAACATGATCTTTTATCCTAACAGGAAAAGGAGGTTTTTCGACATAAGCAGTAGGAATAATGGGATCACTATATGTAATAGTATTTTCTTCGACTGTAATAGGTGCAACTACTTTCACTTCAACAGGAGGATTATATTTAAACCACTTCTCTTTAGGGAGATCAACGTGAGTAGCAAAAGTTTCACAAAAAGTAGCTACTATCTCAGAGTCAAGTCCATACTTAGAGCTAAATCCACGGAAAGCATCGGTATCCATAAAAGATTTAACACAATCGAACTTAGGTGTTATACCTGACTCCTTACCATTGTCGGAACCCCAATCTTCGGAGTTGCATTTAATTCTTTCCAATAAGTCCCATTTGAAATCAATAGTCTTCAGCATATAGGAACCAACACAGGAAGTATCGAGCAGGTTGCGATTATCAAGAGAAAGCCAAGCATAAAAATTCTGAATAATCATTTCCCGAGAGAGCTCATGATTGGGGCATGAATATAACATGGATTTAAGCCTCCCCCAAGCTTGAGCGATGCTTTCTCCTTCGCGAGGCCAGAAATTATATATGTAATTACGATCACGATGAACAAGATGCATAGGGTAGAACTTCTAGTGAAATTCCAACTTCAATCGCTTATAATTCCAAAATCTTGTATCATCACATAGCCTATACCATGTCATTGCATCTCCCTTCAAAGATAAAGGGAAGACCTTCCTTTTGACAACATCATCGGGGATACCTGCAAGCTTAAATAATCCACAAACTTCATCCACAAAGATAAGGTGTAAATCGGGATGCAATGTTCCGTCTCCTACAAAAGGATTAGCTAGCAGTTTTTCTATCATACCCGAAGGAATCTCAAAGTGAATATTTTCATAAGGTTCAGTAGGTTGAGGAGCATCTCTTTGCTCTTCTGGTTGGGGTGAAGATACCCCGAACAAGCCCTTCAAAGGGTTAGTTTCCATAGTGACAAGTAACAGAAAATGTCAGCACACTAAATAAATGTTTACTTACCAAGTTCCACTCACCAAAAGCGCTACACTCCCCGACAACGGAGCCAGAAAAGAGCCTTGATGACCCACAAGTGTAGGGGATCTATTGTAGTCCTTTCGATAAGTAAGAGTGTCGAAACTAACGAGGAGCAGAAGGAAATGATAAGCGGTTTTCAGTAAGGTTTTCTCTGCAAGCACTGAAATAGTAGGTGATAGATAGTTTTGTGATAGGATAAATACTAACGAGCAAAAAGTAAATAAAGTAAATAAAGTGCAGCAAGGTGGCCCAATCCTTTATGTAGCAAAGGATAAGCCTGGACAAATTCTAGTAATGAGGAAAGAGCTCCCGAGGACACATTGGGAATTATCGTCAAGCTAGTTTTCATCACGCTCATATGATTCGCGTTCGGTACTTTGATAATTTGATATGTGGGTGCACCGGCACTTGGGTACTGCCCTAACTTGGAAAAGCATCCCACTTATGATTAACCCCTATTGCAAGCATCCGCAACTACAAAAAGGAGTATTAAGGTAAACCTAACCACAGCATTAAACATATGGGCCCATATGAATCCCTAACGAAGCAACGCATAAACTAGGGTTTAAGCTTCTATGACTCTAGCAACCCATCATCTACTTATTACTTCCCTATGCCTTCCTCTAGGCCCAAATAATGGTGAAGTGTCATGTAGTCGATGTTCACATAACACCACTAGAGGAAAGACAACATACATCTCATCAAAAAGTCGAACGAATACCAAATTCACATGACTACTAATAGCAAGACTTCACCCATGTCCTCAGGAACTAAAGTAACTACTCACAAAGTATAATCATGTTCATAATCATAGGTGTAATAATATGCATTAAGGATCTGAACATATGATCTTCCACCAAGTAAACCAATAAGTATCAACTACAAGGAGTAATCAACACTACTAGCAACCCACAGGTACCAATTTGTGGTTTTGGATACAAGATTGGATACAAGAGATGAACTAGGGTTTGAGAGGAGATGGTGCTGGTGAAGATGTTGATGGAGATTGACCCCCCCCCCCCGACGAGAGGATCATTGGTGATGATGTTGGTGATGATTTCCCCCTCCCGGAGGGAAATGTCCCCGGCAGAATAGCTCCGCCAGATCCCTAGATTGATTCCGGCAAGGTTCTGCCTCGTGGCGGCGGAGTTTCGTCCCGTAAGCTTGCCCATGATTTTTTCCAGGGTAAAAGCGATGATATAGCAGAAGATGGACGTTGGAGGCCCACCAGGGGGCCCAGGAGATAGGGGGGCGCCCTATGGGGGGGCACCCCCTGTCTCCTGGATAGGGTGTGGCCCCCCTGGCCTATTTCTTTCGCTCATAAATTCTTAATAAATCCAAAAAGTTGTTTCGTGGAGTTTCAGGACTTTTGGAGTTGTGCAGAATAGGTTTCCAATGTTTGCTCCTTTTCCAGCCAGAATTCCAGCTGCCGGCATTCCCCCTCTTCATGGTAAACCTTGTAAAATAAGAGAGAATAGCCATAAATATTGAGATATAAAGTGCAATGACAACCCATAATGCAAGAAATATTGATATAAAAGCATGATGAAAAATGGACGTATCACTATGTTTTCTCACATCTTAGTTAAAGTATATTGTCATGGATCGTCCAACATGTTGAGCTTGCCTTTCCCCCTCATGCTAGCCAAATTCCTTGTACCAAGTAGAAATACTACTTGTGCTTCCAAATATCCTTAAACCCAATTTTGCCATGAGAGTCCACCATACCTACCTATGGATTGAGTAAGATCCTTCAAGTAAGTTGTCATGTTGCAAGCAATAAAAATTGCTCTCTAAATATGTATGACTTATTAGTGCGGAGAAAATAAGCTTTATACGATCATGTGATATGGAAGTAATAAAAGCGACAGACTGCATAATAAAGGTTAATATCACAAGTGGCAATATAAAGTGACATTCTTTTGCATTAAGATTTTGTGCATCCAACCAAAAAGCACATGACAACCTTTGCTTCCCTCTGCGAAGGGCCTATCTTTTCCTTTATGTCTTTTACATTATGCAAGCGTCAAGGTGATCATCACCTTTCCCTTTTTCATTTTATCCTTTGGCAAGAACTTCGTGTTGGAAAGATCCTGATATATATATCCAATTGGATGTAAGTTAGCATGAACTATTATTGTTGACATTACCCTAGAGGTAAAACATTGGGAGGCAACACTATAAGCCCCTATCTTTCTCTGTGTCAGATTAAAACTCCAGAACCATAAGTATTGCGTGAGTGTTAGCAATTATAGAAGACTAAATGATAGTTGAGTATGTGGACTTGCTGAAAAGCTCTATTATTGACTCTTTCCCATGTTATGATAAATTGCAATTGCTTCAATGACTGAGATTATAGTTTGTTAGTTCTCAATGAAGTTTTTGTACCATACTTGGCATTGTGAATAGATTGTTACTTGAGCATAAGAAATTGTATGACAAAACCTATATATGTTGCTGTTATAAGAATGATCATGATGCCCTCATGTCCGTATTTTATTTTTATCGACACCTCTATCTCTAAACATGTGGACATATTTCTCAATATCGGCTTCCGCTTGAGGACAAGCGATGTCTAAGCTTGGGGGAGTTGATACGTCCATTTTGCATCATGCTTTTATATTGATATTTATTGCATTATGGGCTGTTATTACACATTATGTCACAATACTTATGGTTATTCTCTCTTATTTTACAAGGTTTATCATGAAGAGGGAGAATGCCGGCAGCTGGGATTCTGGGCTGGAAAAGGAGCAAATATTGGAGACCTATTCTGCACAGCTCCAAAAGTCCTGAAACTCCACGAAAGTCATTTTGGAATTAATGATAATTATTGAGCGGAAGAAGTACACGAGGGGCCCCACACCTACTGGGTGCGCCCCCTGCCTTGTGGGTCCCCTGGTGGCCCTGCGGTGCCCATCTTCTTCTATATGAAGTCTTCTACCCTGGGAAAAAAATCATACGCAAGCTTACGGGATGAAACTCCGCCGCCACAAGGCGGAACCTTGGCGGAACCAATCTAGGGCTCCGGCGGAGCTGTTTTGCCGGGGAAACATCCCTCCGGGAGGGGGAAATCATCACCATCGTCATCATCAACGATCCTCTCATCCGGAGGGGGTCAATCTCCATCAACATCTTCACCAGCACCATCTCCTCTCAAACCCTAGTTCATCTCTTGTATCCAATCTTTGTATCCAAACCTCAGATTGGTACCTATGAGTTGCTAGTAGTGTTGATTACTCCCTGTAGTTGATGCTACTAGGTTTATTAGGTGGAAGATCATATGTTCAGATCCTTAATGCATATTAATACCCCTCTGATTATTAACATGAATATGCTTTGTGAGTAGTTACGTTTGTTCCTGAGGACATGGGAGAAGTCTTGCTATTAGTAGTCATGTGAATTTGGTATTCGTTCGATATTTTGATGAGATGTATGTTGTCTCTCCTCTAGTGTTGTTATGTGAACGTTGACTACATGACACTTCACCATTGTTTGGGCCTAGACGAAGGCATTGGGAAGTAATAAGTAGATGATGGGTTGCTAGAGTGACAAAAGCTTAAACCCTAGTTATGCGTTGCTTCGTAAGGGGCTGATTTGGATCCACATGTTTCATGCTATGGTTAGGTTTACCTTAATACTTCTTTTGTAGTTGCGGATGCTTGCAATAGGGGTTAATCATAAGTGGGATGCTTGTCCAAGAAGGGCAGTACCCAAGCACCGGTCCACCCACATATCAAATTATCAAAGTAACAAACGCGAATCATATGAGCGTGATGAAAACTGGCTTGAAGATAATTCCCATGTGTCCTCGGGAGCGCTTTTCTCATTATAAGAAATTGTCCAGGCTTGTCCTTTGCTACAAAAATGATTGGGCCACCTTGCTCCACCTTATTTACTTTCATTGCTTGTTACCCATTACAAATTATCCTATCACAAAAGTATCTATTACCTATAACTCCAGTGCTTGCAGAAAATACCTTACTGAAAACCGCTTGTCATTTCTTTCTGCTCCTGTTGCATTCGACACTCTTACTTATCGAAAGGTCTACAATAGATCCCCTATACTTGTGGGTCATCAGCCGCCTCCGCTTGTTGGCTGCCTCGCCGTCCATCTCAACCGGCGACGACGCTGGTGTACATGTGTGCTGGTGTGTGTTGTGTGCTGGGTGTGCGCGAGTGCGTCCTTCTATGCATGAAACCGCGCAGTGGTGAATTGTGTGCGAGTGCGTCCTTCACACGTAAGAAGTGTGTCCTCAATGCACCCTCAATTTACTAGCATGCGAGGTGCTACCCCGAGTGGTTTCAACTTTGTTTACTTCACCGCGTGTCAGATGGGCCTCTAGTTTACTTATTTTCACCCACTGCCACATGGGCCAGCACACGAAGATACAGAACACGAGATGACAAGGCAGCATGTGGACTGGTTGACCAGTCAACTAAACAATATATGGAGCTATACGCTGACATAGTGAGCGTATAATCCGTCGGTATAGAGAGTTCGAGTGAGTGGGTAGGCCCATGAGAGATAGCAGAGAGAGAGAGAAAGAGCTACTCCCTCCGTTCGATAATGTAGTTCCAACAATTTTTTTTAAAGTCAACCTTTTGAAACTTTGACCAAGTTTATAAAGAAATTACTTATATCTACAATACCAAAGATAAATGATAGTATGAAGTAAGTACATGTTGTGATGAATCTAATGATCGTTCTAGATGTAAATGTTTTTCTCCACATATATCTGGTCAAACTTTTCTAAGGTTTGACTTTTCAAAACATCCATATGCTTATGGACGTGACAGAGTCCCTAACTAGAGAGAGAGAGATAGAAAGAGTGAGTGAAAAAAGTGTGTGTGCATGTGTGAAAGAGACATGGACAACACACGATAAAAGTAGAGAAAAAGCATGCGTGTCTTATGCAAACATATCACACATGCATATTCGACAACGGAGGCAAGGTGAGGAGATAGTGTGTGGTTGTTTGGAACCGAGAGAGGAAGACCCCTAGCACGTGACCAAGAGGGGTCTGACAAACAAGGGAGAGAGTTCGAGAGAGACGTACGGAGAAAATGCAGACATGGGGAGGAGAGAGTGTATGTTTGTCATAGAGAGATCCCCTGGAGATCGTGATGGGACTACATGGGTGGGAGATCGAGTGACAAGGTGTGTGCGCGATAGAAGAGGCCCCGAGAGATATCGAGATAGACGTATGGATGGAAGGAGACAATACGTGTCTTCCTGATGGCTAGTGAGAGATAATCATACTTAGGAGGGGGGGGGAGTGCTTGTGCCTATGATGGAGTGACGGATTATGGTACTTAGGGGGGTGCATGTCACATGGAGAGAGAACAAGGGCGGAGAGTGTTGGATGGGTCTATATGTATAGCCTGAGTGAGACATGTGTATGTGTGAACCAGGGAGATATAAGGTCAGTTTGGTTCGCGTCCTGAGCATCTTTTGCTTGGCATGGGGTTGTGCCTGGATTTCATGCACGCTTGTTTGGTTGCTACCCTGTGAAAAAGAAAGCCCGCCTGTCATGGATTCCCTTGCACTTTAATTAGCCTGGCTGGACTCCAGGCACTGCAAGTAGCCTAGCCCAGGCGACCGATTTCGAATGCCTGGCCATGCCTGTCCATGCGCCCACGAGGCTAACAACAGCCTGGATGGATATTTGCATTAAATAATTGCTGCATGGACTGATTGATGGGACGTTGATGCTTTGCCTGGCCCAGGCATGAACCAAACGCTTCAGCACCACACAAGCCTGGCCAGGCAGAAATATTTTAAATCTCACGTCCACACTAGGCAGTACTGGCCATCAAAGCATGAGGGTCAGGTCATGAACCAAACTGACCAATAAAGTTTGAGAGAGATTGAGGAGCCCCGATAAGGCTGAGTGGTGTGTCAGATAGCTGAGATGGGGAAAGAGATATTCCATCCGCTCGATAATGCAGTGCATGTAAATTTTTTAGAAGTCAAACTTTGGAAACTTTGATCAGGTTTATGCAAATGTTATTTATATCTACAATACTAAAGATACATCATACAAAACTACATATCATGGTGAATCTAATGGTATATGTTTGCCGTTCTAGATGTAATTGTTTTTCTCCACGTACATGGTCAAACTTTGTGATGTTTGACTTTTCAATAAATCTATATGCTATGGACCGAGGAAGTGCCTAAGTCGATACAGATCAAGTGTGTGTGTGAAGGATAATGAGTAAGCGTGCAAAAAGAGTATGTGTGTGAAAGATAAAGTGACAACAAACGATAAATTAGAGAGAGAGTGTGTTTTTTCGTTTCTTATGCGAACATATCACGCATGCATATCCAAGATAGAAAAGCGAGGCGAGGAGACACACGAAGATAGCTAGTGTGTGATTGTTTGCAACGGGGAGAGACACCCCTATAGCACATGTCCAATAGAGGTATGGCCAACAAGGAACAAAGGTCGACAGGGACACATGGAGGACATGGACGCATGGGGAGGGAGAGAGGGTGTGTTTGTGATAGAGTGATCCCCTCAAGATCGCGAGGGGACTATATGGGTGGGAGATCGAGGGAGGTGCGTGCGCGATAGAAAGATGCCCCGAGAGAAATCAAGATAAACCATGCACATGTTTGTGATGGAGACTAAGATTAGCTAGTCATATACATATAGGGGGTACTGCATGTGCCTACAATTGAGTGAGAGACCATCATACTTGGCTAGCTAGGCATGACATTGTGTGTGTGCGTGTGAGATGGAGAGAGAATGAGGGAGAGAGATAGAGTTTTAGATGGGCCTATCGAGTGCAAGTGAGATATGCATGTATATGTGTGACCCAGGTAGATGGAGAGTTTGAGAGAGAGGGAGAAGAGCTCTGAGACGAGAGAGTGGTGCATGAGAGAGTTACGGGCTACGAGCCAAGAAATTTATGTGCGTAGGATGAGTGCACCCAAGATATCTAGCTTGGACTAGCTAGAGTATCATACATAGTGTGCAAGAGAGACGTATATATGGAGTATATATGGATGCGAACTAGAAAGACCCCCCCACAAACAAAAAGAGAGAGAGATGGAGAGAAAGGGAGAGGGACCAACAAGGTTTGTGTGTCGGATGCGTGCGACAGAATTGAAGATTGTGGGAGAGAGAGAGAGAGAGAGCAGGAGTTCGGGAGAGGGGGAGATCGCATTTTTGAGTCGGTCAACTATTTTTCATATAGTAAATCTCTAGCAATGAGCATGTAAAAACACATTACTCCCGAGCATCATATCTCCATCTAAAAAAGAAGTGGCAAGCTAATATTTCAAAATTTGATTCGAATCGACTTGGTAAGGTAGACGTGGATGCTTGTTCTTCCAAAATTTGAACAAACCGTTAAACATCCTCTGCTCGGTGCAATTCGCCCGAGCAAATAAATGGGAGACGCGAAATTACCGTCCTATGTGGGACACGCATCAATTGGCCCATTGTACATCGAGGGTAGGTTCGTACTTTATCCAAGCGCGCCTTCTCCACGACCGAAATGACATGTGCCAAATAATTCATAAACCATGGTCGGCAAAACACATTCTCCTCGCCCGAAATAGCTCGTGCCCACTATTTCAAAACACGCTCTCCTCGCCCGAAATCGCTCGCGCCCACTATATTTCAAAACACGCCCTCCTCACCCGAAATCGCTCTCGCCCACTATTTGGGGAGAAGAAAAGTTATTCTACTATCCCCGACCCTCAGTACACAGACCCAAGCCGAGAAGCCTAAAGGCAGGGGTAGAACTATAACTCCCCCTCACATTTCATACAAATGAGTCCGTAAGACATGGTTCCACTCCCCTCCCAATTCCCCCCGCCCCATTCATACCTTGTGGGCGCCAAATCACCTTCTCCCCAGAAGCTCCCTTCTCCCGAGCCGCGAAACCTCAGCCCCTCCTCCATGGCGCCCCACCGCACCAATTTCACAGCCGCCCTCCACCCTAATGCCGGAGACGATGTCCATTTGCCATCGTGCACTAGGCCATGTGCCTCTTACTCCGTGCTATTGGAGCTGCCTTGACGACGGCCGCGTGAACCATACCGGAGCCGATTCACCTCCGCCGTTGTTCATGGCACCGGAGCGGCTCCAACTTCGGATCCGTCCAGAGTCCCGGCGCCGCTTCCCCGTAGCCGTCGACCATCGCGACATTGTTGTTTCCCTGCGACCGGTCACCACCGCAACCACGCCGGCCTCACCGACTCAGCAGCTGGACCTGCCTACTTCACCATGACGCCAGATAGGTCGCACCCTCATCTCAAATCACTTTATTTAGGCGTCAGTTGTCTAAATTTTTATTCTAGGCCAATCAATTCCCAATGGGAAGTAGCACCCCTCGAGGTGGCGGAACTCCTAGGCTGCTGGTTGGCTATTTTCTAATGTAAGAGTGTGGGGCCGCAAGTTCGCCGCGGAAGCAACACTTAGATGGCTATCTTAGAGTTGCGTGGGTTGAAGGTACTGCCGCCGCCGGATCTGGATGACGGGGAGTCTTTGTGGATTGGCCTGGGGGCGGCGCAACCACGACAGGGCGGTGGGGCGGGGAGCGGGGTTTTGGCCGGGGCCACGGACGGTGGAGGCAGTGTCAGCCGATAGGAACAAGACGGCGATCAAGCCATCCGGCGTAGATCGGACGGTACCAAAATAAAATAAAATCGTGTGACCCCAATTTAGTCTTCAGTTAACAGACGTGTGACCACTCTCGTACCTTGCTATTGATCTCTTAGTGTATTTCTTCAGATCAAAGAGATATATCTTTCTTAACATTATGCGTTATCTACATCTTCAGCCACACTGTCTTCCGACTCACCGCAGCTGCTCCAACAAGGGAAGCATACACCAGAAGGGAGCTATAGTCCCCACTCAACAGTTCCCTGCATCGAATGTGCATGCCCGACATGGACAGCCACAACAACTACAGAGCCATCGACAAGTCAGCACATGATGCTCACTCCTATGGATGGCGACCAGATAGGTTGTACCCTCATCTTAGTTGTGTGCAACATTTATGGCTTTGTTATTCATCTAAGCATGGAAAATAGATTATCTCATTTCACTGTATATTCATGTTGATCTCTTACGGGTCTTGTTCAAGAGTTAATGTTGTTCCATAGTTCAGCTAAGATACTTGTTCTTTAGGCAACGTTGTTCCATAGTTATCATCCATCAGCCAATGCTATCCCACAGGCTGGTGATTATAGTATTATACCACTTCTAGTATTACCTATGTTGTTCTTTAATACTTTTGTGTTCCATCTAGTTAATCTCGAGTACAAATGATACATATTCTGTAGCTTTCATCTATGTTCCCCCTTTAGTTTTTGAGACCTATTGCTGCTAGTTAACCCCAGTCCTACTATTTATGTCATCTCCTACAGGAACTCATTACATAAACCTAACTACTAGTTGTCTTCCATGCATGTCAGATATAATTGCACACACTGATATGTCCACAAGAACCTCACGGAGCAATGTAAAGGCAAATAAACTTGATGTCAATGATACCCAATATGATGGAACATGTAAAGGCAGTTCTTCAGAAGACTTGCAGGAAGATGATGAATCCTCTTCACCCCACAAGGTCCTTTCTCTAACTTGTCCTATGATATGGGTACAACATGCATATAATGTCCTGGAGTGTATCTACTCTGTTGCAATGCCATGTGCTTAGCATGCTGATCATGCATGTAAATATGTCATGCCTTCCTGTTTTTCAGTACCTATTCCATTCATGATAACATGTTTTCAAATTCAAGTACTATCATTCTACTCTATCGCAATGCCATATGCTTAATTTGGACATCATGCTTCTAAATATCTTATGCATTGTTATTCATCAGTACTTCATCTGTCTACCATACCATTTTTTTACATTGAAGTGCTGTTCTAGTGCTCTGTTGCAATGCCATCTTAGTTTCCCAATCATACACGTGTATGTTGCCTTAGTTTTTTCTATACGTATTCCGCTAGCATACAGTTTTACATTCAACTAGTGTTTTTTTTACTGTGTTGTCCTGTCGTATCCCTAGCTCTTACACCATACTCCCTCCGTCCGGATTACATGTTGCTGAAATGGATAAAAAAGGATGTATCAAGAACTGAAATATGCCTAGGCCCATCCATTTTTTTTCCGGATGGAGGGAATACATATCAATATGTCATGCCTTTCTACTCTTCAGTACCTATTCCATCTCTCTGTTGTAGCATGTTTTATAATTAAAGCACCATTCTTCTATACAAGGCATGCAAGGGGAAGACAACTATGTTAGAATCTAAAGGGTAACAAACAAGGCCTTTGTAAAAGATCCAAATGCCAGGAGATAATAAACCAACTCCAATTTTTATAGATATTGCTCCAGCACAGAGAAACCCAACTCCTACTGATAATAAGCAGATTCCAGTGGCCAAAGAACTAGTCCGCTCCAGTCCAGCAAAAATATGTCAACTCCATTCTAAGAAGCGTGTGTGTATCCTTGCATCATGAAATTTTATAGAATGCTGATCATATTTTCTACATGTTTCTTACCCATCTCTCTTTTAGAAAATAAGCTTAACAGATAGTAGAATTTCTGCACTGGTATCGTCTGTGACGAAAGATTCTTGCAGGAATTCTCTGTGCTCCAATGCAAATGTAAGTACCTATTGTATATCACTATACTTTTACATCAGCATGTATTTTGTTAATTGGCGTGAATCCAACCTTTGTCTGATCTAAATTTAATTGTAGCAAAATGTATGATTAAAGGCCACAATATTGATTTTTGTAAGGAAAACCGCCTAGTAGTTTTGCATCCTGAGCTGCATGAGTGTACTATCTCATATCAGTGGGTTTGAATACTTTGGTTCTGCAGTGGGTTTTCAGTGTTTTTTTACTGTGTTGTCCAGCCGTATCCCTAGCTCTTACATCATACTCCCTCTGTCTAGATTACATGTCGCAGAAGTGGATAAAACTGGATGTATCTAGAACTAAAATATGCCTAGACCCATCCATTTATTTCCTGATGGAGGGAATACATGTCAATATGTCATTCCTTTCTATTCTTTAGTACCTATTCCATCTCTGCTGTAGCATGTTTTATAATTGAAGCACCATTCTTCTATATAAGGCATGCAAGGGGAAGACGGCTATGTTAGAATCTGAAGGGTTACAAACTAGGTCTTTGCAAAAGATCCAAACGCCATGATATAATAAACCAACTCCATTTTTCATAGATACTGCTCCAGCACAGAGAAACCCAACTCCCACTGATAATAAGCAGATTCCAGTTGCCAAAGAACTAGTCCTCTCCAGTCCAACAAAAGAATGTCAACACCATTCTAAGAATCTTGTGTGTATCCTTGCATCATGAAATTTTATAGCATTTTGATCATATTTTCTACATGTTTCTTACCCATCTCTGTTTTAGAAAATAAGGTTAAACGATAGAAGATTTCCTCCACTGGGATCGTATTCGAGGAAAATTTCTTGCGGGAATTCTCTGTGCTCCAATGCTGATGTAAGTACCTGTTGTATATCACTATATTTTAACATCAGCATGTATTTTGTTAATCAGCGTGAATCTAACCTTTATCTGATCTAAAATTACTTGTAGCAAAATGTTAAAGGCGCCAATGTTGATTTTTCTAAGGAAAACTGCCTGGTAGTTTTGCATACTGAGCTGCATGAGTGTACTATCTCATATCATGCACATTACTGAATTGTAGTGCTGCTCTGGTTACCCATTCATTCATTGTGTCAATGTTGCTTTCGTATTACCTTACTTGGCTGATGATAGCTGTGCCATATTGTGTTTATTTGGTGTAGGCTAGTTGCCCAAATGTTCGTTGTGTCAATGTTGCTTTCCTATTATCTAACTTGGCCAATGATAGCAATGCTAGTGTGGTAATTTGGTGCAGGCTGCTAAAGATAGAAGACAAACTCTGAAAACAGCAAGGCAACCCCATTGTTTCTTTCCAATAAATCTAGGCCAGGTAATATGGCAGTAACTCATGCTTAATCTGTATGGTTCCCCTCCTAATTTACGTTATGATGAAGTGGTTGAGACACTCTCCACTATCAATAATACAAGCCTGCCAAAATTGCCATCTGAATCTATTTAGTATCCTTTGTCTCGAATGCAACGAAATAAATGTATGTTTGTGAACCAATTAATGGCTGAAGAAATGATGGAAATGGTGGAGGAACCAGAGGTGCAGAGTCGTGCGACACAACAACTGGTCAATGTTTTCAGAGACAGTGTAGCAAAGCAGCAAGAACTTTCCCACATGCTTATGGGTGTCATCCGTGCTGAGGTTGCAGATTGTGACGTTGTAGATCATTAGGTTCTGTTCATTTATTTGCACTGGCATAAATCCTTGATTGCCCAGTGGATGTAATTTCCTGTAATATATGCTGGATGAGAAACGTTTTTCCCTGTATGCCGTACCTTTGCTTGATCGGTTTTGGTCCTGTGCATAACTGCTCGTCGTAATGGGCTCAAATTATCTAATTTGGCCTAAAGACATGTCCAAACTTTAGTGGGCCCATTAAGTTAATAGGCCATTACTAGGCCGAAAGTTAATGGTCGGCCCTCTTACCTCCTGGGTCGTTAACTGGCCGACATCAAAGCGGGCAACAGGTGGGCCCAATTGATTTCACGGGCCGTTAATAGGCCGTTACTAAGTTTGGGCTACATATGGCCCAACTATACTTTAGGCCTTTAGCAGGCCGAAGGAGACAGCGGGCTTGTACTAGACCATGAAGAGCATGGGCCGCTAACAGGCCAAAAGTCAGGTCGTATTGTAAATGGCCCAACTGTGTTGTGGGCCTTTAGCACGCCGAAAGAGAAACCGGGCTGGTATTCGACCATGAAGGGCATGGGCCGTTAAAAGGCCAAAACTAAGGCCCGACTACGAATGGCCCAACTCATTTATGGTCCGTTAAATGGCCGAAAGGCACACAGGGCCGAGAATTGGCCCAACACTTAAATGGGTCACTAAAAGGCCAAAATTCAGGTCCGACTACAAATGGCCCAACTGATTTATGGGTCGTCAACAGGTTGAAAGAGACATCGGGCCGGAAATTGGCCCAACACTTAAATGGGCCGCTAAAAGGCCGAAACTCAGGTCCGACTACAAATGGCCCATCTAATATATGGGCCGTCAATAGGCTGAAAGACACATCGGGCCGGATATTAGGCCAACATTTAATGGGTCGCTAAAAGGCCGACAGATGTACATCCTGAAAATTGGCCAATCCATTGAATGGGACGTTAACAGGCTGAAATCTCATCGGGCCGATGTCGGTGTCAAAACCGGCGGATCTCTGGTAGGGGGTCCCAAACTTTGCGTCTAAGGCTAATGGTAACATGAGGGCGGGGACACGATGTTTACCCAGGTCTGGGCCCTCTCTATGGAGGTAATACCCTACTTCATGCTTGATTGATCTTGATGATAAGTATTACAAGAGTTGATCTACCACGAGATCGTAGAGGCTAACCCTAGAAGCTAGCCTATGATGACGATTGTTGTTGTCCTACGGACTAAACCCTCCGGTTTATATAGACACCGGAGGGGGATAGGGTTACATCAGGTCCGTTATAGAGAAGGGAATCTACATATCCGAATCACCAAGCTTGCCTTCCACGCAAAGGAGAGTCCCACCTAGACACGGGACGAAGTCTTCAATCTTGTATCTTCATAGTCCAACAGTCCGACATAAGCATATAGTCCGGCTATCCGAGGACCCCCTAATCTAGGACTCCCTCAATAGCCCCCGAACCAGGCTTCAATGACGATGAGTCTGGCACGCAGATTACCTTCGGCATTGCAAGGCGGGTTCCTTCTCTGAATTCTCCAGAGTACTTGTTATAACAAGCAGTGTCCGGCTTCCCATTTAATGTTACCCTCATCGGCTTCTGCACTTTAACAGTACCAGCCTCCACGTGTCGAGTGAATGCGAAAAGCCGGGGCATTTTTACACTTGCCACCCTGACCATGTAAATAAATCATCAATTAAAGAGAGGGAGATCTTCAGATCCAAATCACACCATCTTCCACAAGAGAGGTCTCATCAGAGCGCGCCCGAAAAAAACCATTCCATCATGGCCGGCCACCGCAGCTCTTCCTCTCGCCCCTCTAGCGCTAAGCTAGGTGATTGGGAGAAGTGTGCCGTATCCCACGGCCAATTGGTGAGGTTGCAGACCCAGGGGTTTCTTCCACCTGCATATCTTGTCCCAGTTTGAGCCGGACTAGCCACCTTTAACGGTGGGGAGCAAGCAGAGAATTTTCCCAACCCATCCAGGGGGGAGCGAGTGTGCCCTGTCCCTTACTTGCTGAGGGGCATCGGATTTCCAATCCATCCATTCCTACGCGGGCTCTTGGAGTACTATGGCCTCCAGCTGCATAATTTCACCCCTGCCTCCATCCTGCACATCGCAGGTTATGTCGCCCTTTGTGAGTTATTTCTGGGTTGCAAAGCTCATTTCGAGCTATGGAAGAGGATGTTCTGCCTCGTCCCTCACAATCAAGAGGGATCAATATTCCAAGTGGGCGGAGCCAAGATATGGCGCATCGCCAGCACCGGATACTTGTCCGACACTCCGAAGAAGACATCCAAAGATTGGCCTTCCGAGTGGTTTTATATAGAGAACGTCTCCCTTCCTGAACCCATCCGAATGGGTCTACCTGAGTTCACGAATGCTCCGTTGAAGAAGCATCGTAGCTGGCGTCCCTGGGGCCCCAAGGAGGAAGATAGCAGAGAGGTCTTTCAATTGATGGGCAGGATAAAAATGCTTGCGCAATCCGGATTGACAATAATTGAAGTCATGTCAATATGCATAATGTGGGGGGTACAACCACTCCAATATCGAGGGCGTCCCATGTGGCACTTCAACAGAGAAGATGATGCCACCCGTTGCGGTCGGAAAGGTCCGGACTCCGCCACCGCTCCGGTGAAAATACTGTCTGATTTATACAAAGGGGAAGAAGAGGAGTTCATCCGCATTAAGCCACGGGATGGATTTTCCATGTACAACCCTTCTAGCTAGATGAGTTGCTGTCTTTTACTCAACTCTATCCATTCCCGCAGTTTTTCATCACAAATATTTACCTTGCTAATCATAACAGGAAACACGAAAAGTTATGAGGGAGGTCCACAGCCTGCCTCCACAGCCAGAGGACCCCAACCGGGCCCTCGACCCTGGATTCGAAGAGGATCTTGACATATTCATGGAGCTTGACGGCAGGGTATTTTACCAGGTGAGCTGTGACGGCACCTTGGTGGCCATCATTGCCGACTATCCAGGCCTCCTCCCAGCATCATGCGTAAGTAAACAAGAGACTTTATCTTCCGAAAAGGATTTTACTCTTTCCGCCTTACCCACCACACATATATTATGCTATAAAGGGAAGGCCATCGGCGCGCCATGCTGAACCCGTGGTGACTCAACCATAAGGGGCGCCCAAACCGGGCAGGCTACCAAAAAGAAAGGCGAGTAGAGACATGGCTGAGCCGCCATCGAAGAGGTATGGTTAAAAACACGCTCCATGATTGTTATGTTAAAATATAACGATATCTACTGTGTCTGGACAGAAAGAACATTCACCGGACTGTATCTAGGAATCCTGCCCATCACACCTCTACCAGCCGGATTCCAAAACCGGCCTCAAGGATGGAGGCTAACATGGGGACGACATCGGACGGTCCTCCTAGAGAGGATTCAGATATAATACCCGCTACAAATGTTCGGGCTCAGCTAGCTGACTCCGTAAAGGCGAATGAAAGGCTTCAGCGCTGCATTTTTAGTATGTTCTCGAACGAACTTTTATATAGTTAGGTGAAGAAACGGGCTAACAAAGTTATGTCTGTAGGTATACTGACTGGTCGTCCCGAAGAAGAGATGCCCGGATCCTCAGGCGATCTGTTGCAAGAGCTTTTGTAACTGCACGAACAAGTTCGGCAGGTGATGCAGGGTGTCGCCAAAGCCTTGTGGCCATCCGCCTCCCTGCCAAGAAGCATGTGGGATCTTGTTTAGCTACTCAAGGGAGCGCGGCGGCGTTTCCTACTATGGAAGATATCTGCCTGTCGACAAGGTGCAAGGGAAGCTTGGGCCATGGTAAAAACACGGTATACCAAGCTTTATCCGAATCACATGGCCCGAGTCGTACCTGTAGGGCCATATGGGGACGAAATTCCCATTAGTCTGGTATATGACCAGGTAGGATTAGCCGCAAAGTATTCCCAACAGGATTGTAGGCTAGACAGCCTGTTGGATGGCATAGAAAAATAAGTAAGGATGGCAATGGGTAGGGTATGGGCAGGGTAGAGCAATACCATACCCATACCCGTATAGTCAGTGGGCACAAAATTCTACCCATACCCGTACCCATGGGCATGAAGCTTTACCCATACCCATACCCGACGAGTACCCATACCCATTGGGTACGCAGCGTTTAGAACAAATAGTACACAAGTTGTTCACAATTTTACGCTCATTGATAGCACAATTGACAAAAAAAATCAATTATGTCAGCTCAATAACAGGTAGATGAGTAATTGACCAATATCAAAATTTAGAAATCACAACATACTCTTAAGTCAATAGGAGTAGACGAGTCACATGACAAATTAATGACTAATTGAGGACAACATAACATTAGTTCACCAACGGGCAGGGTATGGGTATACCCGTGGGAACAAGACTATACATGTACCCTACCCATGACTTAATGGGTAGGATATGGGTACTACCCATGGGTATAAAAGTGCACCCATACCCTACCCATGCGGGTACGGTACCCGCGGGTACCCGTACCCATGGGTAAAATTGCCATCCTTAAGAAGAAGTATGTTAGTCTAAGTGACTATGTACTTCAATTGACATATTTGTCCCTAGCAAGATTTTAAATCATTTGTCATGGCGGACCTTTTCGCTTCAACCTCCGGACCCGACAGTCCGGAGTGTTTCCAAATACCCGCTCAGTTATGTAAACCGGGGTACGCATGGAAACCAGGCATAGGGGTCATGATTGCTTGAACAGACAAGTACCCAACTAGCTATGCCATATTACATGGATAGTAAGAAACATCTTCCAGAGAAAATAGTTCCGTTAAGGGTTCCTTTCCCTAGGTACGCATGCATTAATGTGCATGCCCGAACCGTGAGCAAAAAACAAAGTATATGAAACATCTGGGGGTTTATAATGTAATAGGTAAAAAACATCTTTAGTTCACCGACCGAATATTCTCTTAAGAATGCTAGCTTTCAGCTTCACCCAGTCTGAGGTACACATCCGGCGTACCCGACAGTAACAATCGCAAAGGTGCTCCCCTTATGCCCTAGCCGAACTAAGGGGAACATAGGGCAAAAACACAGGAGCAAGGCAACCCAACTTGGCCAAAACTTAAGTCATATCGATGCATATAAGGGTGAAGAAAAGGTGCATATGGAAAGATAACACATATGCAGTGGGTGCGATGCCCGGAAGATAATTATATTAAGCTTCTATGTAGGAAGCCCCCAGGTATAATGAGCACACATACTTGAAGATTTAGCGCGTCACAAGTGTGTAGTCGAGTCACACTTACAACTTTAGAGCCATAAAATGAAAGAGAGAGGATATATATATATATATATATATATATATATATATATATATATATATATATATATATATATATATATATATATATAATAAAAAAGGCGGAGGGAAGGGGACGGACACAGAGTTCGGCGCTAGGCGTAGAATCTTCGGAGTCTGGCCGCGTTCCATGGGTTTGGCTCGAGTCGATTATCTGATGCATCATGCAGGCGGTACGCTCCTCCGGTGAGAACTTTATCGATGATGAAGGGACCCTCCCACTTGGGCTTGAGCTTGTCCTTTTTCTTCTCTGATAGGCGTAGAAAGAGTTTGCCAACGTTATAACTTTTGGCCCGTACTTCTCTGCATTGATACCTGCAAGCCTGTTGCTGATAGAATGCGGAACGGGCTTTTGCGACGTCGCGCTCCTCCTCCAGGGCATCTAAACTGTCTCTCGATCAAGTTCGGCCTCTATCTTTTCATACATGCGCACTCGAGGTGACTCATGAATAATATCGCAGGGCAAAACCACCTCTGCACCATACACCAGGAAGAAGGGTGTGTATCCGGTAGTGTGATTTGGCATGGTCCGCAGCCCCCATAGTACGGAGTCATGCTCCTCGACCCAATGCATGTCTGATTCCTTCAGAGACCGCACTAGTCTGGGTTTGATGCCGCTCATAATAAGACCGTTTGCTCGTTCGACTTGACTGTTTGTTTGAGGGTGATAGACAGAGGCGTAATCGAGCTTAATGCCCATGTTGTCGCACCAAGTTTTCACCTCATCGGCTGTGAAATTGGAGCCATTATCGGTGATGATGCTGTGGGGGAGACCATAGCGGTGCACAACCCCTGATATCAAGTCTATCACTGGTCCAGATTTGGCCGTTTTAACTGGTTTGGCCTCTATCCATTTGGTGAATTTATCCACCATGACCAACAAGCATTTTTTTCTTATCGCTTCCTCCTTTAAGGGGTCCGACCATATCGAGCCCCCAAACCGCAAAGGGCCAAGTTATGGGGATTGTTTGGAGAGGGGTGGGCGGCATATGGCTTTGGTTGGTGAAAAGCTGGCAACCGACGCAATGTTGGACGAGGTCCTGTGTGTCTGCTCGGGCTGTCGGCCAGTAGACACCTGTACGGAAGGCCTTGCTTACAAGGGCCCGAGCTGCGGTGTGGTGGCCGCCGAGTCTAGCATGAATTTCATCCAAGAGCTGCCGCCCTTCCTCTTTGGAGATACATCTTTGAAGTACTCTGATAGCTCTTTTCTTGTAAAGCTCTCCCTCGTGGACCTTGTAGGCTTTAGAGCGCCGCACAATGCAGCGTGTCTCATTTTGATCCTCGGGGAGTTCTTGCCTATTTAGATAGGCTAAGAGGGGTTCGGTCCATGGGGCGATGACATCCATGATCAGATGGGCCGTAGGTGTTATTTCAGTGGCAGAGCCTCCGATTATGTCAGTGTGTTCGGAATCTGGGGTTGTGGTTGGATCCAGACTAGCATTGCCTGTCTCCCCTAGCCACACCACAGATGGCTTGAACAACCTTTCTAGGAAGATGTTAGGTGGGATGGGGTCGCGCTTAGCGCTGATGCGGGCAAGGATATGCGCCGCTTGATTGTTTTCTCGAACCACATGATGAAATTCAAGCCCCTTGAATTGAGTTGACATTTGGAGGACGGCATTATGATAAGCCACCATTTTTGGATCCTTGGCGTCGAAGTCTCCATTTATTTGAGATATTGCAAGGTTTGAATCTCCACACACTTCTAGGCGCTTGATGCCCATGGAGACAACCATCCGAAGACCATGCCATAGAGCCTCGTATTCGGCTGCATTGTTGGAGTCTGTGTATAGTATTTGGAGTACGTATTGGATTGTATCTCTAGTGGGGGATGTCAAAACGACACCCGCTCCCAGACCAGCCAACATTTTAGAGACGTCAAAGTGCATGATCCAATTGGAGTATACGTCGTACTCTTTAGGTAGTTCGGCTTCTTTCCATTAGGCGATGAAGTCAGCCATTACTTGCGATTTAATGTCTCACCGTGGTTTATATGTAATTTTGAATGGGAGGAGCTCGATGGCCCACTTAGCAATCCGGCCTGTGGCATCACGGTTATTGATTATGTCATTGAGGGGTACTTCGGAGGCCACCCTAATTGAACACTCTTGAAAGTAGTGTTGTAGTTTTCGGAATGCCATGAAGACTGCGTGTGTTATCTTTTGATAATGGGGGTACCATGACTTGCATGGAGTGAGGACAGTGGATACATAGTATACTGGCTTTTGAAGCGGGAACTTATGTTCGTCAGCCTCTCGTTCGACGACGAGCACTGCGCTTACAACTTGGTGCGTTACAGCTATATATAACAACAAGGGTTCTCCAATGTTTGGTGCGGCCAGGATTGGCTTGTTGGCCAGGAGGGCCTTTATTTCTTCTAGTCTGGCCATCGCCACATCTGTCCACTTGAAGTGTTTGGTGCGCCGAAGAAGGTGATAAAGAAGTAGTGCCCTTTCTCCAGGCAGCACACATCCGGTTAATTTCTGGATTTGATTGAGGTCTATTGGGGTAGCCAACTATGACAGAGCTCGGATTTTAGCCGGGTTTGCTTCAATTCCTCTATTGGAAATGATGAAGCCCAGCAGCTTTTCGGTGGGAACATTGAAAACACATTTTTCTGGATTGAGCTTGATGTCATATGTTCGGAGGTTGTCGAACGTGAGCCTCTGGTCGTTTATTAAAGATTCAACGTGTCTGGTCTTGACGACCACATCATCCACGTATGCCTCAACTGTTTTGCTGATTTGTTTTTCCAGGCATGTCTGAATCATGCGTTGGTAGGTAGCACTGGCGTTTTGAGCCTGAAAGGCATAGTGTTAAAACAGAAAGGGCCGTATGGGGTGATAAATGCCGTTGCGGCTTGATCGGACTCCACCATCTTGATTTGATGGTATCCGGAGTATGCATCGGGGAAGCACAATGAGTCGTGTCCTACGGTAGCGTCGATGATTTGATCGACGCGGGGGAGGTTGAAGGGATCCTTAGGGCAAGCCTTATTGAGGTCCTTGAAATCGACACATAGGCGCCAGGATTTATCCTTCTTTGGTACCATCACCAGGTTTGCCAGCCAATCCAGGTGTTTTATTTCTCTGATGAATCCGGCTTCGAGTAACTTGGCTAGCTCCTCTCCCATAGCTTGTCGTTTAGGCTCTGAAAAGAGGCGTAGTGTTTGCTTGACCGGCTTGTATCCCTTCAATATGTTGAGACTATGCTTGGCCAGCCTGCGTGGGATCCCTGGCATATCTGAAGGGTGCCAAGCAAAGATGTCCCAATTCTCGCGTAAGAACGCCCGTAGTGCAGCGTTGATTGTGGGGTTCAGCTGTGCCCCGATGGATGCTGTTTTTGTAGGGTTCATTGGGTGGACTTGGAATTTGACTACTTTGTCCGCTGGTTTGAAAGAGGTGGACTTGGGTCGCTTATTGAGTATCACGTCGTCCCTGTCCACCGTAGAGCATAATGTAGTTAATTCTTCGGCCGCGAGGGCTTCGGATAATGCCTCAAGGGCCAAGGCGACCGTTTTATTTTTGGTGCAAAGTGATATGTCTGGATCACAGGCTAGAGTGATGATTCCATTGGGTCCGGGCATCTTGAGCTTCATGTACGCATAATGGGGTATAGCTTGGAAGCTCGCGAATGCGTCCCGCCCTAAAAGGGCATGGTATCCACTACTGAACGGGGCCACTTGGAATGTTATCTCTTTGGACCTGTAATATTCTGGCGTGCCGAATACCACATCGAGTGTGATTTTCCCCGCACATCGTGCCTCCTGACTAGGGATAATCCCTCGGAAGGTCGTGCTGCTCTGCTCAATGCGGCTCTTGTCTATCTCCATTTTGTTGAGAGTTTCCTTGTAGATGAGGTTTAATCTACTGCCGCCGTCCATGAGCACTTTAGTAAGCCGGTATCCGTCCACAATTGGACTTAGGACCAGGGCGGCTGGTGCTCGGACTGTTCGGAATTGAGGTTCGTCACTGGCATTAAAGTTATAGCTGTGTCGTTCTAGGGATTTATTGCTACAACGTGGCAGTCTTCGGCAGGGCTGCGGAATGCTCTCTTGCGCCTGTTATTCGAGGCAAAAGTCTCAAAGACTGTCAACACTGTATTGTTGTTTTCTGCGGGATGATGCTCTGCGGTATTGTTAATGAGGATATCCTCGCCGCTCTTGGCCACTTGCCGAAGTATCCAACATGCTCTAAGGCTATGTGTTGGTACGGTATTCGGCGTGGTGTGAATTTTGCATGGCCTATTGAGCCATCCCTCCAATACGGTTCCATGCCCTGTAGTGGGCTTTGGTTTTTTTATGATTGGATCGGGTGACTTTCAAGAGTACACCCTTTTGGTTCGGACAAGGGGTTTAGTGAGAGTCAGAGGATCCCAGAATGTTGCTTGGGTTTTCTAGGCGCTTTCCACCGCACAGTACTTCTGTAATATGGCCGCCAAGTCAGCAAAGTGTGTTATGTCACAGCAACTTATGGCGTTGAGGATTCCCTTGTCCGTGCAATTTTTGCAAAAGAATGAGATTGCGTCTTCCTCGCGACAGTCCTTAACCTTGCTCATTACAAGGAGGAATCTGGCCCAAAAGGGATGTACTGTCTCTTGGGATTGTTGTCTGATGTGGGAAAGATCGCTTGTATCTGGGTGGGTGGGTGGATTTAAATCTGAACCCTGACCCGACCCGGGACTCAGAGGCGGAAGATCTTCCGAACTTGGTAGTTCGGGTTCTGGGATGTTACCCAGTTTTTCTCGCCCGCTGTCCGATTCTAAATTCAGAGCTTGTGCCATGTCCTCCCGCGAGCGGGTATCCGACTCAGAGAGCTCGGGAATCCGGACATAGTTCATCCTTGATACGTCTCCATCGTATCTATAATTTTTTATTGTTCCATGCCAATATTCTTCAACTTTCATATACTTTTGACAACCTTTTATACTATTTTTGGGACTAAGATATTGATCCAGTGCCTAGTGCCAGTTCCTGTTTGTTGCATGTTTTATGTTTCGCAGAAAATCAATATCAAACGGAGTCCAAACGGGATAAAAACGGACGGAGAATTATTTTGGAATATTTGGGATTTTCCGGAGGAAGAATCAACGCGTAACGGTGTCTGAGGTGGCCACGAGACAGGGGGGTGCGCCCACTCCCCTTGGGTGCACCTGGCCCTCTCGTGGGCAGCCCGTAAGGCAGTTGATGCCCTTCTTTTGCCGCAAGAAAGCTAATTTTATGAGAAAAATCTAGGGAAATATTCACCCCAATCGGAGTTACGGATCTCCGGATATTTAAGAAACGGTGAAGGGGTAGAATCTGGGAACGCAGAAACAGAGAGCTAGATCCAATCTCGGAGGGGCTCTCACCCCTCCCACGCCATGGGAGCCAAGGACCAGAGGGGAAACCCTTCTCCCATCTAGGGAGGAGGTCAAGGAAGAAGAAGAAGAAGGGGGGCTCTCTCCCCCTTGCTTCCGGTGGCGCCGGAACACCGCCGGGGGCCATCATCATCACCGCGATCTTCACCAACACCTCCGCCGTCTTCACCAACATCTCCATCACCTTCCCCCATCTATATTCAGCGGTCCACTCTCCCGCATCCCGCTGTACCCTCTACTTGAACATGGTGCTTTATGCTTCATATTATTTTCCAATCATGTGTTGCCATTCTATGATGTCTGAGTAGATTTTTGTTGTCCTATCGGTGATTGATGAATTGCTATGATTGGTTTGAGTTGCATGTTTTATTATTGGTGCTATCCTATTGTGCCCTCCGTGTCGCGAAAGCATGAGGGATTCCCGCTGTAGGGTGTTGCAATGCATTCATGATTCGCTTATAGTGGGTTGCGTGAGTGACTGAAACACAAACCCGAGTAAGGGGATTGTTGCGTATGGGATAAAGGGGACTTGATACTTTAATGCTATGGTTGGGTTTTACCTTAATGGATCTTTAGTAGTTGCGGATGCTTGCTAGAGTTCCAATCATAAGTGCATATGATCCAAGTAGAGAAAGTATGTTAGCTTATGCCTCTCTGAGGGAGTCCTGGATTAGGGGGTGTCCGGATGGCCGGACTATGACCTTTGGCCGGACTCCCGGACTATGAAGATACAAGATTGAAGACTCCGTCCCGTGTCCGGATGGGACTTTCCTTGGCATGGAAGGCAAGCTTGGCGATACGATATGAAGATCTCCTCCCATTGTAACCGACTCTGTGTAACCCTAGCCCTCTCCGGTGTCTATATAAACCGGAGAGTCTTAGTCCGTAGGACGAACAACAATCATACCATAGGCTAGCTTCTAGGGTTTAGCCTCTCTGATCTCGTGGTAGATCCACTCTTGCACTACCCATATCATCAATATTAATCAAGCAGGAGTAGGGTTTTACCTCCATCGAGAGGGCCCGAACCTGGGTAAAAACATCGTGTCCCTTGTCTCCTGTTACCATCCGCCTAGACGCACAGTTCGGGACCCCCTACCCGAGATCCGCCGGTTTTGACACCGACATTGGTGCTTTCATTGAGAGTTCCTCTGTGTCGTCACCTTAGGCCCGATGGCTTCTTCGATCATCAATCACGACGCGGTCCAGGGTGAGACTTTTCTCCCCGGACAGATCTTCGTATTCGGCGGCTTCGCACTGCGGGCCAACTCGCTTGGCCATCTGGAGCAGATCGAAAGCTACGCCCCTGGCCATCAGGTCAGGTTTGGAAGCTTAAACTACACGGCCGACATCCGCGGGGACTTGATCTTCGACGGATTCGAGCCACGACCGAGCGTGCCGCACTGTCTCGATGGGCATGATCTAGCTCTGCCGCCGGACAGCGCCCAGAGCGCCGCTCAGGTGTCCGCTCCGACCATTAGCCCAGAGCCGACTGCGCTAACCAGGGACGGACGGTTAGACGCCGCCCCAGGAGCCGCAATCTCTACGGCGATAGAGCCGAATACCAGCCTAGTCCTTTGCAAGGACCGTGACTCCAAGGTGCCGGACTCCGTTCCGGACTCCGAATCTTCCGCACCCCTTCCGATCGAACCCGATTGGGCTCCGATCATGGAGTTCACCGCCGCGGACGTCTTTCAGCACTCGCCCTTTGGCGATATCCTGAATTCACTAAAGTCTCTCTCTTTGTCAGGAGAGCCCTGGCCGGATTACGGTCAGCATGGTTGGGATGCGGACGACGAAGAAATTCGAGGCCCACCCACCACCCACTTCGTAGCCACTGTCGACGATTTAACCGACATGCTCGACTTTGACTCCGAAGACATCGACGGTATGGACGCCGATGAAGGAGACGACCAAGAACCAGCACCTATAGGGAACTGGAAAGCCACCTCGTCATATGACATATACATGGTGGACACCCCCAAAGCAGGGGATGGCAAGGAAAAAATGGAGGATGACCCCTCCAAGAAGGAACCCAAGCACCGACGCCAGCGGCGCCGCGCTAAGTCCCACCAAAGCAAAAACGGCGATTCCGGCACCGGAGATAACAACACGCCGGACAGTGCCGAAGATAACCCCTCCAGCAGGATTCAGTGCAGGAGGACGAAGGAGCCAGCCCTCATGAGAGAGCGGCCGACAGAGAGGTTGAGGACGACAACTATATGCCTCCCTCCGAAGACAAGGCAAGCCTCGACGACAACGAATTCGTCGTGCCAGAGGATCCCGTCGAACAAGAATGTTTCAAACGCAGGCTTATGGCCACGGCAAGCATCCTAAAGAAAAAATAGCAGCATCTTAGAGCTAACCAAGACTTGCTAGCCGATAGATGGACCGAAGTCCTGGCGGCCGAAGAGTATAAACTCGAGCGCCCCTCCAAGAGCTACCCAAAGCGTAGGCTGCTACCCCAACTTGAGGAGGAAGCAACTAAACCTACATCACCAGCATATGATGCGACCGATCGGCCACCCCGTGGCCGCGACAGAGAGGCCTTTAGGCCCTCGACCCAAGCCGCACCCCGGCACCGCTCAAAACATACCAGAGTACGGGGAGACGCAATAGACCTGCGAGACATATTGGAGAACAAGGCAAGGCAAGCAAGATCAATCTACGGATCGCATGGGCGCCCCGCTTCACGTGACGCCAGCCGTCACGCCGGACATGATAAGTACGGCCAGGCCGAATACAAAAGACCAAGCTCATCTGAGCTGCGTCGTGATATAGCCCAATACAGGGGCGCCGCACACCCACTATGCTTCACAGACAAAGTAATGGATCATCAAATCCCCGAGGGCTTTAAACCCGTGAACATCGAATCATACGATGGCACAACAGATCCTGCGGTATGGATCAAGGATTATCTCCTTCATATCCACATGGCCCGTGGTGATGATCTACATGCCATCAAATACCTCCCGCTCAAGCTTAAAGGACCAGCTCGACATTGGCTTAACAGCCTGCCAGCAGAGTCAATTAGTTGCTGGGAGGACCTGGAATCCGCATTCCTTGACAACTTCCAGGGCACTTATGTGCGACCACCAGACGCCGATGACCTAAGCCACATAATCCAGCAGCCAGAGGAATCGGCCAGGCAATTCTGGACACGGTTCCTAACTAAGAAAAATCAAATAGTCGACTGTCCGGACGCCGAGGCCCTTGCTGCCTTCAGGCACAACATCCGAGACGAATGGCTTGCCCGGCACCTAGGACAGGAAAAGCCGAAATCTATGGCAGCCCTCACGACACTCATGACCCGCTTTGTGCGGGCGAAGACAGCTGGCTAGCTCGTAGCAATAACATAACCAAGAGCCCTGGTAATTCGGATACCAAGGACAACAATGGCAGGTCACGTCGCAACAAGCACAAGCGCCGCATTAACGGCGACAATACTGAGGATACGGCAGTCAACGCCGGATTCAGAGGCTCTAAACCCGGTCAGCGGAAGAAGCCATTCAAAAGAAACCCTCCGGGCCCATCCAACTTAGACCGGATACTCGACCGCTCGTGCCAGATACACGGCACCCCCGAACAACCAGCCAACCACACCAACAGGGATTGTTGGGTGTTCAAGCAGGCAGGCAAGTTAAGTGCCGAAACCAGAGACAAGGGGCTGCGTAGCGATGACGAGGAGGAGCCCCGGCCGCCGAACAACAGAGGACAGAAGGGATTCCCCCCGCAAGTGCGGACGGTGAACATGATATACGCAACCCACATCCCCAAAAGGGAGCGGAAGCGTGCTCTCAAGGACGTCTATGCGTTGGAGCCAGTCGCCCCAAAGTTCAACCCATGGTCCTCCTGCCCGATCACTTTTGATCGAAGGGACCACCCCACTAGCATCCGTCACGGCGGATTCGCCGCATTGGTCCTAGACCCAATTATCGACGGATTTCACCTCACCAGAGTCCTAATGGACGGCGGCAGCAGCCTGAACCTGCTTTATCAGGATACAGTGCGAAAAATGGGTATCGATCCCTCAAGGATTAAACCCACAAAGACAACCTTTAAAGGCGTCATACCAGGTGTAGAAGCCAGCTGTACAGGCTCGGTTACACTCGAAGTGGTCTTCGGATCCCCGGATAATTTCTGAAGCGAAGAGTTAATCTTCGACATAGTCCCATTCCGCAGTGGTTATCACGCCCTGCTCGGACGAACCGCATTTGCAAAATTCAATGCGGTGCCGCACTACGCATATCTCAAGCTCAAGATGCGAGGACCTCGCGGAGTCATCACGGTAAATGGAAACACCGAACGCTCTCTCCGAACGGAGGAGCACACGGCGGCCCTGGCGGCGGAAGTACAGAGTAGCCTCTCAAGGCAATCCTCCAACCCAGGTGTCAAACGTCCGGACAACGTCAAGCGAGCCCGAAGTAACCTACAACAAATCCGGCTGGCACGTTCCGAGCAAGCATAGCAGTGCGGCCCCAACCCCAGCCCTCGCCAGGTGGTGATATCGGTACCACGCGTACATAATTACGCCTTAGAGATACCATGGGCATAAGGGGAGGGGCACAACTACGGCACGCCCAGAATGCGGCTCAACCGCACTAAGGGGCTCCCTATTCCGCCGTTTCCTTTTTATACACTTTCAGGACCCAACTATTCGGAAGGCCTGTCCGGCAACACACTCGCCGAACATACGATGCAACAGCCAGGGAGAAAACAAGCCGCGTCAAATGTCCAGGTGGTCTCTATAACGAGCTTAATACCTGTTTTACTTAAAATCCCGCAGCTTGCCCCTGGAGGGGGACATGTCAAATAATCCCATCTCTTGCTTATCGCACTACTTGTATCGTTCTGCTTTCGCAGCAGCCCTTTTTTAATAAACAATACATAGCTCTTATCTATTATTGTACTCATCTATTTTTTATATATACAAATATGTTCAGTCATGACATTCTGCAACCGTACACTTTGGTACGGCCAATACACCAGGGGCTTAAGCACCCCATAACATGGTGTGAGAAGACCGAACACTCTCATGAGTGCGGCACCCCGAACTTATAGCACTATATGCATCGGCTCCGAATCATGTCTTTGGTCAATAGTTGGGTTTGCCCGGCTCCCATGTTTTGGTACCTTACGTTCCGCAATGTTGGCTAAGGTAGCGCTGGGAGAACTACTGCGATTGTGCCCCAGTTGAGCTGGGTTAACACCTCAGTAGAGAAAGCTAAAACTGACCGTCATGATAGTGCGAGAGACCGGTCGCTGTTCGCGAGGTTTTTCGAGTCCTTAAAGACTTATGCCGCTTAGAGCGAGGAACCGGACTTATCCGGCCTAGGCGTGGATAGCGCCCCGAACTCGGTCTTCCGAATACTAGGGGCTTCGCCGAAATTTAAAATTATAGAATTCTATGGCTAAGTGAGAGTGATAAAGCATTATAAGTCCGACGGCCTGGTTCGTTGTGCTGAGCGCCTCCCTAGATGGACCCAAGAATGGGAACAAGAGCGCTCAGGTTTATCCCGAACACCCCAGCACTCGTGGCATGGGGGTCGAAGCCGACGACTTGCATCTCTCAGATTTGATAAACGGCCGCACAGAAGGTAATATTTTAAATTAACAAGCGTTGCTTAACGCATATGAACAAAGTTTTCAGCGTACAGGATAACAGATGCGAGTCTACTCAAAAATTACATCTTTGGAGCATTCGTCCGCTATACGGCGAGCACCCTTCAGGACGCCCTTATAATACATCTCGGGCGTGCGATACTCCTTGCCCGGCGGTGGCGCGTCCGTCAAAAGCTTCTCAGCGTCCAGCTTGCCCCAGTGCACTTTAGCACGGGCAAGGGCCCGACGGGCACCTTCGATACAGACGGAGCGCTTGACGACCTCAATCCACGGACACGCGTCCACCAGCCGCCGCACCAGACCGAAGTAGCTCCCAGGCATGGCTTCTCCAGGCCACAGCCGAGCTATGAGGCCCTTCATGGCCTGTTCGGCCACCTTGTGGAGCTCGACCAGCTGCTTCAGCTGGTCGCTCAGGGGCACCGGATGTTCGGCCTCAGCATACTGAGACCAGAACACTTTTTCCGTCGAGCTCCCCTCTTCGGCTCGGTAGTATGCGGCGGCATCAGACACACTACGGGGCAGATCGGCGAACGCTCCTGGAGAGCTCTGGATTCGGGTAAGTAGCAGATAATTAAATTTTATATTCTTGCTTTGCATAAAGAATGCCTTACCCGCCGCTATCTTCTTCATCGCCTCGATCTCCTGGAGGGCCTTCTGGGCTTCGGCCTTAGCGTTTTTGGCACTCTCAAGAGCCAAGGCGAGCTCGGACTCTCGAGTCTTCGAGTCACGCTCCAAACCCTCGTGTTTTTCCATGAGAGCCGGGAGCTCTTGCAGCACCTCCGCCACCCGCGCCTCCTGCTTCTCTCGCTCGGTGCGCTCCAAGGCTGCACTGTTTTCGGCCTTAGAGACCGCCTCCTTCAGGGTTGCCACCTCGGCTGTGGCCCCTGCAACGTTTACGTTGGTCCTGTCATTTTTTGCAACCAAGTATTTCTATATACATTTAAATGCGGTATTACATACCCTCCTTGTCCTCGAGCTACTTCTTGGCACGTCCGAGCTCGTTCTCGGACCGCTCGAGGTTCTCCTTCAAGGCATTGACCTTCGCAGTCAGTGTGGTAGAGGTCAGCAGCGCAGCCTGCATTCCCGTATTGACAAATTTTAATTAGACTCCTGCGTATATCTTTGTAGATCCTCAGCTTGGCTTTTCTTTCCGAACGCCGAACTGAGCATCAGGGACTACTGTCTATGTGGTAACATTTTTTATATGGTTTTTAACACATACTTCAAAGCCTGTTAACAGACTTGTACATGCTTCTGTCAGCCCGCTTTTGGCGGACTAAACCTTTTGAATCACCGCACTCATAACAGTGCGGTGTTCCTCGTCGATGGAGGCGCCATTAAGCGCCTCCAGCAAATTGTCTGGCGCCTCCGGATGGACGGAGGCCGCCGGCGTCGAAGGCTTGCCCTTCTTGTGAAGGCACCGCCTGTCGGACTCTGGAACCGTTGGTGGTTCCGGAGCAGTGTCCGGCCCGGGGCCGGACTTAGACCCCTCAGGGGCTTTACCCCCTTTTGGCCTGGAATCCGGGAGGTCGCCTTGGGGTGCCTCCAGGACCACCTCCTCCTGGTTCGGTCCCCTTCGGGACCCCACCTCGGCGTCATCCGCAGGGAGAGGGGAGGAGGCCATCGGAAGTGAAGCGTTGTTCACATCCGACGAATTCAGGGAGTCGCTCGACGAATCGCCGAGCTGAGCTCTGGGCGGGCTGCATGATTAAATTCAGCGTTAGATATTACCGAATAATAGAGGAGCGCCATGAGTCATTTGGGTAACCGGACACTTACGATTTCGCCAGGGGCTTGACCCTGGATGGCCATTCCTCCCCTCCATCTTCGGCATCGGAGGCATAGTCCGACAGAAGGGTCTTCCCCTTCTTGGACCCTCCGGCTTCCCTAGTTGGGGCGGCCTTTCTTTTCTTTCCTCCCTCCGTTGGAGGGGGAGAGGCTTCTTCTTCTTCTTCCTCCTCCTCGTCTTCGGAGGCGGAGGATGCGTCGGGGTTGTCAGGCGAATCCGACACCAGCAGGCGCCGGGAACTCTTTCGGGTCCCCGTGGCCTTCTTCTTGGCCTTCTTCTCCGGCACCACGTGGGGTGCCGGAACCAGCAGCCCTGTCAATTGGGCGTTTGCTGGGTCTTCTGGTAAGGGAGCCGGACATTTCATCTGCCCGGATGTCTCCAACCAGTTCTGTCACAAGAGAGGGAGTTTAGATCCCACATGGAGTCAGACTATGAAAGACGAGAATCCCGTAAAGGGTAGAGTAGCTTACCTCGCTGGCCTGGCGCCGCGAGCTAAATCCGCGATCTTCGGTAGCGGATGCGGGGGCTTCAGCGCCCTTAAACAACACCTTCCAGGCATCTTCGTACGAAGTATCGAAAAGCCTGCTCAAGGTTTGGTGCCGTGCCGGATCGAACTCCCACAATTTGAAGGCCCGTTGTTGGCATGGGAGGATCCGGCGGATAAGCATGACCTGGATTACGTTGACAAGCTTGAGGTTCTTGTTCACCAGCTTTTGGATGCAGGTTTGAAGTCCAGTCAGCTCTTCTGAATCCCCCCACGTTAGGCCAGTCTCTTTCCAGGAGGTGAGCCATGTGGGGAAGCCAGATCAGAATTCGGGGGCCGCCGCCCATTTGGGATCGCGCGGCTCGGTGATGTAGAACCACCCCGACTGCCATCCCTTTATTGTTTCCACGAAGGAGCCTTCAAGCCATAGGACGTTGGCCATCCGGCCCACCATGGCGCCTCCGCACTCCGCTTGGCGGCCACCCACTACCTTCGGCTTGACATTGAAGGTCTTCAGCCATAAGCTGAAGTGGGGATGGATGCAGAGGAAGGCCTCGCACACGATGATGAACCCCGAGATGTTGAGGATGAAGTTCGGGGCCAGATCGTGGAAGTCCAGGCCATAGTAGAACATGAGCCCCCGGACGAACGGGTGAAGAGGAAAACCCAGTCCGCGGAGGAAATGGGGAAGAAAAACAACCCTCTCATGGGGCCTGGGGGTGGGGATGAGTTGCCCCACATCTGGAAGCCAGTGTGCAATGTCGTTAGACATGTATCCGGCCTTCCTCAACTTTTTGATGTTCCTCTCCGTGACGGAGGAGGCCATCCATCTACCTCCCGCTACGGACATGATTGGAGAAGGTTGAGGTAAGAAGTGTGGGCTTGGCGTTGGAGCTCAAGCGCGCAGGGACGAATAAGCAAAGGAGGAAGAATGCATGAATGGAAAGGGCGGATTCTTATCCCCTTATATGGGTGGCCAAAACTACGAGCCCCCACCGGCCTAATAAAACTCGCTTATCTCCCAAGCGCCGCGGTTAATGGCGCGGTTGGGTTACCCACGCCCGTATTGATGAGAATCCCAGAATAAGGGGACACGATCTCTGCTTTGAGAAGACGTGCCAAGGAAACCGCCTCGCTAAATGCGCTGAGGTGGAACAGTAAAATGAATAAAAGCCTGGACGTGGCGTGATGTCACGCTGCGGAATACGTCAGCGGATTAAATTGGTGCAAATGTTATTCTCTCTATGGTGTCATGTGGAGCTTATTTTGCAGAGCCGGACACTATCCTGGTGTTCAACATCTTCTATGAAGTATTCGGAGGAGGAACCCGCCTTGCAATGCCGAAGACAATTTGCGCGCCGGACTCGTCGTCATTGAAGCCTGGTTCAGGGGCTACTGAGGGAGTCCTGGATTAGGGGGTGTCCGGATGGCCGGACTATGACCTTTGGCCGGAATCCCGGACTATGAAGATACAAGATTGAAGACTCCGTCCCGTGTCTGGATGGGACTTTCCTTGGCGTGGAAGGCAAGCTTGGCGATACGATATGAAGATCTCCTCCCATTGTAACCGACTCTGTGTAACCCTAGCCCTCTCCGGTGTCTATATAAACCGGAGAGTCTTAGTCCGTAGGACGAACAACAATCATACCATAGGCTAGCTTCTAGGGTTTAGCCTCTCTGATCTCGTGGTAGATCCACTCTTGTACTACCCATATCATCAATATTAATCAAGCAGGAGTAGGGTTTTACCTCCATCGAGAGGGCCCGAACCTGGGTAAAAACATCATGTCCCTTGTCTCCTGTTACCATTCGCCTAGACGCATAGTTCGGGACCCCTACCCGAGATCCGCCGGTTTTGACACCGACACTCTCCCTCAAATAGAATTGCAATAGTGATTACCGGTCTAGTAACATAGTCAATTGCTTAGGGACTATTCCACAACTCCTACCACCACTTTTCCACAGTCGCTATATTTACTTTATTGCATCTTTATCTAAACAGCCCCTACTTTTTATTTACGTTCTCTTTATTATCTTGCAAACCTATCCTATCACACCAACAAAGTACTTCTAGTTTCATACTTGTTCTAGATAAAGCGAACGTCAAGCGTGCGTAGAGTTGTATTGGTGGTCGATAGAACTTGAGGGAATATTTATTCTATCTTTAGCTCCTCGATGGGTTCGACACTCTTACTTATTGAAAACTGTTGTGATCCCCTACACTTGTGGGTTATCAGTCCTCAAAGTAGAGGAAGAGTTGTTGTATTGCTCCTCCACCACCGCTATTTTATGGGTGACCGGCGCAGAGTTGATCTCTCTTTGATCGGGTTTAAGACCAATCCAGTTATAGTCTGTAGCGACACCCACGGCGGCGATGGGATCCAAGAGCTAATTCAAGGACGATAGCTCCATCGGATCCATCCGCTCGGCGTATTCCTACCTGATGTGGAGGCTGTTTTTGATGACCCAAGAAGTCATCATCGGCACGGCGGCCGAAGGGGCGGTCATGACGAAGCTGCCTAGTCGGATGGTTTGGCCTGAGACCAGAACTCCCCTGGAGGCGATGTTGTCCTTGATAACAAGGCGAGCCATCAAAACCTTTTTTTGACGTCATAGTGGAACTCTCAATGAAAGCACCAATGTCGGTGTCAAAACCGGCGGATCTCGGGTTGGGGGTCCCAAACTATGCGTCTAAGGCTAATGGTAAAAGGAGGCGGGGGACATGATGTTTACCCAGGTTCGGGCCCTCTCTATGGAGGTAATATCCTACTTCCTGCTTGATTGATCTTGATGATATGAGTATTACAAGAGTTGATCTACCACGAGATCGTAGAGGCTAACCCTAGAAGGTAGCCTATGATGATGACTGTTGTTGTCCTATGGACTAAACCCTCCAGTTTATATAGACACCGAAGGGGGCTAGGGTTACATCAGGTCGGTTACAGAGAAGGGAATCTACATATCTGAATCGCCAAGCTTGCCTTCCACGCAAAGGAGAGTCCCACCCGGACACGGGACAAAGTCTTCAATCGTGTATCTTCATAGTCCAACAGTCCGGCATAAGCATATACTCCGGCTTTCCAAGGACCCCCTAATCCAAGACTCCCTCAGACGATATTGAGCCCATATATAGTGGGCTGTTAATGGGCTCGGACTGACGATGAGCTGCAATGGTGTCAAATCTTTAACGGGCCGTTGACGGGCCGAATTGGCACATCTCCTATGTGTTGTTGGCCTAAATGGACCTGACACAAGTAGGCCTTATATGGGCCGGCCTGCTAATTTTTACTAGGCCGGCCTTTTTCACCAGAATGGGCCACTGTTGGGCCGTGCCACGTGTCGACCTATCATAGGCGCCTCCTGTCCAATGAGTGGATGGCATCTGTCCCAACGTGAGGCAACATGTGTTTCCTCCAGCCAATGATGATTTTACACGTGGAAAATCCCCATTGGTCCGGGATGTTAACGGGTTATCGGATCCAAAAACGGACCTGATAGCTTAACGACGTTCCGTTACGGTGGATTCCACATGTCGGTCACCCTTGACGAAAGCACTTCTGTGACGCGCGATTTATCATCATGGAAGTGGACACTTCCATGATGATAATTTTGGTAATGTCATGGAATACTTGTACGACAGCACAGGTATGACTATCTTGATTCTGTCATAAAATCGTCATGGATGTACATGCATGACAAAAAACGCGACCTACTATGACAAACACGTATTATCACGGAAGTATATTTTTTGTAGTGTTAGATGCATATTCATCGATGAAAGCATTGATAACAGTACGAGCTTGGGAAATCATAGGTTTAACTATAATGAGGGTAATACAACATGCAAATAGATGTAGTAGAATGAGACATAACATGATGTGCACTGAGAAAAATACAATAGAATGATGTCAAAAGTAATTTCGAGGAATATGGTGGTAACGGATGAAAACAGAAAAATGAGAAAGAGACATGATGAACACAGATTCACAGGATGAAGACAACATAATGAAATGATCACATAAACAGTTGGCACAGTGCACGAATATGAACTGCAAAAGGAAATGCAGTAGAGTAGATTTAACCATTGGTGCACGACGGTGATAGAGAGATTTGGTAGACCAGTTCACCCTTCTGCAAAAGGGCTACGTCTGGTTGGAGGGGCTGTAACTTAACACGGAAGATAAACTCTCTTCACCCTATTCTCCTTCAATGCAGAGCTAATCCGACTCAGGTTGATTTCACTCATGGTAGATCCTTGTAAGCGATCTCCAAACCTTTGGTCGACCTTCACGAACCACAATCACTCTTGGTTGTTGAAGATGTGGCTTAGTGAAGACAACAACTCTTCAACACTTGAAGCGGAAACATATCCGTGTAGAGAGTGTGCAGCTCTCAAGAGTAATAGGTACAAGAACTCCCACTCAGAACTACTGTGATGCTAACCTACTATCTAAGTTTTGGCTCTTGATTTCTCTTGGTGGATTTTAAACTCAAATCACTTAGAGAGGGGTTGCTCAAATCAATCTTATCAGAAATCTCAAGCGGAGCAGCCAACGGACAATATTGGGGCAGGGTGGCTATTTATAGCCGCAACCTTCCCTGATGGGGAAAGACCAAATTAAACATCGGGTTCAGCCAACGGCCAAATGACACGAGTCCAACGGTCGGATTTGAGCACAACGATAACATTTCTTGCGGAGGAAGCAATGCTAACTCCTCGGTCCAAGGCAAATCTCTTGCAGCGAAGAAGATCACAATCTCTTGCTTGCAAGTATTTGCTTGGAGCATAAAGAGATTTCTCTCGCAACTTTCATAGGTTTTGGCTAAGCATCACAGCGGATCTAAGCACTGAGAACCTATACCCCTCTTAACAGTATGGAGGCCCTATGACTCAAAAGAATGAAAGAAGAACAACGAAATGAATACTGTGTCTTCACTTTGTTTCCAACTTCCATCGCTGCAGTCAATTTCTTTAGACGACAGTACCGAATCAAAAGCTTTGCTTCAACAGTAAACTTTCAAGGGGTCGATTTCTTCAGATCAAACTTCTCGACTATATGACTTCAACACGTATAGCTCATTCCTCTCTTCAACACAAATATGTTTTGGTAAAGTTCCTCGAACTCAGCACCAGAGACAGTATTCTCTTCAGTTGTATATGGATTTTTTCTCTCTGTATGCACTAGCAAACAAATCAATCCATACCTATTTCTGTCAACAATCTCCAAAACAAAAGGTAGCGGATATTGCACCAACAATCTCCCCCTTTTTGGATGATTGTTAACAAAACAGATCATATCAAAGGATAGATAATGAATGGAATGTAATGTGAAGAATAATGAAAGAAGATAGATACTTACAAAGATAAAATATTCTCCCCCTTAAGTTATGCTTCAGATCATAATGAACTAGAGGGAAACAATAGTATTCTTCATATGAGTGTCATTGACGAAAGATCTTATACTTGAGTTCTTTCAATGCACTCGACGATGTCTAAGGTGGTTCCTATCACAAAATCTTCGAAGAATGTTAGACGTAAGATAAGCTTTGAGAGATTTGTGACAAATGGATATATCATGAAGGTTTTCTAATAGCACAATTTGAATCCACCTGAGATGTAGTTCTCCTGCAAGTTAGGTATACAATGTAATCAGAGCAAGAAAGAGAATATAAGAAAGTTGCTCGGAATGGATATGCTTCAGATGTGGTTTCCCTGCAATATATAAGATAATACATGAGTTACTTGCGAGGGAAAGACACCTTACCAGTGGATCATATGGCCTTCACGTAAGGCATAAAAGTCATGCAAGGTTAGATCAAAGGAGATAATAATTGGCGCATATCCAACCCCAACAGCTAGAGTTTATTTAGTGCTCGAAGAACTTCTCCAAATTGGTATAATCACATGATGATTCTCTGTTCTTCTTCGAGGAGAAAATATGTTTCTCTATAAGATAGATAATGCATACAGACATGTAGTGCGAAGCAAATAATATTGCAGGCTGGGGGTTATTAACATTACATGACGTCCGAGTGTTTCAGCACCACATGCGGTGCGATAAGTTCATGAAGCAAATTGTTCGAGGGAAAACCAAAAGTGAATGAAAACACCCTGTAAACCCCGATAAACTATCACTCGATGTAAGTCTCCCCCTTAACAAGTGTCAAAAAGGAATGATAAAACATAGGAGGAACTACTCCGTGGGAGAATCCTCATAATCAAAATTGAGACCACTTGATGAATCAGTGTCTGAAGAATGATGAATGGTTGAGGCGGAACCAGGAGTAGTAGCCTGGGCTTGGAAGACTTGGAGCGATGAACATCTAGCTTGTAGACACGAGTACCGGCTGTATCTGCAATTTCATCATCATGAATGACAAACAACAGATCCATTGAAGCAAAATGTTGTGGGAGCACTGGAGTCTGTCTTCGGATGCGTGGAACAACGAGCAATTCCAGGTACTCATACTCTTTCGTGATGCCCTTTTTAGCTAAGTCCTTGCGAGAGTAATGCTTCCTTAGCAGAGTCCATGTGCGATTCCTTGCTTCCTTCTAATGCAGAAGAATTTCGAGTGTGATTATAAATCAGATTCAGCTCAGTCATTAACTCTACCTTTTCTTTTATATCCATCTTACTATGTCTTTCTAGAGTCTGCTGCATGCGAATACAAATCTCATAGAGAGATGGATTTTCCTCATGAGGGATTTCAAGCCTGACTTCCTTGACCTTCGGAGCATTTTCATACGCAGAAGCATTTGCAACAATATCAACAGGTTCCTTCCCTTTTCCATTATCTTTCACAATGTGGAAAATGTCATGAACTGGAGGCATGAATACTTTTGGAACGTAAGCCTAGAAGAATTTCTCACTGGTGAGCTGGTCGATCACAAACATGATCCATGGAGCATAAGGCTTCAATGATTGACGTCTATCTGCTACACATGCGAGGTTTCGAATGAAAAGATCAGGAATGTCAAACTTGATTCCTCGAAACATGCCACAAGAGCATTCCCACGATGCCTTTGATGGAGTTGGGCCTGTTTGTTGGCGTGATAGTATTGCACAGAATGTGAAATAGAACTTTGTTATCATAAGCCAACTTCTTCGGATCAACATCAATGCATTTGTCACCAACCATGGTGTGATCCATCATGATGTGGAGTTGTGCTTCGGACACTTCCCAGAAATGCAGCATGTGCTCTCTATGCTTCTCAAACTCAAATCGAGGAATATTTATCGGGGGTAGAAAATGATCTGCCAAACATTTGATCCTTTCTCTGCCAGTCATCCATTCAAGCATCTAGATTGAGGTATTTGCAAGCTCTCCTGAGATGCATAGTGTGGCATAAAACTAAAGGATAATCTCTTTGTTCTAGCCATGATTGAAGCGCATGAATCCCTTAAGTAGATCATATTCAATATGCTCAATTGCATGATGGAAACATGGCATTTCTCAAGTTTCGTGAAGTTCAATATCTTATGATTGAATATTCCGTGCTTGCCAAACAAGATCTGAGCATAATAGACAACTTGTTCTTCAGTCCAAAACCTCGGCTACAATGAAGTGCTTTCTCCTTCGTAAGGGCTGACCCCAAAGAATGCAAGCTTCGAGGAATGAAGTTATTCATTGAACGCAGGGCCATTGGGGCCGTACTCAGTTGGAAATAGCATAAATGATTCCTAGGGATTTTTCTGATATTCTTCATCACTAATTTGCATTGGCTGAACATCATCAGAAGCTGGCTCATTCACATCGATAGGCTTAACTAGAGCAAGTGGCCTTTTTGCTTTCTCTGGAGCTGATGGCACGGGAGCACTGGTCTATCCTTCAATTTCCTTCGATGGAACTCCTTCAATGACTTTCTCATTCTAAGGCACTAGGGACTTTTCTTTCGGTGAACCCTCAATAGTGGGTGTCTTGAAAACTTCTTTAGTCACTTGATTCATAACATGTTCTCCTTTGGTCTGCTGTGGCAACACTAGTGGTACAATTTGGTGAGGCAAAACTGGTGGTACAACTGCTTGAGCTTCTTCTTCATGAGCCATGGTCTCTTCCAATTTCTTTTCTTCCTGTTCTAGCTATGAAGCCAAAGAACCAGGAGCAGGTTCAACCTCCATCTAGGTAGTAGCACCAGGTGAGGAGACTGATACATCTCCCACGTATCTATAATTTTTTATTGTTCCATGCTATTATATTACCCGTTTTGGATGTTTATGGGCTTTACTATACACTTTTATATCATTTTTGGGACTAACCTACTAACCGGAGGCCCAACCCAAATTGCTGTTTTTTTTGCCTATTTCAGTGTTTCGAAGAAAAGGAATATCAAATGGAGTCCAAATGGAATGAAACCTTCGGGAGCGATCTTTTTGGAACAAACGCAATCCAGGAGACTTGGAGTGGACATCAAGAAGCAACCGAGGCATCCATGAGGGTCCAGGGCGCGCCCTAGGGGGTGGGCGCACTCCCCACCCTCATGGGCTCCTCGTGGCTCTCCTGACCGACCTCCTTCGCATATATATACTTGCATACCCTGGAAACATCCAGGAGCACCATGAAACCATATTTCCACCGCCGCAACCTTCTGTACCCATGAGATCCCATCTTGGGGCCTTTTCTGGCCCTCCACCGGAGGGGGAATCGATCATGGAGGGCTTCTATATCAACACCATAGCCTCTCCGATGAGTCATGAGTAGTTTACCACAGACCTTCGGGTCCATAGTTATTAGCTAGATGGCTTCTTCTCTCTCTTTGAATCTCAATACAATGTTCTCCTCGATCTTCTTGGAGATATATTCGATGTAACTCTTTTTGCAGTATGTTTGTCGAGATCCGATGAATTGTGGGTTTATGATCAAGTTTATCTATGAGAAATATTTAAATCTCGTCTGAATTATTTTATGTATGATTGGTTATCTTTGTAAGTCTCTTCGAATTACCAGTTTGGTTTGGCCTACTAGATTGATCTTTCTTGCAATGGGAGAAGTGCTTAGCTTTGGGTTCAATCTTGCGGTGTCCTTTCCCAGTGACAGCAGGGCCAGCAAGGCACGTATTGTATTGTTGCCATCGAGGATAAAAAGATGGGGTTTATATCATATTGCTTGATTTTATCCCTGTACATCATATCATCTTTCCTAATGCGTTGCCATGTTCTTATGAACTTAATACTCTAGATGCATGCTGGATAGCGGTCGATGTGTGGAGTATTAGTAGTAGATACAGGCAGGAGTCGGTCTACTTGTCGCAGACGTGATGCCTATATACATGATCATGCCTAGATATTCTCATAACTATGCACTTTTCTATCAATTGCTCGACAGTAATTTGTTCACCCACCATAATACTTATGTTATCTTGAGAGAAGCCACTAGTGAAACCTATGCCCCCCGGGTCTACTTTCCATCATATAAGTTTCCGATCTACTTTATTTTGCAATCTTTACTTTTCAATCTATATCATAAAAATACCAAAAATATTTATCTTATCTTATTATCTCTATCAGATCTCACTTTCGCAAGTGGTCATGAAGGGATTGACAACCCCTTTATCGCGTTGGTTGCGAGGTTCTTGTTAGTTTGTGTAGGTACGAGGGACTTGCGTGTAGCCTCCTACTCGATAGATTCCTTGGTTCTCAAAAACTGAGGGAAATACTTACGCTACTTTGCTGCATCACCCTTTCCTCTTAAAGGGAAAACCAACGCAGTGCTCAAGAGGTAGCAAGAAGGATTTCTGGCGCCGTTGCCGGGGAGGTCTTCGCTCAAGTCAAGACATACCAAGTACCCATCACAAACTCATCTCCCTCGCATTACATTATTTTCCATTTGCCTCTCATTTTCCTCTCCCCCACTTCACCCTTGCCTCGCCCTCTCTTTTCCGTTCGCCTCTTTTTTCTCTTGTCTCTTATGTGCTTGTGTGTTGGATTGCTTGTCACAATGGCTCAAGAGAATACTAAATTGTGTGACTTTTCCAATACCAACAATAATGATTTCCTTAGCACTCCGATTGCTCCTCTTAATGATGTTGAATCTTGTGAAATCAATGCTGCTTTGTTGAATCTTGTCAGGAAAGATCAATTCTTTGGCCTTCCTAGTGAAGATGCCACTACTCATCTAAACAACTTTGTTGATTTGTGTGATATGCCGTAACATCCCCAGCATCACACTACAGTAATCTCCCCCTAATGAAGGTCATGTCATCATGATCATCATGCCAAAAGGCCACTTGTCCAAAATCTGCTTCAAAGTCAAATTCAAATTGCATGTCAAATATTTGCTTCTTCTTTCATGAAAACTAAATGTTCATCAGGTGGAAAATAATCATTTGTTAATATTGGTGGTGAACCAACATTTTTGTAAAAGGTTTGAGTGGCCTAAACTACTTAAAACAGTGACCTAAGCAATAAATTAAATGCCTTTTTAATTTATAAAATTGGCAACTATTCCAAAAGCCTCCCAACCTTTTTGTGGCAGTGCACAATAATTCCTTGAAATTATCTTGCCCAATGACATAATTTTGCAAACTCCTAATGGCTAAAACGAAAAGGCAAATTGCTGCTGGAAATTAAAAAAAAGCAAAGAAAAAGGAAAAGCCCCCCCCCCTCAACTGGGCCGACTGGCCCAGCTGGCCACGGTGCCCCCCATGGGCCTCGGCCCACCTCAACCAGCCGGCCCAGCTCCCTGCACCGCGCCCCCTTCCTGTTCCCCTGGTGCGCGCCGCTACAGGGGCGCCGTCCCCGCTGAACCACCTCGCCGTCGACGAGGAGGATAAGGTCGGCCCCTCCCCTCGTCGCCTAGACCTCCTCCCCACCTACCTCCACCCACGCCCCGAACCCCCTCACCCTCTCCGCCTCTCCCTCTCCCACTCCTTCGTTCTGGAGAGGAGGCCGACGCGGTCGCCGCCGTGCCTCGCCCGTCCTCGCGGCCACCGGCGGCCCCGCGCCCGCTGACCCTGTCGGTGAGCTTCGCCAGGCTCGACTCCTTCGACTGGCGCCCTCCGCTGGAACCGGGAAGCACCGCAGCCGCCGTTCGTCCTCGTCCCCATCTCCGGCTGCCGTCGATCTCCTTCGACTCCGGCGACGTCTCTACTGCTACTAAGCCTCCGAGGGCCACCGTGCATGCCGCAAGGTGAGCTCCTCCCCCTCTCCCTTCTCTCACGTAGGCCGCCTCCCTCTCTAGCTCGCTCGCCGCAACCGCCATAGCTCACCGTCGCCCTGCTGCATCACCGCTGTGGCCACCGCTGCCATGGCCCCCATCTGATCCCTCCGTCGTGCTCCTGGTGTTCCCAGGAGCCTGGCGAGCCCTTCCTCTCGCCCTCTCGTGCCCCCAGCCCCGATCCCGACGACGACCGGAGTCCGGCGTCCGCCTCGCCGCTCGCCGTCGATGTTCCCGACCACCGCAGCCTCTCCCACCCCCAGATCGCCTCCTCGTCGTCTTCTCGTTCAAACGGGCCCGGTCGCGCTAGAAACGGCGCCCTGTGCGCGTAACCCGACCACCTCCCAAGCGCGCCGCCGTCGTTTTTTGTCGCCGGAGCTGTCTCCGGCACCGTCGGCGACGTGGCCTGGCAGGTGGGCCACCTGTGCACTGACGCTGGGCCCCACGGGTCCCTGTTGACTGGTTTGACCAGTCAACATGCTGACTGGGCTTCTCTGTGACACTGATGTGCGGGCCCCACCACGTAATTAGATTAACTAAACCGGTTTTTTTATATAAAACTAATTAGTTAACCTAACCAGTCACTGACATGTGGGGCCCAGTAGCTAAATAACCCCTAGTTTAGTTTGAAATAAACTCTGTTACGTAAGAGAGGCTGACTGGTGGGACCTATTGGTTAGTTTGACCAGTCAGCGGGTCTGTTGACTGCTGATGTCAGCATGGCGTCATGCTGACGTCATATTCCTTTTCTGTTAATTTAAATAATTTCCGATTATTAATAAAACTTTAAAAATTCATAGAAAATAAACCGTAACTCGGATGAAAATATTTTCTATATGTAAGTTGCTCAGAAAAATCCAACGAATCCGAATACATGGTCCGTTCATCTGTCACATGCCCCTAGCATGCTGAACATGGAACTTTCCCCCTCTTTTCCTTTGTCCGGAATCCACCTAACGTCGGGAATTCACCCTCGGATGTTTCCCCCCTTCGTCTGCAACGTGTAGTACCGCGTTAGAGCACGCTTAGCGCTACGTATCGTCATGTCATGCTTAGTGTTACCTCTGTTTGCTATGTATTTACTGTTTCTTCCCCCTCTTCTCTCCGGTAGACCCCGAGGCCGCTGATGCCCCGGTGATCGACTACGTCGTCGACAATGACCCCTCCTTGCCAGAGCAACCAGGCAAGCCCCCCCTTTGATCATCCCGATATCGCCCATTCCATTCTCTCATGCTTGCATTAGATTTTACTACTGTTATTGTTTGCTCCTATTCTGATGCATAGCCTGCTTTTGTATCTACTGTTGTACCTTACCTGCTTATCCTAAACTGCTTAGTATAGGTTGGTTAGTGATCCATCAGTGACCCCCACCTTGTCCTTGTTGCCCCTGCTTCATCATTGAAGACCCGATCAACGGGATTGAAGACCAGGCCCCGGCACCGCACATCACTTTCCCCTTAGTTGTTCGACACTGCTGGGTTACTATCGAGTGCCGAGGGTGAGACCTCTACAACACTTCTGATGTTAACCCTGTAGTGTAGCTATTCGGTCGTGGTCATCGAGGGTGATTCCACCTTAACCACTTCCGATATGACTCTGTCGTGCAACCCCTCAAGTGTGAACCTCGGGGGTGATTCCTCTTACGTTCACCTTGATGATTACATTGAGTGGAATTCACCGGGGGTGATTCCTCGGGTTTTCCCCTTGATGTTTAAACACACAGTTACTATGGTTACTATGACTTTACACTGAACCATGTTACTAAAGACAGGTCGACCCTGAGGGGTGCCCGCGCGAGCATAATTGCGAGTGATGAGGAGTCGGGTTGACCTGGAAGGTGCCCGTGAGATAATTACGAGGCGTGGCCGGGCATTCTTAGCCCTTGCCGCAAGTCCTCGAGACGGGGCAACGGGGTCATATCTTTCGTGAGTCTCTGCTTGTTACCGCGCATTCCTAATCCACTACGATTTGGATATTTGATCCAAGGGGCCTCTGGCCTGATAGCACTAACCATCACGTGGGCATAGTATGGGCGTTCTGCGTCGTATGCATCAACCGAAGCTTAATAGACGTCAGCGACTGAGCGGCGCGCGCCGGGTTGGACTGGTAAGCACCTACCTTTTTAAGGAGGTAGCTAGGTCTGCTCACCGGCCGCGTTCACAACGTGCAGGAGTTTCTGGGGAGATGGCCCATGACCCCTGGGGGCATAGGTTTAGTCCGGCGTGCTGGCCTCTCTATTAATCCTAGGTCGGGTTGCGGCATATTGTTTGGCCGAAGCCGGGCATGACCCTGGAAAGTGTGTCCGGCCGGAGTTAAGCGAGCGTGGTGGGTAAGTTGGTGCACCCCTGCAGGGAAGAAAACATCTATCGATAGCCTGTCCTACGGTAACGGACACTTGGAGTTGTATCCCGATCGATACAACTAGAACTGGATACTTGTGATGAGAATTGGATTGTGATGAGGTGATAACCGGATAGTATGGCTCTGGGATTGCTTTCTCACAGGGAGTCGAGGAAGGATCTCTAGCCGAGGTTGATAAGACTACTACTACTTTACTTTATGCTACTCTACTCCCACCTGTTTGCTGCAAGATGGTGGTTTCCAGAAGATGCTAGTCTTTGATAGGACTAGGCCTTCTCTATATTCTGGCATTTCTGCAGCCCAGTCCACATATACAGCCTTCCTTTGATAATGTTGCATATGTAGTGTAGATCCTTGCTTGCGAGTACTTTGGATGAGTACTCACGGTTGCTTTGCTTCCCCTTTCCCCCCTTCTTTCTTCTTTCTGGTTGTTGCAACCAGATGGTGGAGTCCAGGAGCCAGATGCCACCTTTGACGACTGCTACTACCACGAGGGCGCCTACTACCTCATGAAGACCGCGACGACCAGGAGTAGTTAGGAGGCTCCCAGGCAGGAGGCCTTGCCTTTTCGATCAATGTTGCTTTTGTGCTAGCCTTCTTAAGGCAAACTTGTTTAACTCATGTCTGTACTCAGATATTGTTGCTACCGCTGACTCTTGTGTATTCGAGCTTATGTATTCGAGCCCTCGAGGCCCCTGGCTTGTAATATAAAGCTTGTATTATTTTAACTTGTGTCTAGAGTTGTGTTGTGATATCTTCCCGTGAGTCCTTGATCTTGATCGTACACATTTGCGTGTATGATTAGTGTACGATTGAATCGAGGGCGTCACAAGTTGGTATCAGAGCCGACTGCCTGTAGGTAACCCCTTTCCAACTCCTTGGCCGAAGTTGAGTCTAGTCACTGAAAAACTTTTACTAACTTGGCTGTGTGTCTTACGGGCCCACGTCGCCATTGGGTGGTATTAGAATCTTTTACTCCTCATCTATACTCTGGGACTCTGAACTCTCTTCTACTCGGGTTAAACGAATTTACTAACTCTGACATTAGGTTCTCGTACCCACTTCCTCCCGGTGAGCCCCGACCTTACCGATGATCACTTGCTTCGCCAGAAGATTCTGCGGTTACTCCTCGATGTTTCTCGAGACTCTGTGCACACTGCCTTACAGTTCCTGACCACCTGTAATCCTCGTGAATAACCTCCTTGCCATTTGTACCTTCATCCCTAGTTGCTCATGTTGTTACAAGATACCCCTAGCACTCTCCGTTGTTCCGAGAATCCTTGTGCCCTCTGCTTTGCAGCTTCTTTTTGCACTAAGGATAATTCACTTAACCGGGGTCCGCTCATCCCCAGTTGTTCATATGCTTTTCAAAATACTTGGAAATGTTACCCGATCTTTCGAGTATCCTCTTCAAACTATTGCTCTGCAATTACTTGTCTGCTTGCATTATGGATGCTTTCCATATGTGTAGCAATATTCATTAGTATCCTTCGACACCTTCATTTTGATCCTATTGATTCAACATGTGTGTGAAGGCACACAATCATCAGTGATCCTTCTATATCTTTTTGGCTTAGACGTCATTTTGAACATGAGCTGGTTCTCGACCAATCTATTTGTCATCAATTGTGCCCCTAGGTCTATTCTACCTATCCCTCCTTGATCAGAGCGTCTACTTCTGATCCTTCGTTTAGGAAATCATAATTCCTTTGTTATCTAAGCATCGAATTATTCAGATGTTGTATAATCTGATGCATTTGCATTCTTTCTTCCTCTGATTGAGTACCGATACTCACATCAGCTCCATTGTGGACTGGCAGGCCCATTGCCGGGTTGTTATCCGACAACATCCTTCATATGCAATAACCTTGTGAGCCTTTTCTCGGATACATAAAGCCTTTGGTAAATTGTATCCTCTCCTTTTGTCAACCATGCTCTGCTTTGAGCTTGTGTTGTTTACTTATGAAGTTTGTAGAATAGGTTCCTAAGATGCCCCTATGGGTTGAACCTATGCCTCCCCTAATCCGTTTGAACCCGAGAGTTTTTAATGAGTCTTACTCTTCTGGTGTTTTGCCAGATAACATGTCAACACTACAACTTCATTGAACGCGAGAAGTAAATGAAAGGATATGCATTGAAGAAGTGGGAGTCGACCTTGAACTTTGTGTTCATGCCCATGGACCCGATGTGGAACTTATCATGGAAGCTTCTTGTGATAATAATAATCCCCTTGTTATAAGTTCATATGGTAACTATGTTTGGTCCTTTGCAACTGTGGTTCTGACCATGATTGTTCCCCTTTGATTCCATTTCTCGAACAAGTTAAAATACTTGTCTTCTATAGATCTTTTCATCTGTCCAACCTCTATTTCGATCTACCTCGAGTGTTGCCCCCTGTTATCTCGAGGATATTGTGTCATTGCACTACCTCTTGTGAATTCTCATTGGAATGATACTCCATCACATCATTCCTAGCCTGATCGGCTATATCATTATCGAGCTAATTTTAACTGTGCTATCCGGTCCTTCTTCTGGAGCACAACTTCCGACGACGAGCTATGCTTACGTCAATCTTCCTCATCTTATCATTCCTCCTTGAACAACAAGCTTGAATCCGAGCTTGTGTCGTATACGTGGTTCCAATAGCCTTTGCTTCAACATTCCTTTTGCTTGATGTCGTTGCTGTTCGATGGCATCTTCATAGAGCCTCTCGACAAAGGCGTCGTGATCAGCATCAACATTTTGACTTCTGTTGAAATGACAATTGAATTCATGGTGAGAAATACCATCCTTGACCTTCAATGATTTGAATTATCATTGACAACCCCCTTATCTCCTTTCCAACACATGTTGATCATGTCTTGGTTATACCTTGGACTCCTTGCTATTCCTGCAATCGTTCTTTGAGTATTTCTTGTGATCTTCAACTCCAGCCCCTACTTGTAACACCAAGTTAATGCTACCTCGAAGCATGACTGAGGTATTCCGAATATCAACCATGAACATTGGAAGCACACTATCGAATGTTTCTTGATCTATTATCCAAACACCATTGTATGGGCAATATCATGATTATCCCCTCGCCCCCTTTATCTAAATGATATTTAAACTTGTTGTCATATCATGTATATCCTGCTCCGCTTCCCCTTGGGAGGGATATAATCCCAACTCTTATGAGTAAACACATCTTCCCTTCCTTTGGGTTGTTGATTCGATAAACACATTTTCCTTTCCATTGGTTTGCTCAACCTTTCTTGTGATCTATATATGTTATAAGCAGAAATAATTCCCTGCTTATGGAAACACCTCGGTTTACAACTCTGTCAGTGTGACCCTGTTACTATTGCTGACGACATCCTGGTAACCCCCGATGGACGAGAACTTTGCCTATTGGTCCGCCTCGTTCAACGAGCAGGAAAATGGTTCTCTTCGTCCCTCGCCCTTGGTACCAACGTTGTTGCCAACATAACTGACAGTCTATCATCTGACATGCCTTGCTATCGGCCCCCTTTCTTCTATTAACCCACATGGTGGGCCCATAACCCACAGTTCCATAAGTTCGGAACCTGACTCTCCTGTATATCTTTGATTCTGAAATATTCTTGCATTTGGCTTCGTATCATGTCACGAGCCGCCTTTCGAGAGATGATCTATTCCCGATGCTCTGAACCCCTTTCTCACACTCTGTTCAGGTATCAATCGTTTGTCCATTCGTTTGAAACTTCCTATTGTACCTTCATACTTTGCTCTCGATGTTTTAATAAGTTTCAACTCGAGAGATTTTTCTACCTCATTCCCTGAATTGTTCATTTGATAATTAACCCTATAAGGGTCAGTTCTCCCGAAGTTGCTCTTTGCTTCCCCACGTAAATCTCGGGACGAGATTTCTTGTAGTGGAGGAGATTTGTAACATCCCCAGCATCACACTACAGTAATCTCCCCCTAATGAAGGTCATGTCATCATGATCATCATGCCAAAAGGCCACTTGTCCAAAATCTGCTTCAAAGTCAAATTCAAATTGCATGTCAAATATTTGCTTCTTCTTTCATGAAAACTAAATGTTCATCAGGTGGCAAATAATCATTTGTTAATATTGGTGGTGAACCAACATTTTTGTAAAAGGTTTGAGTGGCCTAAACTACTTAAAACAGTGACCTAAGCAATAAATTAAATGCCTTTTTAATTTATAAAATTGGCAACTATTCCAAAAGCCTCCCAACCTTTTTGTGGCAGTGCACAATAATTCCTTGAAATTATCTTGCCCAATGACATAATTTTGCAAAGTCCTAATGGCTAAAAGGAAAAAGGCAAATTGCTGCTGGAAATTAAAAAAAAGCAAAGAAAAAGGAAAAGCCCCCCCCCTCAACTGGGCCGACTGGCCCAGCTGGCCACCGTGCCCCCCCCATGGGCCTCGACCCACCTCAACCAGCCGGCCCAGCTCCCCGCACCGCGCCCCCTTCCTGTTCCCCTAGTGCGCACCGCTACAGGGGCGCCGTCCCCGCCGAACCACCTCGCCGTCGACGAGGAGGATAAGGTCGGCCCCTCCCCTCGACGCCTCGACCTCCTCCCCACCTACCTCCACCCACGCCCCGAACCCCCTCGCCCTCTCCGCCTCTCCCTCTCCCACTCCTTCGTTCTGGAGAGGAGGCCGACGCGGTCGCCGCCGTGCCTCGCCCGTCCTCGCGGCCACCGGCGGCCCCGCGCCCGCTGACCCTGTCGGTGAGCTTCGCTAGGCTCGACTCCTTCGATTGGTGCCCTCCGCTGGAACCGGGAAGCACCGCAGCCGCCGTTCGTCCTCGTCCCCATCTCCTGCTGCCGTCGATCTCCTTCGACTCCGGCGACGTCTCTGCTGCTACTAAGCCTCCGTGGGCCATCGTGCGTGCCGCAAGGTGAGCCTCTCCCCCTCTCCCTTCTCTCATGTAGGCCGCCTCCCTCTCTAGCTCGCTCGCCGCAACCGCCATAGCTCACCGTCGCCCTGCTGCGTCACTGCCATGGCCACCGCTGCCATGGCCCCCATCTGAGCCCTCCGTCGTGCTCCTGGTGTTCCCAGGAGCCCGGCGAGCCCTTCCTCTCGCCCTCTCGTGCCCCCAGCCCCGATCCCGACGACGACCGGAGTCCGGCGTCCGCCTCGCCGCTTGCCGTTGATGTTCCCGACCACCGCAGCCTCTCCCACCCCCCAGATCGCCTCCTTGTCGTCTTCTCGTTCGAACGGGCCCGGTCGCGCTAGAAACGGTGCCCTGTGCGCGTAACCCGACCACCTCCCGAGCGCGCCGCCGTCGTTTTTTGTCGCCGGAGCTGTCTCCGCCGCCGTCGCCGACGTGGCCTGGCAGGTGGGCCACCTGTGCCACTGACGCTGGGCCCCACGGGTCCATGTTGACTGGTTTGACCAGTCAACATGCTGACTGGGCTTCTCTGTGACACTGACGTGCGGGCCCCACCACGTAATTAGATTAACTAAACCAGTTTTTTTATATAAAACTAATTAGTTAACCTAACCAGTCACTGACATGTGGGGCCCAGTAGCTAAATAACCCCCAGTTTAGTTTGAAATAAACTCTGTTACGTAAGAGAGGCTGACTGGTTAGTTTGAAATAAACTAATTAGTTGACTTGCTGATGTCAGCATGGCGTCATGCTGACGTCATATTCCCTTTCTGTTAATTTAAATAATTTCCGATTATTAATAAAACTTTAAAAATTCATAGAAAATAAATCGTAACTCGGATGAAAATGTTTTCTATATGTAAGTTGCTCAGAAAAATCCAATGAATCCGAATACGTGGTCCGTTCATCTGTCACATGCCCATAGCATGCTGAACATGGAACTTCCCCCCTCTTTTCCTTTGTCCGGAATCCACCTAACATCGGGAATTCACCCTCGGATGTTTCCCCCCTTCGTTTGCAACGTGTAGTACCGCGTTAGAGCACGCTTAGCGCTACGTATAGTCATGTCATGCTTAGTGTTACCTCTGTTTGCTATGTATTTACTGTTTCTTCCCCCTCTTCTCTCCGGTAGACCCCGAGGCCGCTGATGCCCCGGTGATCGACTACGTCGTCGACAATGACCCCTCCTTGCCAGAGCAACCAGGCAAGCCCCCCCTTTAATCATCCCGATATCACCCATTCCATTCTCTCAGGCTTGCATTAGATTTTACTACTGTTATTGTTTGCTCCTATTCTGATGCATAGCCTGCTTTTGTATCTACTGTTGTACCTTACCTGCTTATCCTAAACTGCTTAGTATAGGTTGGTTAGTGATCCATCAGTGACCCCCACCTTGTCCTTGTTGCCCCTGCTTCATCATTGAAGACCCGATCAACGGGATTGAAGACCAGGCCCCGGCACTGCACATCACTTTCCCCTTAGTTGTTCGACACTGCTGGGTTACTATCGAGTGCCGAGGGTGAGACCTCTACAACACTTCTGATGTTAACCCTGTAGTGTAGCTATTCGGTCGTGGTCATCGAGGGTGATTCCACCTTAACCACTTCCGATATGACTCTGTCGTGCAACCCCTCAAGTGTGAACCTCGGGGGTGATTCCTCTTACGTTCACCTTGATGATTACATTGAGTGGAATTCACCGGGGGTGATTCCTCGGGTTTTCCCCTTGATGTTTAAACACACAGTTACTATGGTTACTATGACTTTACACTGAACCATGTTACTAAAGACGGGTCGACCCTGAGGGGTGCCCGCGCGAGCATAATTGCGAGTGATGAGGAGTCGGGTTGACCTGGAAGGTGCCCGTGAGATAATTACGAGGCGTGGCCGGGCATTCTTAGCCCTTGCCGCAAGTCCTCGAGACGGGGCAACGGGGTCACATCTTTCGTGAGTCTCTGCTTGTTACCGCGCGTTCCTAATCCACTACGATTTGGATATTTGATCCGAGGGGCCTCTGGCCTGATAGCACTAACCATCACATGGGCATAGTATGGGCGTTCTGCGTCGTATGCATCAGCCGAAGCTTAATAGACGTCAGCGACTGAGCAGCGCGTGCCGGGTTGGACTCGTAAGCACCTACCTTTTTAAGGAGGTAGCTAGGTCTGCTCACCGGCCGCGTTCGCAACGTGCAGGAGTTTCCGGGGAGATGTCCCATGACCCCTGGGGGCATAGGTTTAGTCCGGCGTGCTGGCCTCTCTATTAACCTAGGTCGGGTTGCGGCGTATTGTTTGGCCGAGGCCGGGCATGACCCTGGAAAGTGTGTCCGGCCGGAGTTAAGCGAGCATGGTGGGTAAGTTGGTGCACCCCTGCAGGGAAGAAAACATCTATCGATAGCCTGTCCTACGGTAACGGACACTTGGAGTTGTATCCCGATCGATACAACTAGAATTGGATACTTGTGATGAGAATTGGATTGTGATGAGGTGATAACAGGATAGTATGGCTCTGGGATTGCTTTCTCACAGGGAGTCGAGGAAGGATCTCTGGCTGAGGTTGATAACACTACTACTACTTTACTTAATGCTACTCTACTCCCTCCTGTTTCGATAGGACTAGGCCTTCTCTACATTCTGGCATTTCTGCAGCCCAGTCCACATATACAGCCTTCCTTTGATAATGTTGCATATGTAGTGTAGATCCTTGCTTGCGAGTACTTTGGATGAGTACTCACGGTTGCTTTGCTCCCCCTTTCCCCCCTTCTTTCTTCTTTCTGCTTGTTGCAACCAGATGGTGGAGTCCAGGAGCCAGATGCCACCTTTGACGACTGCTACTACCACGAGGGCGCCTACTACCTCATGAAGACCGCGACAACCAGGAGTAGTTAGGAGGCTCCCAGGCAGGAGGCCTTGCCTTTTCGATCAATGTTGCTTTTGTGCTAGCCTTCTTAAGGCAAACTTGTTTAACTCATGTCTGTACTCAGATATTGTTGCTTCCGCTGACTCTTGTGTATTCGAGCTTATGTATTCGAGCCCTCGAGGCCCCTGGCTTGTAATATAAAGCTTGTATTATTTTAACTTGTGTCTAGAGTTGTGTTGTGATATCTTCCCGTGAGTCCTTGATCTTGATCGTACACATTTGCGTGTATGATTAGTGTACGATTGAATCGAGGGCGTCACATATGCAAAAGAAGAAAGACATGGATAATGACATTGTTAAATTGAAGTTATTTTCGTTTTCACTTAGAGATCGTGCTAAAACTTGGTTTTCCTCTTTGCCTAAAAATAGTAATGATTCATGGAATAAGTGCAAAGATGCTTTTATCTCTAAGTATTTTGCTCCCGCTAAGATCATCTCTCTTAGAAATGATATTATGAATTTTAAGCAACTAGATCATGAGCATGTTGCACAATCTTGGGAGAGAATGAAATTAATGATTCGTAATTGCCCTACACATGGATTAAATTTATGGATGATCATACAATTTTTTTATGACGGATTAAATTTTGCTTCTAGAAATCTTTTAGATTCGACTGCGGGAGGGACTTTTATGGAAATCAGTTTAGGAGAAGCTACCACACTCCTAGATAATATTATGGCTAATTATTCTCAATGACACACCAAAAGATCTACTAGTAAAAAAGTTCATGCGATAGAGGAAATTAATGTTTTGAGTGGAAAGAAGGATGAACTTATGAGATTGTTTGCTAATAAGAGTGCTCCTATTGATCCTAATGATATGCCTTTGTCTACTTTGATTGAGAATAACAATGAATCTATGGATGCGAATTTTGTTGGTAGGAATAATTTTGGTAACAATGCTTATAGAGGAAACTTTAATCCTAGGACGTTTCCTAGTAATTCCTGTAATACTTATGGTAATTCCTACAATGACTCTTATGGAAATTTTAATAATATGCCCTCTGATTTTGAGAATAGTGTTAAAGAATTTATGATCTCTCAAAAGAATTTCAATGCTTTGCTTGAAGGAAAACTGCTTAAAGTTGATGAATTGGCTAGGAACATGGATATAATTTCTCTTGATGTTGATCCTTTTAAACTTAGATCTATTCCACCTAAGCATGATATCAATGAGTCTCTCAAAGCCATGAGAATTTCCATTGATGAGTGCAAAGAAAGAACCGCTAGGATGCGTGCTAAGAAAGATTACTTTATAAAAGCGTGTTCTTCTAGTTTCCATGATAATAATGATGAAGATCTAAAAGTGATTTATGTGTACCCCATTAAATGTTTGTTTTGCAATATGAATCTTGATAATGATGGGATTGGAGATGAGTCAACTTTAGTTAAAAGGCGTCCCAATGATTCGGAGTTTTTAGATCTTGATGCTACATTTGGTAAAAGTGGGATTGGAGAGGTCAAAACTTTACATAGCAATGAACCCACTATTTTGGATTTAAAGGAATTTAATTATGATAATTGTTCTTTAGTAGATTGTATTTCCTTGTTGCAATCCGTGTTGAATTCTCCTCATGCTTATAGTCAAAATAAAGCTTTTACCAAACATATCGTTGATGCTTTGATGCAATCTTATGAAGAAAAACTTGAATTAGAAGTTTCTATCCCTAGAAAACTTTATGATGAGTGGGAACATACTATTAAAATTAAAATTAAAGATCATGAATGCTATGCTTGGTATGATTTGGGTGCTAGTGTTTCCATGATTCCAAAAACTTTATGTGATGTGCTAGGTTTCCGCGAATTTGATGATTGCTCTTTAAACTTGCACCTTGCGGATTCCACCATTAAGAAACCTATGGGAAGGATTAATGATGTTCTTATTGTTACAAATAGGAATTATGTGCCCGTAGATTGCAATCTTTCATGTCCTATTATTCTTGGTAGACCTTTCCCTTAGAACGATTGGTGAAACTATTGATATGAAGGAAGGAAATATTTGATTGCAATTTCCATTAAGGAAAGGCATTGAAACCTTTCCTAGGAAGAAAATCAAATTACCTTATGAATCTATTATGAGAGCCACTTATGAATTGAATACCAAAGATGGCAATGCTTAGATCTATTCTCTCTTTTATGCCTAGCTAGGGGCGTTAAACGATAGCGCTTGTTGGGAGGCAACCCAATTTTATTTTTGTTCCTTGTTTTTTGTTCCTGTTTAGTAATAAATAATTCATCTAGCTTCTGTTTAGATGTGGTTTTATGTTTTAATTAGTGTTTGTGCCAAGTAGAACCTATAGGATCATCTTGGGTGATAGTTAATTTGATCTTGTTGTAAACAGAAACTTTTCCACGCACGAGAATAATATTAATAAATGACATAAACATGATTTTTAGTTGATTCTTCTTGATGTAGATCAATAGACAAATTTCCTAGGACTTCCTATTTTGGTAGGATTTTTAGAGTTCCATAAGTATTCGAAAGTTACAGATTTCTACAGACTGTTCTGTTTTTGACAGATTCTGTTTTTCGTGTGTTGTTTGCTTATTTTGATGAATCTATGGCTAGTATAGGGGGGTATGAACCATAGAGAAGTTGGAATATAGTAGGTTTAACACCAATATAAATAAAGAATGAGTTCATTACAGTACCTTAAGTGGTAGTTTTTCTTTCTTGCACTAACGGAGCTCATGAGATTTCCTATTGAGTTTTGTGTTGTGAAGTTTTCAAGTTTTGGGTAAAGATTTGATGGACTATGGAATAACTAGTGGCAAGAGCCTAAGCTTGGGGATGCCCATGGCACCCAAAGAAAAATCAAGGACAACCAAAAGCCTAAGCTTGGGGATGCCCCGGAAGGCATCCCCTCTTTCGTCTTCGTCTATCGGTAACTTTACTTGGAGCTATAATTTTATTCGCCGCATGATATGTGTTTTGCTTGGAGTGTCTTGTGTGATATGATTCATTGATTTTTAGTTTACCACAATCATCCTTGCTGTACACACCTTTTGGGAGACTCACACATGATTTGGAATTTACTAGAATACTCTATGTGCTTCACTTATATCTTTTGTGCTAGACAATTTTGCTCTAGTGGTTCACTTATATCTTTTTAGAGAACGGCGGTGGTTTTATTTTTTAGAAATTATTGATCTCTCATGCTTAACTTATATTATTTTGAGAGTCTTTTAGAACAGCATGTTATTTTCTATGGTTATAAAATTGGTCCTAGAATGATGGGCATTCAAGTTGGGTATAATAAAAACTATCATAGAAAGTGCGTTGAATACTATGATCAATTTGATGCTTGATAATTGTTTTGAGATATAAAGGTGGTAATGTTAGAGTCATGCTAGTTGGGTAATTATGAAATTGATAAATACTTGTGTTAAAGTTGGCATGTCCCGTAGCACGCACGTATGGTAAAAGTTGTGTAACAAATTTGTTGCATGGGGTGCTATTTTGATTGCCTTCCTTATGAGTGGAGGTTGGGATCACGCGATGGTTAACTCCTACCAACCATTCCTCTAGGATAATGCATAGTAGTACTTTGCTTCGAGGGCTAATAAACTTTTGCAATAAGTATATGAGTTCTTTATGACTAATGTGAGTCCATGGATTATACACACTCTTTCCCTTCCATCATTGCTAGCCTCTACGGTACCGTGCATTGCCCTTTCTCACCTTGAGAGTTGGTGCGAACTTCTCCGGTGCATCCAAACCCCGTGATACGATATGCTCTATCACACCTAAACCTCCTTATATCTTCCTCAAAACAGCCACCATACCTCCCTATTATGGCATTTCCATAGCCATTCCGAGATATATTGCCATGCAACTTTCCACCATTCTGTTTATTATGACACGTTTCATCATTGTCATATTGCCTTGCATGATCATGTAGTTGACATCGTATTTGTGGAATAGCCACGTTCATAATTTTTCATACATGTCACTCTTGTTTCATTGCCCATCCCGGTACACCACTGGAGGCATTCATATAGAGTCATATCTTCTTCTAGTATCGAGTTGTAATCCATGAGTTGTAAGTAAATAGAAGTGTGATGATCGTCATTATTAGAGCATTATCCCCTATAAAAAAGAAAGAAAGGCCAAATAAAAAAAGAGAAAGGCCAAATAAAAAAAAGGAAAGGCCCAAAAAAAGGGGGACAATGTTACTATCCTTTTCCATACTTGTGCTTCGAAGTAGCACCATGATCTTTATGATAGAGAGTCTCTTATTTTGTCACTTTCATATACTAGTGCGAATGTTTCATTATAGAACTTGGCTTATATATTCCAGCGATGGGCTTCCTCAAAATGCCCTAGGTCTTCATGAGCAAGCAAGTTGGATGCACACCCACTTAGTTTCTTTTGTTGAGCTTTCATACATTTATAGCTCTAGTGCATCCGTTCCATGGCAATCCCTACTCCTCATGTTGACATCAATTGATGGGCATCTCAATAGCCCGTTGATTAGCCTCGTCAATGTGAGACTTTCTCCTTTTTTGTCTTGTCCACACAACCTCCATCATCATATTCTATTCGACCTATAGTGCTATATCCATGGCTTATGCTCATGTATTGCATGAGAGTGGAAAAAAAGTTGAAGTGCGTTAAAAAGTATGAACCAATTGCTTGGCTGAAACCGGGGTTGTGCATGATGGGAGTATTTTGTGTGACGAAAATGAAACATAGCCTAACTATATGATTTTGTAGGGATAAACTTTCTTTGGCCATGTTATTTTGAGAAGACATGATTACTTTGTTAGTATGCTTGAAGTGTTGTTACCCTTATGTCAATATTGAACTTTTATCTTGAATCATTTGAATCTGAATACTCATGCCACAATAAAGAAAATTACATTGAGAATTATGCTAGGTAGCATTCAACATCAAAAATTCTGTTTTTATCATTTACCTACTCGAGGACGAGCAGGAATTAAGCTTGGGGATGCTTGATACGACTCCAATGTATCTATAATTTTTTATTGTTCCATGCTATTATATTACCCGTTTTGGATGTTTATGGGCTTTACTATACACTTTTATATCATTTTTGGGACTAACCTACTAACCGGAGGCCCAACCCAAATTGCTGTTTTTTTGCCTATTTCAGTGTTTCAAAAAAAGGAATATCAAATGGAGTCCAAACGGAATGAAACCTTTGGGAGCGTTCTTTCTGGAACGAACGCAATCTAGGAGACTTGGTGTGAACGTCTAGAAGCGGCCGAGGCGGCCACGAGGGTCCAGGGCGCGCCCTAGGGTGGTGGGCAGGCCCTAGGGGGTGGGCGCACCCCCACCCTCGTGGGCCCCTCGTGGATCCCCTAAACGACCTCCTTCACCTATATATACTTGCATATCCTGAAAACATCCAAGAGCACCACGAAACCCTATTTCCACCGCCGCAACCTTCTGTACTCGTGAGATCCCATCTTGGGGCCTTTTCCGGCCCTCCGTCGGAGGGGGAATCGATCACGGAGGGCTTCTACATCAACACCATAGCCTCTTCGATGAGTTGTGAGTGGTTTACCAGAGACCTTAGGGTCCATAGTTATTAGCTAGATGGCTTCTTCTCTCTCTTTGAATCTCAATACAATGTTCTCCTCGATGTTGTTGGAGATCTATTCGATGTAACTCTTTTTGTGGTGTGTTTGTCGAGATCAGATGAATTGTGGGTTTATGATCAAGTTTATCTATGAGAAATATTTGAATCTCTGAATTCTTTTATGTATGATTGGTTATCTTTGCAAGTCTCTTCGAATTATCAGTTTTGTTTGGCCTACTAGATTGATCTTTCTTGCAATGGGAGAAGTGCTTAGCTTTGGGTTCAATCTTGCGGTGTCCTTTCCCACTGACAGCAGGGGCAACAAAGCACGTACTGTATTGTTGCCATCAAGGATAAAAGGACGGGGTTTATATCATATTACTTGAGTTTATCCCTCTACATCATGTCATCTTGCCTAATGCATTACTCTGTTCTTATGAACTTAATACTCTAGATGCATGCTGGATAGCGGTCGATGTGTGGAGTAATAGTAGTAGATATAGGCATGAGTTGGTCTACTTGTCGCGGACGTGATACCTATATACATGATCATGCCTAGATATTTTAATAACTATGCACTTTTCTATCAATTGCTCGATAGTAATTTGTTCACCCACCATAATACTTATGCTATCTTGAGAGAAGCCACTAGTGAAACCTATGGCCCCTGGGTCACTTTCCATCATATAAGTTCCCGATCTACTTTATTTTGCAATCTTTACTTTTCAATCTATATCATAAAAATACCAAAAATATTTATCTTATCTTATTATCTCTATCAGATCTCACTTTCGCAAGTGGCCGTGAAGGGATTGACAACCCCTTTATCGGGTTGGTTGCGAGGTTCTTGTTTGTTTGTGTCGGTACGAGGGACTTGCGTGTAGCCTCCTACTGGATTGATACCTTGGTTCTCAAAAACTGAGGGAAATACTTACACTACTTTGCTGCATCACCCTTTCCTCTTCAAGGGAAAACCAACGCAGTGCTGAAGAGGTAGCAGAGACCGGGGTGGTATTTCCTTGGGAAGCAAGTTGCTCCCCCTCAACATGATTTTCTTTTAAGGGAGATGAAACAACCTTTTCCATCTCAATTTCTTTGTCAACTTTTTCTTCAGGGGCTTGCTACTCGGACACGACATTCCCTTCGGCAGGATAATCCACAAAGATATCCATCACATCTGATTCTTGCGCAACTGAGGTAGGAATGATAACTACCGCATCCATAGCTTATTATTCGGTTTCTTCCTCGAAATGAGGGGATGGTGTTGGGGAACGTTGCAGAAAATTAAAAATTTTCCTATGGTTTCACCAAGATCCGGTACGATACCGATATGCCCCCAAAACTTTCCGGTGTCCGTATGACAACTTCCCATATATAAATCTTCACCTCCGGACCATTCCGGGACTCCTCGTAACGTCCGGGATCACATCCGGGACTCCCAACAACATTCGATAATCACATACAAGTCTTCCTAATAACCCTAGCGTCACCGAACCTTAAGTGTGTAGACCCTACGGGTTCGGGAGACATGCAGACATGACCGAGACGGCTCTCCGGTCAATAACCAACAGCGGGATCTGGATACCCATGTTGGCTCCCACATGCTCCTCGATGATGTGATCGGATGAACCACGATGTCGAGGATTCAATCAACCCCGTATACTATTGCCTTTGTCAATCGGTACGTTACTTGCCCGAGACTCGATCGTTGGTATCCCAATACCTCATTCAGTCTCGTTATCGGCAAGTCACTTTACTCGTACCGTAATGCATGATCCCATGACCAGACACTTGGTCACTTTGAGCTCATAATGATGATGCACTACCGAGTGGGCCCAGTGATACCTCTCCGTCATACGGAGTGACAAATCCCAGTCTCGATCCATGTCAACCCAACAGACACTTTCGGAGATACCTGTAGTGCACCTTTATAGTCACCCATTTACGTTGTGATATTTGGTACACCCAAAGCACTCCTACGGTATCCGGGAGTTACACGATCTCATGGTCTAAGGAAAAGATACTTGACATTGGAAAAGCTCCAGCAAAACGAACTACACGATCTTGTGCTATGCTTAGGATTGGGTCTTGTCCATCACGTCATTCTCCTAATGACGTGATCCCGTTGTCAATGACATCTAATGTCCATAGTCAGGAAACCATGACTATCTGTTGACCAACGAGCTAGTCAACTAGAGGCTTACTAGGGACGTATTGTGGTCTATGTATTCACACGTGTATTACGATTTCCGGATAATACAATTATAGCATGAATAAAAGACAATTATCATGAACAAGGAAATATAATAATAATCCTTTTATTATTGCCTCTAGGGCATATTTCCAACAGTCTCCCACTTGCACTAGAGTCAATAATCTAGTTATATTGTGATGAATCGAACACCCATAGAGTTCTGGTGTTGATCATGTTTTGCTCGCGAGAGAGGTTTAGTCAACGGATCTGCGACATTCAGATCCGTATGTACTTTGCAAATATCTATGTCTCCATCTTGAACATTTTCACTGATGGAGTTGAAGCGATGCTTGATGTGCCTAGTCTTCTTGTGAAACCTGGGCTCCTTGGCAAGGGCAATAGCTCCAGTGTTGTCACATAAGAGTTTGATCGGCCCCGACGCATTGGGTATGACTCCTAGGTCGGTGATGAACTCCTTCACCCAAATTGCTTCATGCGCTGCCTCCGAGGCTGCCATGTACTCCGCTTCACATGTAGATCCCGCCACGACGCTCTGCTTGCAGCTGCACCAGCTTACTGCTCCACCATTCAACATATACACGTATCCGGTTTGTGACTTAGAGTCATCCAGATCTGTGTCGAAGCTAGCGTCGATGTAACCCTTTACGACGAGCTCTTCGTCACCTCCATAAACGAGAAACATGTCCTTTGTCCTTTTCAGGTACTTCAGGATATTCTTGACCGCTGTCCAGTGTTCCTTGCCGGGATTCCTTTGGTACCTTCCTACCAAACTTACGGCAAGGTTTACATCAGGTCTGGTACACAACATGGCATACATAATAGATCCTGTGGCTGAGGCATAGGGGATGATGCTCATCTCTTCTTTATCTTTTGCCGTGGTCGGGCATTGAGCCGAGCTCAATCTCACACCTTGCAGTACAGGCAAGAACCCTTTCTTGGACTGATCCATTTTGAACTTCTTCAAAATCTTATCAAGGTATGTGCTTTGTGAAAGACCTATGAGGCGTCTCGATCTATCCCTATAGATCTTGATGCCTAATATGTAAGCAGCTTCTCCAAGGTCCTTCATTGAAAAACACTTATTCAAGTAGGCCTTAATGCTGTCCAAGAATTCTATATCATTTCCCATCAAAAGTATGTCATCTACATATAATATGAGAAATGCTACAGAGCTCCCACTCACTTTCTTGTAAACGCAGGCTTCTCCATAAGTCTGCATAAACCCAAACGCTTTGATCATCTCATCAAAGCGAATGTTCCAACTCCGAGATGCTTGCACCAGCCCATAAATGGATCGCTGGAGCCTGCATACTCTGTTAGCATTCTTAGGATCGACAAAACCCTCCGGCTGCATCATATACAGTTCTTCCTTAAGATGCCCGTTAAGGAATGCCGTTTTGACGTCCATCTGCCATATTTCATAATCATAGTATGCGGCAATTGCTAACATTATTCAGACGGACTTAAGCTTCGCTACGGGAGAGAAAGTCTCATCATAGTCAATCCCTTGAACTTGCCGATAACCCTTAGCGACAAGTCGAGCTTTATAGATGGTGACATTACCATCCGCGTCCGTCTTCTTCTTAAAGATCCATTTATTTTCTATCGCTCGCCGATCATCGGGCAAGTCAGTCAAAGTCCATACTTTGTTTTCATACATGGATTCTATCTCGGATTTCATGGCTTCTAGCCATTTGTTGGAATCTGGGCCCGCCATAGCTTCTTCATAGTTCGAAGGTTCACCGTTGTCTAACAACATGATTTCCAGGACAGGGTTGCCATACCACTCTGGTGTGGAACGTGTCCTTGTGGACCTACGAAGTTCAGTAGCAACTTGATCAGAAGTACCTTGAACATCATCATTAATTTCCTCTCCATTCAGTGTAGGCACCACAGGAATGTTTTCCTGAGCTGCACTACTTTCCGGTTCAAGAGGTAGTACTTCATCGAGTTCTACTTTCCTCCCACTTACTCCTTTCGAGAGAAACTCTTTTTACAGAAAGGATCCGTTCTTGGCAACAAAAGATCTTGCCTTCAGATCTTAAGTAGGAGGTATACCCAATGGTTTCCTTATGGTATCCTATGAAGACGCATTTTTCCGACTTGGGTTCGAGCTTTTAAGGTTGAAGTTTCTTGACATAAGCATCGCATCCCCAAACTTTTAGAAACGACAGCTTAGGTTTCTTCCCAAACCATAATTCATAAGGTGTCGTCTCAACGGATTTAGATGGTGCCCTATTTAAAGTGAATGTAGCTGTCTCTAGAGCGTATCCCCAAAATGATAGCGGTAAATTGGTAAGAGACATCATAGATCATACCATATCCAATAGAATGCGATTACGACGTTCGAACACACCATTACGCTGAGGTGTTCCAGGCGGCGTGAGTTGTGAAACGATTCCACATTTTCTGAAGTGTGTACCAAATTCGTGACTTAAATATTCTCCTCCACGATCCGATCGTAAGAACTTTATCTTTCGGTCACGTTGATTCTCTACTTCATTCTGAAATTCCTTGAACTTTCCAAAGGTCTCAGACTTGTGTTTCATAAAGTAGACATACCCATATCTACTCAAGTCATCGGTGAGAGTGAGAACATAACGATATCCTACGCGAGCCTCAATGCTCATTGGACCACACACATCAGTATGTATGATTTCCAATAAGTTGGTTGCTCGCTCCATTGTTCCGGAGAACGGGGTCTTGGTCATTTTGCCCATGAGGCATGGTTCGCATGTGTCAAATGATTCATAATCTAGAGACTCTAAAAGTCCATCAGCATGGAGCTTCTTCATGCGCTTGACACCAATGTGACCAAGGCGGCAGTGCCACAAGTATGTGGGACTATTGTTATCAACTTTACATCTTTTGGTATTCACACTATGAATATGTGTAACATTATGTTCGAGATTCATTAAGAATAAACCATTGACCATCGGGGCATGACCATAAAAAATATCTCTCATATAAATAGAACAACCATTATTCTCGGATTTAAATGAGTAGCCATCTCGTATCAAACGAGATCCAGATACAATGTTCATGCTCAAACTTGGCACTAAATAACAATTATTGAGGTTTAAAACTAATCCCGTAGGTAAATGTAGAGGTAGCATGCCGACGGTGATCACATCGACCTTGGAACCATTCCCGACGCGTATCGTCACCTCGTCCTTCGCCAGTCTCCGCTTATTCTGCAGCTCCTGCTGTGAGTTACAAATGTGAGCAACGGCACCGATATCAAATACCCAGGAGTTACTACGAGTACTGGTAAGGTACACATCAATTACATGTATATCAAATATACCTTTAGTGTTGCCAGCCTTCTTGTCCGCTAAGTATTTGGGGCAGTTCCGCTTCCAGTGACCCTACCCCTTGCAATGAAAGCACTCAGTCTTAGGCTTAGGTCCATTCTTTGACTTCTTCCCGGCAACTGGCTTACCGGGCGCGGCAACATCTTTGCCGTCCTTCTTGAAGTTCTTCTTACCCTTGCCCTTCTTGAACTTAGTGGTCTTATTGACCATCAACACTTGATGTTCTTTCTTGATTTCAACCTCTGCTGACTTCAGCATTGAGAATACTTCAGGAATGGTCTTCACCATCCCCTGCATATTGTAGTTCAACACAAAGCTCTTGTAGCTCGGTGGGAGCGACTGAAGGATTCTGTCAATGACCGCCTCTTCCAGGAGGTTGATCTCCAGCTGGGACAGGCGGTTGTGCAAACCAGACATTTTCAGTATGTGCTCACTGACAGAACTGTTTTCCTCCATCTTACAACTATAGAACTTGTCGGAGACTTCATATCTCTCGACCCGGGCATGAGCTTGGAAAACCATTTTCAGCTCCTCGAACATCTCATATGCTCCGTGCTTCTCAAAACGCTTTTGGAGCCCCGGTTCTAAGCTGTAAAGCATGCCGCACTGAACGAGGTAGTAATCATCAGCACGTGATTGCCAAGTGTTCATAACATCTTGGTTCTCTGGGATGGGTGCTTCACCTAGCGGTGCATCTAGGACATAATCTTTCTTGGCTGCTATGAGGATGATCCTCAGGTTCCGGACCCAGTCCGAATAGTTGCTGCCATCATCTTTCAGCTTGGTTTTCTCTAGGAACGCGTTGAAGTTCATGTTGACATGAGCGTTGGCCATTTGATCTACAAGACATATTTTGAAAAAGTTTTAGACTAAGTTCATGATAATTAAGTTCATCTAATCAAATTATTTAATGAATTCCCACTCAGATTAGACATCCCTCTAGTCATCTAAGTGTTACACGATCCGAGTCGACTAGGCCGTGTCCGATCATCACGTGAGACGGACTAGTCATCATCGGTGAACATCTCCATGTTGATCGTATCTTCCATACGACTCATGTTCGACCTTTCGGTCTCTGTGTTCCGAGGCCATGTCTGTACATGCTAGGCTCGTCAAGTTAATCCTAAGTGTTCTGCATGTGTAAATCTGTCTTACACCCATTGTATGTGAACGTAAGGATTCCCTCCCACTAGGGTTCCCCCCCAACCCTAGGCGCATGGGCCCAAGGGGGGGCGCCCAGCCCACCAGGGGCTGGTTCCCTGCCCCTTGCGGCTCATGTGGCCCTCCGAGAGGGGTGGCCCCTCCCGGTGGACCCCCGGAACCCCTCCGGTGGCCCCGGTACAATACTGATATGCCCCCAAAACTTTCCGGTGTCCGTATGACAACTTCCCATATATAAATCTTCACCTCCGGACCATTCCGGGACTCCTCGGGACGCCCGGGATCTCATCCGGGACTCCGAACAATATTCGGTAATCACATACAAGTCTTCCTAATAACCCTAGCATCACTGAACCTTAAGTGTGTAGACCCTACGGGTTCGGGAGACATGCAGACATGACCGAGACGGCTCTCCGGTCAATAACCAACAGCGGGATCTGGATACCCATGTTGGCTCCCACATGCTCCTCGATGATTTCATCGGATGAACCACGATGTCGAGGATTCAATCAACCCCTTATACTATTCCCTTTGTCAATCGGTACGTTACTTGCCCGAGACTCGATCGTCGGTATCCCAATACCTCGTTCAGTCTTGTTACCGGCAAGTCACTTTACTCGTACCGTAATGCATGATCCCGTGACCAGACACTTGGTCACTTTGAGCTCATAATGATGATGCACTACCGAGTGGGCCCAGTGATACCTCTCCGTCATACGGAGTGACAAATCCCAGTCTCGGTCCGTGTCAAACCAACAAACACTTTCGGAGATACCTGTAGTGCACCTTTATAGTCACCCAGTTACGTTGTGACGTTTGGTACACCCAAAGCACTCCTACGGTATCCGGGAGTTACACGATCTGATGGTCTAAGGAAAAGATACTTGACATTGGAAAAGCTCCAGCAAAACGAACTACACGATCTTGTGCTATGCTTAGGATTGGGTCTTGTCCATCACGTCATTCTCCTAATGACGTGATCCCGTTGTCAATGACATCTAATGTCCGTAGTCAGGAAACCATGACTATCTGTTGACCAACGAGCTAGTCAACTAGAGGCTTACTAGGGACGTATTGTGGTCTATGTATTCACACGTGTATTACGATTTCCGGTTAATACAATTATAGCATGAATAAAAGACAATTATCATGAACAAGGAAATATAATAATAATCCTTTTATTATTGCCTCTAGGGCATATTTCCAACAGATGGTGGTATCTGTTGCAGTGGGACACTTGAGTCAACAGGTGCATTTGCTGTTATAGATTGGATATGACGATCCTTGATAGCCTTTGGCTTGCTGTCTCTTGCATGAGCTTTCTGATGCTTCTCTTCTCTTTCTCTTCATCGAGCAAGTTCTGCTTGCCGCTTGATCTCTTCATTTCTGTGATCACAAAGCTGATAAACATCCATCTTTAACTTAGAATGCCACTCAATCTTGTTGTTTCTCATAACAGTGAGGGATTTGGTGATTTCAAGAATTCCCTTGTTCACGTCTTTTCATCCAGACTCATATTTTGCATCCTTTCTCATTTTCCAAAGGGTTTCTTGTCCTCGGCAGCTTGGTTCAGTTCCTTGGTAATTTCTTTCAGCTCAGTGAAGTGCTTAGTTACCATCTTAGTAATGTCTTCAAGCACTCCCAGGCTGCTCAACTCAGATGGATTTTCATCATAGGAAGCACCTTCAATGATGTCAAACATAAGATCAAAGTCATATTCCTCTGTGGAAGTAGGAACAATCTTCTGGGCCTTCTTGGCAGGAACAACAACTTTTTCATCAGGCAGCAACTTTCTTTTCGCGGCAGGGGCCACATAACTCAAAGGTTTATCTGATGGAACGGGAGCAAGCCTTGGTGAAGATATCAACGGAGGCAAGACTTTTGCTGGAGAGGGTGTTTGGTATGGATTGTCAAGTAGAGCTCTTTGGCCATACATGGGAATTTCTTCACCAGCATTATCATCAGAAGAATCATCAGCCAAGACAAATGCTGCTTTCTTTGACTTTCTAGCTACGGACTTCTTCTTCGAAGCTCGAGGAGAAACAGACTTCCTCTTCTTCTTTTCTTTTTCTGGCTACGGCCATATCCATTTTCTCTTGCACATCTTGTTGAGTTAACTCAACATTTCGTTGTCCACTTGATTATTCTTCGCGGCTCTTGCCTCACGCTTGGCCTTCGCCTTTTCCCTCTTTGCAACCTCCTCAGGAAAATCAACAATTACCTTTAAGGAATCAGCACGAGCATTGGGAGGAGGAGTTGGCCTTATTTTTTCATCATCCTGTCCAAGGCAGCCCTCTCTAATGCAGTCATTCTAGCATGGGGTGAGTGCAAACAGAATCTGATATTTTCTTCAGACGTTCTCATAGTTGAACCACTTCTTCGCCTAGTGACGACGAATCTTCTGCAACCTGTTGTTTCTTTCTTAGGCAGTTTCTACTCCAGGTGGAGTTTCGTAAGTTTCAGGACCAGACATTTCAGCCATGGTATTCCTCTCTCTACCGCGACCACCCTTCTTGGGATTTTCATCAGAGAACGGGATCTTGGAGTCAATGGCTAGTTCATTCTCTGGATAACGTGTGCTAAGGGAATATCATATTCTTCAGCAAATTCTGATTGGTACTTCTTATTCGGCACTTTTGGCGGCTTAGCCGTTTTCTTCCAGCCACCTTTGCTTTATTAGCCACACGCGACTGCTGTGGAATATCTTCCTCGGACCCAGAATGCTCTTCTGAACTGTCTGCCATGACCACTCCTGAGAGAAAAACAAATGAGTAGGAGAAAACATGAAGAAGTCACAAACATGCAGAGAAGCATTTTTTCACAAAACAGATAATTGTCAGAAACAACAAGGAACCCATGGCATACTCTTTGGAAGATATCGTCGAGATAATTGCAATATGTCCTAAGACAGAATAACAACACCTCTAATCTTTCGATGGCTACCAAATGAACACTAGATCCAAATAGACTGGTACGAGGAACTACTACAAACCGTACAAGTCACGACTTATTGAAGCCTAAGGATCTACCACAAGAAAATAAAACAAGATGAATAGCGCCGGGACGAATAGGCCTAGAACAGAAGAGGGATAAGGCTAGTTCCATATCTGCATGCCCTAACTTGGCAATACAGATCAACTACGGCAGCACGGGAGAGAAGAAATACCACACTTACATGACCAACGGTGACGGGGCTTCGCCGAAGTTGTACGGCAAGGCTCGTCGTCGACGCTGCTTCGAGCTAGGGCTCGGAGGAAGAGTGAGATGAGAGGATTGAGGCCAAACAGTGAGAGAATAGATGAGCGAGAGGCCTGGACATGATTTATATAGCCCAAGGGCGAAACCGCTCCCTCTGAAATCTACAGTCGGAAAACCCGAGACATTAGACATTCAATGGACAAGATCATGAACTTGAGATAGTGGGCACGTGTCAGCCATTTCCTGTGAAATCTCGGTAACTGAACAAAATGCCGAAGTGTTTGAAGAAGTGCAAGCGCCAAAACAGATGAAATTTTGAAGTTGAATTCATTCGCGACCAAGGACGCTATCAACTTCCGATCAAGTTGCATGTTTATGACAAGAAAGAACCGAGTAACAACAGAGAAGAAGCTGACTCAACGAATGAAGCCAAATGAAGGAAAAACAAAAACACAAACACTTTAAAGAAAAACACAGAAAGATAAGCACCAACAATAATTGATCTCATGGCTTATGATAAACATGAGATATCCCTGAGAGAATTACCTGCATAAGATGATTAGTTCTTCTTCACAACCCACACTTGCGTGGGAGATGGGAGTCTCATTTTCTTGAACTGACTGGGGGTATTCCCTTGGTGAGTCCCGTGAGACACATGTGCACTTTGATGATAATAACATGAATATGCATTGAAGTTATTTCCAGAGACAAGAATGTAATGAATTGTAGAGGTACGCATGTAATCCTTCAGAGGAAGGTTAGAGTGATAATCATTCGATAATGATACTCGAGTAGACTGAGAATGATAATCATTTCCTCACTGAGAGTTATCCTGCAGAGTCAGATTAGCAGTGACAGATAGATTTTCAACAATGCACTTGTTTACCCAGATTTGCTTCTTGAGTGAGCCTGTCCTGCAGTTAGTTCCAACATATCGAGCGAAAACCTTACCATTCTGTTGTTTGAAGATTTTGTAGTTTGAGTTATCAGACTCGTTAGTATCAACAGGAATGGGTGAAAGATAACCAGTCAAAGTTTCAGGTTCGAGGATTTCACTCTTTTCACGAAGCCAAGTCGTTCGAGGATACTGCTTGGGAGTCCAATAGGATCCATCCACATTGAGTTTCTTTTCGAAACCTAATCCTTCCTTCTGAGGATTTTTTGTGAAGTATGGACTTCTTGAGCACATCACATAGGTTTGAATTCCAGTCTCAAGTAAGACCTTTAACCTGCAATTTTCTTCAGAAGAGGGATTAGTAGTACCAACTTCAGTAGTAGCAATATTCTCTATGAAAACATTAGAGGTTTCAGCATGAGAATCAGCATTGCTACGTTCTAAGCATTTTAAGCATGGAGTTACAAAATCATCAGAAAGTCGAACAGATTGCTTGGCGAATGGAGAAGCTTTCTCTAACACCAGCTCATTATGAGATTCTTTCAGTGACACGAGTTCTTGATTCCTGTTAAGGAGTTCATCTGATAGACTCTCATAGTCAACTGTAAGTGAATCATATCGATTAGTAAGATCATCAATAGTTGATGAAAAAGCATCTTGGTCTTTGATTAACCTTTGATTCTTCTCCATCTCTTCGACCAGTAATCCTTCAGTTTTCCTGAGATTTCTCTCAAGCATTTCAAGTTCATCATGTTGGGATTTAGCAATCTTGACCAGCTTGGCATAAGAGATATATTCAGGTGAATATTCATTCATGGATTTTTTATGTTTGGCAGATACCTGATCCTTTGATGATTTTTCCATGAAACAGCAAGCGACTGGTTCATCATTGCTTGAATCATCATCATCAGTGCTTGATTCATAGGTTTTTTTCGATGATTCAACGACAACATATGCATTGCTTCTCCCAATTCTTTTGTAGAATTCTGCATCATCTAATTTAGTGGTAGTTGCTTCCTCTTTGGAGTCTAGAGTCATATTGGCAAAAGCTCTATTTAGCTCTGGCATCCTCTTCATATTTGATTCAATGGTAGATCTTGCTTTCACATTAGTGACTGGTCTCGTTGAAGAAGGTGAGGAATATGAAATTTCCTTCGAGAGCTTAGTATGACGATCCATTCGAGTAAAACCACTACAGTGAAGATATTTCCATCTGTTGGTAGGTTTTCCTTCCCAGCTAGGGCAGTCAGCGATGAGATGACTGTATAGTTTGCACTTGAAGCACTTCGTATCTTTCGGAGGCAATCTTCTTCTTGATAATTCTGGCGTGTCAAGCTCGTCATCATTTGTGAGGTAGAGATTTATCCTTTTGAGATCATTTAGCCTTTGCGTGAGCATTTCAAGTTATCTGGTGATAGTGTGTTGATTCTGAACATGTTCTTATTCAAAACTGCCATAGTGTGAGAGAATTTCTCCTTCACTTTTCGAAGAATATTCTTGATTGGCATTTTCCAGTTCCATCTTTTCTTCATGAATTTATAGATGTGTCATGACCTCAACATAGTGAAGCTCTTCATATGTTCAAAAAAAAACTCTTCATAGTCTGGTCTTTGTTCGATTTTATCTACAATAGTATCAAAGGATTCATCAAGAGCGCTCAGAAGCTTGTTGACTAGATCTCTATAAGTGATATCAGTTACTCTACGCCAATGCAGTCTTTCTACAATGTTAGTCAGTTGATCAGTGAGCTCCATAGCACTTTCCTTTATAAGATTTCTGAATCCGGTGAACATGGCACAAAGCATTTGAATGTGGGGACCTGATCTGGCCACAAGTTCTTCATGAGAATTGTTGATAGGATCCAAAATTTCCTTCGAAGTATTGAGTCTTTGGAACCGAAAGAAAATGTCTTTTGATAGACTGCCACAGAAGATATCTTTTGCTTGAGCATCCAACTGCATATTATCTTTATCATTGGAAGTCAGATCATTTTCTTGTTGAATGGTGTAGCTAGCTTCCACAATCTACCATAGATCATAGTTGATGGCTTGAATGCTGATTATCATTCATTCCTTCCAGTACAAATAGTCATTTTCATCGAAGATAGGAAATCTTTCAGAGTGCAAGGATCTACCTGTTGGGGAATGCGGTAATTTCAAAAATTTCCTACGATCACGCAAGATCTATCTAGGTGATGCATAGCAGTGAGAGGGGAGAGTGAGTCCACGTACCCTCGTGGATCAAAAGAGGAAGCGTTTCAATAACACGGTTGATGTAGTCAAACTTCTTCCTGATCCAACCGACCAAGTACCAAACGTACGACACCTTCGCGTTTAGCACACGTTCAGCTCAATGACGTCCCTCGTGCTCTTGATCCGGTTGAGGACGAGGGTGAGTTCCTTCAGCACGACGGTGTGGCTACGGTGATGATGATGTTACCGGCACAGGGCTTCGCCTAAGCAATACGATGGTATGATCTAGGTGTGTAACTATGGAGGGGAGCATCGCACACGGTTAAGAGAAACTTGTGTCTTTGGGGTGCTCCCTGCCCACGTATATAAAGGAGGGAGGGAGAGAGGCCGACCCTCACAGGGGCGCACCAAGTGTAGGGAGTCCTACTAGGACTCCCAAGTCCTAGTAGGATTCCCTTTCCTTTTCGGAGTAGGAAAGAAGGAAAGGAGGGAAAGGGACAAGGAAAGGAGGCCGCGCACCCACCCCTTGTCTAATTCGGTTTGGGCAGGGGGAGGCACGCACCACCTCGTGGCCCTTCTTCCCTCTCTCTACTAAAGCCCAATAAGTCACATGAACTTCCCCCGACGAATTCCCGTAACTCTCCGGTACTCCAAAAAATACTCGAATCACTCGAAACCTTTCCGATGTCCGAATATAGCCTTCCAATATATCAATCTATATGTATCGACCATTTCGAGACTCCTTGCCACGTCCGTGATCTCATCTGGGACTCCAAACAAACTTTGGTTATCAAAACACATAACTCATAATACAAATCTTCATCGAACGTTAAGCGTGCGTACCCTACGGGTTTGAGAACTATGTAGATATGATCGAGACACATCTCCGATCAATAACCAATAGCAGAACCTGGATGCTTGATAATCCCCAAGTGCAGGGAATCATCGTAGCAATTCCCAAAGGTGGAAGTGATAAGTATGGAGTGTCGAACCCACAAGGAGCTAAAGGTAAGATCAATATTCTCTCAGCCCTACCTGCCACTGATACAACTCTACGTGCACCGAATGTTTGCTTCCAACTAGAAACGAGAAATAAAACTGTATTGTGGGTATGAAGAAGATAACTTTGTATGATGTCGGAGAGCTAAAACATAAAAGTAGGTGCTGTTATAATAAAGATATAATATATTACTAAATAATATAAATAGCGAGTGTGGAATAATGGTGGATCGGTGTGCGGAATTGTCCTAAGCAATTATTAACAAGACCGGTAGTCACTATTGCAATTTCATATGAGGGAGAGGCAAAAGCTAACATACTTTCTCTACTTGGATCATATGCACTTATGATTGGAACTCTAGCAAGAGTCCGCAAATACTAAAGATCATTAAGGTAAAACCCAACCATAGCATTAAAGCATCTGGTCCTCTTTATTCCCATACGCAACAACCCCTCTTACTCGGGTTTGTGTTTCCGTCACTCACCAACCCACTATAAGCGAATCATGAACGTATTGCAACACCCTACAGCGGGAATTCCTCACGCTTGCGTGACACGGAGGGCACCATAGGACAATATCAAAGTGAAACATACAACTCATACTGAGGGAGTCCCGGATTAGGGGGTGTCCGGATAGCCGGACTACCATCATCGGCCGAACTATCATCGGCCGGACTATCATCATCATCGACCGGACTCCAAGACTATGAAGATACAAGATTGAAGACTTCGTCCCGTGTCCGGATGGGACTTTCCTTGGCGTGGAAGGCAAGCTTGGCGATACGGATATGTAGATCTCCTACTATTGTAACCGACTCTATGTAACCCTAGCCCTCTCCGGTGTCTATATAAACCGGATGGCTCTAGTCCGTAGGACACAACAACAACAACCATCACAATCATACCATAGGCTAGCTTCTAGGGTTTAGCCTCCTTGATCTCGTGGTACATCCACTCTTGTAAACATCCACAATATCAATATCAATCAAGCAGGACATAGGGTTTTACCTCCATCAAGAGGGCCCGAACCTGGGTAAAACATCGTGTCCCTTGTCTCCTGTTACCATCCGCCTAGACGCACAGTTCGGGACCCCCTACCCGAGATCCGCCGGTTTTGACACCGACATTGGTGCTTTCATTGAGAGTTCCTCTGTGTCGTCACCGATAGGCTTGATGGCCTCTTCAATCGACAACGATGCAGTCCTGGGTGAGACTTTTCTCCCCGGACAGATCTTCGTATTCGGCGGCTTCGCACTGCGGGCCAACTCACTTGGCCATCTGGAGCAGATCGAAAGCTACGCCCCTGGCCGTCAGGTCGGGTTTGGAAGCCTAAACTTCACGGCCGATATCCGCGGGGACTTGATCTTCGATGGATCTGAGCCAAAGCCGAGCATGCCGTGCTGTCACGATGGGCACGACCTAACTCTGCCGCCGGACAGCACCTTGGAGGCCGCACACGAATCCCCTCCGACCCATAGTCCGGAGCCGATCGCTCAGATCGAGGACGGATGGCTGGACACCGCCTCGGGAGCTGCAACTTCTACGGCGATGGAGCCGAACACTTACCTTGTCCCGCATAAAGCTCATGACTCCGAGGTGCCGGACTCTCTGCCGGACTCCGAACCTCCTGCGCCCCTGCCAGTCGAATCTGACTGGGTGCCGATCATGGAATTCACCGCTGCGGACATCTTTCAGCACTCACCCTTCGGCAATATCTTAAATTTGTTGAAGCATCTCTCGCTATCCGGAGAGCCCTGGCCGAACTACGGCCAGGATGGTTGGGACGCGGACGACGAAGAAATTCAGAGCCCACCCACCACCCACTTCGTAGCCACCATCGACGATCTAACCGACGTACTCGACTACCACTCCGAAGACATCGACGGTATGGACGACGATGCCGGAGACTATCAAGAACCAGTGCCTACAGGACACTGGAAGACCACCTCGTCATACGACATATATATGGTGGACACCCCAAAAGATGGGGACGGCAAAGAAGCAACGGAGGCCGATTCCTTAAAACAGCCCAAGCGCCGACATCAGCGGCGCCGCTCTAAATCCCGCCACAGCAAGAATAGAGATTCCGGCATAGGAGATAATAACACCCCAGAAAGTGCCGAAGACAACCCCCTCCAGCACGATCCAGCGTAGGAGGAGGCAGAAGCAAGCCCTCATGAGAGGGCGGCAGACGAAGAGGTCGAGGATGATAATTACTTACCTCCCTACGGAGACGAGGCAAGCCTCGACGACGACGAATTTGTCGTGCCTGAGGATCCCGTTGAACAAGAGCGTTTCAGACGCAGGCTAATGGCCACGGCAAATAGCCTAAAGAAAAAGCAGCAACAACTTCAAGCTAATCAAGAACTACTGGCCGACAGATGGACCGAGGTCCTCGCGGCCGAAGAGTATGAACTCGAACGCCCCTTCAAAAGTTACCCAAAACGGAAGTTGCTCCCCCGACTAGAGGAGGAAGCGTACAAACGTCCATCACCAGCGCATAATACGGCAGACCGACCACCTCGTGGCCGCAACAGAGAGGCGTGCAAGCCCTCCACCAAAACCGTACCCCGCCACCGCTCAAAAAGCAGGAAGCCACGGGGGAGCGCGCCGGACTTGCGGTATATATTGGAGGACAAGGCAAGACAATCCAGATCTATCTATGGATCACGCGGGCGCCCCAAGACCCACGACGAATACCGTCGCGCCGGATACAACTACTCCGGCCGGGCCGAACACAGCAGACAACGCTCTCTCGAGCTACGTCGCGATATTGCTCAATACAGAGGCGTCGCGCACCCACTATGCTTCACTGACGAAGTAATGGATCATCAAATCCCTGAAGGGTTTAAACCCGTTAATATCTAATCCTACGATGGCACAACAGACCCCAGTTTGGATTGAGGATTATCTCCTCCGTATACATATGGCCCGCGGCGACGATCTTCACGCCATAAAATATCTCCCGCTCAAGATTAAAGGACCAGCTCGGCATTGGCTTAACAGCCTGCCCGCAGAGTCAATTGGATGCTGGGAAGACCTGGAAGCCGCATTCCTCGACAACTTCCAGGGCACGTATGTGCGACCACCGGACGCAGATGACCTAAGCCACATAATCCAGCAGCCAGACGAATCGGCCAGGCAATTCTGGACATGGTTCTTAACAAAGAAAAATCAAATTTTCGACTGGCCGGATGCAGAGGCCCTCGCTGCCTTCAAACATAACATCCGCGACGAGTGGCTGGCCCGGCACCTAGGACAGGAAAAGCCGAAATCCATGGCAGCCCTCACATCACTCATGACTCGCTTCTGTGCGGGAGAGGATAGCTGGCTAGCTCGCAGCAACAACCTCAGCAAAGACGCTGGCAGTCCGGATACCAAGGACCGCAATGGCAGGTCGCGTCGAAACAAAAACAAACGCCGCATTAACGGCGACAGCAATGAGGATACGGCAGTCAACGCCGGATTCCGAGGCTCCAAGCCCGGCAACGGAAGAAGCCATTCAAAAGAACCACTCCGGGCCCGTCCAATTTGGACCGAATACTCGACCGCTCCTGTCAAGTACATGGAACCCCCGAAAAGCCAGCTAACCACACCAACAGAGATTGTTGGGTATTCAAGCAGGCAGGAAAATTAATCGCCGAAAACAATGACAAGGGGCTACACAACGATGACGAGGAAGAGACCCGGCCACCAAACAACAGAGGACAAAAGGGATTCCCCCCTCAAGTTCGGACGGTAAACATGATATACGTAACGCATATACCCAAGAGGGAGCGGAAGCATGCACTAAGGGACGTATACGCGATGGAGCCAGTCGCCCCAAAATTCAACCCATGGTCCTCTTGCCCGATCACTTTCGATCGAAGAGACCATCCGACCAGTATCCGCCATGGCGGATTCGCTGCATTGGTTTTAGACCCAATCGTCGATGGATTTCACCTCACGAGAGTCCTGATGGACGGCGGCAGTAGCCTGAACCTGCTTTATCAGGATACAGTGCTAAAGATGGGCATAGACCCTTCAAGGATTAAACCTACAAAGACAACCTTCAAAGGCGTCATACCAGGTGTCGAGGCCAGTTGTACAGGCTCAGTTACACTGGAAGTGGTCTTCGGATCCCCGGATAATTTCCAAAGCGAGGAGTTAATCTGCTCGGACGAACCGCGTTCGCAAAATTCAACGCGGTGCCGCATTATGCATACCTTAAGCTCAAGATGCCAGGCCCTCATGGAGTCATCACGGTCAATGGAAACACAGAACGCTCCCTCCGAACGGAGGAACATACAACGGCTCTCGCGGCAGAAGTACGGAGCAGCCTTTTGCGGCAATTTTCGAGTCCGGCCGTTAAACGACCGAACACGGCCAAACACGCCCGGAGCAACATCAACCAAGACCACCTGGCACGTTCCGAGAACGCATAGCAATGCGGCCTCAACCCCAGCCCTCGCACAATTGTAAGACAAGCTCTCCGCGTACATAATTACGCCCTGGAGATACCATGGGCATAGGGGGAGAGGCACAACCACAACAGACCCAGAGTGCGGTTCGACCACACCAGGGGCTCCCAAGTGTGTCGCTCTTTTTATCTTTTATTTCTCTCTTTTTTATACAGAACTCTGTCCGGTGGCGAACCTGCCGAACACTTGATGCAACAGCCAGGGAGGGACAAAGGCTGCGACGAACACTCAGGTGGTCTCCATTACAAGCATTAAATTTGTTAAATACACCATTCCGCGGCCTACCCCTGGAGGGAGACGCCTTTAATTCGTCCAATCCCTTACTTTCCGCACTATTTGTTTCATTCCGCACTCATAGCAAATCTTCTCGAATAAAATGCAGCACTTTTTGCCCATAATTGCATTAGCTTATATATATATGTTCATTTATGACATGTTGCATCAGTACATTTTGGTACGGCCAAATACACCAGGGGCTTATGTTCCCCGCATTATGGTGTGATAAAGTCCACACACTTTCACAAGTGCGGCACCCCGAACTTATAGCATTATATGAATCGGCTCCGAATCATGTCTTGGCTCAATAGTTGGGTTTGCCCGGCTCCCATGTTTGGCACCTTACGTTCCGTTCTATCGGCTAAGGTAGCACTGGGAGAACCACTGCGATTGCGCCCCGGTTGAGCCGGGTTAACGCCTCAGTGGAGAAAGCTAAAACTGACTGTCATGATAAGGCGAGAGACTGGTCGCTGTTCGTGAGGTCTTTTCGGGTCCTTAAAGACCTACGCCGCTTCGAGCGAAGTACCGGATAATGTCCGACGAAGGCGTGGATAGCGCCCCGAATTCGGTCTTCCGAATACTAGGAGCTTCGCCAAAATTTAAAATTATAGAATTCTATGGCTAAGTGAGAGTGTTCAAGCACTATAAGTCCGGTTGCCTTGTTCGTTGTGTTGAGCACCTCCCTAGATGGACCCAAAAATGGGAACAAGAGTGCTCAAGTTTATCCCGAACACCCCAGCACTTGTGGCATGGGGGCTGAAGCCGATGACTTGCCATCTCTCAGATTTAATAAACGGCCGCACAGAAGGTAATATTTTAAATTAACAAGCGTTGCTTAGTGCATATGAACAAAGTTTTCAGCGCACAGGATAACACATTGCGAATTTACTCAATAATTACATCCCTGGGGCACTCATCCGCAATCTTGCGGGCACCCTTCAGGACAGTCTTATAGTACATCTCGGGCGTACAATATTCCTTGCCCGCTGGTGGCGCATCAGTGATTAGATTCTCCGCATCCAGCTTGCCCCAATGCACCTTTGCGCGGGCAAGGGCCCGACGAGCACCTTCCATACAGGCGGAGCGCTTGATAACCTCCACCCAGGGGCACGCATCCACCAACCGTCGCACGAGGCCGAAGTAGCTCCCAGGCATCTTCATGGCCTGCTCGGCCACCTTGTGGAGCTCGACCAGCTGCTTCAGCTGGTCGCTAGGCGGCACCGGATGGCCGGCCTCAGCGTACTGAGACCAGAAGACCTTCTCCATTGAGCTCCCCTCCTCGGCTCGGTAGAATGCGGCGACATCAGACATGCTGCGAGGCAGATCTGCAAACGCCCCTGGAGAGCTCCGAATTCGGGTAAGTAACACGTAATTTACATTCACATGCTTGCTTTGCATGAAAAATGCCTTACCCGCCGCTATCTTCCTCACCAACTCAATCTCCTGAAGGGACTTATGGCATCGGCCTTGGCAGTTTTGGCACTTTCGAGAGCCGAGGAAAGCTCGGACTCTCGAGTCTTTGAGTCACGCTCCAAACTCTCATGCTTTTCCATGAGAGCCTGGAGCTCTTGCCGAACAACCGCCACCCGCGCCTCCTGCTTTTCTCGCTCTGCCCGTTCCGCGGCCGCACTGCGTTCGGCTGTGGACACGGCCTCCTTCAGGGTCGCCACCTCGTTCGTGGCCCCTGCAGTACCCATGTTATCCTTGTTATTTTTTGTTGCAACCTAAATCCTTTTCTGTAAGGTACAAGTTCAAAGAGGTGTTACTCACCTTCTTTGCCCTGGAGCTGCTTCTTGGCACGGCCGAGCTCTTGCTCGGACCGCTCGAGCTCCTTCTTCAAAGCATCGACCTCAGCAGTCAGTGCGGCAGAGGTCAGCAGTGCAGCCTGCAACCCATATTAACATAATTTTTTAGCAACCCTGCGTATATCTTCTTTTTCAGATCCTCAGTCCGTCTTTTCTTTCCGAACACCGAACCGAGCATCAGGGGCTACTGTCTATGCGATATTACATTGCATATTTTTAACCTCTTACCTCAAAGCCTGATAGAAGGCTATTGCAGGCTACGGTCAGCCTGCTCTTGGCAAGCTGTACCTTCTGAATCACCGCACTCATAATAGTGCGGTGTTCTTCCTCGATGGAAGCGCTCTGCAGCGCCTCCAACAAATTGTCCGGCGCCTCCGATTGGATGGAAGCTGCCGGCGTCACGGTCTTGCCCTTCGTGTGAAGGGGCCGCCGGCCGGACTCCGGAACCACTGCGGGTTCTGATGTGGAGTCCGGCGCAAAGTCCGGGAGGCCGCCTTGTGGCGCCTCCGGAGCCTCCCCCTGATGGGTCCCTTCTTGGGATCCCACCTCGGCGTCCTTGGTGTCGCGAGGGGTGGAGGCGGTCGGGATGGAGTCTACATCCGACGGAGCCAACGACCCGCTCGATGAAGCGGGGAGATCATCATTGGCTGGACTACAGGCAGCATGCGGCATCAGAATGACACTATGTGACGCAGAAAAAGAAATTATAAATCATTCAGGAATCCGGATACTTACGATTTCGCCGGAGGCCTGGCCCTTGAAGGCCATTATTCCTCGCCAACGTTGATGTTGGCGGAGCTGTCCGGGGGAATAGTCCTTCCCCTCTTGGACCCTTTGGCCTCCCATGTTGGGGAAGCCTTCCTCTTCCTCTCTCCCTCCTCTGGGAGAGAGTCCTCTTTCTCCTCCTCGTTTTCGGGGGAGGAGTCCGCCCCGGAGTCGTCGGACACCTGAAAACGGGAACTCTTTCGAGCACCCGTGGCCTCCTTCTTGGCCTTCTTCTCTGGCACCACGTGCGGTGCCGGAACCAGCAGCCTCGCTAGATGGGCGTCTACTGGGTTTTCTGGCATAAGAGCCGGGCAGATAATCTGCTCTGCCTTCCTCATCCAGTCCTGTCAAAGGAAAAGGGGAAATTAAAACCCGCATAGAGTCAAACTATGAAAAGCAAGTGTCCCATAAAGGGGTAGAATCACTTACCTCGTCGGCTTGACGCTGCGAGCGAAATCCGTGATCTTCAGTCGCGGATGCGGGGGCTTCGGCGCCCTTAAACAGCACCCTCCAGGCGCCTTCGTACGTCGTGTCGAAGAGCCCGCTCAGCGCCTGGTGCTGCTCCGGATTGAACTCCCAATGATTGAATGCCCGCTCCTGGCATGGGAGAATCCGGCGGACGAGCATGACTTGGACCACGTTAACCAGCCTGAGCTTCTTCACCAGCTTCTGAATCCGGCGGACGAGCATGACTTGGACCACGTTAACCAGCCTGAGCTTCTTCACCAGCTTCCGAACTACCCCACAGCAAGCCCTTCTCTTTCCAGGAGGTGAGCTGCATGGGGATACCAGATCTGAACTCGGGGGCCGCCGCCCGCGTAGGGTCGCGCGGCTCGGTGATATAGAACCACCCCGATTGCCACCCCTTGACGGATTCCACGAAGGCCCCTTCGAACCAAAGGACGTTGGGCATCTTGTCCAACATGGCGCCTCCGCACTCCGCTTGAGTGCCCTTCACTACCTTCGTCTTGACATTGAAGGTCTTGAGCCACAAGCCGAAGTAGGGCTGGATGCAGAGGAAGGCCCCGCACACGATGATAAACGCTGAGATGTTGAGGATGAAGTTCGGCGCCAGATCATGGAAATCCAGGACGTAGTAGAACATGAGCCCCCGGACAAAGGGGTGAAGTGGAAAGCCCAGTCCGTGGAGGAAGTGGGGAAGAAAAACGACCCTCTCATGGGGCCTGGGGGTGGGGATGAGCTGCCCTCGTCGGGCAGCCGGTGCGCAATGTCGCCGGACAGGTAGCCGGCGCTGCGCAGTCTTTCGATGTGCTCCTCCGTAACAGAGGAGGTCATCCACTTGCCTCCCACTCCAGACATGACTGGGGAAGGTTGAGACGAGATGTGCGGGCTTGGGCGCTGGAGCTCGAGTGCGCGGAGATGGATAAGCAAAGGAGGAAGAAGGTGTAGGTGAAAAGGTGAATCCTTATCCCTTATATGGGCGGGCGAAGTCTACGCATCCCCCACCGGCCTGGTAAAACTCGCTTATCCCCCAAGCGTCACCATCAATGGCGCGGTTGGGTTACCCACATCTGTATTGTTGAGAATCCCGGATTAAGGGGGAACACGATCTCTGCTTCGACAAGACGTGCCAAGGAAACTGCTTCGCTAAATGCGCTGAGGTGGTAGAGTAAAAAACGATTCAAGTAATGGCTTTGTAGTGGTGTGATGTCATGCCACAAAAAACGTCAGCAGATTGAACTTGTGTATATATTATTCTCTCTACGGTGGAATGTGGAATTTATTTTGCAGAGCCGGACACTATCCTAGTGTTCACAATCTTCTATCATTCGGAGGAGGAACCCGCCTTGCAATGCCAAGCAATATACGCGCCGGACTTATCGTCATTGAAGCCTGGTTCAGGGGCTACTGAGGGAGTCCCAGATTAGGGGGTGTCCGGATAGCTGGACTACCATCATCGACTGAACTATCATCGGCCGGACTATCATCATCATCGACCGGACTCCAAGACTATGAAGATACAAGATTGAAGACTTCGTCCCGTGTCCGGATGGGACTTTCCTTGGCATGGAAGGCAAGCTTGGCGATACGGATATGTAGATCTCCTACTATTGTAATCGACTCTATGTAACCCTAGCCCTCTCCGGTGTCTATATAAACCGGATGGCTCTAGTCCGTAGGACACAACAACAACAACCATCACAATCATACCATAGGATAGCTTCTAGGGTTTAGCCTCCTTGATCTCGTGGTAGATCCACTCTTGTAAACATCCACAATATCAATATCAATCAAGCAGGACGTAGGGTTTTACCTCCATCAAGAGGGCCCGAACTTGGGTAAAACATCGTGTCCCTTGTCTCCTGTTACCATCCGCCTAGACGCACAGTTCGGGACCCCCTACCCGAGATCCGCCGGTTTTGACACCGGCACATACCAATCTAGATCATCAATCAACCCAAAGACAAAAGATATCTAATCAAAACATCATATGATGGCAACTCATCATTGGATCATAATATGTAGCATAAAGCACCATGTTCAAGTAGGGATTACAGCGGGGTGCGGGAGAGTGGACCACATAAAAGAGATGAGGATGGTGATGATGATGGTGATGTTGATGAAGACGATCACTGCGGCGATGATTCCCCTCCCGATGGCACTCCGGTGCCACCAAGAGAGAGGAGGAGAGGTTCTCCCCCTTGTGCTTCCTCCTCCATGGGTTTCCCTCTCTGGTCCTTGGCCTTCATGGAGATGATGGCCCCTCCGAGATCCTCCTCCATGGCCTCCGGTGATGATGGCCCCCTCCGGCAGGGTGCCAGAGAGGGCCTAGATTGATTTCTCGTGGCTACAAAGGCTTGTGGCGGCGGAACTTCCGATCTAGGTTAATTCCCAAAAGTTTCAGTATTTATAGGAATTATTGGCGTTGGTTTCACGTCAGGGGGGTCTCCGGGCCGTACATGAGACAGGGGGGCGCGCCCCCCCTAGGGGCACGCCCTCCTATCTCGTGGGCAGCCCGGAGCTCTTCTGGCCCAACTCTGATGCTCCTGGTCTTCATTTGGTCCATAAAAAATCCTCAAAAATTGGCACGTCATTTGGACTCCGTTTGGTATCCCTTTTCTGTAAAACACAAAAACAAGGAGAAAACAGAAACTGGCACTGAGCTCTAGGTCAATAGGTTAGTCCCAAAAATCATATAAAATAATATATAAATGCATATAAAACACCATAGATGGGTAATATAATAGCATGAATACTTCATAAATTATAGATACGTTGGAGACGTATCAGCATCCCCAAGCTTAATTCATGCTCGTCCTCGAGTAGGTAAATGATAAAAGAAATAATTTATGAAGTGTGAATGCTAGTAGGTGCACAAGTTTGATCAATGATAAATTCAATCACCTTTTGTAGCATCAATATGTGTCATAATAGTAGCTTATCTCATAAAACTTTTCATGATCAAGTAACAATCTATTCACAATGTCAAGTATGGTTCAGAAACTTCATTGAGAACTATCAAACTATAATTTCAGTCATTGACGCAATTGCAATTTATCATAACATCGGAAAGAGTTAAGAATAGAACTTTTCAGCAAGTCCACATACTCAACTATCATATAGTCTCCTACAATGGCTAACACTCACGCAATACTTGTGGTTATGGAGGTTCAGCCGGACACTGAGAAAGATAGGGGCTTATTGTGTTGCCTCCCAACATATTCACCTTTAGGTGATGTCAACAATAATAGCCCATGCTAACTTACATCCAATTGGATATATATATATATATATATATATATATATATATATATCATGATCTTTCAAACACGAGGGGCTTGCCAAGGGATAAAATGAAAAAGGGAAAGGTGAGGATCACCTTGACTCAAGCATAAAGTAAAAACATAAAGTAAAAGATAGGCCCTTCGCAGAGGGAAGAAGAGGTTGTCATGTGCGTTTAGAGTTGATGCACAAAATCTTAATGCAAAAGAACGTCACTTTATATTGCCCCTTGTATGTGGACCTTTATTATGCAGTCCGTCGCTTTTATTACTTCCACAACAAGATCGTATAAAGCTTATTTTCTCCGCACTAATAAGTCATACATATTTAGAGAGCAATTTTTATTGCTTGCACCGATGACAACTTACTTGAAGGATCTTACTCCATCCATAGGTAGATATGGTGGACTCTCATGGCAAAACTGGTTTTAAGGATATTTGGAAGCACAAGTAGTATCTCTACTTGGTGCTAGGAATTTTTGGCTAGCATGAGGGGGAAAGGCAAGCTCAACATGTTTGGAAGGTCAATGACAATATACTTTAACTGAGATGTCAGAAAACATAGAACATTATGTTCTCTTCCTTGTCCAACATCAACTCTTTTAGCATGTCATACATAATGAGTGCTTCACAATCATAAAAGTATATTTGTATGTGAACCTCTCTTTCCTTATTATTTCCTATTAATTGCAACGATGACCAAAACTACGTTTATCAACTCTCAAAAACTTTTATGCCTCATACTTTCTATGTGTGAAGTCATCACTAACCATGTTATAAGCATATGAAACATATAAAAATTCAAATTTATGATATTCAATTCATTCCCCCATTTACTCATAGGATATACATGAAGCACATGAGTAAAAGACAAACTACTCCAAAAAAATATGAGTGAAGGACACTGAGTAGTCAAATAATTAACTAGCCATGGGAGGATCCCCTTATTTTTATTCAATAATCAGATCCAATGATTTTATTCAAACAGCGAGTAAAATTGAAATTAAAAGGCATTGCAAGGATATAACAACTCATGTGAAGAAGCAAAAACTTAGGCTCAACCGATACTAACCGATAGTTGTTGAACAAGAGAGGTGGGATGCCTACCGGGGCATCCCCAAGATTAGATGCTTGATACTTCTTGAAATATTATCTTGGGGTGCCTTGGGCATCCCCAAGCTTGAGCTTTTATGTCTCCTTAATTCCTCTCATATCACGGTTTGTCTTTTTATCATAAGCTTCATTCACAACAAACTCATACAGAACTCGTGAGACAGGTTAGTATAAACCAATGCAAAACCTTATCATTTTATACTGTCACAAATCACTTAAATTATCATTCAACATTTCATAATAAATGTCTCTGCATATTTAATACTCCTATCCTCAAATAGAATCATTAAACAAGCAAACATATGCAAACAATGCAACCATAACAGCAATCTGCCAAAACAGTACAGTCTGTAAAGAATGCAAGAGTATCAATACTTACCTAACTCCAAAAATTATGAACTAAAATTCCCACTGTAATAAATTTATAATATCTTAAAATGCAAAAAGATTCAACATTATACCTTTCTCTGACTTTTCTAGGGAATTTTTGCAACAGTGGTAAACTTTCTATTTTGAAACAGCAACATGTATACTAGCAAAATAAGCATGGTAAAGGCTATCCTTGACATTTTTATTGTAACTAAAGATGCCAAACATTATTCTAAATACCAGCAAACAAATACTAAAAAAATGACGCTCCAAGCAAAACACATATCATGTAGTGAATAAAAATATAGCTCCAAGTAAAGTTACCGATCAACGAAGACGAAAGAGGGGATGCCTTCCGGGGCATCCCCAAGCTTAGGCTCTTGGTTGTCCTTGAATATTACCTTGGGGTGACTTTGGAATCCCCAATCTTAGGCTCTTTCCACTCATTATTCCATAGTCCATCGAATCTTTACCCAAAACCTTAAAACTTCAACCACACAAAACTCAACCAAACTTCGTGAGATAGGTCAGTATGATAAAGAGTAAACCATGCACTTTGGTACTGAAAAAGACAAGGTTCATAATTGTTTTCACACAATTCCTACTGTACCATATTATTTCTACAATTTATATTGAGGAATATAAGCCATAGAAACTAGGAAACAAGCAAACTATGCGATGAAAATAGAATCTGTCAGAAACAGAACAGTCTGTAATGATCTGAACAATAACCATACTTCTGCTATTCCAAAAATTATGAAATAAATTGGTGGACTTGAGGAATTTGTATATTAATCTTCTGCAAAAAGAATCAACTCAAAAGCACTCTTCTGTAAAAAAATGACAGATAATCTCGTGAGCGCAAAGTTTCTGCTTTTTACAGCAAGATCACATTAACTTTCACCCAAGTCTTCCCAAAGGTCTTACTTGGCACTTTATTGAAACAAAAGCTATATAACATGATTACTACAGTATCTTAATCATGTAGAAACACAAAAACAGTAAGGATAAACATTGGGTTGTCTCCCAACAAGAGCTTTTCTTTAATGCATTTTAGCTAGGCATGCTGATTTCAATGATGCTCGCATAAAAGATAAGAGTTGAAACATAAAAAGAGCATCATGAAGAATATGACTAGCATATTTAAATCTAACCCACTTCCTATGCCTAGGGATTTTGTGAGCACAAAATTTATAGGGACAAGAATCAACTAGCATAGGAAGGCAAAACAAGTATAACTTCAAAAGTTTAATCACATAGAGAGGAAACTTGATATTATTTCAACTCCTACAAGCACATATTCCTTCCTCATAAAATTTTTCATTAGCAACATGGATAGAAACTTTGTTCTCATACTCAATTGGAACCTCTTCCAAAATAGTGGAATACTAACTAAAGTTGACACTCTTTCAAATCCACTTTCATAAATATCGTACAAAGATTCAACCTCCTCCAAGGTAGTGGGATCACTAATTCCTAAAGTTGACACTCTTCCAAACCCACTTTAAATTATAGTATTATTCATACTCCAAAATATATAAGTGAAGTTCCTAGAGCATTTTACAATTAATATAAACTAGCCAATATCCAAGCTCAAAATATATAAGTGAAGCATACGAAGCATTCCATAAAAACCATACTCAAATCATTTAAGTGAAGCACAAAGAACAATTCTATAAGATCATACTTAAAAGATATAGGTGAAGCACATGAAGCATTCTGTAAATCATTGAAAAGCTAGCTCATACTAGCATGAATCTTAAAGAAAAATACAAACACAAAGGACACAAATCATGTGAACAAAACAAAAACTGAGGTATACCGATATTTGTTGAAGAAGAAAGATGGGATGCCAACCGGGGCATCCCCAAGCTTAGATGCTTGAGTATCCTTTGAAATATTTACTTGGGGTGCCTTGGGCATCCCCAAGCTTGAACTCTTGTCTCTCTTTATTCTTCTCACATCGGGAACTCCTCGTTCTTCAAACACTTCATTCACAAAAACTTAAACAAAAATTTTGTGAGATCCGTTAGTGTAATAAAGCAAACTACCACTTTAAGGTACTGTAATTAACTCATTCTTTGTTTATATTGGTGTTAAAACTACTGTATTCCAGCTTCTCTATGGTTCATACCCCCCGATACTAGCTCTAGATGCATCAAAATAAGCAAACAACACACGAAAAACAGAATCTCTTAAGAACAGGACAGTCTGTAGTAATCTGGACGTTTAGTAAACTTATGTAACTCCAACAATTATGAAATAAATTTGACAATTTGAAAATTTTGTACAGAAGTAATTTGCAAAAAGTTTCAGGCCCATTTGACTTTCCAGTAAAAAATGTAAATTCATGCACTACAGCCAAAGTTTCTGTTTTTGTTCTGCACATAGTAAGCAAGCAATCTTATCACACTAAAACCCAAGCTTGGCACATTATTTTTATAATAAAATGGTTATATTCAAGGGGATAATTATTTACACAAGTGCTCAAGGTCGACCCTCACTTCTTCAATGCATAACTTTCCAATTACTTCTCTTTTTGAAAAACGTTTTTAGGCATGAGAGGCAAGCAATTCCTTTTTGGTATTTTCATTCCTTTTAATTTTTTTGTATGTTTAACCCACAACTAAACAGGAACAAAAAGGAAAAACAAAATCTACTTAGTGAAGAAAACAAACAAGCACACACGAGAATATCAACCACACGCTATTGCTCCCCGGCAACGTCGCCAGAAAAGAGCTTGATAATCCCCAAGTGCAGGGAATCATCGTAGAAATTCCCAAAGGTGGAAGTGATAAGTATGGAGTGTCGAACCCACAAGGAGCTAAAGGTAAGATCAATATTCTCTGAAGCCCTATCTGCCACTGATACGACTCTACGTGCACCGAACGTTTGCTTCCAACTAGAAACGAGAAATAAAACTGTGTTGTGGGTATGAAGAAGATAACTTTGTATGATGTCGGAGAGCTAAAACATAAAAGTAGGTGCTGTTATCATAAAGTTAGAATATATTACTAAATAATATAAATAGCGAGTGTGGAATAATGGTGGATCGGTGTGCGGAATTGTCCTAAGCAATTGTTAACAAGACCGGTAGTCACTATTGCAATTTCATATGAGGGAGAGGCAAAAGCTAACATACTTTCTCTACTTGGATCATATGCACTTATGATTGGAACTCTAACAAGCGTTCACAAATACTAAAGATCATTAAGGTAAAACCCAACCATAGCATTAAAGCATCTAGTCCTCTTTATTCCACTACTAGGGAAAAGCCTAGTAGCAGCGCGGGTTTTAGGCCTATTAGTAGCGCGGGCAGGAGCGCTACTGATAAGGCGCTACATCTAAATCTTAGCAATAGCGTGCCTAGACCCACGCTACTACTAAATTGACTTAGTAGTAGCGCTTCTCAAGAAGAGTGCTACTGGTAATTAGTAGTAGCGCTTCTCCATGCCCGCGCTACTACTATTATTTAGTATTTTATTTCTTTTTTATTTCATGTTGTATTCATACAACTTTACACAAGTTTTCATACAACAGGAATTTAGAGATTGTTTTTACATCATAATGAGTTATTACATCACGGGGTGAAAGAACCATGGACTAGTTTCAAGTGGATGCCCATCCACTTGAAACTAATCCGCGGTTCTTTCACCCAATGATATAATAATAATATCATCATCATCATATCATATCATTAACAACTTATCATCATAATACATCATTGTCATATAGCACCTCCTCAAGATCAACTTAGCAAATTGGTCACTAGTCGTAATCACAAGTACTCCTCATTATCAACTCTAACACATTACCACATAATAAACATATTATACCTCATAGGACCTACTACATTTGATTAAGACCTACTACATTTTCTAAGGTAAAATAACAAAAAACAAGATAGCCCCTGACTCTCCATTATGGAGAATGGAGATTAGGATGTCTCCAATTCTTGCCTTTCGCTGAATGTTACTTCCAAGAACCTCCTTGTGAATGTCCATACATTTCTTCCATTCTTTGATGAACATGTGTTCACCGATTTTAGAAATCCGATATGCACAGGTGAGCTCCCTAGATTTACCTGGCAGTATGTTCAGAACTGTAAGGCGACCATTCAGATACATCAGATGAGGCACGCAATCCATCGGGAGTTTCTGTTGAAAAACATAGTAATAACTTCGTAGTTAGCAATGATGTACTAGTTTTAGAAGTATGCAAAAGATGCACGGATGTCGTAATAGTAAAAAATCTTACCAGGGTATCTCCAGCGAAGTTACCGTCGTTCAACACGTGCACTAGTGGCACGTATTCACCATAATTTGGAGGAGTTCGATAATAGTTATTGTAATCCTCAAGAAGAGTACAAATGCGATCAGATGATTTTTCTCCTTATAAGTTAATTCGGAGCCATCGGTGTAGTGGGTTTTGTCTACCATCTTCCGCACAGTCTTTGAGGAATCAAAATAAGCTGCCAATGGAAATAAGTTGTCAACTATTTTGAAATAAACAATATAAATTAGTTAATAACTATGTTTGAGAAACTCACATAGCGGTACAATCGGAAGCGTATCAACAAGGACCCAAATGTCCATATTGTCTTGCTCGATGTCAGGATCACCAAGATCCATGGTGACAATCATACCCTCATAAAAACCATACATTTTGCAAAGTGCTTCACAATTTTGGCAACCAAAATGGGTTACGCTCTGAGCATTGCACAGATTTACTTCAAAATCCATATCATGATGGGTCCTTAGGTGTATTTTCTTTGTTTCAAAATTTTCATGGTCTTCAAAACCCATCCTCTCCAAGACATAGCGTCTTGCATGGCATGGGATAAGCTAGTCGAATTGTAAAAGATGAAAATTAGACGTTGAAATAGTTGAAGTCATGCTTAATTACGAAAAAAACACTTGTCGTTGTTGCATACCGTTTCAACATCGAAGGTCTCCTCAAGCTTAATTGTGAAGCGCCGATCTTCATCTAGCTCAACGAACCTGTCGCACATACCTCGATCATCGTGGCACCAGCTGCACTCCCCCGAGAGACTGTCGTCGTCCGAGTACGACATTTCCTACGTTCATAATTCAAAGATTAAACTTGTACATATTCTAGCACAAGTCATGCCAGAATTCACGGAAAAATCTGGCATGAACTTTGCTAAAAAAAGACATATCGAGCGCCTGAAATTTGCCAGAATGGAAATTAATCAACACTCCAGCAAAACATAGGCCACTCGGAGGTGTAACCAAAACATGAAATAATTGCTTAAACTAAAAAATAACAACAAATATGACATGTTCAACTATTTCTATGAATTCAACTAGTTCTTACTAAATATAAACTTACTATAAATAGAAAAAAACTAGTTCTTTCTAAAAATAAAGTAGTTCAACTAGTTATTAATTTACTTGCTAAACTAGTTCAACTAAAACTAAACTAGTTCAACTAAAACTAAACTAGTTCTATTAATTCCACTCATTCTTACTAAATATAAACTTACTATAAATAGAAAGAAACTAGTACATCTACTACTACTAATTAACATCTACTACTACATCTACTACTAATTAACATCTACTACTGCTAATTATACAACTAGTTTACCATCACTACTACTAATTAATATCCACTACTACTAAAAATCATTATCTATGAACCCTAAATTAACATCTACTACTAAAATCATCTACTAACTAAGCAAAGAGAGAGGGGGTGAGGGAGGGGCGGGGGGCTTACAGAGGGAGAGACGGTGGCGGGGAGGTGCTTGGCGACGAAGGTAGGGGCGGCGAGGGCGGGCTCGGGATCGGGAGGCGGCGGTCCTAGGTGGGCTCGGGCGGCGGTGATGAGGTCGAGGGCGGCGGCGGTGAGGTCGAGGGTGGCGACAGTGTGGTCGAGAGCGGCGACGGGAGGCGGCGGTGAGGTTGAGGGCGGGCTCGGGCGGCGGCGGTGAGGGCAGGCTCCGGCTCGGCCTCGGGCGGCGGCGACAGGAGTAGGGGAACATGCCGGGGGGGGGGTGAAAGGAGGACTTAGCGAAATTTTGAGCCGGGGGGTGGTTAAGTCAAACTAGCAGTAGCGCTCATAAGGAAAACGCGCTATAGCTAACTTATCTATAGCGCGTTTTAGTGAAAAACGGTACTGCTAATGGAAGCAGTTATTTCAGTAACGCTTTGTCCTGAAAAAACGCTCTAAGTCTAAGCAATGTAAAAACATCAAAAATATACATTGGTCAACATTGATCTTTTTGTGTAGAATCTAAATAGTCAACATGAGTCCTCACTGTACATGTATAGGTATAGGCGAGGATTCATATTGCAGCCACAAATCATACACATATAGTTCAATGAAGACCAAGTGCTCGAGATAGGTTTAGAAGTAACATATTTAAGGTGGTAAACACCTTGTTCGCTTAGCAGTATGGGACTAAACTTAATTAGTTGCGGTGATACTTAGCAGTAGCGAGTTTTGAGGAAAACGCTCCTACTAAGTACTTTAGCAGTAATGCGTCCCTTGGAAGGGCGCTACTACTATATCTAGCCTGGAGGCAACACTGTGGCGATTATAGTAGTAGCGCTCGTTTCACCTAGAGCACTACTGCTACTTATATATTAGTAGCGCTCTTTTCTGAAGCTCGCTACTGCTAATTAGCAGTAGCGTATGTGTTTAGACCACGCTGCTGCGAAGATTCTGTGTATAAGGTTTTCCCTAGTAGTGTTCCCATACGCAACAACCCCTCTTACTCGGGTTTGTGTTTCCTTCACTCACCAACCCACTATAAGCAAATCATGAACGTATTGCAACACCCTACAACGGGAATCCCTCACGCTTGCGCGACATGGAGGGCACCATAGGACAACATCAAAGTGAAACATACAACTCATACCAATCTAGATCATCAATCAAACCAAAGACAAAAGATATCTACTCAAAACATCATAGGATGGAAACACATCATTGGATCATAATATGTAGCATAAAGCACCATGTTCAAGTAGGGATTACAGCGGGGTGCGGGAGAGTGGACCGCGTAAAAGAGATGAGGATGGTGATGTTGATGAAGACGATCACCGCGGTGATGATTCCCCTCCCGATGGCACTCCGGTGCCACCAAGAGAGAGGAGGAGAGGTTATCCCCCTTGTGCTTCCTCCTCCATGGCTTTCCCCTCTGGTCCTTGGCCTTCATGGAGATGATGGCCCCTCCGAGATCCTCCTCCATGGCCTCCGGTGATGATGCCCCCTCTGGCAGGGTGCCAGAGAGGGCCTAGATTGATTTCTCGTGGCTATAGAGGCTTGCGGCGGTGGAACTTCCGATCTAGGTTAATTCCCGAAAGTTTCAGTATTTATAGGAATTATTGTCGTTGGTTTCACGTTAGGGGGGTCTCCGGTCCATCCACGAGACAGGGGGGCGCCCCCCTAGGGGCGCGCCCTCCTATGTCGTGGGCAGCCCGGAGCTCTTCTGGCCCAACTCCGATGCTCCGTGGTCTTCTTTTGGTCCATAAAAAATCCTCAAAAATTGGCATGTCATTTAGACTCCGTTTGGTATCCCTTTTCTGTAAAACACAAAAACAAGGAGAAAACAGAAACTGGCACTGGGCTCTAGGTCAATAGGTTTGTCCCAAAACTCATATAAAATGATATATAAATGCATATAAAACACCATAGATGGATAATATAATAGCATGAATACTTCATAAATTATAGATACGTTGGAGACATATCAATGCTCATATTGGCTCCTACATATTCTACGAAGATCTTTATCGGTCAAACCGCACAACAACATACGTTGTTCCCTTTGTCATCGGTATGTTACTTGCCCGAGATTCGATCGTCGGTATCATCATACCTAGTTCAATCTCGTTACCGGCAAGTCTCTTTACTCGTTCCATAATACTTCATCCCGCCACTAACTCATTAGTCACAATGCTTGCAAGGCTTGTAGTGATGAGCATTACCGAGAGGGCCCAGAGATACCTCTCCGAAACACGGAGTGCAAATCCTAATCTCGATCTATGCCAACCCAACAAACACCTTCGGAGACACCTGTAGAGCATCTTTATAATCACCCATTTATGTTGTGATGTTTGATAGCACATAAGGTGTTCCTCCGGTATTCGGGAGTTGCATAATCTCATAGTCTGAGGAACATGTATAAGTCATGAAGAAAGCAAGAGCAATGAAACAGTAACGATCATAATGCTAAGCTAATGGATGGGTCATGTCCATCACATCATTCTCCTAATGATGTGATGCCGTTCATCAAATGACAACACATGTCTATGGTTAGGAAACATAACCATCTTTGATTAACGAGCTAGTCATGTAGAGGCATACTAGGACACTATGTTTTGTCTATGTATTCACACATGTACTAAGTTTCCGGTTAATAAAATTCTAGCATGAATAATAAACATTTATCATGAAATAAGGAAATAAATAATAACTTTATTATTGCCTCTAGGGCATATTTCCTTTAGTCTCCCACTTGCACTAGAGTCAATAATCTAGTTCACATTGTCATGTGATTTAACACCAATAATTCACATGTGTATGTGATTAACACCCACAGTTCACATCGCCATGTGACCAACACCCAAAGGGTTTACTAGAGTCAATATTCTAGTTCACATCGCTATGTGATTAACACCCAAAGAGTACTAAGGTGTGATCATGTTTTGCTCGTGAGAGAAGTTTAGTCAACGGGTCTGTCACATTCAGAGTTGTATGTATTTTGCAAATATTCTATGTCTATAATGCTCTGCATGGAGCTACTCTAGCTAATTGCTCCCACTTTCAATATGTATCCAGATTGAGACTCAAAGTCGTCTAGATCGGTGTAAAAGCTTGCATCAACGTAATTCTTTACGACGAACTCTTTATCACCCCATAACCGAGAAACATTTCCTTAGTCCTCACTGAGGATAATTTCGACCGCTGTCCAGTGATCTACTCCTAGATCACTATTGTACCCCTTGCCAAACTCACGGCAAGGTACACAATAGGTCTGGTACACAACATAGCATACTTTATAGAACCTATGACTGAGGCATATGGAATGACTTTAATTTTTCTATCTTCTGCCGTGGTCGGTCTTTAAGTCTTACTCAACTTTACACCTTGTAACACAGGCAAGAACCCTTTCTTTGATTGATCCATTTTGAACCTTTTCAGAAAAAACTTTATCAAGGTATGTGCTTTGTGGAAGTCCAATTAAGCGTCTTGATATATCTCTATAGATCTTGATGCCCTATGTAAGTAGCTTCACCGAGGTCTTTCTTTTAAAATCTCCTTTCAAACTCTCATTTATGCTTTCCAGAAAATTCTACATTATTTCCGATCAACGTTATGTCAATCACATATACTTATCAAAAAGGCTGTAGTGCTCCCACTCACTTTCTTGTAAATACATGCTTCCTCGCAAGTCTGTATAAATCTATATGCTTTGATCAACTCATCAAAGCGTATATTCCAACTCCGAGATGCTTGCACCAGTCCATAGATGGATCGCTGGAGCTTCCACACCTTGTTAGTATCTTTAGGATCGACAAAACCTTCTGATTGCATCATATACAACTCTTCTTTAAGAAATATCCATTTAAGATATGCAGTTTTGACATCCATTTGCCAGATTTCATAAAATATGGCAACTGCTAACATGATTTGGACAGACTTAAGCATCGCTACGGGTGAGAAAGTCTCATCGTAGTCAACACCTTGAACTTGTTGAAAAACCTTTTGCGACAAGTCGAGCTTTGTAGATAGTAACACTAATATTAGCGTCTGTCTTCCCTTTTGAAGATCCATTTATTTTCTATGGCTTGCGATCATCGGGTAAATCCACCAAAGTCCACACTTTGTCATGGATCCCATCTCAGATTTCATGGCCTCAAGCAATTTTGCGGAATCTGGGCTCATTAACGCTTCCTCATAGTTTGTTGGTTCATCAGGTCTAGTAACATGACTTCCAGAACAGGATTACCGTACCACTCTGGTGCGGACCATACTCTCGAAGACCTAGGATGTTCGGTAGTAACTTGATCTGAAGTTTCATGATCATCATCATTAGCTTCCTCCCTAATTGATGTAGGAATCACTGTAACTAATTTCTGTGATGAAATACTTTCCAATTCGGGAGAAGGTGCAATTACCTCATCAAGCTCTACTTTCCTCCCACTCACTTCTTTTGAGAGAAACTCCTTCTCTAGAAAGGATACATTTTTAGCAACGAATATCTTGCCTTCAATCTGTGATAGAAGGTGTACCCAACAGTTTCCTTTGGGTATCCTATGAAGACACACTTCTCCGATTTGGGTTCGAGCTTATCAGGTTGAAACGTTTTCACATAAGCATCACAACCCCAAACTTTAAGAAATGACAACTTTGGTTTCTTGCCAAACAACAGTTCATCAGGCATCGTCTCAACGGATTTTGATGGTTCCCTATTTAAAGTGAATGCAACTGTCTCTAATGCATAACCCCAACACGATAGCGGTAAAATTGGTAAGAGACATCATAGATCGCGCCATATCCAGTAAAGTGCAGTTACGACGTTCGGACACACCATTACGCTGTGGTGTTCCAGGTGGCATGAGTTGTGAAACTATTCCACATTGTTTTAAATGAAGGCCAAACTCGTAACTCAAATAATCTCATCCACGACCAGATCGTTGAAATTTTATTTTCTTGTTATGACGATTTTCCACTTCACTCTGAAATTCTTTGAAATTTTCAAATGTTTTAGACTTGTGTTTCATTAAGTAGATATACCCATATCTACTCAAATCATTTGTGAAGGTAAGAAAATAAGGATACCTGCCATGAGCCTCAACATTCATCAGACTTCATACAACGGTATGTATTATTCCCAATAAGTCATTAGCTCGTTCCATTGTTCCGAAGAACGGTGTTTTAGTCATCTTGCCCATAAGGCACGGTTTGGAAGTGTCAAATGATTCATAATCAAGTGATTCCAAAAGTCCATCTTTATGGAGTTTCTTCATGCGCTTTACACCGATATGACCCAAACGGCAGTGCCACAAATAAGTTACACTATCACTATGAATATGTGTATTACCACGATCGAGATTTAAAAATCCATCAACATTGGGTGTATGACCATAGAAGGTTTATTCATGTAAACAGAATAAAAATTATTCTCTGTCTTAAATGAATAACCGTATTGCAATAAACATGATCTAATCATATTCATGCTTTAACGCAAACACCATATAACATTTATTTAGGTTCAACTCTAATCCCGAAAGTATAGGGTTTGTGCGATGATGAGCATATCAATCTTGGAACCACTTCCAACATACATCGTCACTTCACCCTCAAGTAGTCTCTGTTTATTCTGTAACTACTGTTTCGAGTTACTAATCTTAGCAGCTGAACAAGTATCAAATACCCAGGGGTTACTACGAGCACTATTAAGGTACACCTCAATAACATGTATATCAAATATACCTTTGTTCACTTTGCCAGCTCTCTTATCCGCCAAAAATTTGGGGTAGTTCCGTTTCCAGTGACCATTTCCTTTGCAGTAGAAGCACTCGATTTCAGGCTTAGGTCTAGCTTTAGACTTCTTCACGGGAGTGACAACTTGCTTGCCATTCTACTTGAAGTTCCTTTTCTTTCCCTTTGCCCTTTTCTTGAAATTAGTGGTCTTATCAATCATCAACACATGATGCTCTTTCTTGATTTCTACCTCCATCAATTTCAGCATCACGAAGAGCTCGAGAATCATTTTCGTCATCCCTTGCATACTATAGTTCATCACGAAGTTCCAGTAACTTGGTGATGGTAACTAGATAACTCTGTCAATCACTATCTTATCTGGAAGATTAACACCCACTTGATTCAAGTGATTGTAGGACCCAGACATTCTGAGTACATGCTCACTAGCTGAGCAAATCTCCTCCATCTTTTAGGCGAAGTACTTGTCGGAGGTCTCATACCTCTCGACACGGGCATGAGTCTAAAATACCAACTTCAGTTCTTGGAACATCTCATATGCTCCATAGCATTCAAAACGTTTTTGAAGTCCTGGTTCTAAGCCGTAAAGCATGGTGCACTAAACTATAAAGTAGTCATCATATTGAGCTAGCCTAACATTCATAACGTACGCGTCTGCTCCTGCAATAGGTCTGTCACCTAGCGGTCCATCAAGGATATAATTCTTCTGTGTAGTAATGAGGATAAACCTCAAATTACCGACCTAGTCCTCATCATTGCTACTATCATCTTTCAACTTAGTTTTCTCTAGGAACATATAAAAACATAGGGAAGCTACAACGCGAGCTATTGATCTACAACATAATTTGCAAAATACTATTAGGACTAAGTTCATGATAAATTAAAGTTCAATTAGTCATGTTACTTAAGAACTCCCACTTAGATAGACATCCCTCTAGTCATCCAAATGATCACGTGATCCATATCAACTAAACCATGTCCGATCATCACGTGAGATGGAGTAGTTTTCAATGGTGAACATCTCTATGTTCATCATATCGACTATATCATTCACGCTCGACCTTTCGGTCTCCTATGTCCCAAGGCCATATCTGCATATGCTAGGCTCGTCAAGTTTAACCCGAGTATTCTGCGTGTGCAAAACTGGGTTGCACCCGTTGTATGTGAATGTAGAGCCTATCACACCAATCATCACGTGGTGTCTCGGCACGAAGAACTGTCACAATGGTGCATACTCAGGGAGAACACTTATACCTTGAAATTTAGTAAGGGGTCATCTTATAATGCTACTGCCGTACTAAGCAAAATAAGATGCATAAAAGATGAACATCACATGCAATCAAAATATGTGACATGATATGGCCATCATAATCTTGTGCTCATGATCTCCATCGTCACCGGTGTGACACCATGATCTCCATAGTAGCATCGTTGTCATCTCGCCGACTATTGCTTCTACGACTATCGCTACCGCTTAGTGATAAAGTAAAACAATTACATGGCGATTGCATTGCATACAATTGTAACATCCTAATTTTCAATTTGGATTTATACATAGAACATCATATGCATATCATATTTATTCTTGCATTTGGTTGAGATCCTAGCAATCTTAAGCAACTCAAGGACCCAGGGAGAGAGTTGGAGGTTTCACAAAAATTCATATTTGAATTTATTTCAAATTTGAAGAAAGGATCACTTTGATTTTATTATTTTTCTCTCCAACTATTTCCAATAATAAAAATAGATGAGAGAAGATAATATGACTTCTTCAACCCAAGAGAAATATTGGAGAATTTTTCTAAAAATCAAATTATGATTTTATTGGTATTTTATTTGCTATTTTATTTGAATTAGAAAATATTGCATTTTTGAAAATTGCATCTTAGTCTAGAAAAATGTTCATCTTATCCTAAATATTAGGTTTGGACAGTGAAAATTTATTTAAAAAAATTTCGGACTGACTGGGCCAAAGCCCAGCCGGCTTAGCGCCGCGCCACCAACCCCGGGGAGGAGTCCCCGCCGCCGCCGCAACCGGAGTCCGAGCCAAACTCCGCCGCCGCTGCCGCCCACGTGCCCCATTCCCCAAGAAGCCGCCGCCCCTCCTCCTTTAAATACGGCCACCCCGACCCCCTCCTCCTCGTCTCGCGTAGCTGCCGCCGCCGCATCTCGTCAGCGCCGCCACCGTTGCCAGCCGCCGCCGCACCGCAGCATCAGCAGCACGCCACCGCCGCCTCGCTGCACCAACTTGCGCCACCCCGCAACGCTCGCACCGCCGCCGACACCCGGTGCAGCCGCCGCCGTCGTCCGCCGCCGCCGAGCCGCCAACTATTTTTTCAGTTAATCGGTAAACCGTCGACTCGTCCCGGTTCTTTTTGGTTTTTCTTCGGTTCGGTTTAGTTTCGGTTTTTCTTAGTTAATGAACGTTCGTTCGTTTTAACGGACGGTTTTCGCCGTCTCGCCGTAGGATTTTTCTTTCTTTTTAGTTTAATTTTGGCCAGGGATCTATCCACGAATAGTTTTATCGCGATTTAGCCCTTGATCTTTAAACTAGCATAACTTTTTACTTGTTTATCCAAATTAGATGAAACCAACGCTTAAATCTTCGTATCGTTGTGTTATTTCCAGTTAACCAACTTAAACATGATTTTGGTACTGTAAAATTTGAGTTTAGTCCAGATTAGTAAACAATCTTGTTTCGTTCGTATTTTGAGTTTCGTTGCTCCGTTTGAGTTGTATCTTTTTTTAAATCATAGCTAATCACATGTACCTACTGTTAAGATCTAATCCATATGTTAATAATGCTGTTAGGTTTAACTTTTGTTAGTTTAAGCCATTTGCTTGATTCGTGTTCGACTTGGATCTTTTCTCAGTTTTTCTTGTGTTTCGTTTGAGTGATTGCTTATGTATGCTATTGTTTGTCTATGCTAGATTACCCGGAGTGCAAATCTTGTTACTATGAATCTCTAGAGTTTGCAGATCGTCAGCAAGGCAAGTTACACTTTGATCATACTCTTATCTACCCTGTTTTTACTATGCATTAGCATGACTCCTCAAATAATTGCATGAGTAGGATTTGGGAAGATGTGGTTTGGTTGTAGTGCTTGAGGTAGGGACCTAATACCTTTTGATCACCCCGGGAATATACGTTATGCTTATTATTGTTTAGCCATGCTCATAGACGGGGATTGGATCGTGATTCACATATGGAAGTTTGAGAATTATTTAATCATGCATAACGTTAAGGTGGCAACTTTAATATACATCTGGGTGGATTGGTTGAGGCACCTGGGGAAACACAGTGTTGCCTTTTTTTGGGAACTCCCAGAATACGCGTGTGATTTTTCCTATGGAATGCCACCCAGGCTCAAAGGGATCATAAGATTATTCATGCTAGAAACTTCCATGTGCAGCCACAAGCCATTATGGGCTCTGTCATAGTTGACTAAGTTGCGTGAGCTCTTGAAGAGGTGGACTACCAGATGTAGGGGAAAGTAGGTGTACCGGTCCGCCCAGAGTAGAGAGTTAATGCTTCAGAAAGACTATGTCTCGATCATCCGATCATGGATGCGCTCGAGTCTTGTGGGGAAAAGTACGCAAACCTCTGCAGAGTGTATAAACTAATCATGGTTAGCCGTGTCCCCGGTTATGGACATCTTGAGTATCTAGTACTTGAACCTATTGATGTGATCTCAACACGTTAATTTAATTAATTTGATTTGGATTAATGATGATACTTTTAATTGGGATTTGAGTTGGGATTACCTTCTCAAATAATGGGCAACTTGGGAGTAGTAAATAAAATTTCTTCCTTTGTTGTAAAGAAAAACTAGCTTTATGCAAAACCATAAACTTACAGCCTCCACCAACCAAATATTGCATGTAGATATAGTTCTTGCATTTCATTGCTTTACAGTGTAACTCTGGCAACATATTCAATGTGCTGACCTACATGGCTGCAATGTCTCATGTTGCAGACTACTCAGACGATGAATAAGGTGCGATAGGTCGTTGTTTTGCACTCACCTATGCCGTTGGAGTTGATGGACTCATTTACCTTCGAAGCTTCCACAGTTATCTAGTTTAGATGGCCCTCAGCCATGATATTTTTGTATAATCATACTCTTTATGAGGACTCGATGTAATAAGTGTGCGATTGAAACTCTATTATAATTCCTCGAGTACTGTGCGTGTCAGTATTACCGATCCAGGGATGACACTGATGCACATAGACTTGACCGTTCGAGGTATGGTCGCTACAAGATGGTATCAGAGCACACGCTGACTGTAGAACACGACCACTAGAATGAGACACATGATTTCTCTTCTCTACTCATTTATAATTCTCCTCTCTTTCTACTCTATAGATGGTAGATCCCAGGAACAAGTTCACTCAGCTGGATGATGACACCCCTTTTGGAAAACACTTGAAGGAAGTCACTAAGTATTTGAACATCGGACTACCAAGCTTCACGGGGACTTTCTCTACATCTGTATCGGAAGACGAACGCTGGAAGATCAAATTCTGGGTACCTGGGAGGACATTTGCGCCAACAATGGAGCCTATTGATTTCTACCTGGATGCACCAAGCTGGAGTATAGAAAAGAGCATGGCAGCACATATCACCTTTGGATGCATATGTGAGGTGTATCAAAAGGAGCTGGAGAATACCATTTACCAGATATGTGGCCGCCAAGATATCAAATGGGAGATGATTCGTACCAGGAGGGATGGATCAATTGCAGCCTACATTCAAGAGATGGGAGATTATATTCGTCGACAAGAGAATCAACAAATTATCCACATGAAGAAGATCAAGAAACTGGTGAAGAGAAACAACGAGCTAGAAGAGGAACTCAAGTCTACATGCAATGGATATGAGGAAGAGATTGTCGTACTACTTGAGAAGCATGAAGACCTGAAGATGAAGATGGGAATATCAATGGAGAATATCAAGCGAGCAATGGAGATCCATTCGGAGGACTACATGTTGGAAATATGCCCTAGAGGCAATAATGAAAGGATTATTATTATATTTCCTTGTTCATGATAATTGTCTTTTATTCATGCTATAATTGTGTTATCCGGAAATTGTAATACATGTGTGAATACATAGACCATAATATGTCCCTAGTGAGCCTCTAGTTGACTAGCCCGTTGATCAACAGATAGTCATGGTTTCCTGACTAAGGACATTGAATGTCATTGATAACGGGATCACATCATTAGGAGAATGATGTGATGGACAAGACCCAATCCTAAGCATAGCACAAGATCGTGTAGTTCGTTTGCTAGGATCTCCGGTGATTTGGATCACGACGAGTACGACTCCCTCAACCCCGTTCCCTTGAACGCTTCCGCTCGATGTACAAGGGTATGTAGATGCACTCTTCTCTCTCGTTGCTAGATGAACTCATAGATTGGTCTTGGTGAAACCGTAGGAAATTTTTTATTTTCTGCAACGATCCCCAACACTACATCATCCTGGACGACACCGACACGGATAGTGATGCAAATGATGACAGCGATGACAACTATGTCGACGAAGCTGGAGCAGATATTATTGAGTCTTCTTCTGATGAAAATTTCTAGATGACCACCATTGTAATTAGTAGTATTTCCCTCCAAGTAGTTAGCAACGATCGAGTTTGTAATCATAGGTTAGACCAATTGTGTGATCTTGTGTGCTATTGAATGAAGTGAAATTGATTATGTTTGTCTCATGAGCATTATGGGTAGTGAATCTCTCTTAGACCTCATTCTATTATGTTTTCTCATCCCTTCTAACCCATCAGATGCCTCCGAGACATGACAATGGATTTGCCTTCCCACCGGAGCTCACTAAGTTGATCCAACAGCAGAATGTCTTGATACAGATACTAGTTCAGAACCATAACCAAGGCAACAAAAACAACAACCCACCACCATCCCCCCTGTTGATCACCTAGCCCGCTTTCTAAGGTTGAACCCGCCGGTGTTCTCTAGTAGCACTGAGTCGATTGTTGTAGATGATTGGCTCCGCAAGATTGGAAGAGAGCTGACCACTGCAGGATGCATAGATGCGGAAAGAGTGCGTTTTGCCGCACATCAGCTTGACGGACCCGCAACATCTTGGTGGGAGAATTTCACGACCACTTACCACATTGACACTGTTACATGGGATCAGTTTCAGCAGACTTTCTGCACTCCCCGTGTCTTAGCAGGAGCTATGAGCATGAAGAAGCACGAGTTTCGCAACTTGCACCAAGGAGGACGTACAGTGGGCCGCTATGTGGATGAGTTAGCAAGTTAGCACGCTATGCCCCTGATGACGTAGCCACAGATGCCGCTAAGTAGGAGAAGTTTCTGGAGGGACTGAATGATGAGCTAAGTATGCAGTTGATGGTGGCAACATTCAACAACTACCAGGAGTTGGTAGACAGGGCCCTCATGATTGAAGGAAAGCAGCAACAGATTGATAATCGTAAGAGGAAGTATGGACAGGGGAGGTACACTTCAGGAGCTCAGCAGAAGCCCCGCTATTCCCCATGCTCAGGAGGACATAAGCACAACCATGGAGGACATACGCACAATGGAGCAAGTTCGCCTAACCACACTGGCCCCAACAATGGCAATGGGAATGGAGGAAGCAGCAGCCAGAACTGTTCCAACCCTTCAACACCAGCCAAGAGGGATCTGAGCCACATTACCTATTTCAAGTGCCAAAAGACCGGACATTATGCCACTAAATGTCCTGAACCTAAGAATGGAAATGGCAATGGAGGTTCTGCCAAGAAGCCCAACCCCTTCACCAAAGGTCATGTGAACCACGTCAGCGTGGAGGAGATTGAGGATCAACCCAACATAGTTGCCGGTAAGTTTTTGATTAATGCATTTACCGCACTTGTTCTTTTCGATACTGGTGCATCACATTCATACATATCAAGGGGATTTATGGATAAGTATAACCTGCAAACCGTAGCCCTTAAGTCACCTATGTTAATAAGTTCCCCAGGAGCAGAGTATATGGCTAGTAGGGGATGCTATCAGTTGCCACTAACCATAGGTAGACATGTTTTCCCCATTGACCTAATTGTTCTGGAGTCACAAGGATTGAATGTGATACTAGGAATGGATTGGCTATCCAAATTTGAAAGAAACATCGACTGTGCCAGTAAATCAATTCTTCTCTCCACCCTAGAAAGAAAGAGGATTAAGTATGTATCCTGGCATGCGCCGAGGAGGACTCAGGTGAATTCCTTATTAGGAGTTGTACAGGAGGAAGTACAAGTCGTGAAGGATTACCCCGAAGAATTTCTGGATGAGTTACCAGGCATGCCACCGGATCGAGACATTAAGTTTTTGATTGAGTTATTGCCAGGCACCGGACCAATATCGAAGAGACCGTATCGAATGCCCGCAAAGGATCTGGAGGAAATTAAGATGCAGATAAAGGAGTTAGTGGAGAAAGGTTACATTCAACCAAGTTCATCACCCTGGGGAGCCCCAGTGCTTCTAGTGGAGAAGAAGGATGGATCTTTGAGGATGGTTGTTGATTATCGTGTGCTGAATGAGGAAACGATCAAGAACAAATACCCTCTGCTGATGATCAATGATTTGTTTGACTAGTTGCAAGGAGCTAAAGTTTTCTCTAAGATCGATCATCGATCAGGTTATCACCAGTTAAAGATCCGAGAGCAGGATATACCTAAGACAACTTTTACCACAAGGTACGGGCTATATGAGTATACCGTTATGTCATTTGGTCTGACTAACGCACCTGCTTATTTCATGAATATGATGAAAAAAGTGTTTATGGAGTTTTTGGATAAGTTCGTGATTCGTCTCCAACGTATCTATAATTTTTTATTGTTCCATGCTATTATATTATCTGTTTTGGATGTTTAATCGGCTTTACTATACACTTTTATATTATTTTTGGGACTAACCTATTAACCGGAGGCCCAGTCCAAATTGCTGTTTTTTGCCTATTTCAGTGTTTCGCAGAAAAGGAATATAAAACGGAGCCCAAACGGAATGAAACCTCTGGGAGAGTCGTTTTTTGAACAAACGCAATCCAGGAGACTTGGAGTGGACGTCAAGAAAGAAACAAGGAGGCCACGAGGCAGTGAGGCACGCCCCCACCCTTGAGGGCCCCTCGTGGCTCCCCTGACCGACTTCTTTCACCTATATATACTCATATACCCTGAAAACATCCGAGAGCACCACGAAACCCTATTTCCACCGCCGCAACCTTCTGTACCCGTGAGATCCCATCTTGGGGCCTTTTCCGGCGCTCCGCCGGAGGGAGAATCGATCATGGAGGGCTTCTACATTAACACCACTGTCGGTGTTCTGTGAACGGGGGTACCCAGACTTGCGTGCATGCGGCCTGCGGCGTGGCTCAAGGAGTGGCCCGGTACGGCCCATCTTCATCAACACATGCTCAAGACCCTCGTGAGGGGCCAAGCCTTGCATGGTGGACGACAGGAAGCTTCCTCAGGCATAGCCTCGTCAGGCTGGCTGGCGAGGAGGCAGAGAGATCAAGGCGGGGTACCTCATGAGGTGCCCATGACGCAAGCGATGACGACCGAAGCCAGGCGGGCGCCAGGCGGGCGCCGGCCCGCGCAGAGTCCTTGTTTCCTCTTTTGTGCAAAGGGGGCAAGCGCAGGCAAGGGTATCAAGCAAAGGTAGCCATTTCGGTGCAACAAGACCAAGACCAGCAGAACTGCAGGATGGAGGTCATCGTGGAGCCCAAGTCGACGTCATCGTCAGAGCCTTTGGCAGGCGAGGACCAACTTTAGTCAGGATAGGTGTACTAGATGTTCCCCTTCAAAATGGCCAATTGTTGGCGCCCATCCCGCTCAATATTTGGGAAGAGGACCAGGGCCTTGCTCTATAAATAGGGCTAGCCACCACAGTAGAAAGGGGATTCGATCCGGATTCAATCCTTCCCAAAAGGCATCACCTCCACAAGAACTCCTCCCCTCGCGAGGCACTTCTTCCTTTGTACTGTTCATGAAAAGCCCGAGAGGCAATCCACCACACCACAAATTAGAGTAGGGTATTACACCACAATGGTGGCCCGAACTAGTATAAACCTCGTGTCACTTGTGTTGTTCTTCGTGTAGTTTAGAACCTTTGCGGGGCGACAAGACGTGAGTAGGTAGGAGGTGTGATCTCCGCGGGCACCCCAGAGTTTGAACCTTAAGGGTCTGCTAGAACCCGAAATCTGACAATTGGCGCGCCAGGTAGGGGTGCGCCGGAATCCGCCTTCCGCCGCCTTGCATTTCGCCGTCCGCCGCATCCATGTCGGACGCTCGTCAAGCTCGCGCCGAGCGCCGGGCCGCTCTCGCCACCCACGTCGCCCAAATGGCTCCTGTCGGCGGATGCCCCTGCCGTTCCCCGTCTCCTTTCGTCAACGCCGCCACCGGCCCGACGGGGAACGAGTAGCAGGCGTCGTCCCTGCATCCTTCGGTGCGGCGAGAAGGCTGCACCGCCACACCGTTGCTGACTCCAGCAGGTTCCTCGTCCCACGCCCATCACGCTCCTGCGACGCGCACGCCATGCTGCTCCTGGCGCGGGAGCTCCTGCACTACCGCCCCGTCGACGACCTCTATGACGAGTGGCTCGCCCGCATCACCGAGCTCGTCAGCACCGCTGGGGGCTCTCCTGCACCATCCCTCTCGCTGCACCGTGCCCCGCCTTGCGCAGGCAACGAAGCTCCGGGGGCGCCTCAGCCGCCTCCCCCTCAAGAAGGTGGCCTGGCCCCAAGGCGCGTGGCCCCTGGACGGGACCCGCTCCGTCCCGTGCCAGCGCAGCAAGAGAAGAGCTGCCAAGAGATCCCTCGTCCCCAAGAAGCTGCCCGCGTGCTCCCCGCACCAGCACGATACGACCGCGCCCCTGCTCCAGCACGCCAGGACCCCGCGCTACTCATGGCGCCAGCGCGTGGAGACCTCCAAGATCAAGCTCTCCATCACCAAAGGCCTCTCGTGGCCACTGCAGGCTGCCGTGCCTTAACGGCCGAGCTGCGCCGCATGGCCTGGCCGGGGAAGTTCAAGCCAGATCTGCCCCCACGCTACGATGGCACGTCTGATCCTGCAGAGTTCCTCCAACTCTACGAGCTGGGCATCGAAGCCGTCAACGGGGACGAGAAGGTCATGGCGAACTGGTTTCCCATGGCGCACAAGGACGGTGCCCGCACCTGGCTCCTGAACCTGGCTCCTGGCACGATTTCCTCCTGGGACGAGATGCGCACTCGCTTCATCGCCAACTTCCAAGGCACTCGCGACCGGCCCCCGGCCATGAGCGACCTGCACCGCATCAAGCAGCAGCCAGGAGAGACCCCGGAAAAGTTCATCCAGCGCTTCAACAACGCTCGCCTCAAGATCCCTAGGGTGACTGAGGAGGCCATCATCTCGGCCTTCTCTGACGGCGTGCGTGATATCAAGATGAAAGAGGAGCTAGCAATCCACGAAGACCTGTGCACATCCCTGGAGCTGTTCAATTTGGCGACCAAGTGCGCTAGGGCTGAGGAAGGGCGTCTCTCCCTCCTCGAGCTTCCGGCTGCCGATCCCGAAGAGAAGAAGCCCAATGTCAAGGACGTGAAGCGCAAGGGGGCTGCCGTGCTTGCAGCAGAACCGGACACCAAGCGAGGCAGGGATCAGCCTGAGTCATCCAAGGGCAGCCGGTACTGCGTGTACCACGACCTCCACACCCACAACACCAATGAATGCCAAGAGCTCAGGGCTGTGCGGGATGTGCGTGCCGGCTGACGCCCCGAGTGCAACGACCGGGGCTATGGCCAAGGAGGAGGAAGAGGTTGAGGACGATGGGAAGACCGTGGCCCTCGCCAAGGGTGGCGTGACCGACCTCGCGAGGACCGCTGGCAGGACCAGCTTTGCGAGGGAGGTTGGAGGGATCAGCCTCGTGAGGATCGCCCGCAAGGCAACGCAAGCCTCCCTCCTCTACCACCACAGCCGAGGAGGAATGAAGACCATCATCAGGACGAGGGGGATGGGGGCTTCCAGGAGCCGCACGCAGTCACTTGTATCTTGGGCGGCGCTCAGGCCCTAGCCTCTCAGCGCATCTTCAAACAGTTCACTCGCGAGGTTAATGCAGTCCTTCCCAAGCTCGAGGCCATGCCCCCTCTGAGGTGGTCAGCGTGAGCGATCACGTTCAGCTCAGCGGATCAGCTCAAGTGCGCAGCCACGGCCGGAGTTCTCCCGATGCTTTGTTCCCCAATCATCAGCAATGTGCAAGTCACCAGGACCCTCATCGATGATGGAGTAGGGCTCAACGTCCTGTCCGTCGAGACATTCAACAATCTCCAAGTGCCATACAATTAGCTTCAGCCAACCAATCCTTTCTCAGGAGTCACCGATGGTTCCACTGTTCCGATAGGGCAAGTCGGCCTTCCTGTCACCTTTGGGCAGCACGACAACTACCGCACCGAGCTCATTGACTTCGACATCACCCACATCCGCCTGCCATACAATGCCATCCTCGGGTACCCAGCCCTGGCCAAATTCATGGCAGTGACTCATCACGGCTACAATGTCCTCAAAATGCCAGGAAGCAGGGGAGTCATCACGGTGCCTTGTGAGGAGAGGGATGTTGTGTGTTCTTTGGAGCGTGCTTTTCAGGCCGCGTCAATCGAAGACCCAGATCACAGGAGCGGAAGGCTCCCCGAGGCAGTCCCTAAGAAGAAGAAGACATCGCCTGGTCCGAACCCTCGGGAGGCAGGCCCCTCAAGATCCGCGCCCATTCGAGGCGCGCCCCCTTCTGTCGCATCGGAAGGCGCGCCTAGCGCCCTCCTCGGGCAAGGCTTGGGGGCTCTCTCCTGGAGGGCCATCGACTTTGCCAAGATAACGAGGGAGGCACTCGGGCACCACTTGGAGGCGTGTATCAAAGCACGTTTCCCTCAGGAAGGAGCAAGGAAAGGAGGGCCAAAACCTCAGGAGTTCATCAGCGAGATCATTCAGGAGCTGCAGGAGTCAAGAGTCATGAGTGGCAGCCGCCGCTTACCCGCCGTAGCTCCCCATCTGGGCGAGGATGGTGGGCCGCGCATCTGCATCGACATACCAGGACTCAACCGAGCCGCCTCTCAGGAGCGCCTCTGGCCCTCATGCATGGGATGCTGCGAAGGTCCACCCCACAGCTATGTTCGCATGCCTTACGGCTTGCCGAACGCGGCTGCTGTGCGTCGGCGCCTCATGAGCAACATTCTAGAGGCGCAAGAGGTCAGGCATTCCGCAGTCCTGGCGGAGCTGAAGATGGTCCGCGAGGAGCCACCAGCGCCTCCGGAGCCTCCCGAGGCTCCTGGGCCTGGGGGCTCGTGAAGATCGGCTTCCGCAGTGCACGTCATCCGCTACTTCAGCATCCCTTCATCTCCAGCATCATCATGTGACATCCTTTAAGTTCCATCTTCAGCTGGGAGCGCCCCCAGGGCTGCATCATCCCCAGGCCGCGTGGGTCCGTCCCTGCGGCATGTATCCCTTTTGTTCATGTCCTTAGGTTACTTTGTCGGGGGCGCCCCTCGGGCTGCCTTATCCCCAAGCCACTCGGGCCTGACCCAGCGGCATGTATCTCTCTCGCGTTTATTCAGGTCGTGCATTTGACCCGCCATGATCATTACTTGACGCCTGTGGTGGCCCCCTTCTTCCCTCATGCCGGCCGCCTACACGTTAAAGGGGGGGTACCTGAGCATCGCGACTCATGGACTCTTACTGGCTCTCTAGCCCTCACCTCCTGGCCTTGTCCGACCTGGCATACTAGCGACGGCTGAGCTCGCTCAAGGGCCGGGACCTGAGGACGTAGAGTGTCGGCATCTAACCAAATTTGTAGGAGCACATTACAAGTAAAGGCCCAGAGTAAGGCGCAACCCGCCTTGAGGTAGGGCCCCGTGAGTCCCGCGCCGGCTCACGGGTGCCCAGATACACCTCGTCAGGCCCTATCGTGCCAGCCACGTGTCAGGGCGGGGCTGTACACGCCCCGGGGGCTCCTCCCGGAGGGGAGCCCCCTCCCACGCACCAGTGGAAGCACCATGCTCCGTGCTGGCTGACGACACTACCGAGGAGCGACTATGCCCGTACACATACGGAAGCGCTATGCTCCGCGCTAGTGATAAACAACTGAGGGTGGCCCCCGGCCGCATCAACCTCAGGGAGCCCAGAGCTCAGTGTCCGTCCCCATCGTAACGCCTCCCCTCGGGAGTGCCGCGCGAGGGGGCTGGGCATGGTGGCTACGCCTGGGTCACGCCCAGGCGCACGCCACCCAGCCAGGCCCCTTGGGCCTGGTTCGTCGCACGTCTCTCCCCGAGTGGAGCCAATGTACGAAGGCCGTTCGAACGTCAATGGGGACTCCTGAGCACCACGACTCAGGAGCCTAACTGGTCAATTAGCCCCTCACCCCTTAGTTTTGAAAGGCTAACGGCGGTTGAGGTATGCGCGGGGCCGGGCCCTGCCGACGTAGAACGGTAGATCTACTCCTACACCTCCCCTCCCTACTTGCTGTTCGTGCGTCAAGGGGGACTCCTGAGCATCGCTACTCAGGAGCCTAACTGGTCACGTAGCCCCTCACTCCTTGGTCCCGTCCTGGTTTCAGGTCGGGGCTAACGGCGGCTGAGGTATGCGCGGGGCCGGGCTCTGCCGACGTAGAACACAAGCAAGTAGGAAGAAAAAAACGCAAATATCAAGGAATTCAAAAGCAAATATTACAGTACATAGATTGTTCTCACAACGCCAAACACAAGTTTAAACGCCTCCATGAGCCATGATGCATGTTGCAGGAGCTAAAGCAGGACAGGAGCCACAAAGGGGGCCACTTCCTGACAGTGCTATCGCTGGTGGCAGAGTCGCGCTGGGCGGTTTCGCCTCGCGGAGCCCCAGGATTGGTATCGTCTCGCCGTGGCTTGGTGCTGAAGGTGCGGAACTTCGCCAGCAGAGCTTCCGCTCGACCCTTCACAGCCTCAGCAGTGGCAGCGGCAAGCTCACCGCCCGCAGGCTCCAGCAGGCTGTCAAGGTCAATGTTGGGATCATGAAGGTAGACGAGGGTGAAGACGCGCGTCAGCGCTGTAGAAGAAAGGACTCGCGCCTCGGCCTTAGTCGTGGGGCCAAGGCCGATGGCAACATCTTCAAGTGCGCGGACCAGGAAGGGAAGCAACTTGGCGGAGCCGTCCTTGGCGCCGGCCAGCGGCTTTTCTAGGCCGCCATCATAAAGCGTCTTCAACAAGGCGCGAGCCCTCTCCTCCAGCTTCGTGAAGGCCACGCGGTCCTCGGCCAGGACCCTCGCCTTGCCGTCCATCTCAATCCTCTTTGCCTCCAATGCCTGCTCTAGTGCATCGAAGCGGCCATGCCATTCATCAAGCTCGGCGTCCCGGTCCTTGGCGGCAGCCTCGTGAGTCTTCATCTCCTCCTCCTTCTCTTGGTGGTCACAAGCCTCCTTGGCGACTTGGTCGCGCAGGACTTGCAGCTCGCTCTCCAGCACTTTGTAGCGGCCCCGGACATCCGCAACCTCACCCAAGGCGGCATCGCGAGCATCCTAGGCTTGAAGGATGGCCTGCTTCTCCTCGTCGCAGGCCTTCGCGGCTGAACCAGCACCGCTCGAACTGAAGCATCGGAGTAGACCCAGCGAGAGGCCAGCTCCAGGCGCCCGGCCACCAAGCGAGGGTTGGCACCCTGAAGATCTCCCTGCAGCCGATCCAGCTCAGCAGCAGCACAATCCAGGACAGTAGAAGGAGTCGAGGAAATGGCAGTTGGTGGAGTAGGAGGAGAAGACGACAGCGTGATCACAGCGCCATGAGTCAGGGCATTCTGAGCCCCGATGACTGCGGCTGTGGTGTCAGGCAAGGATGCCTCGGGAGTTGCTTGGGCCATGGGGTCTGAGCTCGCCCCAGCACGCCCCGCCTGGCCTCGTAAGGATGACCGGGCAGGAGAGGCCCGAGTTTCGCCACCTCCTTCTCCCACGGGTGGAAGTACTGCCCCAGGCGAAGCCTCAGGGGCCCCCTTCAGCCTTTTCGCCGCAGGCACCGGCCTAGCCAAGGAATATGGACGTCAAGCCTCAGCAACAAAAACGGGAAGCAGAACGAGAATCAAGCACTTACTGGTCATCGCCCGCGGGCTCAAGCAGCCTCTGGCCGAACTTGAAGCCTGAGAGCCGGCTGCTAGGGTCAGCCTCAGGAGACTCGGGAGGAGGAGGCACGTCTGCAGATCACCTCGGGGCCAGAGAAGGCCCACGGAGAACCAGCCTCGTCCTGTCCTTCTTCGGGATCAGGGGCGAGCACTCCCCACCTCGCTCGTCGCCATCCTCGTCGTCGTCCGGCATGAGGCGGAGAGCACGAGACCTGCGCCGAGGGAGGGGCTCTCTCGACTCCCCGTCGGTTTACTCGGAATCGGGCTCCTCTTCGTGCCCCTCTTCTTCCTCCTCTCTGCCAGATTAGTTGGAGGATACGTTCACCGTCTCTAGGGCCGCCAGGTCCTCAGGAACCTCTGTGGGCACAGGCCCATCCCCGTTGAAGGCGGGCATGGAATTCACCACCTGCTCCCAATCATCCCGAAGGAATAGGGGTACAGGAGCACCCTCCAATCTCGCCACGTCTCCCCCAACCAAGGATTGGAGGACCGCGGCCAGATCTCCATCTGCCAAGACTATGGAGCTCGGGCGAAGGGAGGCATCGGCCTCCCCGAGCCTCCACAGCAGGAGCGAGTGTTCCCGAAGCGGAGCCACCTGGTGCTCCAGGAACTCCCTCAGGAGCGACGCCCCAGTCAGCTTCGCCGTCGCCATGTTGCCTGGCCACAGGTCCGCGTCCATCGTCTCCAGCACTAGCTTCGCGTGGGGATTGACGAGCTCCGCGCGGGACCAAGCGTCGACGACCTCAGGCTGCCTCGTAGGCAGCCTCAGCCGGGGGTGGATGCGCCCAGCATCCACCATGACCCACTTGCCCCAGAAGCCTTGAATCCTCTTCCTGGGGTTCGAGATAACATTGGAGCTGAAGTACGCAATAAAGCTCGCGCACCCAGTGATGGGGCCGCGAGAAACCCGGAGGCAAAAGTAATGGTGCAGCAAGGCCACCAAGGGCCTTACCCCAATATGAGACTCGCAGTAATAGGTGAAAATCGCCAGGAGAAGAACATAGTTGGGATGGAGGTGCAGAGCTTGTAGGTAGTAGTGGCGAAGAACAGAAAGAAAGAACTCGGAAAAGGGAGGCACCAGACCGGCGGCGATGGCGCTCACGAAGAGCGGGTAGAATGTGCTTCCTTTGTCCCCAGGAAGGGCAGAGCCAAGCTTGAGCGCGGCCGCCCCGTCGTTGCCTTGTGCCGCCATCATCGGGCGCGTCCGGGCAAGGTTCTTCTCTGACACATTCGGAGGATCCAGAGCGGGCGAGTACCAGGCTCCGATCGGGGTCTGACGAGGCGCCATATCTTGTTGAGATGCGGGGTTGGAGTAGATCTGAGGATTTCGAGAGCAAGAAGGAGGAGAGAGAGAAAGGGGATCTGGGTGATGACTGGAGAAGGCAAAGAGGGTAAGCCTGGCGGCGTGCCGCTCTCTTGTCAGGTCGTGCAGTTGTCGGGGCGTCGTGGGGAAGCAGGGACGCCCATGTCCAATAAACCGCCACGCAGCGCCCAAGTCCGCAGGCTGTTGGGGCCTGCGGCGCTTCGCACTTACCCCTTCGCTTCTCTGCTAAGCCATGTCCGGGCGCGTCTTGGGCCCGGGGGCTATTGTCGGTGTTCCGGGAACGGGGGTACCCAGACTTGCCTGCCTGCGCCTGCGGCGTGGCTCAAGGAGTGGCCCAGTACGACCCATCTTCATCAACACAAGCTCAAGACCCTCGCGAGGGGCCAAGCCTCGCGGGGCGGACGACAGGAAGCTTCCTCAGGCACAGCCTCGTTAGGCTGGCTCGCGAGGAGGCGGAGAGATCAAGGCGGGGTACCTCATGAGGTTCCCGTGATGCAAGCCATGACGACCGAAGCCAGGCGGGCTCCATCCTGCGCAGAGTCCTTGTTTGCTCTTTGGTGCAAAGGGGCAAGCGCAGGCAAGGGTATCAAGCAAAGACAGCCATTTCGGTGCAACAAGACCAAGACCAGCAGAACGGCAGGATGGAGGTCATCATGGAGCCCAAGCCGGCGTCATCGTTAGAGCCTTTGGCAGGCGAGGACCAACTTTAGTCAGGGTAGGTGTACTAGATGTTCCCCTTCAAAATGGCCAATTGTTGGCGCCCTTCCCGCTCAATATTTGGGAAGAGGACGAGGGCCTTGCTCTATAAATAGGGCTAGCCACCACAGTAGAAAGGGGATTCGATCCGGATTCAATCCTTCCGAAAAGGCATCACCTCCACAAGAACTCCTCCCCTCGTGAGGCAGTTCTTCCTTTGTACTGTTCATCATCAGCACCAGAGGCAATCCACCACACCACAAACTAGAGTAGGGTATTACACCACAATGGTGGCCCGAACTAGTATAAACCTTGTGTCACTTGTGTTATTCTTCGTGTAGTTTAGATCCTTTGCGGGGCGACGAGATGTGAGTAGGTAGGAGGTGTGATCTCCGCGCGCACCCCAGAGTTCGAACTTTAAGGGTTTGTCGGAACCCGAAATCCGACAACCATAGCCTCTCCGATGAAGTGTGAGTAGTTTACCTCAGACCTTTGGGTCCATAGTTATTAGCTAGATGGCTTATTCTCTCTCTTTGGATCTCAATACAAAGTTCTCCTCGATCTTGTTGGAGATCTATTCGATGTAATTCTTTTTGCGGTGTGTTTGTTGAGATCCAATGAATTGTGGGTTTATCATCAAGATTATCTATGAACAATATTTGAATCTCCTCTGAAATCTTTTATGTATGATTTTTTATCTTTGCAAGTCTCTTCGAATTATCAGTTTGGTTTGGCCTACTAGATTGATCTTTCTTGCAATGGGAGAAGTGCTTAGCTTTGGGTTCAATCTTGTGGTGTCCTTTCCAAGTGACAGCAGGGGCAGCAAGGCACGTATTGTATTGTTACCATCGAGGATAAAAAGATGGGGTTTATATCATATTGCTTGAGTTTATCCATCTACATCATGTCATCTTGCCTAATGCGTTACTCTGTTCTTATGAACTCAATACTCTAGATGCATGCTGGATAGCGGTTGATGTGTGGAGTAATAGTAGTAGATGCAGAATCATTTCGATCTATTTGTCACGGACGTGATGCCTATATACATGGTCATGCCTAAATATTCTCATAACTATGCACTTTTCTATCAAGTGCTCGACAGTAATTTGTTCACCCACCGTAATACTTATGCTATCTTGAGACAAGCCACTAGTGAAACCTACGGCCCCCGGGTCTATTTTCCATCATATAAGTTTCCGATCTATTTTATTTTGCAATCTTTACTTTCCAATCTATATAATAATAATACCAAAAATATTTATCTTATTATCTCTATCAGATCTCACTTTTGCAAGTGGTCGTGAAGGGATTAACAACCCATTTATCGCATTGGTTGCAAGGTTCTTATTTGTTTGTGCAGGTACGAGGGATTTGAGTGTAGCCTCCTACTCGATTGATACCTGGTTCTCAAAAACCGAGGGAAATACTTACGCTACTTTGCTGCATCACCCTTTCCTATTCAAGGGAAAACCAACGCATGCTCAAGAGGTAGCAGTTCGTCTTGGTGTTCACTGATGATATATTGGTCTACTCAAAGAATGAAGAAGAGCATAAGGAGCATTTGTGTATGGTTCTTGAGAAGTTCAGAGAACATCAGTTATATGTCAAGTTCAGCAAATGTGAGTTTTGGCTAAAGGAAGTTGGATTTCTCGGACATGTTATATCCGGAGAACGAATAGCAGTAGACCCTACCAAGGTTACTTCTGTCACTAAGTGGCTGACACCCACATCAGTTGGAAAGAGGAGGAGTTTTCTTGGACTCACAGCTTATTATCAGAGGTTTATTGAGAATTTCTCTAGGATTGCATAGCCCATGATGGAGTTATTGAAGAAGGACACCAAGTTTAAATGGACTGAGGAGTGTGAAGCTAGTTTTCAGGAGTTGAAGAAACGTTTTGTTATAGCCCCAATGCTGATTCTCCCAGACCAACGTAAGGATTACCAAGTATATTGTGACGCTTCACGACAAGGACTTGGAGCTATACTTATGTAGGAAGGAAGAGTTGTTTCATATGCCTCACGACAGCTTAAACCTCATGAGCTATATTATGCTACGCATGATTTGGAGTTAGCAGCCGTAGTGCATGCGCTGAAGACATGGAGACATTTTCTCATCGGAAGCCATTGTGATATATATACAGATCATAAGAGTTTGAAATACATCTTCACGCAGAAGGAGTTGAACCTCAGGCAAAGGAGATGGTTGGAGCTCATAAAGGATTATGTTATGAAACTGCACTATCATCCCGGAAAGGCCAATGTCGTAGCAGATGCGTTGAGCTGCAAGAGTTATGTTAACGTGCTCATAACCGGAGGATTACCTATTAAAGGATCGACATAGTTGACTAGAGGGGGGGGTGAATAGGCAACTAACAATTTTTATCTTTTCTTTACCAAATTAAACTTTGCATCAAAGTAGGTTGTCTAGATATGCAACTAGGTGAGCAATCTATATGATGCAACAACAATAAGCACACAAGCAAGCAAAGGATAGAACACAATATATCTTGCACAAGTAAAGGTAAGAGATAACCAATAGTGGAACCGATGAAGACAAGGATGTGTTACCGAAGTTCCTTCCCTTTGAGGGGAAGTACGTCTCCGTTGGAGCGGTGTGGAGGCACAATGCTCCCCAAGAAGCCACTAGAGCCACCATATTCTCCTCACACCCTCAAACAATGTGAGATGTCGTGATTCCACTATTGGTGCCCTTGGAGGCGGCGAACCTTTACAAACAAGGTTGGGGCAATATCCACATCTTAATTGGAGGCTCCCAACGACACCACGAAGCTTCACCACAATGGACTATGTTTAAGTGCATCTAGTGCCACCCCTAGTTGGTTTTGGAGTATTGACGACAAACTTGGTTGAGGGACTAATGTGTTTGTGAGAATTGCAGGATAACACAGGTAGTAGTCCCATATTGATTCGGTTTACCTACCAGAGATGACCCCTAAAAATGTGTGAAGACATTGAAGACAATGGTGGTCTGTGAAGACATTCACATTGAAGACTACGATAGGAGAAGACATCGCGTGAAGACTACGAAGTGCAAAGACATAGTTGTTTCGTAGTTTCCTTTTATTATTTGTTGAGTCATATGAACCACCGTACTGTTAAGTGGGGTCCAAGTGAACAAAGTCAGAGCGACTGATGTGATGCTCAACCAAAACCTATGTCTTCGAGCGAAGACAATGAGAGCAAATCTTATCCAGAGCTGGATGAGTCAGCTTGGCTTGTAGGCCAAGCTAAGCTACCGCGTGTGTTCGAAATCTGATCGTTGGACACGTGTCAGTTCCTTAGTGACCCAGGGTCATTTTGGACAAATCAGTCGGGTTGCCTCCTAGCTATAAATAGCCCACCCCCTACACCATAAATTGGTGGCTGCTTAGAGTTTGTGCACGGCTTTTGTTGTTTGAGAGCAACCCACCTCCGAAGCCTTTGAGAGAGAATCCTTGCAAGGACAAAGCCCAAAACACCCAGAGCCAAAGAGTGTTAGGCATCACTGAAGTCTGTCTATCCGCGTGATATGAAGACTTATTACACTTGAGGACTATGAATCCTCCATCCGGTTAGGCATCACATTCTGAGCATCCAAGAGTCATTGTGGATTGCCAGTGAACGAAGTCTGTGAAGGTTTGGAAGTCTCCCTTGAAGACTTACCAGAGTGATTGGGTGAGGACTAAGTGTTCTTAGCTCAAGGGGAATAAGGTGAAGACACAGTCTTCTGAGTTGAAACTCAGCCTCCCTAACCAGACGTACAGTTGTCACAGCAACTGGAACTGGTCCAACAAATCCCTTGTCCTCTCCGAGCAACTGGTTTTATCCTACCTCTCTCACCTTACTTATAGTTTGTCTTCATGAAGTCTTTGTCTACTTGCCTAATCTATTTGACTTCACTTTGTGAAGACTGTTGTCTATTTGGCTTCATACTATCTTCCATCTTGATCCATTCTACCTAGCTGCTTATAGTCTTCGTGCTTTCACTACATTGCTTACTTGACTATGGCTTGTCTAGTGTAGTCTACCTTCCATTGCATGTCAATAGGGTCATTTCTATCATTTGTCTTCGAAACACCCCTGTTTTGAAGACTTTAATAAAAATCGCCTATTCACCCCCCCTCTAGTCGAATACTAGCACTTTCAATTGGTATCAGAGCGAGGTGCTCCCTTGTTCTGTGTCATTCGGTTTAACCACCTAGAGTTTAGCTATGTCGACTATAGGGATAATCAAAGTCTCCGATGCATGCCCTTTCTTTGATGGCACTGATTACCCTTACTGGAAGGATAAGATGCGTATGCATCTTGAAGCCATTGACGCCGATCTCTGGTATGTCGTCAAGAATGGTGTTCCCAAGACTGGTGAAGGTGTCACTCCTGCTGATGTCAAGAAGTTCATACAACTGGACTCAACAGCCAAGAACATTATCTGTGGTCATCTGACCAAGGGGCAGTATGGTCATGTGAGTGCTCTGGAAACTGCGAAGCTAGTTTAGGACTGGCTCTCCAAGGTTAATGAAGGTGTCTCAACACAGAGAGATTCAAGGATCAGTGTTCTTTGCAATCTCTTCAACCAGTTCAAGAGAAATGACAATGAGAATGTCCAGCTCACATTTGATCGCCTCACTGATATCACCAATGAGCTTCATGCACTCGGTGCCACTGAGATCACCAAACATGAAATCGTCAAGACACTTCTGAGATCTCTTGACAGCTCATTTGACACCCTGGGCCTAATGATTCGAGAGCGCCTTGACTTCAAGACTCTCGATCCGTCTGACATACTTGAGAGGCTCATCACACATGAGTTCTAGCTATCTGAGAAAAGAGATATCTATGGTCCCAATTATGGTCGTACTCGCGCTTTGAAGGCAAAGGCTATCTCCTCGTCTGAAGAAGAATCTGACTGTAGTTCTGGTGATCCTGAAGACATTGGAAAGGAGCTCACTATGCTTGTGAAGAAGTTCCATAAGTTCACCAAGAAGAAAGACTTCAGAAAGTCTTCAAGATCCAGCTCAAGAAATGATGAAGCTTCCTCTCATGATCACAAGAAGAGAACATGTAGCAAGGGCAAGAAACCTGGTCACTACGTCTCTAAGTATCCACAGTGGGACAATGAGACAAAGAAGAAGAAGAAGAGCAATGAATATGATTCTGATGACAAGAAGAAGAAGAAATCCTCAAAGTCTTCTTCCAAGTCTTCATTGAAGTCTTCATCACACAAGAAGAGCTCATCTAGCAAGGCTCCTGCTTTTGTTGCCAAGGAGATGGATTCAGAGGAGGAGTCTGCATCTGAGGAGGCCGAGGTGGAGTCCGAAGAGGAATCTGATTCTGGAGTAGCAAGCCTGGCTCTAGCTTATGCATACATTGCCAAGTCCATCTTCAACACTGAAGACAATGGCCTCGTCACCAACGCTGATGCTAAGGATGAGGATGACTCTGCTCCCACCTACTGCTTCATGGCACGTGGTGCCAAGGTAAACTCATGCGATGCTTACTTTCAAACATCAAGTGAAGATGACTCTGAATGTGAATCTAAACCTAGCTACAAAACACTTGCTAAAATTGCAACTGAACAACAGAATGCCATGGAACATATTCAAAAATTGTTAGACAAAAGTGATGACCTATTGGACACTGAAATGACCCGATCTCAGTCCTTAATTCAAGACATTAAAAATCTTCATGTTAAGTATGAGGAACTTGAAAGTCGTCATGAATCGCTCTCAACCTCTCATGAAAAGCTTTCCTATGATTATCTTCAAAGGAAGCAGGACCTTGAGAATTTTAGATCGGCTCATGAAGATATTCAAAAGGAAAACGAGTCACTCCGCGCTCAACAAATAATTTCTGCTCAGGAAGGATTTGAACCACCTTTTCTAAAATGTATTGAGCATGATAATGCTGTCTCTGTTGCTGAATGTTCAACTGCTACTACTGCTGCAGTATCTTCAACTGCTAATGTGGTAACTAACCCCTCAGCTGAGGATACCACTACTATTGCTAATGAGAATGCCAGGTTGAAGTCATTACTTGAGACAGGAATGTACAAAAGTCTCAAAGGGCATCAGACACTATGCGATGTCCTTAAAAAGCAGATTCTGAACCGAAACCCTAGAAAAGAGGGTGTTGGGTTCGAAAGGAAACTGAATGTTGATGGTTCTTACTAGATGCCTGAGCAGTACCCCAAAACCACATGGGTTTCTGCTAAGGGACCTTCAGTGGATCCATCTACCTTATCTGACTTCACTAGTGCTAACCCAATTATCATTGATGAATCATTTGATGCAAACTATAAACTGTTTGGGAATCGGAATGGTGAACTGTTTGCCATGTATATTGGTACTAACTGCAGGAATGGACCACCTCTTAAGAAGATCTGGGTAACCAATAGTTGTCTCGAAAGTCTTCCTGTGAATGTCGTTACGACACCACCTGGGAAGAAGACAAACCCTAGACCAAAGGCTTAATATGGTTCTAAGGCTTCATACAGACAGGGGACTCACCTGAGTCACCCTAACGCTAATGTTTTGGAGGGAAATCATACTCAGACCTATGAAATTAGTGTGTTTCATCAAACCGCTATGTTCATAAGTCTAAGAACGTTTCTGCTTATTCTTATGAGTATTATTCTCCTCCTGCCAGGCTATTTGCTAGGGCTTCAAAGCCGAAGTTCTCAGATGCCGCACTTAGACTCATTGCCTCTAAGCCACCCCTGAAGATGTGGGTTGAAAGGGCTAGTTATCGACTAGAGGGGGGTGAATAGGAGATTTTTATGAAAGTCTTCAAAACAAGAGAGTTTCGAAGAAAAACAGTAGAAACAACATTATTCGAGTGCAGCGGAAAGTAGACTACACTAGACAAGCCATAGTCAAGTATTCAATGAAGTGAAAGCACGAAGACTATAAGCAGCTAGGTAGTAAGGATCAGAAAGGAAGATAGTACGAAGCCAGTCAGGATAAGTACTCACGCAATGAAGTCAAACAGATAATTGCAAGAAGGCAATGACTTCACGCAGACAAATGGTAAGTAAAGAGAAGTGAGAGATAGAACCAGTGACTTTAGAAGGACAGGGGTTTGTTCAACAAGTTCCAGTTGTTGTGACAACTGTACATCTGGTTAGGGAGGCTGAGATTTAACTCAGAAGACTATGTCTTCACCTTATTCCCCTTGAGATAAGGACTCTCAATCCCCGCCCAATCACTTTGGTAAGTCCTCAAGGTAGACTCCCGAACCTTCACAGACTTTGTTCATCGGCAATCCACAATGACTCTTGGATGCTTAGAACATGACGCCTAACCGGCTAGAGGATTCACAGTCCTCAAGTGAAATAAGTCTTCCGATCACGCGGACAGAAAGACTTAAGTGATTCCAAACACTCTTTGGGCTCTGGGTGGTTTGGGCTTTGTCCTCGCAAGGATTCTCTCTCTCAAAGGCTTCAGAGGTGGGTTGCTCTCAAACGACAAAAGTTGTATCTAACTCTGAGAAGCCACCAATTTATTGTGTAGGGGGTGGGCTATTTATAGCCACGGGCAACCCGACCTGATTTGTCTGAAATGACCCTGGGTCACTAAGGAACTGACACGTGTCACAACGGTCAGATTTCAAACACACGCGGCAGCTTGACTTGGGCTACAAGTAAAGCTAACTTATCCGACTCTGGATAAGATTTTCTCCCATTGTCTCTGCTCGAAGACATAGGATTTGGTTGAGCATCACTTTAGTCACTCTGACTTTTTTCATTGCTTGGACCCCACTTAACAATGTGGTGGTTCCTATGACTCAACAAAGAAGAAGAGAAACAATGAAACAGCTAAGTCTTTGTGCTCCATAGTCTTCAGACATGTCTTGTCATGTCATAGTCTTCAACGTGATTAGCTTCATAGGCCACCATTGTCTTCAAAGTCTTCATACATTTTTAGGGGTCATCTCCGGTAGGTAAACCGAATCAATGAGGAATTTCTACCTATGTTATCCTGCAATTCTCACAAACACATTAGTCCCTCAACCAGGTTTGTCTTCAGTACTCCAAAACCAACTAGGGGTGGCACTAGATGCACTTACAATCTCCCCCTTTTTGGTGATTGATGACAAACTGGTTGAAGTTTTCAATAGGGATAAAAGTATGTGAAATTGTAAATTATTAAGTCATTGTCTTCATAAATGGCAAGAGGCTCCCCCTGAAGATGTGCATATAAATGTTTTGCGTTGGAATGCAAATGCACATGGCAGGTTGTACTTGTGGAGATCCTTCTCACCATATGAAGACAATACATCATGCATGAAAAGATATACAAGGATAATGACATGCATAATGAAAGATGAATGTCTGCAAAATGACTTAATGCGGGATTTATCATCGCATATGCGGAATTTATCGTCGCATCATAGAATAGCAGTAAAAAGTAGCAGACAACCATCGAGTTTAAGTGTTACAACTCTGAAAGTGCTAGTTATCGACTAGAGGGGGCGTGAATAGGCGATTTTTATCAAAGTCTTCAAAACATGGAAGTTTCGAAGACAAACAATAGAAATAACCTAATTGATATGCAGCGGAAGATAAACTACAACAAGCAAGCCATAGTCAAGTATGCAATAGCGCTAAAGTACGAAGACTAATAGCAGCTAGGTAGTAGGATCAGGATGGAAGATAGTATGAAGCCAATCAACAATAGTAGTCAAGCAATGAAGTCAATCAGATAAGACAGATAAGCAATAACTTCACGAAGACAAACTCAAATTAAAGGAGGGAAGAGATAGAACCGGTCACTTGTTGAAGACACGGGATTTGTTGGACCAGTTCCAGTTGCTGTGACAACTGTATGTCTGGTTAGGGAGGCTGAGATTCAACTCAGAAGACCGTGTCTTCACCTTATTCCCCTTGAGCTAAGGACACTTAGTCCTCGCCCAATCACTCTGGTAAGTCTTCAAGGTAGACTTCTGAACCTTCACAGACTACGTTCACCCGGCAATCCACAATGACTCTTGGATGCTCAGAACGCGATGCCTAACCGGCTGGAGGATGCACAGTCCTCAAGTGAAATAAGTCTTCAGGTCACACAGACAGAAAGACTTCAGTGATGCCTAACACTCTTTGGCTCTGGGTGTTTGGGCTTTGTCCTCGCAAGGATTTCTCTCTCTCAAATGCTTCGAGGTGGGTTGCTCTTAAACGAAAAAAGCCGTATACTAACTCTGAGCAGCCACCAATTTACGGTGTAGGGGGTGGGCTATTTATAGCCACAAGGCAACCCGACCTGATTTGTCTGAAATGACCCTGGGTCACTAAGGAACTGACACGTGTTCCGACGGTCAGATTTCAAACACACGCGACAACTTTACTTGGGCTACAAGCAAAGCTGACTCATCCAACTCTGGATAAGATTTGCTCTCATTGTCTTTGCTCGAAGACATAGGATTTGGGTTGAGCATCAGTTCAGTCAATCTGACTTAGTTCACTTGGACCCCACTTAACAGTACGGTGGTTCCTATGACTCAACAAAGAAGAAAAAGGAAACAACGAAACCACACAGTCTTCACGCTCCATAGTCTTCACGCAATGTCTTCTCATGTCATAGTCTTTAATATGAATATCTTCTCATACCACCATTGTCTTCAATGTCTTCATACATTTTTAGGGGTCATCTCCGGTAGGTAAACCGAATCAATGAGGGAGACTACCTGCGTTATCTTGCAATTCTCACAAACGCATTAGTCCCTCAACCAACTTTGTCGTCAATACTCCAAAACCAACTAGGGGTGGCACTAGATGCACTTACAATCTCCTCCTTTTTGTTGATTGATGACAAACTGGTTGAAGTTTTCAACGGGAATAAAGTATGTGAAATTTTAAAGGATAGGAAATTGTCTTCATAAGTAGCAAGGGCTCCCCCTGAAGATGTGCATATAAGTAATTTTGCTTTTGGAATGCAAATGCACATGGAAGGTTGTACTTGTGGAGATCCACTTCAACTTATGAAGATAATTAATCATGCATGAAATGATATAGCATATAGGATGACATGCATAATGAAAAATGGACGTCTGAAGGATGATCTAAGTGCGGAAGTTATCATCGCACATGCGGAATTTATCATCGCATCATAGTAAAGAAAATAAGTAGCAGACGACCATCAAGTTTAGGTGTTACAACTCAAAGAACCAAATGTTTTAAAAATCAAGAGTTGTAAGCACGAGGGGGAAATATAATGCAACCGCCCATATGAACCCGCTTGAAGACTATCAAACTCATACGCTTCTCCCCCTTTTGTCAGTAATGACCAAAAAGGTTGGAAGACATAGAGCATCTACTCGTCCTCATGAGGAGTAGTTGAAGCAGCAGGGTTGTCGTTGTCGTTTGGTGGTGCAGACGAACTTGGTGCAGTGTTGGTGCATGCAGAAGTAGGACGTGGTAAGGTAGCATCATCTTTGTCATCGATTACTCTGGCATTGATAGTTGCCGCGGAGGAAGAATATTCAGAGTCTTCAAGAAATGGAGTACGATGTAGGACAACAGTCCGTGGAGGAGTGGAGTCAAACTGGAATCGTTCATTGAAGCCATCGTCTTGAAGATCTGCTTCAGCACTAAGCAGGGTCAGGCTCTTCCATGATCGCTGGCAAGTTTCATGAGCAACAAAGGCATTCTTGGTGGCAAGGTTACAAATGTGATTGACATCCACCAAGAGGTTTTGCATCTGTCTTTTGAGCCAAAAGTGATGTTTATCCTGTTTCTGATGAAGGGCCACAAGAAGTTCTCGGTCGTTGAGAACGCGAGAACGCTTCCGAGGCCTTTGGGAAATGGTGCTTTTAGTGGCTTCAGTAGGTGCTCGATGAGGCAGACGAGTATTTCCAGCCAATGGATAGATTCGTGTTGCTGCTTGAACACCTTCAATGAGTTGAGTGAAGCTTTGGTGCTCGGCATTCTAAAGACAAAGAGGCTTCTTGGCAGGTTCAGGGTATATAGCTTCAACTGACATATCAACCTCTGGTAGAAAAATCACATGATTGCGAGCAGAAGGTTGATAGTTGACAGATGAGTGTCGCTTGATGAGGCGCATGACCCATGGAGCATAAAACTTTAGACCAAACAGATCAGATCCAGATGCAGCCAGTTGCCTGATGAAGAATTCTTGCGCATTGAAGCTGATGCCATTGAGGATGTAGAATACCAAAGTCTTCATAGCTCCTTCAAGCTTTGCCGCTGATGAATGTCCTTTGATAGGCCATAGAGTTCACCTGATGATGTGATATATGGTGCGTGGAAGATACTCAAGGTCTTCAACAAAGAACTCTGTTGGATATTCAGCATCACGTGGCAAAGGCTTCATCATGCTCAACATATGACTCATATTGGGTTCAGGCTTATGGAAGATGCTTTCCAAAGAATTGCGGTGATTTTGACAACCAGGTTCATAGAGTTCTCTAGGCGTGGATAGGCCTGTAAGCTCAATGATGTCGAGAGCTTTGGCTTCATGATGAACATTTCCTGTCATCCACTCTAGAATCCATGTCTTGATATCTCTGTTGTAGCCGCGAATGTGCAGAGTAGCATAGAATTGAAGCAATAGCTCTTCATTCCTGTATTCGTTATCTGTGACAAAACTGAGCAACCCAGCATCACGAAAGCAGTCAAGTGCTTCTTCTAAGTAGGGCAGTCCAGTCATGGCTTCAGTGTCGAGGCGCATATGAGGGAAAATGCGCCCTTGATCATAAAGAACACAGGAGTAATAGCTTCGCTGCTGATGACTCCAGAACCGATCTGATGATATTCGTGGCTTCGTGTAGGGGTTCTTCGAGCTGTCAAAGAATGTGTTGTGGCTCTTGAAGCCATTCGCATTGAAAGACCCTGGTGAGTTTGCAGTACCTGGAAACCTTGGTAGTCTTGGCTTGGGCTTCTGGACCTGAGGCCTATGCTCAATGTGATAGTCAAATTGAGGACCAGAGACATTAGGCGGAGGGACCAGAACGTGCCATCTTACTGTGATTAGCTCGCCATGGTTGTATGCTTGCTCGATTGTATAGGGCCGTGGTGGCGGAACAGGAGCAGTGGCAGCAACTAAGGCTTCAGGCTGCACAACAGGTGCTTCAGGAGCAGTTGCCTCATTAGCTTCAGGTGCAGTGGCCTCATTAGCTTCAGGCACACTGGTTGGTTCAAGCTCCACATTAGCTTCAGCCATGACAACGTCATTGGCTTCACTTGCGTTGGTTGTGGCAGCTTCAGGATTATCATCCTCCACTTGAGGAGCTGGAGGGTCGGGCACAGACACGTTCACTTCATGAACTGTTTCTTCAGGCATGGGGGGAGTTTGGACACGTTCTTCTTGATGTTCCTCATCGGCTGATGCAGCCGGCTTGTCTTCAGCAGCTTGTGCTTCAGACACAGAGACATTCACAGTTGGAGTGGCTTCAGAGAACACTTGACGTGCAACAGGTTGACGGTGCACTTCTCCTTCTGGAACGCTCGGAAGAGGGACTTGAGGCCTTGATCCTTTGCGAAGCCTTTGTAGTACAGGCGACGCCTTTGGAGATGGAGTGGGCAGGTCCTCATCCTCTTCAACTTGGATGGATGTTGTGGTTTGTTGTTGTTGGGGAGTACTGGGGGAGTCTTGTTGCTGTGGGTGATCAGCCCATGATGCATCCTGAGCAATTGGCGTCAGTGGATGACCAATGCTGATGTTTTCGCTGTTTGTACGAACAGGTGATGATACCACATTATATTTGATCTGAGGAAGAACTTCATCATCTTCAACATTGTCATGATGACCAATGTCTTCAGCAGCGGTGGGTTCAGCTGCTGGTATATCTTCAGCTTCAGGAGCCTCTATGGAAGTAGGCTCATGAACAGTCATGCGAAGTTCTTGGGATGCAGATGAAGGATGAACCACTGAGATGGGTTCAACAACAAGGGGCTCTGTGGGAGCAGCCCAACTCTTATTGGTCTTGCGCTTCTTCTTGGAGGGAGTGACATCAGAGGCTTCAGTGTTCTTCCTCTTTCTGGCTTCAGCCTCGACAGCCCTCGTCTTCTTCTGTTCTGAAGCGGTTGTGGTGACCTTTGGCTTCGAGCCAGTCATGCTGCTCTGGAAGATAATGCGAGGGGCTTCTTGTCTTGAAGGTGCAGGCTGGTCAACAGGAAGCTTCTTCTTTTTCTTTGCAGCCATCCTGGGGTCAATGCCAGGACGGCCAAGTGACTTGCGCTTCTCAGCCTCATTGTAGGCAAGCACACACTTATCAGCCAAACTCTTCATGCGCTCACGAGAGCCTTGAGCTTCTTGGCGCTTCTTCAGAAAAGCTTCTTTAAGCTCATGCAGCATGACCTTGAAGTTTCTGACGTCTTGAACACTGAGCTTCGCCACATGCTTCTTGAATTGAGCCTTATCATAATCAATTTTGTTCTTCAGCTCAATGATGCGCTGAGCAAGAGTTAGCTCAGAAGCAATGGCGCCATTAAAAGAGACGCTGAGGCCAATGGGAAGCTGCAAATCTTCAAAGCTTAGATTGGGGGTGTCGAACCACTCATCAATGAAGTTATGGATGTTGGCCACGTCAAAGAGAGGCAAGTTGTTGAAGATTTCTGCTTCTTCCTTGCTCTTTATCAGTTGCTCAAGGGCATCATCAGCAAGATCTTCATCACTGGACAGATCAATGGGCTCTTCACGCAGAATGGAGGCAGGAGTCAAGGCTTGATCAGTATGCTTGACAAGTTGCTTTTTCTTCTCCATCTTCTTGGAGATGCGGGATTGATCTTCAGACTGCACACTGGCTTCAGGAGGTGCAGTGGCCAGTGTCTTCACACGAGAAGCTTTTGGAGGTGCAGCTGATGATGATGCCTTAATTTTCTTTGGCTTCTGCAGCCTTGGAGGAGGAGCTGGGGCTTCATCAGAATCAGCCTCATTGTCAGAATGATCCACTTTGGCACCTTGTACCAAGATGTAGGAGATGAGGCCATCAAGGTTTGCAAAGGGGCCAATTCTGTTTTCTTCAGCTTCACGTGTGCCATCATCACAGGGAGCAGAGGGACCAGGATTGAAGTCTAATCCCCGTGACTTCTTGTTTTCCTTTGCCGAAGCCTTAGCAAACTAGAAGTTGCGCTTGAAGAGATTGTCGTCACGACACCAGAGCAATGATGATGGGTCGGCTTCTTCAGGCTGTGGTCCACGGACCATGCAAGGATAGAATTCTTGCGCAATGGCTTCAGCTTTGTTCTTGGGGGGAAGGCCTCGATAGAGAATATCACCCCAAGGGCTCTTGATAGCATTTTTCTCTACGTACTCCTGGGTGACGAACTTGTACTTGTACCACTGTTCAGCCCAATAGCGTCGAATCCATTGGATTCGAGTCTTGCGCTGATTGTAATCTTCTTCAGGATCTGTTTTATACATTTCTGCCAGATCATCGGGCAGATCCTTTGAAGTTCCCCCACGACGCTGTCTGCCACCCTTCCTGACAGATTTCTCCGTAGCCATGAACTTCAAACTGAATGGTTTCAATATGTTCAAAGGCTTCAAAGGCTTTCGCTTGCTGGTCAGACAGGAACTGGCTTCAGGATAATCAATGTGTTGCTGTAAGAATTCTGCAAACGAATGCAGACTATGAGAACCTAGGGATTCTTCCATGGACATGTACCTGTGACAGCATTAGATATGCGAGGGAAGGGGAAGAGGTCATATGCCTTCTCAGAAGATTTTGAAGATAAATCAGTTTGAAGACATTGACCTCATGATGCGAAGACATTCACTTATATGAGGTGAGTTGGTTCCAGATTTGTACCAATCCGTGAATAAGTACAAGTGAGGAATCAAACTAGATAGGAAATCTAAGTGAATAGACTAGGCATAATGAGATGCAGACAGAATAGATCTAGCATTGAGTAGGTAGAAACCACTTTCGGTAAATAGGATGAATCTATGAAGATCAAAAAGGTGGTAAAAATAGAGTTATAATTACCACATGAAGAACTGCTAGAAGGGATGAATAGGAGACTGAGGAGTTCAGCCCACCGTGCCCTAACTTGGCGACGGGGGACACCTACGGCGACGGCGGAGAGGACGATGTCCGCGGCCGGCGTGAGGACGGCATCAGAGAAGTCGTGGCAGCTAAGCGCTTCGTCGCCGGCGTCGTCGAGAGCTAGCGGTGGCGCTAGGGTTTTGACGAGGTGGAGAGGTGGAAGAAGGTTTTCTTGATTGCAGGGGACACGTATTTATAAGTAGGTGTGCAGCACAATGCAATTACGCAGGTGCCCCTGTCTCTTCACATCCGTGGGACACGTGGCAAGCATGCAACATACTTAGAGTTGTCCCATGTTCCCACGCCCGCCAAGTTTGTCGGATGTTCGTTCCGGCTTCTCCGGATATCGACAATAAAGATGAATCATTTAAATAGGACTTGATGTTTGTCTCTGTGTCTTCTGCTGACTAGGACACAGAGAAGACATTCGACAGTTTCAACAGAATGCATATGATTTGGACAGATAGAGTTTGAGATAGAAAGCATAGAGGGGTTAGGGTCCGATCACATTCACTTAGTTCAAAAGATTCAACTTGAAGACATAGCTATAAGTGAATGCTGTAGAGGACAGAACGCTAGTATATATATATATATGCAATCAAATCATCATAGCATAGAAAATCATGAAGATAAATTGAAACTGAAGATAAACCAAATGCGAAGTCTTTGCAAAAGTAACGCCATGAGTGAAACAGTTCAAACAGAGAAATTTGGTGGTGGCGTTATCCACCGTATAGGAAGTATTAGACCCAGACACGGCGCACAATTATCGTGGCGCTTCGAAGTCAAATTCCATGTTAATGTATTCACACTCAGAGATTAAGTCTTCATTGATTGAAGATATACCTTACTTCGTGTGTTGCACATCTAAGTCATCAACATGCATACGTGTTAGGATGTGTGCCTGATCACATGACATTAGAGGATTCCAAGATATTTAGCTCACACCGTAACTTGCAAAACCTTTTCTCATCCAAGGGCTTTGTAAAGATATCTGCCAGTTGTTCTTCTGTGTTGACGTGAATGATGTCAATATCTTTCTTCATGACATGATCTCTGAGAAAATGATGACGAATTTCAATGTGCTTTGTCTTCGAGTGCTGAACTGGATTGTTGGCTATCTTGATGGGACTTTCGTTGTCACAGAAGAGAGGTACTTGTTTCAGGTTGATGCCATAGTCCTTGAGAGTTTGCTTCATCCATAGAACCTGAGCACAACAGGATCCTACAGCAATGTATTCAGATTCAGCAGTTGAGAGTGATACACAGTTCTGCTTCTTTGAAGACCAACAGACAAGTGATCGTCCCAGAAAGTGACATGTTCCTGATGTTGACTTGCGATCCACCTTGTCACCAGCATAATCAGCATCCGAGAATCCAACTAGGTCAAACCTTGAGCCCTTTGGATACCATAATCCGAGTGTCGGGGTGTAAGCCAAATATCGAAGAATTCGCTTCACAGCTAAGTGATGCGATTCCTTTGGTGCTGCTTGGAATCGAGCACACATGCAAACACTAAGCATAATATCTAGCCTAGATGCACATAGATAAAGTAAAGAACCAATCATGGAGCGGTATACCTTTTGATCGAACTCTTTACCATTGTCATCGGGACCAAGGTGGTGTTTGGCTGGCATTGGCGTCGTATAACCTTTGCAGTCTTCCATTCCAAACCTGTTCAGACAATCTTTGAGGTACTTTTCTTGAGTTATGAAGATGCCATTGCTTTGCTGACGAATTTGAAGACCAAGGAAGAACTTCAGTTCTCCCATCATGGACATCTGATATTGCTCTTGCATCATGTATCCAAACTCATCACTATACTTCTGGTTGGTGCAGCCGAAGATAATATCATCCACATATATTTGGCACACAAACAGTTCGTCATCATATGTCTTCGTGAAGAGTGTGGGATCGAGGGATCCTGGTTTGAAGCCTTTGCTCTTCAGGAAGTCTTTGATCGTATCATACCATGCGCGAGGAGCTTGTTTGAGGCCATACAGTGCTTTGTTTAGCTTGTACACCATATCAGGATGTTTTGGATCTTCAAAGCCAGGTGGTTGAGCGACATATACTTCTTCTTCAATCTTGCCATTGAGAAATGTACTCTTCACATCCATTTGATATAGCAAGATGTTGTGATGATTAGCATAGGCTAGCAGTATGCGGATTGCTTCAAGCCTATCAACAGGAGCAAATGTTTCATCGAAGTCAATTCCTTCAACTTGAGTATATCCTTGAGCCACAAGACGTGCTTTGTTTCTGACGACTTGACCATGCTTATCTTTCTTGTTTCGATATATCCATTTCGTTCCAATAATGTTATGCTTGCGAGGGTCAGGTCGCTTCACAAGTTCCCAAACATTATTCAGCTTGAACTGTTGAAGTTCTTCTTGCATGGCTTGAATCCATTCAGGTTCCATAAAAGCTTCAGCAACTTTCTTAGGTTCTGATATTGACACAAATGAAAAGTGCCCACAGAAGTTTGCTAACTGTGTTGCTCTTGAGCGAGTAAGCGGACCAGGCGCATTGATGCTGTCAATTATCTTCTCGATTTGCACTTCATTTGCAACTCGAGGATGAACAGGACGAAGACTTTGCTCTTGCTGATCATTGTCATCATTGGGAGGATTGTCTTCAGTCTGAGCATTGTCTTCAGGTTGATTTGGTGCAGGGATGATAAGTTCCTCTTCAGGCTGTGCTTCAGAAGGCATGATTTCACCAGTTCCCATCAGCCTGATAGATTCACTGGAAGGAGCTTCATCTAGTGTGCTTGGCAGGAGCTCTCGTTGTGAACCATTGGTTTCATCAAATTGCACATCCATTATTTCAATGTTTTTGTAGTGGGAATACTCTGTAGGAGTGCGAATCCTTTCCATAGCCAAGCATGAAGCCTTCGTGAGCTTTGGGTTCAAATTTTGACTTGTGATGGGGATCCTTGATCCAGCACCTAGCACCAAAGACTCTGAAGTAACTAACATTTGGCTTCTTGCCAGTAAGGAGCTCATAGGATGTTTTGCCCAGAAGCCTGTGGATGTAAACACGGTTGATGATGTGACATGCAGTATCAATTGCTTCAGGCTAGAACTTTCTTGGTGTCTTGTACTCGTCGAGCATTGTTCGAGCCATCTCAATGAGGGTTCTGTTCTTGCGCTCAACAATGCCATTTTGTTGAGGTGTATAAGGAGCAGAAAATTCATGAGTGATTCCCATTGTATCCAGATAAAGATCAAGGTCGGTGTTCTTGAATTCAGTGCCGTTATCACTTCTGATATGCTTGATCTTGATGCCATAATTGTTCATTGCTCGATTGGCGAATCGTCTGAAGACATCTTGTACTTCAGTCTTGTAGAGAATTATGTGCACCCATGTATATCTTGAGTAGTCATCAACAATGACGAAGCCATAGAGACACGCCGTTGTTGTGAGGGTGGAGTAGTGAGTAGGTCCAAATAAGTCCATGTGTAGCAGCTCGAAGGGTTGAGATGTTGTCATGATTGTCTTTGAGGGGTGCTTGGCCCTTGTCATCTTCCCAGCTTCGCAAGCACCACACAAATGATCTTTCTTGAACTTGACACCTTCGATGCCTATGACATGCTTCTTCTTGACGAGAGTGTGCAAGTTCCTCATGCCAGCGTGCCCCAACCTTCGATGCCAGAGCCAGCATTCTGAAGATTTTGCAAGAAGACATACGGCAAGCCGTGGACCTGCTGAGAAATCTACCACGTATAGATCACCTTTCCTATACCCTTCAAAGACTAGAGACTTGTTAGATTCCATTAGTACAAGGCAATGATATTTTCCAAATATCACAATCATGTTTAAGTCACAAAGCATTGAGACAGACATTAAGTTGAATCCAAGGGATTCAACAAGAATCACTTTATCCATGTGTTGATCCTTTGAGATTGCAACTCTACCTAGACCCAATACCTTGCCTTTACCAGTGTTAGCAAATGTGATTTGACTCTTGTCGGATGGACGTAAGGTTGAGTCCATGAGAAGACTTCGATCACCAGTCATATGATTAGTGCATCCGCTGTCAATAATCCATTCTAAAGCTTTTGGTGACATGCCCTACAGTGCAGTTAGGAGGATAGGCTTCACAAGGTAGGTTGTGAAGCATAAACATTTGATGCACATTTGGATTATCACAGCATAGATGAAAGTTAGCACACAATATGACAGGTAAGCGATTCATATGTGGAATACATAGTAAGTCATTTTATCATGCGTCCCTTTGTCTTTTAGGTCCCCAGCAATAATATCGGACGCCTTTGATTGCTGGCTGGAGACCATGTTCTACAAAAGAGAGTTAGTTCTTCTTCACCACCCACATCTTTAGGGGTGGCTTAGAAGCAATGAGTCTAAGTGCAGCATCTGAGAATTTCGGCTTTGGAGCCCTAGCAAATAGCCTTGCAGGAGATGAATGATACTCATATGAATAAGCAGAAAAGTTCTTAGTATTGTGAACAAAGCGGTTTGAAGACACATGCTCATATTCATAAGTTTGAGTGTGATTTCCCTGCAAAACATTGGCGTTAGGGTGACTCAGGTGAGTCCTGTTTCCGTATGAAGCCGTTGGACCATGTGACGACATTGATCTGGGGTTTGTCTTCTTCCCTGGTGGTGTCATGACAACGTTCACAGGAAGATTCTCAAGACAGCTTTTGGGAACCCAGATCTTCTTCATTGGCGGTCCATTCCTGCAGTTAGTACCAATATACCTGGCAAACATTTCACCATTCTGATTTTTGAATAGTTTATAGTTTGCATCAAAGGGTTCATCAATGATAATAGGATTAGCACAGGTAAAGCCAGATAAAGTGGATGGATCCACTGAAGGTTTCTTTGTAGCAACCCATGTGGTTTTGGGATACTGCTCAGGCTTCCAGTAGCAACCATCAGCATTCATTTTCCTCTCGAACCCAACACCCTCTTTCCTAGGGTTTCGGTTCAGAATCTGCTTTTTGAGGACATCACAAAGTGTCTGATGCCCTTTCAGACTTTTATACATCCCTGTTTCAAGCAATGTCTTCAACCTAGCGTTTTCATCAGGAATAGTAGTGGTATCCTCAGAAGAGGGGTTAGTTACCACATCAGTAGTTGAAGACAGAGCAACAGTAGTAGCAGTGGAACATTCAGCAACAGAGGCAGCGTTATCACGCTCAATGCATTATAAGCATGGTGGTTCAAATTCATCCTGAGCGGGACTGATCTGTTGAGCACGAAATGACTCGTGCTTCTTCAGAAGAACTTCATAATCCACTCTTATCTTTTCAAGATCTTGCTCTATTTGAAGACATTCAGAAGAAAGTTTCTCATGATCAGACAAGAGATCATTATGTTGATCTTGAAGGGCGTCAAACTTGGAATGAAGTCTCTGAAGACTCTCAGCCAAAGCTTTTGACTGATCCATTTCTTCACCCAACATATCATTGCTCTTACTAAGCATGTTTTGAATCTTTTCCAAAGCTCTTTGTTGTTTAGTGGCAAGGGAAGAAAGTTTGACATAGCTGGGGCCAAATTCATCACTTGATTCATCATCACTAGTTTCAGAAGGATAGCCTTCAGTTACCTTAGCACCCCCTACCATGAGGCATGGTGAAGATGAAGACGGTTCAGGTGGAAAGGTCATCTCTTTAAGAGACTCCTTGTAGTCATCAAGCCAAGGATCATGACGATTAAGATGACTATCATAGGCCTCTGAAAGCCGGTCCCAGATTAGCTTCGCGTGATTGAGGTGCATGACGTTCCTGAACTGATTTCGGGACAGGTAGGAGCAGATGACATCCTTTGCTGTGAGGTTCAGTAGAGTGTACTTGCGAATGTCATCAGCCTCCGCCATCTTGCATAGATCGGTAAGACCAATCTCGGTGACGGTCCACAGTTTGCTGTCCATAGCCATGAGTCGCTTCTTCATCATGGCTTTCCACCGAGGATACTCATGACCGTCAAAGGTGGGGCAAGATACATTCCTCAATCCTGCAGTCGACATAGCTAAACTCCAGGTGGTTAAACCGAAACACACAGAACAAGGGAGTACCTTGCTCTGATACCAATTGAAAGTGCTAGTTATCGAGTAGAGGGGGGTGAATAGGCGATTTTTATCAAAGTCTTCAAAACGTGGAAGTTTCGAAGACAAACAATATAAATAACCTAATTGATATGCAGCGGAAGATAAACTACAACAAGCAAGCCATAGTCAAGTATGCAATAGCGTTAACGTACGAAGACTAATAGCAGCTAGGTAGTAGGATCAGGATGGAAGATAGTATGAAGCCAATCAACAATAGTAGTCAAGCAATGAAGTCAATCAGATAAGACAGATAAGCAATGACTTCACGAAGACAAACTCAAAGTAAAGGAGGGAAGAGATAGAACCAGTCACTTGTTGAAGACACAGGATTTGTTGGACCAGTTCCAGTTGTTGTGACAACTGTACGTCTAGTTAGGGAGGCTGAGATTCAACTCAGAAGACTGTGTCTTCACCTTATTCCCCTTGAGCTAAGGACACTTAGTCCTCGCCCAATCACTCTGGTAATTCTTCAAGGTAGACTTCCAAACCTTCACAGACTTCGTTCACCCGGCAATCTACAATGACTCTTGGATGCTCAGAACGCGACGCCTAACCGGCTGGAGGATGCACAATCCTCAAGTGTAATAAGTCTTCAGGTCACATAGACAGAAAGACTTTAGTGATGCCTAACACTCTTTCGCTCTGGGTGTTTGGGCTTTGTCCTCGCAAGGATTTCTCTCTCTCAAATGCTTCGAGGTGGGTTGCTCTTAAACGACAAAAGCCATATACTAACTCCGAGCAGCCACCAATTTATGGTGTAGGGGGTGGGCTCTTTATAGCCACAAGGCAACCCGACCTGATTTGTCCGAAATGACCCTGGGTCACTAAGGAACTGACAGGTGTTCCAACTGACAGGATTTCAAACACACGCGACAACTTTACTTGGCCTACAAGCAAAGCTGACTCATCCAACTCTGGATAAGATTTGCTCTCATTGTCTTTGCTCGAAGACATAGGATTTGGGTTGAGCATCACTTCAGTCACTCTGACTTAGTTCACTTGGACCCCACTTAATAGTACGTTGGTTCCTATGACTCAACAAAGAAGAAAAAGGAAACAACGAAACCACACAGTCTTCGCGCTCCATAGTCTTCACGCAATGTCTTCTCATGTCATAGTCTTCAATATGAATATCTTCTCATACCACCATTGTCTTCAATGTCTTCATACATTTTTAGGGGTCATCTCCGGTAGGTAAACCGAATCAATGAGGGACACTACCTGCGTTATCCTGCAGTTCTCACAAACACATTAGTCCCTCAACCAACTTTGTCGTCAATACTCCAAAACCAACTAGGGGTGGCACTAGATGCACTTACAAACTCAAAGAACCAAATGTATCAAAAACGAGAGTTGTAAACACTAGGCAAAAGTATAGCAACCACCCATATGGACCCGCTTGAAGACTATCAATGTCGGTGCCAAAACCGGCGGATCTCGGGTAGGGGGTCTCGAACTGTGCGTCTAGGAGGATGGTAATAGGAGACAAGGGACACGATGTTCCTACCCAGGTTCGGGCCCTCTCGATGGAGGTAAAACCCTACTCCTGCTTGATTAATATTGATGATATGGGTAGTACAAGAGTTGATCTACCACGAGATCAGAGAGGCTAAACCCTAGAAGCTAGCCTATGGTATGATTGTTTTTTCGTCCTATCGACGAAAACCCTCCGGTTTATATAGACACCGGAGAGGGCTAGGGTTACACAAAGTTGGTTACAATGGGAGGAGATCTACATATTGTATCGCCAAGCCTGCCTTCCACGCCAAGGAAAGTCCTATCCGGACACGGGACGAAGTCTTCCATCTTGTATCTTCATAGTCCGGGAGTCCGGCCAAAGGTCATAGTCCGTCCATCCGGACACCCCCTAATCTAGGACTCCCTCAGTAGCCCCTGAACCAGGCTTCAATGACGACGAGTCCGGCGTGCAAATTGTCTTCGGCATTGCAAGGCGCGTTCCTCCTCTGAATACTTCATAGAAGATGTTTGAACACAAGGATAGTGTCCGGCTCTGCAAAATAAGCTCCACATACCACCGTAGAGAGGATAATATCTGCACAAATCCATTCTGCTGACGTAGTCCGTAGCGTAACGTCATGCCACAGCCAAACCATTATTCAAATTCTTTTACTGTCCCACCTCAGCGTGTTTAGCGAGGCGGTTTCCTTGGCACGTCTTGTCAAAGCAGAGATCGTATCCCCTTATTCCGGGATTCTCATCAATACGAGCGTGGGTAACCCAACCGCGTCATTATTCGCGGCACTTGGGAGATAAGCGAGTTTTATTAGGCTGGTGGGGGCTCATAGTTTCGGCCGCCCATATAAGGGGATATGGATCCACCCTTTCCATCTACGCCTTCTTCCTCCTTTGCTCATCCATTCCTGCGCACTCGAGCTCCAGCTCCCCAGTCCGCACTTACCACCTAAACCTTCTCCAATCATGTCCGGCGCGGGAGGTAGATGGATGGCCTCCACCGTCACAGAGGGGCACATCAAAAAGTTGAGGAAAGCCGGATACTTGTGTAACGACATTGCGCACCGGCTCCCAGATGAGGGCAACTCATCCCCACCCGAGGCCCCATGAGAGGGTCGTGTTTCTCCCCCATTTCCTCCACGGACTGGGCTTTCCACTTCACCCGTTCATCCGGGGGCTCATGTTCTACTACGGCCTGGACTTCCACGATCTGGCCGCAAACTTCATCCTCAACATCTCGGCGTTCATCGTCGTGTGTGAGGTCTTCCTCCGCATCCAGCCCCACTTCGGCTTATGGCTGAAGACCTTCAATGTCAAGCTGAAGGTTGTGGGCGACTAACAAGCGGAGTATGGAGGCGCCATGGTGGGCAAGATATCCAATGTTACATGGCTCGAGGGCGCCTTCGTGGAAACCATCAAAGGGTGGCAATCGGGGTGGTTCTACATCACCGAGCCGCGTGACCCTGAATGGGCAGCGGCCCCCGAATTCTGATCTGGCATCCCCACACGGCTCACCTCATGGAAAGAGACGGGCCTGCCATGGGGTAATTCGGCAGAGGTGACCGGACTTCAAACCTGCGTCAAAGACCTGATCGACAGGAAGGTTAAACTCATCACCGTAGTCCAGGTCATGCTCTTCCGCCGGATCCTCCCGTGTCAACGACGGGCTTTTAATCTGAGGGAATTCGACCCGGCCCAGCACCAAACTTTGTCCAGGCTCTTCGACACAACGCACTAAGATGCCTGGAAGGTGCTTTTCAAGAGCTCTGATGTTCACCCTCCCATTATCGAGGATCGCGGATTCTGCGCGAAGCGTCAGGCCAGCGCAGTAAGCTCAATTTACCCATCACGGGGCATTTATTTTCCAAAGTTTGACTCTATGCGGGATCTAAACTCCCATTCCTTTAACAGGACTGGCAGAAGAAGGCCGGACAGATCAACTGTCTGGCTCCTTTGCCCGAAGACCCAGCGGACTGCTGGTTCCGGCACCCCACGTGGTGCCGGAGAAGAAGGCCAAGAAGAAGGCCACGTGCACTCAAAAGAGTTCCTGATGCCTGGTGGTGTCGGACTCATCGCCTGACGACCCCGAAGCGCCCTCCGCCTCCGTAGACGAGGAGGATGAAGAAGAAGCCTCTCCCCCTCTAGCGGGGGGAGGAAAGAAAAGGAAGGCCGCCCCAACTGGGGAGGCCGGAGGGTCCAAGAAGGGGAAGACCCTTCTTCCGGACTACGCCTCCGAGGCCGAAGACGGTGGAGAGGAATGGCCATCCAGGGTCAAGCCCCTGGCAAAATCGTAAGTATCCGGATACTATAATAAATTAGGCATTCCTCTATTGTACAGTACCTTCTGACGCCGGATTCAATCATGCAGTCTTCCCAAGGCTCAGCTCGGCAATTTGTCGAGCGGCTCCCTGGATTCGTCGGATGTGAATAGCACTTCACTCCTGACAGCCTCCTCCCCTCGCCCTACGGGCGACGCCGAGGTGGAGTCCCAAAAGGGACTAAACCAGGAGGAGGTGGTCCTGGTGGCACCACAAGGCGACCTCCCGGACTCCAGGCCCAAAGGGGATAAAGCCCCAGAGGGATCTAAGTCCGGCCCTGGGCCGGACACCGCTCCGGAACCTTCAGTGGTTCCGGAGTTCGGCAGGCGGCCCCTTCGCAAGAAGGGCAAGCCTATGACACCGGCGGCCTCCGTCCAACCGGAGGCGCCGGGCAATTTGCTGGAGGTGCTTAACGGCGGCTCCGTCGACGAGGAGCACCGCACTGTTATGAGTGCGGTGATTCAGAAGGTTTGGTCCGCCAAGAGCGGGCTGACAGAAGCCTGTACCAGCCTTCTAACAGGCTTTGAGGTATGTGTTTAAAACATATAAAAATGTTACCGCTTAGACAGTAGCCCCGGATGCTCATTTTGGTGTTCCGAAAGAAAAGCCGGACTGAGGATCTAAAAAAAATATGCGCAGGAGTCTAACATAAATATGTCAATATGGGAATGCAGGCTGCGTTGCTGACCTCTGCCGCACTGACTGCAGAGGTCGATGCATTGAAGCAGAGCCTTGAGCGGTCCGAGAACGAGCTTGGTCTTGCCAAGAAGCAGCTCGAGGACAAGGAAGGTATGTAATACCTTATGTAAGTATATAAAAAATACCTGGTTGCAAATAATGACGGGACTAACGTGAATGTTGAAGGGGCCACATCCGAGGTGGCAACCCTGAAGGAAGCGCTATCCAAGGCCAAAGACAATGCGGCCGTGGAGCGCACTGAGCGTGAAAAGCAAGAGGCGTGGGTGGCGGAGGTGCGGCAAGAACTCGATGCTCTTGTGAAAAAACATGAGAGGTTAGAGCTTGACTCGAAGACTCGAGAGTCCGAGCTTGCCTCGGCACTTGAAAGCGCCAAATCTGCCAAGGCCGAAGCCCAAAAAGCCCTCCAGGAAATTGAGGCGATGAAAAGGATTGCGGCGGGTAAGGCATTCTTTATGCAAAGCAAACATGTGAAAGTAAATTACCTGTTACTTACCCGAATCTGGAGCTCTCCAGGAGCATTCGCAGATCTGCCCCACAGTGTATCCAACGCCGCTGCATTCTACCAGGCCGAGGAAGGGAGCTCGAAGGAGAAGGTGTTCTGGTCCCAGTATGCTGAGGCCGAATCCCCGGTGCCCCTGAGCCACCAGCTAAAGCAGCTGGTCGAGCTTCATAAGGCAGCCGTACAGGCCATGAAGGGCCTGATAGGCCGGCTGTGGCCTGGGGACGTCATGCCTTTGAGCTACTTTGGGTTGGTGCGGCGGCTGGTGGATGCCTGTCCCCGGCTTGAAGTCATCAAGCGCTCCGTATGCATCGAAGGCACCCGTAGGGCTTTTGCCCATGCTAAAGTGCACTAGGGCAAGCTAGATGCTGAGAAGCTGGTGACAGAAGGGCCACCGGAGGGGAAGGAGCATCACCGACGCGAGATGTATTATGAGGGCGTCCTGAAGGGTGCCCGTCGTGTGGCGGATGAATGTACCAGGGATGTAATTTTTGAGTAAACTCGCTCGTATTTGTCTTGTGTGCTGAAAACTTGTTCATATGCGCTAAGCAATGCTTTTTGAATTTAAAATATTACCTTCTGTGCGGCCGTTTATTAAATCTGAGAGATGCAAGTCGTCGTCTTCTACCCCCATGCCACGAGTGCTGGGGTGTTCGGGATAAACCTGAGCGCTCTTGTTCCCATTCTTGGGTCCGTCTAGGGAGGCTCTCAGCACAACGAACAAGGCCATCGGACTTATAATGCTTTATCACTCTCACTTAGCCATAGAATTCTATAATTTTAAATTTCGGCGAAGCCCCTAGTATTCGGAAGACCGACTTCGGGGCGCTATCCACGCCTAGGCCGGATAAATCCAGCTCCTCGCTCTAAGCGGCATAAGTCTTTAGGGACTCCAAAAACCTCTCGAACAGCGACCGGTCTCTCGCCCTATCATGACGGTCAGTTTTAGCTTTCTCTACTGAGGTGTTAACCCATCTCAACTGGGGCACAATCGCAGTAGTTCTCCCAGCACTACCTTTGCCAACATTGTGGAACGTAAGGTACCAAAACATGGGAGCCGGGCAAACCCAACTATTGACCCAAGACATGATTCAGAGCCGATGCATATAGTGCTATAAATTCGGGGTGCCGCACTCATGAGAGTGTTCGGTCTTCTCACACCATATTATGGGGTACTTAAGACCCTGGTGTATTGGCCATACCAAAGTGTATGGTTGCATAATGTCATGACTGAACATATTTATATAAAAATAAATGAATACAATAACAGACAGGAGCTATGTATTGTTTATTAAAAGGGGGCTGCTATGAGAGCAGGATGATACAAATAGTGCAAAACACAAGAGATGGGATTATTTGACATGTCCCCCTCCAGGGGCAAGCTGCGGGACATTAAGTAAGACAGGTATTTAGCTCGTTATAGACACCACCTAGACATTTGACATGGCTTGTTGTCTCCCTGGCTGTTGCATCGTGTGTTCGGCGAGTGTATTGCCGGCCAGGCCTTCCGAATGGTGGAGTCCTGAAAGTATATATAAAAAGAAAAAGGAAGAAAATGGCAAAATCGGGAGCCCCTAGTGCGGTTGAGCCGCATTCTGGGCGTGCCATGGTTGTGCCCCTCCCCTTATGCCCATGGTATTTCCAGAGCATAATTATGTACACGTGGTACTGCTATCGCAATCCCGCGAGGGTTGGGGTTGGGGCCGCACTGCTATGCTTGCTCGGAACATGCCAGACGGTTTTTTTGTAGGTTACTTCGGGGATGTTTGACGTTGTCCGAATGTTTAACAGCCGGATTGGAGATGTGCCTTGAGAGGCTACTTTGTACTTCCGCCACCAGGGCTGCCGTGTGCTCCTCTGTTCGGAGAGAGCATTGGTGTTTCCCTTGACCATAATGATGCCGCGAGGGCCTGACATCTTGAGCTTGAGATATGCGTAGTGCGGCACCGCATTAAATTTTGCGAATGCGGTTCGTCCGAGCAGGGCGTGATAGCCACTGCGGAACGGGACTATGTCGAAGATTAACTCTTCACTTCGGAAATTATCCGGGGATTCAAAGACCACTTCGAGTGTAACTGAGCCTCTACAGCTGGCTTCTACACCTGGTATGACGCCTTTAAAGGTCGTCTTTGTGGGTTTAATCCTTGAGGGATCTATACCCATTTTTCGCACTGTATCCTAATAAAGCAGGTTCAGGCTGCTGCCGCCGTCCATGAGGACTCTAGTGAGGTGAAATCCATCAATGATTGGGTCTAGGACCAATGCGGCGAATCCGCCGTGACGAATGCTAGTGGGGTGGTCCCTTCGATCAAAAGTGATCGGGCAGGAGGACCATGGGTTGAACTTTGGGGCGACTGGCTCCAACGCATAGACGTCCTTGAGAGCGTGCTTCCGTTCCCTTTTGGGGATATGGGTTGCGTATATCATGTTCACCGTCCGCACTTGTGGGGGGAAGCCCTTCTATCCTCTGTTGTTCGGCGGCCGGGGCTCCTCCTCGTCATCGCTATGCAGCCCCTTGTCTCTGTTTTCGGCACTTAACTTGCTTGCCTGCTTGAACACCCAACAATCCCTGTTGGTGCAATTGGCTGGTTGTTCGGGGGTGCCGTGTATCTGGCACGAGCGATCGAGTATCCGGTCTAAACTAGATGGGCCCGGAGGATTTCTTTTGAATGGCTTCTTCCGCTGACCGGGTTTAGAGCCTCTGAATCCGGCATTAACTGCCGTATCCTCAGTATTATCGCTGTTAATGCGGCGCTTGTGCTTGTTACGACGTGACCTGCCATTGTTGTCCTTGGTATCTGAGTTACCAGGGCTCTTGGTCATGTTATTGCTTCGAGCTAGCCAGCTGTCTTCTCCTGCGCAAAAGCGGGTCATGAGTGTCGTGAGGGCTGCCATAGATTTCGGCTTTTCCTGTCCTAGGTGCCGGGCAAGCCATTCGTCTCGGATGTTGTGCCTGAAGGCTGCAAGGGCCTCTGCGTCTGGACAGTCGACTATTTGATTTTTCTTGGTTAGGAACCGCATCCAGAATTGTCTGGCCAATTCCTCTGGCTGCTGAATTATGTGGCTTAGGTCATCGGCGTCCGGTGGTCGCACATAAGTGCCCTGGAAGTTGTCAAGGAATGCGGATTCCAGGTCCTCCCAGCAACTAATTGACTCTGCTGGCAGGCTGTTAAGCCAATGCCGAGCTGGTCCTTTAAGCTTGAGCGGAAGGTATTAGATGGCGTGTAGATCATCACCACGGGCCATGTGGATATGAAGGAGATAATCTTCGATCCATACGACATGATCTGTTGTGCCATCGTATGATTCGATGTTTACGGGTTTAAAACCTTCGGGGATTTTATGATCCATTACTTTGTCTGTGAAGCATAGTGGGTGTGCGGCGCCTCTGTACTGGGCTATATCACGACGTAGCTCGGATGAGCTTTGTCTGTTGTGCTCGGCCTGGCCATATTTGCCATATCCGGCGTGACGGTTATCGTCACGTGACGAGGGGCGCCCACGCGATCCGTTGATTGGTCTTGTTTGCCTTGCCTTGTCCTCCAATATGTCTCACAGGTCTGGTGCGTTTCCCCGTGCCCTGGTATTTTTTGAGCGGCGCCGGGGTGCGGCTTGAGTTGAGGGTCGAAAGTAGTCTCTGTCACGGCCACAGGGTGGCCGATCGGCTGCATCATACGCTGGTGATGTAGGTTTAGTTGCCTCCTCCTCTAGTTGGGGTAGCAGCCTGCGCTTTGGGTAGCTCTTGGAGGGGCGTTCGAGTTTGTACTCTTCGGCCGCCAGGACTTCAGTCCATGTGTCGGCTAGCAAATCTTGGTCAGCTCTAAGCTGCTGCTGTCTTTTCTTGAGGCTGCTTGCCGTGGCCATAAGCCTACGTTTGAAACACTCTTGATCGACGGGATACTCTGGCACGACAAATTAGTCGTCGTCGAGGCTTGCCTCGTCTTCGGAGAGAGGCATATAATTGTCGTCCTCGACCTCCCTGTCTGCCGCTCTCTCATGAGGGTTGGCTTGTCCATCCTCCTGCGTTGAATCCTGCTAGAGGGGGTTGTTATCTCTAGTGCCGGACTCGCAGTTTTTGCTTTGGCGGGATTTAGAGTGGCGCCGCTAACGCCGGCGCTTGGGTTGTTTCTTGGAGGGGTCATCCTCCGTTTTTTCATCGCCATTCCCTGCTTTCGGGGTGTCCACCATGTATATGTCGTATGACGTGGTGGCTTTCCAGTGCCCTACAGGTGCTGTACCTTGGTCGTCTCCTTCAGCGGCGTCCGTACCGTCGATATCTTCGGAGTCGAAGTCGAGCATGTTGGTTAAATCGTCGATAGTGGCTACGAAGTGGGTGGTGGGTGGGTTTCGAATTTCTTCGTTGTCCGCATCCCAACCTTACTAACCATAGTCCGGCCAGGGCTCTCCTGACAAAGAGAGAGACTTTAGTGAATTCAGGATGTCGCCAAAAGGCGAGTGCTGAAAGACGTCCGCAGCAGTGAACTCCATGATCGGAGCCCAATTGGGTTCGATCGGAAGGGGTGCGGAAGATTCGGAGTCCGGAATGGAGTCCGGCACCTTGGAGTCACAGGCCTCACAAAGGACTAGGCTGGTATTCGGCTCGATCGCCATAGAGATTGCAGCTCCCGGGGAGGCGTCCAACCGTCCATCCCCGACTGGCATGGTTGGCTACGAGCTAAGGGTCAGAGCGGACACCTGAGCGGCGCTCTGGGCGCTGTCCAGCGGCAGAGCTTGATCATGCCCATTGTGACAGTGTGGCGCGCTCGGCCGTGGCTCGAATCCATCGAAGATCAAGTCCCCATGGATGTCACCCGTGTAGTTCAAACTTCCAAATCTGACCTGATGCCCAGGGGCGTAGCCTTCGATCTGCTCCAGACGGCCAAGCGAATCGGCCCGTAGTGCGAAGCCGCCAAACACGAAGATCTGTCCTGGGAGAAAAGTCTCACCCTGGACCGCGTCATGGTTGATGATCGAAGAAGCCATCGGGCCTAAAGGTGACGACACAGAGGAACTCTCAATGAAAGCACCAATATCGGTGTCAAAACCGGCGGATCTCAGGTAGGGGGTCCCAAACTGTGCGCCTAGGCGGATGGTAATAGGAGACAAGGGACACGATCTTTTTACCCAGGTTCGGGCCCTCTCGATGGAGGTAAAACCCTACTCTTTCTTGATTAATATTGACGATATGGGTAGTACAAGAGTTGATCTACCACGAGATCAGAGAGGCTAAACCCTAGAAGCTAGCCTATGGTATGATTGTTTTTTCGTCCTATGGACTAAAACTCTCCGGTTTATATAGACACCGGAGAGGGATAGGGTTACACAGAGTCGGTTACAATGGGAGGAGATCTACATATTGTATCGCCAAGCTTGCCTTCCACGCTAAGGAAAGTCCTATCCGGACACGGGACGAAGTCTTCCATCTTGTATCTTCATAGTCTGGGAGTCCGGCCAAAGGACATAGTCCGGCCATCCGGACACCCCCTAATCCAGGACTCCCTCAATCAACATATGCTTCTCCCCCTTTTGTCGGTAAGGACCAAAAAGGTTTGAAGACATAGTCACTACTCGTTCCCATGAGGAGTCGGTGAAGCAGCAGGGTCGTCGTTGAGGTTTGGTGGTGCAGAAGAACTTGGTGCAGTGTCGACACGCGCTGATGTTGGAGGTGGTGAGGTAGCATCATCGGTTTCATCAATAACTCTGTCATGAACAGTGGTTGCGGAAAAAGAGTACTCTGAGTCTTCAAGAGATGGGGTTCGACGTAGAACATCATTCCTTGGAGGAGTGGAGTCGAGCTTGAGTCTGTCAGTGAAGCCATCGTCTTGAAGATCAGCTTCGGCACTTGGCAATGTCAGAATCTTCCAGGACCTCCGACACGTTTCATGAGTGACAAAGGCATTCTTGGTAGCAAGATTGTGAATGCGATTAACATCCACCAAGAGGCTTTGCATTTGACGCTTGAGCCAGAAATGATGCTTGTCTTGTTTCTGATGTAATGCCATAAGAAGCTCTCGGTCATTGAGCACACGGGATCGCTTGCGTGTCCTTGGAGCAATGGTGCTCTCTGTGGCTTCAGTACGTGCACGGCGAGTGTTGTCGGCCAATGGATAGACACAAGAAGCAGCCTGAACACCCTCAACATGTTCGGAAAAGCTCTTACGATCTACATTGTGAAGATATAGTGCTTCCTTGGCAGGCTCTGGGTATCTGCTTCAATGGATATATCAACCTTTGGTAAAAATATGAGATGGTTACGAGCAGAGGGATGATAGTCAATGGCAGAGTGGAGCTTGATCAGATGCATAATCCAAGGAGCATAGAATTTCAGACCAAAAATGTTAGACCCAGATGCAGCAAACTGTCTTATGAAGAAGTCCTGAGCATTGAAGCTCTTGCCATTCAGAATGTAGAAGACCAATGTCTTCATTGCACCTTCAAGCTTTGCTGAGGAGGAATGCCCTTTGATGGGCCATAGAGTTCGCCTAATGATATGATAGATAGTGCAAGGCAGATACTCTAGGTCTTCAACAAGGAATTCCTTGGGATACTCAGTAGCCTAGGGCAGTGGCTTCATCATACTAAGCATCTGGCTCATGTTGGGCTCTGGCTTCTGAAAAATGCTTTCCAATGCATCGCGATGAAGCTGGCAACCAGGTTTATACAGTTCGCCTAGAGTGGAGGGGCCGGTAAGCTCAATGAGATCAAAGGCTTTTGCTTCATGATGAACGTTGCCCGTCATCCACTCAAGGACCCATGTGGTTGTATCCCTGTTGTAGCCGTGAATGTCGAGGGTTGCATAGAATTGCAGGAGAAGCTCTTCATTCCAATGTTCCTTGTCGGTGACAAATTGCAGAAGGCCAGTGTCGGTGTCAAAACCGGCAGATCTTGGGTAGGGGGTCCAGAACTGTGCGTCTAAGCGGATGGTAACAGGAGACAAGGGGCACGATGTTTTTACCCAGGTTCAGGCCCTCTCGGTGGAGGTAAAATCCTACTCCTGCTTGATTAATATTGATGATATGGGTAGTACAAGAGTTGACCTACCACGAGATCAGAGAGGCTAAACCCTAGAAGCTAGCCTATGGTATGATTGTTGTTCGTCCTAAGGACTAAAACTCTCCGGTTTATATAGACACCGGAGAGGGCTAGGGTTACACAGAGTCAGTGACAATGGGAGGAGATCTACATATCGAATCGCCAAGCTTGCCTTCCACGCCAAGGAAAGTCCTATCCGGACACGGGACGAAGTCTTCAATCTTGTATCTTCATAGTCCGGGAGTCCGGCCAAAGGTCACAGTCCGGCCATCCGGACACCCCCTAATCCAGGACTCCCTCAGTAGCCCCTGAACCAAGCTTCAATGACGACGAGTCCGGCGCGCAAATTGTCTTCGGCATTGCAAGGCGGGTTCCTCCTCCGAATACTTCATAGAAGATGTTGATCACAAGGATAGTGTCTGGCTCTGCAAAATAATTTCCACATACCACCGTAGAGAGAATAATATTTACACTAATCTAATCTGCTGACGCAATTCATAGCATGACATCATGCCACAGCCAAGCCTTTATTTGAATTGTTTTACTGTCCCACCTCAGCGTGTTAGGCGAGGCTGTTTCCTTGGTACGTCTTGTCAAAGCAGAGATCGTGTCCCCTTATTCTGGGATTCTCATCAATACGGGCGTGGGTAACCCAACCGCGCCATTAATCGCGTCACTTGGGAGATAAGCGAGTTTTACTAGGCTGGTGGGGGCTCATAGTTTCGGTCGCCCATATACGGGGATAAGGATCTACCCTTTCCATCTACGCCTTCTTCCTCCTTTGCTTATCCATTCCTGCACACTCGAGCTCCAGCGCCCAAGTCCGCACTTCCCACCTCAACCTTCTCCAATCATGTCCGGAGCGGGAGGTAGATGGATGGCCTCGACCGTCATGGAGGGGCACATCAAAAAGTTGAGGAAGGCCGGGTACTTGTCTAATGACATCGCGCATCGGCTTCCAGATGAGGGGCAGCTCATGCCAACCCCCAGGCCCCATGAGAGGGTCGTGTTTCTCCCCCATTTCCTCCGCGGACTGGGCTTTCCTCTTTACCCATTTGTCCGGGGCCTCATGTTCTACTACGGCCTGGACTTCCACGATCTGGCCCCGAACTTCATCCTCAACATCTCGGCGTTTATCGTCGTGTGTGAGGTCTTCCTCCGCATCCAGCCCCACTTCGGCTTATGGCTGAAGACCTTCAATGTCAAGCCGAAGGTTGTGGGCGGCTGACAAGCGGAGTGCGGAGGCGCCATGGTGGGCAAGATGGCCAACGTCACATGGCTCGAGGGCTCCTTTGTGGAAACCATCAAAGGGTGGCAATCGGGGTGGTTCTACATCACCGAGCCACGTGACCCTGAATGGGCAGCGGCCCCTGAGTTCCTATCTGGCATCCCCACACGGCTCTCCTCATGGAAAGAGACGGGCCTGTCGTGGGGTAATCTGGAAGAGGCGACCGGAATCCAAACCTGTGTCCAGAACCTGATGGACAAGAAGGTTAAACTCGTCAATGTAGTATAGGTCATGCTCTTCCGCCGGATCCTCCCGTGTCAACGACGGGCTTTCAATCTGTGGGAATTCGACCCGGCTCAACACCAAACTCTATCCAGGCTCTTCGATACAACGCACGAAGATGCTTGGAAGGTGCTTTTCAAGAGCTCCGAGGTCCACCCTCCCACTACCGAGGATCGCGGATTCTGCACGAAGCGCCTAGCTAGCATGGTAAGCTTAGTTTACCTATTATAGGGTATTTGTTTTTCATAGTTTGACTCTATGAGGGATCTAAACACCCATTCCTTTAACAGGACTGGCAGAAGAAGGCCGGACAGATCAACTGTCCGACTTCTTTGCCCAAAGACCCATCGGACGCCCGTTTGGCAAAGCTGCTGGTTCCGGCACCGCACATGGTGCCAGAGAAGAAGGCCAAGAAGAAGGCCACGGGGACTCGGAAGAGTTCCCGACGCCTGGTGGTGTCGGAGTCATCGCTCGACGACCCCGAAGACGATGAGGATGAAGAAGAAGCCTCTCCCCCTCCAGCGGGGGGAGGAAAGAAAAGGAAGGCCGCCCCAACTGGGGAGGCTGGAGGGTCCAAGAAGGGGAAGACCCTTCTTCCGGACTACGCCTCCGACGCCGACGACGGCGGAGAGGAATGGCCATCCAGAGTCAAGCCCCTGGCAAAATCGTAAGTATCCGGATACCAGAATAACTTATGGCGTTCCTCTATTGTATAGTACCTTCTGACGCCGAATTCAATTAAGCAGTCCACCCAAGGTTCAGGTCGGCGATTCAGCGAGCGGCTCCTTGGACTGGTCGGATGTGATTAGTGCTTCACTCGCGACGGCTACCTCCCCCCACCCTACGGATGATACCGAGGTGGAGTCTCAAAAGGGGCTAAACCAGGAGGAGGTGGTCCTGGAGGCTCCGCAATACGACCTCCCGGACTCCAGGCACAAAGGGGACGAAGCCCCAGAGGGATCTAAGTCTAGCCCTGGGCCAGACACCGCTTCGGAACCTTCAGTGATTCCACAGTTTGGCAGGCGGCCCCCTTGCAAGAAGGGCAAGCCTACGACGCCGGCGGCCTCCGTCCAACTGGAGGCGCTGGACAATTTGCTGGAGGTGCTTAACGGCGCCTCCATCAACGAGGAGCACCGCACTGTCATGAGTGCGGTGATCCAAAAGGTTCAGTCCGCCAAGAGCGGGCTGACAGAAGCCTGTGCCAGCCTTCTAACAGGCTTTGAGGTATGTATTTAAAACATATGAAAATGGTACCGCATAGACAGTAGCCCCTAGTGCTGAGTTTGGTTTTCGGAAGGAAAAGCCGGACTGAGGATCTAAAAAAGATATACGCAGGAGTCTAACATAAATATGTCAATATGGGAATGCAGGCTATGTTGCTGACCTCTGCTGCACTGACTGCAGAGGTCGATGCATTGAAGCAGAGCCTTGAGCGGTCCGAGAACGAGCTCGATCTTGCCAAGAAGCAGCTCGAGGACAAGGAAGGTATGTAGTACCTTATGTAAGTATATAAAAATACCTGGTTGCAAAAATGACAGGACCAACATGAATGTTACAGGGGCCACAACCGAGGTGGCGACCCTGAAGAAAGCACTTTCCAAAGCCGAACATGATGTGGCCGTGGAGCGCACCGAGCGAGAGAAACAAGAGGCGCAGGTGGCGGAGGTGCGGCAAGAGCTCAATGCTCTTGTGAAAAAATATGAGAGTTTAGAGCTTGACTCGAAGACTCAAGAGTCCGAGCTTGCCTCGGCACTTGAAAGCGCCAAATCGGCCAAGGCCGAAGCCCAAAAAGCCCTCCAGGAAATTGAGGTGATGAAGAAGATTGTTGCAGGTAAGGCATTCTTTATGCAAAGCAAGCACGCGAAAGTAAATTACCTGTTACTTACCCAAATTCGGAGATCTGCAGGAGCATTCGCAGATCTGCCCCACAGTGTATCCGACGCCGCCGCATTCTACCGGGCTGAGGAAGGGAGCTCGATGGAGAAGGTGTTCTGGTCCCAGCATGCTGAGGCCGGACACCCGGTGCCCCTGAGCGGCCACCTGAAGCAGCTGGTCGAGCTTCATAAGGCAGCCGAACAGGCCATGAAGGGCCTGATAGGCCGGCTGTGGCCTGGGGAGGCCATGCCTTTGAGCTATTTTGGGCTGGTGCGGCGGCTGGTGGATGCCTGTCCCCGGCTTGAAGTCATCAAGCGCTCCGTATGCATCGAAGGCGCCCGTAGGGCTTTTGCCCGTGCTAAAGTGCACTGGGGCAAGCTGGATGCTGAGAAGCTGGTGACAGAAGGGCCACCGAGGGGGAAAGAGCATCGCTGGCCCGAGATGTATTATGAGGGCGTCCTGAAGGGTGCCCGTCTTGTCGCGAATGAATGTACCAGGGATGTAATTTTTGAGTAAACTCGCTCGTGTTTATCCTGTGCGCTGAAAACTTGTTCATGTGCGCTAAGCAACGCTTTTTGAATTTAAAATATTACCTTCTATGCGGCCGTTTATTAAATCTGAGAGATGCAAGTCGTCTGCTTCTGCCCCCATGCCACGAGTGCTGGGGTGTTCGGGATAAACCTGAGCTCTCTTGTTCCCATTCTTGGGTCCTTCGAGGGAGGTGCTCAGCACAATGAACAAGGTGATCGGACTTATAATGCTTTATCACTCTCACTTAGCCATAGAATTCTATAATTTTAAATTTCGGCGAAGCCCCTAGTATACGGAAGATCGAGTTCGGGGTGCTATCCACGCCTAGGCTAGATAAATCCGGCTCCTCGCTCGAAGCGGCATAAGTCTTTAGGGACTCGAAAAACCTCTCGAACAGTGACCGGTCTCTCGCCCTATCATGACGGTTAGTTTTAGCTTTCTCTACTGAGGTGTTAACCCAGCTCAACTGGGGCACAATCACAGTAGTTCTCCCAACGCTACCTTAGCCGACATAGCGGAATGTAAGTTACCAAAACATGGGAGCAAGGCAAACCCAACTATTGACCCAAGACATGATTCGGAGCTGATGCATATAATGCTATAAGTTCGGGGTGCGGCACTCATAAGAGTATTCGGTCTTATCACACCATATTTTGGGGAACTTAAGCCCCTGGTGTATTGGCCGTACCAAAGTGTACGGTTGCATGATGTCATGACTGAACATATTTACATGAAAAATGAATGCAATAATAGACAAGAGCTATGTATTGTTTATTAAAGGGCTGCTATGAAAGCAGAACGATACAAATAGTGCGATAAGCAAGAGATGGGATTATTTGACATGTCCCCCTCCAGGGGCAAGCTGCGAGACTTTAAGTAAGACATGTATTTAGCTCGTTATAGAGACCACCTGGACGTTCGACGTGGCTTGTTGTCTCCCTGGCTAATGCATCATGTGCTCGGTGATTGTATTGCCGGACTGGCCTTCCGAAGAGTGGAGTCCTGAAAGTAAGAAAAGAGAAACGACAAAATCGGGAGCCCCTAGTGCGGTTGAGCCGCCTTCTGGGCATGCCGTGGTTGTGCCCCTCCCCTTATGCCCATGGTACTTCCAGAGCGTAATTATGTACGCGTGGTACTGGTTTCGCAATCTCGCGAGGGCTGGGGTTGGGGCCGCACTGCCATGCTTGCTTGGAATGTGCCAGATGGTCTTGTTGTAGGTTACTCTGGGCGCGCTTGACGGTGTCCGACATTTAATAGCCGGACTGTAGAATTGCCTTGAGAGGCTACTTTGTACTTCCGCCGCGAGGGCCGCCATGTGCTCCTCTGTTCGGAGAGAGCATTCGGTATTTCCATTGACCGTAATGACTCTGCGAGGGCCTGGCATCTTGAGCTTGAGATATGCATAGTGCGGCACCGCATTGAACTTTGCAAATGCGGTTCGCTCGAGCAGGGCGTGATAGCCACTGCGGAACAGGAATATGTCGAAGATTAACTCCTCGCTTCGGAAATTATCCGGGGATCCGAAGACCACTTCAATTGTAACTGAGCATGTATAACTGGCCTCTACACCTGTTATGACGCCTTTAAAGGTCGTTTTTGTGGGTTTAATCCTTGAGGGATCTATGCCCATTTTCCGCACTGTATCCCGGTAAAGCAGGTTCAGGCTACTGCCGCCGTCCATGAGGACCCTAGTGAGGTGAAATCCATGAATGATAGGGTCTAGAACCAATGCGGCGAATCCGCCGTGATGAATGCTAGTGGGGTGGTCCCTTTGATCAAAACTGATCGGGCAGGAGGACCATGGGTTGAAGTTTGGGGCGACTGGCTCCAACGCATGTACGTCCCTGAGCGCAAGCTTCCGTTCCCTTTTGGGGATGTGGGTTGCGTATATCATGTTCACCGTCCGCACTTGTGGGGGGAAGCCCTTCTGTCCTCTGTTGATTGGCGGCCGGGGCTCCTCCTCGTCATCGCTATGTAGCCCCTTGTCTATGTTTTCGGCACTTAACTTGCCTGCCTGCTTGAACACCCAACAATCCCTGTTGGTGGGATTGGCTGGTTGTTCGGGGGTGCCATGTATCTGGCACGAGCGATCGTGTATCTGGTCTAAACTAGATGGGCCCGGAGGATTTCTTTTGAATGGCTTCTTCTACTGACCGGGTTTAGAGCCTCTGAATCCGGCATTAACTGCCGTATCCTCAGTATTGCCGCCGTTAATGCGGCGCTTGTGCTTGTTGCGACGTGACCTGCCATTGTTGTCCTTGGTATCTGAATTACCCGGGCTCTTCATCATGTTATTACTACGAGCTAGCCAGCTGTCTTCTCCCACGCAAAAGCGGGTCATATGTGTTGTGAGGGCTGCCATGGATTTCGGCTTTTTCTGTCCAAGGTGCCGGGCAAGCCATTCATCATGGATATTATGTTTGAAGGCTGCGAGAGCCTCTGTGTCCGGATAGTCAACTATTTGATTTTTCTTGGTTAGGAACCGTGTCCAGAATTGTCTGGCCGATTCCTCTGGCTGCTCAATTATGTGTCTTAGGTCATCGGTGTCTGGTGGTCGCACATAAGTGCCCTGGAAGTTGTCGAGGAATGCGGATTCCAGGTCCTCCCAGCAGCCACTTGACTCTACTGGCAAGCTGTTAAGCCAATGCCGAGCTGGTCCTTTAAGCTTGAGTGGGAGGTATTTTATGGCGTGTAGATCATCACCGCGGGCCATGTGGATATGAAGGAGGTAATCCTCGATCCATACCATAGGATCCGTTGTGCCATCGTATGATTCGATGTTTACGGGTTTAAACCCTTCGGGGATTTGATGATCCATTACTTCATCTGTGAAGCATAGTGGGTGTGCGGCGCCTATGTACTGGGCTATATCACGACGTAGCTCATATGAGCCTTGCCTGCCCTGTTCGGCCTGGCCGTATTTGCCATATCCGGCGTGACGGTTATCGTCGCGTGTCGTGGGGCGTCTACGCGATCTGTAGATCGATCTTGTTTGCCTTGCCTTGTCCTCCAATATGTCTCGCAGGTCTGGCGCGTTTCCCCGTGCCTTGGTACTTTTTGAGCGGCGCCAGGGTGCGGCTTGGGTTGAGGGCCGAAAGGCCTCTCTGTCACGGCCACGGGGTGGCCGATCGGCTGCATCATACGCTGGTGATGTAGGTTTAGTTGCTTCCTCCTCTAGTTGGGGTAGCAGCCTGCGCTTTGGGTAGCTCTTGGAGGGGCGTTCGAGTTTGTACTCTTTGGCCGCCAAGACTTCAGTCCATCTGTCGGCTAGCAAATCTTGGTCAGCTGTAAGCTGCTGCTGTTTTCTTTAGAGGCTGCTTGCTATGGCCATAAGCCTACGTTTGAAACGCTCTTGTTCGACGGGATCCTCAGGCACGACAAATTCATCGTCGTCAAGGCTTTCCTCGTCTTCGAAGGGAGGCATATAATTGTCGTCCTCGACCTCTTTGTTTGCCGCTCTCTCATGAGGGCTGGCTTCTCCATCCTCCTACGTTGAATCCTGCTGGAGGGGGTTGTCTTTGGCACTGTCCGGGGTGTTATTATCTCCGGTGCCGGACTCTCAGTTTTTGCTTTGGCGGGATTTAGAGCGGCGCCGCTGACGCCGGCGCTTAGGTTGTTTCTTGGAGGGGTCATCCTCCGCTTTTTCATCGCCATTCCCTTCTTTTGGGGTGTCCACCATGTATATGTCATATGACGAGGTGGCTTTCCAGTGCCCTATGGGCGCTGGTTCTTGGTCGTCTCCTTCATCGGCGTCCATACCGTCGATGTCTTCGGAGTCGAAGTCGAGCATGTCGGTTAAATCGTCGACAGTGGCTACAAAGTGGGTGGTGGGTGGGTTTCGAATTTCTTCGTCGTCCGCATCCCAACCTTGCTGACCATAGTCCGGCTAGGGCTCTCCTGACAAAGAGAGAGACTTTAGTGAATTCAGGATGTCGCCAAAGGGCGAGTACTGAAAGATGTCCGTGGCGGTGAACTACATGATCGGAGCCCAATTGGGTTCGATCGGAAGGGGTGGGAAGATTCGGAGTCCGGAAAGGAGTCCGACACCTTGGAGTCACGAGCTCCGCGAGGGACAAGATTGGTGTTAGGCTCGATCGCCGTAGAGATTGCAGCCCCCGAGGCGGCGTCTAGCCACCCATCCTCGACCAGTGCAGTCGGCTCCGAGCCGAGGGTCGGAGCAGACACCTGAGCGGCGCTCTGGGCACTGTCCTGCGGCATAGCTAGATCATGCCCATCGTGACAGCGCGGCACGCTCGGCTGTCGTTCGAATCCATCGAAGATCAAGTCTCCGCGGATGTCAGCCGTGTAGTTTAAACTTCCAAATCTGACCTGATGGCCAGGGGCGTAGCTTTCGATCTGCTCCAGACGGCCAAGTGAATTGGCCCGTAGTGCAAAGCCGCCGAATACGAAGATCTGTCCGGGGAGAAAAGTCTCACCTTGGACCGCGTCGTGGTTGATGATCGAAGAAGCCATCGGGCCTAAAGGTGATGACACCAAGGAACTCTCAATGAACGCAACAATGTCGGTGTCAAAACCGGCGGATCTCGGGTAGGGGGTCCCGAACTGTGCGTCTAGGCGGATGGTAACAGGAGACAAGGGACACGATGTTTTTACCTAGGTTCGGGCCCTCTCGATGGAGGTAAAACCCTACTCCTGCTTGATTAATATTGATTATATGGGTAGTACAAGAGTTGATCTACCACGAGATCAGAGAGGCTAAACCCTAGAAGCTAGCCTATGGTATGATTGTTGTTCGTCCTAAGGACTAAAACTGTCCATTTTATATAGACACCGGAGAGGGCTAGGGTTACACAAAGTCGGTTACAATGGGAGGAGATCTACATATCGAATCGCCAAGCTTGGCTTCCACGCCAAGGAAAGTCCTATCCGGACACGGGACGAAGTCTTCAATCTTGTATCTTCATAGTCCGGGAGTCCGGCCAAAGGTCACAGTCCGGCCATCCGGACACCCCCTAACCCAGGACTCCCTCAGCCAGCATCACGAAAAAAGTCTATGGCTTCTTCTAGGCAGGGCAGACCAGCAACGACTTCAGTGTCCAGACGCATATGAGGAAATATGCGCTCCTGATTGTATAGAATATAGGAGTAGTAGCTGCGCTGCTGATTGCTCCAGAACCGATCTGATGATATTTGTGGCTTGGAATATGGGTTCTTGCCAGAATCAAAGAATGTGTTGTGTGCAATGAAGCCCTTGATATTGAATGAGCCTGCTGCTGATGCAAGACCTGGGAACCATGGCATCCTTGGTTTTGGCTTCTGAACCTGAGGCCTATGCTCCACATGGTAGTCAAATTGTGGTCCAGGAGCAGGCGGAGGAACCAGAATTCGCCATCTGATAGGAACAAGTTCACCTTGATAAAATGCATGCTCAATAGTGTGTGGCCTTGGTGGCAGTACAGGAGCAGAGTCACTAGCTGAGGCGTCGGGCTGCACATTGTTTGCCGGTGCATCATTGGCTTCATTCACAGTGTTAGCTTGAGGCACCACATTGGCTTCATCCATGACAACGTCATTGGCTTCAGTGGCGTTGTTAGTGGTCGCCTCAGTATTCTCAACCTCCACTTGTGTAGCTGGAGGGTCGGGCCCAGATACGTTCTCCTCGAGAATAACTTCATGGGTGGTAGGGGGAGTAGCAACATGCTCTTCTTCTTGTCTTTCTTCGGCTTATGAAGCCGGAATCTCTTCAGAAGAATTAGCTTAGGGCACGTGAACCGTCATAGAAGGATTGTCTTCAGGGAACACTTCACGTGCCAATGAACTGGACTGGTGCGAATCCTCTTCTATGATGGTTGTCATGGAGACAGAGGGCTTGAGACCTTTGCAAAGCCGTTGAAACACGGGTGACGCCTTTGGTGATGGTGTGGTCTCCATGTAATTGTCGTCATTGACAATAGGACTGGTGGCTTGAGCTGGTGAAGGACGGGGAGCACTTGGTGAATCTTGACTTGGAGTTTGTGGTTGGGGGCGATCAGCCCATGAGGCATCCTGTGTGATTGGCGTCAACGGAGGACCAATACTGATGGGTTCGTTGTTCGTGTGAATAGGCGATGATACTGTGGGGTTCTAAATCTGAGGAAGGACTACATCATCTTCTACATTGTCTTGGGGACCAATGTCTTTAGTCGCGATGGGATCAACGACTGGAAGTTCTTGTTCTTCAGGAGCCTCTATGGAAGCAGGCTCATGTACAATCAACTGACGCTCTTTATTGTCGGATGGAGGGGGAGCATAAGCAATGGGTTCAACAACAAGGGGCTCTTTGGGAGCAGCCCGATCTCTCTTCTTGGTTTTCCTCTTCTTGAGGGGTGGTGCATCATCAGTGTTGTTCTCGGTTTTTCTCTTTCTTGCTTCGACTTCAGCTGCCTTGGTTTTCTTCTGTTCTGAAGCTGATGTGGGGACCTTAGGCTTCGAGGCTGTCATGTTGGCAGGGAAGACAATGCGAGGTTCTTCCCGCCATGTAGCATCAGTTGGGGCCATAACAGACTTCTTCTTGGCAGCCATCTTGGGGTCAATGCCTGGACGCCCAAGAGCCTTGCGCTTGTCAGCTTTGTTGTATGCTTGAACACACTTGGCAGCAAGATTCTTCATGCGTTCTCTTGAGCCTTTGGCTTCTTCACGCTTCTTGCGAAAGGCTTCTTTGAGGTCATTCAGCATCAGTTTGAATTTCTGGACATAAGCCACACTGAGCTTGGCCACGTGCTTCTTGAACAGCTCTTTCTCAAAACCAATCTTATTTTTGAGTTCGACGATCTTCTGAGCCAGAGCCAGCTCAGGAGCAATGGCGCCTTGGAAGGCGACACTGATGCCAATCAGAAGCTGAAGATCATCAAAGCTGAGATTTGGGTTATCAAACCACTCATCGGTGAAGTTATCCAGGATCTGTACATCGAAGAGAGGCGGATCATTGAAGATCTCCACCTCTTGCTTTCTCTTGATCAGTTGTTCAAGGGCATCCTCACCAAATTCTTCATCTGAAGACAAATAAAAGGCTTCAGATTCGTTCCTCAGGACGACAGCTGGTGTCACTGCTTGACTTGTCCACTGAGCAGTTTTCTTCTGGGGCTCCTCGATCCGTTTGGAGGCACGAGATTGATCTTCAGAGGTGTTGTTGGGAGCAGGAGGGGCAGTTGCCAATGGCTCCACTCGAGAAGCCTTTGGTCTAGCAGTGGGTTTGGAAGCCTTAGCTTTCTTCTGCTTCTTTGGCTTAGGGGGAGGAGCTGGTGCATCATCAGTATCTGCACCATCATCAGAATGATCCACATTTGCAGCTTGTACAACGATGTGTGCGAGGAGGCCTTCAAAGTTGTAGGAGGGACCGATCCTGTTCTCATTGGCTTCATGGGTGCCATCTTCCCATGGAGAGGACAGACCAGGGTTGAAGTCAAGTTCGAAAGCCTTTTTGTTCTTCATAGCTGAGTCTTTGGCGAACTGGTAATTGTGCTTGAAGAGATGGTCTTCACGACCCCACAGCAGAGACGAAGGGTCAGCATTCTCTAGCTCTAGTCCGTGAACCATGCATGGATAGAATCCTTGTTCAATAACTTCAGCTTGGGTTCTGGGTTGAAGATTTTTGTACAGAATATCTCCCCAGGGTCGCTTGATGGCATTTTTCTCAGCATACTCTACAGTGACAAACCGGTATTTGAACCATTCCTCAGCCCAGTATCTTCGAATCCATTGAATGCGATTCTTGCGACCAGTATAGGTTTCCTCAAGGTCCGTTTTGTACAGCTCATGCAAATCTGGAGGCAAATCCTTGGAAGTGTTCCCACGATGCTTTTTGCCCCCCTTTCTTGCTGGTTTCTCAGTAGCCATGAAGCTTAACCTTAAAGGCTTCAGAACTTGCAAAGGCTTCTTGCGGCTAGTCAGGCAAGAACTTGCTTTAGGAGAATTTATGTGATTCTGTAAGAACTCTGCAAATGAATGTAGACTATGAGAACGAAGGGATTCTCCCACAGACATGTACCTGTGACAGCATTAGAGATGTGAGGGAAGGGGAAGAGGTCATATGCATTCTCAGAGGATTTTGAAGATAAATTAGTTTGAAGACATTGACCTCATATCACGAAGACATTCACTTATTTGATGAGAGTTGATTCCAGATTTGTACGAATCCAAGAATAGGTACAAGTGAGGAATCTAACTTGGAGTGAAGCATAAGTGAACATACTAGGCACATGATGAGATGCAGAGAGAGACAGATTCAACTTTGGAGATGTAGAAACTACTTTTGGTTAGGAAGGATGAATCTATCTGATCAAAATGATAGTAAAAAGAGAGTTTTAATTACCACAAGAAGAACTGCGAGACGGAGGGGAAGTTGAGGCCGAGCAGTTCAATCTCCCGTGCCCTAACTCGGCGACGAGAGACAGCTACGGCGGCAGCGGAGAAGATGAGGTCCGCGGCCGGCGTGAGGACGTCGTCGGAGAAGTCGTGGCAGCTAAGCGCTTCCTCGTCGGCGTCGTCGAGTGCTAGCGGTGGCGCTAGGGTTTTCGGAAGTTGGCGAGGTGGAAGAAGAAATTTTGACCGCGATGGGATGTGCATTTATAAGGAAAGAGACAACACAGCATAATTATGCAGGTGCCCCTAGTGATTCGCATTTGAATGACATATGGCGTGCATGCAACTCCTTGGTAGTTGGTCCATGTTCCCACGCATGCCTGGATTGTCGGGGCGGTTGTTCCGAATTCTTCGGATTTCCGGTAATAAAGATAGAGCATTTAAAACAGACATAAATGTTTGTCAGATTGGCTTCAGCTGACAAGGTTCAGTGAAGACAATTGAGTTGGACAGATAGAGTTGAGGTAGAAGCATAGATAGGTTAGGGTCCGATCACATTCACTTAGATCAAAAAGATTCAACACGAAGTCATAGCTATAAGTGAATTCTGTGGAGGACAGAACACAAGTAGTATACCACTAGTTCAAGTACAAATCAACTAGATGAAGACAAATCAGTTATGAAGACTGTGCAAACATAACGCCAAGAGAAACACTTCAAACAAAAGTTTGGTGGTAGTGTTACCCAGCATATAGGAAGTATTAGACCCATACACGGCGCACAATTATCGTGGTGCTCCGAAGTCAAATTCTGCATTTATGTATTCACACTTGGAGTGTATGTCTTCATTGATTGAAGATATAAGTTACTTCATGTGTTGCACATCTAAGTCATCAAAATGCATAAGCGTTAGGATGTGTGTCCCGTTCATAGGACATTTGTGGATTCCAAGATATTTAGCTCACACCGCAACTTGCAAAAAAAATTCTCATCCAAGGGCTTTGTGAAGATATCTGCCAATTGCTCTTCAGTGTTGACGTGAATGATATCAATATCTTCCTTCATAACATGATCTCCGAGGAAGTGATGACGAATCTCAATGTGCTTTGTCTTCGAGTGCTGAACTGGATTGTTGGAAATCTTCATGGCACTCTCATCATCGCAGTAGAGAGGCACATTCTTCAGGTGTATACCATAGTCCTTGAGAGTTTGCTTCATCCAGAGAAACTGAGCACAGCAAGATCCAGCAGCAATGTATTCGGATTCAGCAGTGGAGAGAGATACACAGTTCTGCTTCTTTGAAGACCAACAAACAAGTGATCGTCCCATAAAGTGACATGTGCCTGATGTGGACTTGCGATCAACCTTGTCACCAGCATAATCAGCATCTAAGAATCCAACTAGATCAAACTCTGAGCCCTTTGGATACCATATACCTAGTGTTGGGGTGTAAGCCAAATATCGAAGAATTCGCTTCACAGCTAAGTGATGCGATTCCTTTGGTGCCGCTTGGAATCGGGCACACATGCAAACACTAAGCATTATATCTGGCCTAGATGCACATAAATAAAGCAAGGAACCAATCATGGAGCAGTATACCTTTTGGTCGAATTCTTTACCATTGTCGTCGGGACCCAGATGACTTTTGGTTGGCATTGGCGTCGTGTATCCTTTGCAGTCTTGCATTCCAAACTTCTTCAGGCAATCTTTGAGATATTTTTCTTGAGAGATGAAGATGCCATTGCGTTGCTGATGGATTTGGAGACTCAGAAAGAACTTCAGTTCACCCATCATGGACATATGATATTGCTCTTGCATCATGTGACCAAACTCATCACTGTATTTGTTGTTGGTGCAGCCGAAGATAATGTTATCCACATAGATTTGGCACACAAACAGTTCACCGTCATATGTCTTCGTGAAGAGAGTAGGATCTAGTGAACCAGGTTTGAAGCCTTTGCTCTCCAGGAAGTCTTTGAGCGTATCATACCAAGCACGAGGGGCTTGTTTGAGGCCATACAATGCCTTGTTGAGCTTGTACACCATATGAGGATGTTTTGGATCTTCAAAGCCAACAGATTGTGCAACATATACTTCTTCTTCTATCTTACCATTGAGAAAAGCACTCTTCACATCCATTTGATATAGGAGAATGTTGTGATGATTTGCATAGGCAAGCAGTATGTGAATGGCTTCAAGCCTTGCCACAGGAGCAAAGGTTTCATCAAAGTCAATCCCTTCCACTTGAGTGTAGCCTTGAGCAACTAGACGAGCTTTGTTTCTGACCACTTGACCATGTTCATCTTGCTTGTTGCGATATATCCACTTGGTGGCAATGATATTGTGCGTTCGAGGATCAAGACGCTTGACCAGTTCCCACACATTGTTCAACTCAAACTATTGAAGCTCTTCTTGCATGGCTTGAATCCATTCAGGTTCCATGAAGGCTTCAATGACTTTCTTGGGTTCTGAGATTGAGACGAATGCAAAGTGTCCACAGAAATTGGTGAGTTGAGTTGCTCTTTGTGTGGCTCTTGAACGAGTGAGTGGACCACGTGCATTGAGGCTATCGATCATCTTCTCAATATGTACTTCATTTGCAACACGAGGATGAGCAGGATGAAGATTTTGTTCACTCTGATCAATGTCATCATTTGGAGGATTATCTTCAGGTTGAGCATTGTCTTCAGGTTGAGTGGAAGCAGAAACGATCAGTTCTTCTTCAGTCTGATTCTCAAAGGGTATGATTTCGCCAGTTCCCATTTGCTTGATTGACTCGCTAGGGGATAACTCATCTAGCACATTTGGGAGGTGCTCTCTTTGCGAGCCGTTAGTCTCATCGAATCGCACATCCACAGTTTCAACCACTTTATAGTGAAAGTGGTTGAAGACTTTGTAGGAGTGTGAATCCTTTCTGTAACCAAGCATAAAACCTTCATGTGCTTTCGGTGCAAATTTGGAAGTGTGATGTGGATCCTTGATCCAACACTTAGCACCAAATACTCTGAGGTAAATTACGTTTGGCTTCTTACCAGTTAGGAGCTCTTAGGAGGTTTTCTTTAGAAGCTTGTGAAGATAAACACGGTTGATGACATGACATGCAGTGTCAATGGCTTCTGGCCAGAACTTTTATGGAGTCTTGTAGTCATCAAGCATCGTTCGTGCCATCTCAACGAGAGTTCTATTCTTGCGCTCTGCGATGCCATTCTGCTGAGGTGTGTAAGGAGCAGAGAACTCATGAGTGATACCCATGTTATCCAAGTAGAGGTCGAGGCTGGTGTTCTTGAACTCAGTGCAGTTGTCGCTTCTGATGTGATTGATCTTGACACCATAGTTCGTCATGGCACGGTTGGCAAACCGTCTGAAGACATCCTACATTTTAGTCTTGTAGAGGATTATATGCACCCATGTGTATTGAGAGTAATCATCGACAATGACGAAGCCATAGAGGCAAGCAGTAGCATTGAGAGTGGAGTAGTGAGTAGGGCCAAATAAGTCCATGTGCAGCAGCTCGAAGGGTTGAGACGTGGTCATGATTGTCTTCGAGGGATGCTTGGCTCTTGTCATCTTTCCGGCTTCGCAGGCGCCACACAAATGATCCTTCTTGAACTTGATGCCTTTGATTCCCACAACATGCTTCTTCTTCGCGAGAGTGTGCAAGTTCCTCACGCCAGCATGCCCTAGCCTTCGATGCCAAAGCCAGCATTCTGAAGCTTTTGCTAGAAGACATACGACCATCTGTGGACCTGCTGAGAAATCTACGATATACAGATCATCTTTTTGATATCCTTCAAAGACTAGAGACTTGTCAGATTCCATCAGTACGAGGCAGCGATATTTTCCAAATAGCACAATCATGTTTAAATCACAAAGCATTGAGACAGACATTAAGTTGAAACCAAGGGATTCAACAAGCATCACTTTATCCATGTGCTGATCCCTTGATATTGCGACTCTACCTAGACCCAATACCTTTCTTTTACCAGTGTCAGCTAATGTGATGTGGCTCTTGTCTGATGGACGCAGCGTTGAATCCATCAGAAGACTTCGATTGCCAGTCATGTGATTAGTGCATCCACTATCCATAATCCATTTTGAAGCACGAGGTGTCTTAGCCTACAGTGCAGTTTGGGGGATAGGCTTCACCAAGCGAGTTGTGAAGCAGAAACATTTGACGAACAAGTGGAACATGGAAATTCAGGTCTTGGTTAGGATAGACAGGATGAGTATCAAGAAAATCTGGAGTGAAATACATAGTAAGACCATTTGGGCATTTTATATTGCGCCCAACAAGATTTTTATGGTCTCCGGCATTAGCTTTGGACGCCTTTGATTTTCGGCTGGAGACCTTTCCCTGCAAAAGTGAGTTAAGTTTTCTTAACCACCCACATCTTCAGGGGTGGCTTAGAAGCAATGAGTCTAAGTGCAGTGTCTGAGAACTTTGGCTTCGGAGCCCTAGTAAATAGCCTTGCAGAGGGTGAATAATACTCATGTGAATAAGCAGAAAAGTTCTTGGTTCTATGAACATAGCGGTTTAATGAAACACGCTCATATTCATGGGTCTGAGTATGATTTTCCTGCAAAACATTGACGTTAGGGTGACTTAGATGAGTCCTTGATCTATATGAAGTTTTTGGAACATATGAAGCCTTTGGTATGGAGTTTGTCTTCTTCACAGGTGGTGTCATGATGACATTCACAGGAAGATTTTCAAGGAAACTCTTAGGTACCCATATCTTCTTCATAGGTGACCCATTCCTGTAGTTAGTACCAATATACCTGGCAAACACTTCGCCATTCTGATTCTTAAACAATTTATAGTTTGCATCAAAGGATTCATCAATGACAATTGGGTTAGCACAAGTGAAGCCAGATAAGGTGGATGGATCTACTGGAGGTTCCTTTGCAGCAACCCAGGTGGTTTTGGGGTACTGCTCAGGTTTCTAGTATGACCCATCAACATTCATTTTCCTCTCGAACCCTACACCCTCTTTTCTAGGGTTTCGATTCAGAATCTGCTTTTCGAGGACATCACATAATGTCTTATGCCCTTTGAGGCTTTTGTACATCCCTGTCTCAAGCAGTGTTTTCAACCTGGCATTCTCATCAGCAATAATAGTGGTATCCTCAACAAAGAGGTTAGTTACTACATCAGCAGCTGAAGATATTGCAACAGGAGTAGCAGTGGAACATTCAGCAACAGAGGCAGCATTATCACGCTCAATGCATTTTAGACATGGTGGTTCAAATCCTTCCTGAGCGGGACTGATCTATTGAGCGCGAAGTGACTCGTTCTCTTTTTGAAGATCTTCATGATTCGATCTCAATTTCTCAAGTTCCTGCTTCCTTTGAAGATAATCATAGGAGAGCTTTTCATGAGATGTTGAGAGCGTTTCATGACGACCTTCAAGTTTCTGGTACTTAACATGAAGATTTTTTATGTCTTCAATTAAGGACTGAGTCTTACTCATTTCCATGTCCAACAGGTCATCGCTTTTGTCTAACAGTTTTTTAATATGTTCCATGGTATTCTGTTGTTCAGTTGCAATTTTAGCATGTTTTTTGTAGCTGGGTTTGGATTCACCATCAAAGTCATCTTCACTTGATGTTTCAAAGTAAGCATCGCGAGAGTTTACCTTGGCACCACGTGCCATGAAGCAGTAGGTGGGAGCCGAGTCGTTCTCGTCATTAGTGTTGGTGACGGAGTCATTGTCTTCAGTGTTGAAGATGGACTTGGCGACGTAGGTTGTAGCTAGAGCCAGACTTGCGACACCAGAGTCAGACTCCTCCTCAGACTCCACCACTGCCTCCTCAGAAGCAGACTCCTCCTCTGAATCCATTTCCTTGCCAACAAAAGCACGTGCCTTTCCTGATGAGCTCTTCTTGTGTGATGAAGACTTAGAGGAAGATTTGGAAGAAGACTTTGTGGATTTCTTCTTCTTGTTGTCATCAGAATCATATTCCTTGCTCTTCTTTTTCTTCTTCTCATTGTCCCACTGTGGACATTCAGAGATGTAGTGGCCAGGTGTCACGCCCAATATGCGATACTATCCTAAAGAGACTCGAAGGTCCCACCAAGGATAGAACCACATATTGAAACACTTTTACAAGGTGGATATCATTACATCAACATTACATAATAGATGGGGATACATACAAAAGGCATACAATGCCACACGAATACAACATCATCTTACATAAGAGCACCATCTGACTACGGATGAAACACAAATAGAAACTCAAACGACATCCACCCTGCTAGCCCAGGCTGCCGACCTGGAACCTATCCCCTGATCGAAGAAGAAGCAAAAGAAGAACTCAAGCAAGCAAGCATCGCTCTCGCATCAAGATCATCGCATAACCTATACCTGCAACTGTTGTTGTAGTAATCTGTGAGCCACAAGGACTCAGCAATCCCATTACCATGGGTGTCAAGACTAGCAAAGCTTAATGGGTAAGGAAAGGATAAGTGGTGAGGTTGCAGCAGCGACTAAGCATATATGGTGGCTAACATACGCAAATAAGAGCGAGAAGAGAGCAAGCGGAACGGTCGTGCAACTAGCAATGATCAAGAAGTGATCCTGAACTCCTACTTACGTCAAACATAACCCAAAACCGTGTTCACTTCCCGGAACCCGACGAAAAGAGACCATCACGGCTACACACACGGTTGATGCATTTTAATTAAGTCAAGTGTCAAGTTATCTACAACCGGACATTAACAAATTCCCATCTGCCACATAACCGCGGGCATGGCTTTCGAAAGTTTATACCCTGCAGGGGTGTCCCAACTTAGCCTATCACAAGCTCTCACAGTCAACGAAGGATATTCCTTCTCCCAGGAAGACCCGATCAGTCTCGGAATCCTGGTTTACAAGAAATTTCGACAATGGTAAAACAAGACCAGCAAAGCCGCCCGATGTGCCGACAATCCCGATAGGAGCTGCACATATCTCGTTCTCAGGGCAACACCGGATGAGACTAGCTACGAGTAAAATCAGACCTCGAGTTTCCCCGAGGTGGCCCCGCAGGCAGCTCAGTTTGGACCAGCACTTAGAGAAGCACTAGTCTGGGGGGGCTAAAGTAAAGATGACCCTCGGGTTGGCCGACCCAAGGGAAGGGTATAGGTGGTGGTGAGGCATATGGTAAAACCAAGGTTGGGCCTTGCTGGAGGAGTTTTATTCAAAGCAAACTGTCAAGGGGGTCCCATAAATCACCCTCCGCGTAAGGAACGCAAAATCCGGGAACATAACACCGGTATGATGGAAGCTAGGGCGGTAAGAGTGGAACAAAACACCAGGCATAAGGCCGAGTCTTCCACCCTTTACCAAGTATATAGATGCATTAATTAAATAAGAGATATTGTGATATCCCAACATAATCCTGTCCATCATGGAGCAATCTTCAACTTCACCTGCAACTAACAATGCTATAAGAGGGGCTGAGCAAAAGCGGTAACATAGCCAAGCAATGGTTTGCTAGGAAGGGTGAAAAAGGTTAGAGGCTGACATGGCAATTTGGGAGGCTTGAAGAGCAAGCGATAGGTAGCGCAGCAAAGCGATAGAACGAAGCAACTAGCATAGCAATGATAGTAGTGAGATCCAAGGTGACGGTCATCTTGCCTGAAATCCCTCTAGGAAGAAGAACAAGTCCATGAAGAAGATGAACGGATGAAGCCGAACCAACCATAGACAAACGAATCCTCACGATCGCAACGAAACGGGAACTATCCAGAAGAAGCACACAACATGGCAAACACACCACACATGAACAAAGAATGATGCTCAACAAAGTAGGATGCATGACAAAGCTACATGAAGCTACTGATGGCAAGAGATGATGCATACAAGAGCAACACATCAAAGCAAGATTAAATGAGGCCGGAAACAACATATAACAATTCCGGTAAGTCCTCATATGCAAATTTCGAAATTGGTCCAGATCTGAAAAAACATTAAGTTGAAGTTGTTAAACAGCAAGTTAAAGAGCACCAAGAGGATCTACACGAAATTCTAGTCAAGTTACATGTAAAGTTCATTTAGTTTGGAGCTACGGCCTAGAAGATATGAGCAAAACAAGCTAAACATGGCATTGATGCAAAATGCATACAAACATCAAGCAAACACCTCAAAACAAGGATGCAACATGATAATATGAAACTTCATGCAAAATCAAGCAAGTTTCATATAAAGCACACTCAAAACGGAGCAACGGTTCAACACATACTCTATACAAGTTTAAAGGACAAGTTGTCCAAAACAGCAACTAGGCATCTAGCAAGCACCAAAACAATATGCTACAGCATCTCAACGTAAGAAAAAAAGGCATGGGCATGAAGTAAAGGTAAAGCATAACAAAACATGAACACTGAGCTATCTCCATATATCACTAGAACATGCTCAAAAACACATGGCAAGATTGCATATAATAACAATTTACAGACTTGGCAGAAATAACATCAGGTTGCAATGTTTAGAGCTATCAAACAACATGTTAAAGGAACTTAACATGGCAAACAAAGGCATGGAATGAATCTAATAATTGCATAGAACAAAAGTCCCTTACTGAACTTATCCCAAAGATCAACAGAAAACATGGTAGCATCCATGCAAACATGGCAAATGATATGACATATTCAGACATGGCAGGATCAACAATAAGTAGGCCTGTTGGTGAGCTTGTACCACTCACCACAGAGCAATACATGTCATGACAAGGTGACCAACAGTAATAACACATGTTTATGAAGCTAATAATGGCAAGAGTAAGTTCATTAGGTGCATGGATCACTAGCAAAGCTCATGGCAAAACTGAACTTAATGTTAACAGGCTAACAGCAACATTATTTAGCAATTTGAGAGCAAGATTACAACAAGCTACAGCAGGCTTTAAATGCAACCAGGGGCATAGATGGATATAGAGTGACATGTGTAACAAAACATCCTTATTGAACATATCCAGATTATGCATAGAATGACTTGTAGCAGCAGGTTTACATAGCACCATGATATAGCAGATTCAGCCTAGCAAAATAGTAACAGGAAGTACACTACTTCACGAGCTCGATGCACTCATTACAAGACTCAAACAAATATATGGATTGCACCACCGTGAAGATGGCATGATGTAGCTCAACACTCATGTAGACATCAAACTCATAGGATGCACAAACAAAATGCAATGAAAAAGACAATTCACCAAGTTCTGTTAACAGACAACAGTTAACATCATATAGCACTCTTGCAACGATGATTTGGGCATCAAGATGGACTCAAACAAGCATGACACAATGGAACGAAATGTAGAGAATCTCATGATGAACATTTTGACATATTATATGCATGAAATGGAGCAGTATGCATGGAGTTATGATGCAATGAACAGGGCACCAGAATGCAATAATTGCACCTCGATGTAAAAGTCAACGGGGCACGGGAACCGAGGCTCGCCGGAGCGGGGCTCGCCGGAGATGGCGGGGAAGGAGACGGGGCTCGCCGAAGATGGCGGATCCGGGCCGGAACTTGTCGGATCCGGCCGGATCTCGGAGCAGGGAGCCGTAGGAGGTCGCCGGCGGGTACGGGGCAAGGCCGGGCGCCGGTTAGCGGCAGGGCGGCGCCAGTGGCTCGGGTCGGTGGCAGGGCGACGCCGGCGGTTCGGGTCGCTGCGGGAACGGCGCAGCGGGGCCAGCGGGCGGCGAGCACCACGCGGTGGCGCTGGAGAAAGGCGGCGTGGGCGCGGCCTCGGGCATGGACGCGCACGGGGGCGGGCGACGCCGGTGGAGCGGCAGCCGTGCAGCGTCGCCGGCGAGGTCCGCGAGGCGTTGCGCGGGCTGGAGCGGGCCGGGCGGCGGCGGGATCTGGGCCCGAGTAGGCCCACGATGGGCTTCCCTGGGCCGCGCGGTGGGAGGCAGCGGTGGAGAGGCGCGGGGTGACATGGCGGCTCCTGATTCGTGGAGGGGCGGCGGTGCGAACATGTCTGGCGGTGGGGGATTTCGTCCGGTGGCGCAAGGTAGAAGGAGGCTAGGGTTAGACCAAAGAATGTGCCACTCTTCTGTGCCAATAAAAGCACCATCAAGCTTTCCAAGAATCCAGTTTAGCACTCAAAGACAAAGCACATTCAGATCCATCATCACTTTCTCAGAGATCATGTCAACAAGGAATACATTCATATCATTCACGTCAACACTGAAGAGCAATTGGCAGATATCTTCACTAAGCCCTTGGATGAGGAAAGGTTTTGCAAGTTGCGGTGTGAGCTAAATATCTTAGAATCCTTGAATGTCCTGTGAATGGACACACATCCTAACACTTATGCATGTTGACGACTTAGATGTGCAAAACACGAAGTGTTTCTTATTGAAGTGTTTCTCTTGGCGTTACAATTGCAAAGTATTCGCATTTGGATTGTCTTCAACATTGATTTGTCTTCATGATTTATCTTCACAATGTTGATTTGGTTCATATACATACATATATATATATATATTTGTGTTCTGTCCTACACAGCATTCACTAATAGCTATGTCTTCACTCTTGAATCTTTTGATCTAAGTTAATGTGATCGGACCCTAACCAGTTCTATGCTTCTACCTCAATTCTATCTGTCCAAATCATATGCATTCTATTGAAACCCGTCGATTGTCTTCTTTCAATCCTTGTTAGCAGAGGACAATTTGACAAACAATTAATCTATTTTTAATGATGCATCCTTATTGCCTAAAAACCAGAGAGGCCGGAACGACCACCCGACAATCTAGGTGTGTGTGGGAACATGGAACAACTCTCAATGAGTTGCATGTATGCCACGTGTCTTTCAGATGTGAACCGCCAGGGGCACCTGCGTAATTGCATTGCGCCGCCCTCCTCTACCTTATAAATTCTCACACGCGCAGTCATTATCTGTTCTTCCACCTCGCCACCTCCAACAAACCCTAGCGCCTCCGCTAGCTCGCGTCGTCGCTGGAGAAGAAGCACTTAGCTGCCGCAACCTCTTCGTCGCCGTCCTCACGCCGGCCGCAGACCTTGTCCTCTCCGCCGCCGCCGTAGGTGTCTTCCACCGCCAAGTTAGGGCGCGGGAGATCGAACTGCTTGGCCTCTCTTCCCATCTGAGCTGCGCAAGATGGGCTTGCTAGAGCCACATAACAGTATTTAAAAGATATACGGGTAAGCAACATCTGACATTTATGTATATCAGTAGGCCCTAAGACTTGAAACGGTTGGTACAACTGATTTAAGGATCATTGTATGAATAGGTTCTCACAGAGAAGAATACCCATTTGTCTCAAGAGCTGGAGGAGTGTAAAGCCCAGCTAAGGGCCGCAATTGCTGAAATAGAGGAGTCCAAGAAGGCCTTATATGGTAATAATTTTCTCGATTGAAAAAGGAACGTAATTATGTGTACCATGTGGTGTTCGGCATGTTTACGGATCTAACAAAAGATTCCGCAGGCGATCCCGGAGTGAATCCGGAGGTCGTACAAGAGGATGAACAACGAGCTAAACAATAACTAGAAGTTGGCGAGCGTGTACTTACACGGGTCAGGAGAGAGAAAAAGATCTCCAAGATGCCAATACCCGGCCGGGCATGGTATTGAAAGATGTTCGGGCCCAGCTTGAGGACTCCATGAAGGAGAACATGAGGCTTCAACGCGGCATTTTTAGTATGTGCTCAAACGAATCTTTATATAGTTCGGCGAAGAAACAGGCTAACAAAGTTATGTCTATAGGTATACTGAATGGTCGTCCTGAAGAGGAGATGCCCGGATCTTCAGGCGATCTTCTGCAAGAGCTTTCGCATCTGCACGAACAAGTTCGACAAGTGATGCAGGGTATTGCCAGGGCCTTGTGGCGAACCGCCTCCCTGCCAGGAAGCATGTGGGAGCTTGTACATCTTCTCAAAGGAGCGCGATGGCGCTTCCAATTGTGGAAGATATCAGCCGACCGACAAGGTGCGAGGGAAGCGTGGGCCATGGTAAAAACACGGTACACCAAGGTCGACCCGAATCACATGGCCCTGGTCAGACCTGTAGGGTCAGATGGGAAAGAGATTCCCGTTAGTCTGGTATATGACCAGGTAGAATCAGCCGCAAAGTATTCCCAACAGGATTGTATGCTAGTCAGCCTGTTGGATGGCATAGACGAAGAAGTAGGTGAGTCTAAGTGACTATGTACTTCAATTGACATATTTGTCCCTAGCCGGATTGTAAATCATTTATCATGACGGACCTTTTCGCTTCAACCTCCGAACCCGACAGTCCGGAGTGTTTCCGAATACCCGCTTAGTTATGTAAATCGGGGTACGCATGGAAACCAGGCGTAGGGGTCATAATTGCTTGAACAGGCAAGTACCCAACTAGCTATGTTATATTACACGGATAATAAGAAACATATTCCAGGGATAATAGTTCAGTTAAGGGTTCCTTTCCCTGGGTACGCATGCATTAAGATGCATGTACGAACTGCGAACAAAGACATAGTATTGTAAACATCTGGGAGTTTGTATGTAATGGGTAAGAAACATCTTTAGTTCACCGACCGAATATTCTCTTAAGAATGCTAGCTTTCGGCTTCACCCAGTCTGAGGTACACATCCGGCTTACCCGGTAGTAACAATCGCAGAGGTGCTCCCCATATGCCCTAGCCGAACTAACGGGAATGTAGGGAATAAACACAGCAGCCAGGCAACCCAGCTTGGCCAAAACCTAAGTTATATCGATGCATATAATGGTGAAGAAAAGGTACATATGGAAAAGGGACACATATGTAGTGGGCGTGATGCCCGGAAGATAATTATGTTAAGCTTCTATATAAGAAGCCCCTAGGTATAACGAACGCATATTTTTAACAATTAGCGCGTCGCGAGTGTGTACTCGAGGTACACTAAAGCTTTAGAGCCATAAAAAGAAAGAGAGATGATATAACAAAAAACTAAAACAAAAAGGAGGAGGGGAGGAGACGAACAGAGAGTTCGGTGCTAGGCGTAGAATCTTCGGAGTCTGGCTGTGTTCCATGGGTTCGGCTCGAGTCGATTATCTGATTCATCACACAGGCGGTACACTCCTCCGGTGAGAACTTTATCAGTGATGAAGGGACCCTCCCACTTGGGCTTGAGCTTGTCCTTTTTCTTCTCCGGTAGGCGTAGAACGAGTTCGCCAATGTTATAAGTTTTGGTCCGTACTTCTCTACTTTGAACCTGCGAGCCTGTTGCTAATAAAATGCGGAACGAGCTTTTGCGACATCGCGCTCCTCCTCTAGGGCATCTAAATTGTCCTGCTGATCAAGCTCGGCTTCTCTCTCTTCATACATGCACACTCAAGGTGAGTCATGAATAATATTACAGGGCAATACCGCCTCTGCGTCGTACACCATGAAAAAGGGTGTGTATCCGGTAGTACGACATGGCGTGGTCCGCACCCCCCATAGTACGGAGTCAAGCTCCTCTACCTAGTGCGTGTCTGATTCCTTCAAAGACCGCACTAGTCTGGGTTTGATGCGGCTCATAATAACACCGTTTGCTCATTCAACTTGCCCGTTTGTTTGAGGGTGATAGACGGAGGCGTAATCAAGCTTAATGCCCATGTTGCCGCACCAAGTTTTCACCTCATCGGCTATAAAATTGGAGCCATTATCGGTGATGATGCTGTGGGGGACACCATAGCGGTGAACGACCCTTGATATGAAGTCTATCACTGGTTCGGATTCAGCCGTTTTAACTGGTTTGGCCTCTATCCATTTTCTGAATTTATCCATCATGACCAGCAGGTATTTTTTATTATGGCTTCCTTCTTTAAGGGGTCCTACCATATAGAGCCCCTAGACCGCAAAGGGCTAGGTTATGGGGATTGTTTGGAGAGCGGTGGGCGGCATATGGCTTTGGTTGGCGAAGAGCTGGCAACTGACGCAATGTTGGACGAGGTCCTGTGCGTCTGCTCGGGCCGTCGGCCAGTAGAAACCTGTACTGAAGGCCTTGCTTACAAGGGCCCGAGCTGCAGCATGATGGCCGCCTACTCCAACATGAATTTCAGCCAAAAGCTGCCGCCCTTCCTCTTCGGAGATGCATCTTTGAAGTACTCCGGTAGCGCTTTTTTTATAAAGCTCTCCCTCATGGACCTTATAGGGTTTAGAGCGCCGCACGATGCAACATGACTCATTTTGAACCTCGGGGAGTTCTTGCCTATTTAGGTAGGCTAAGAAGAGTTCGGTCCATGGGGCCATGACAACCAGGATTAAATGGGCCAAAGGTGTTATTTCGGTGGCAGAGTCCCCGATTATGTCAGTGTGTTCCAAATCTGGGGTTGTGGTAGGATACGGACCAGTATTGCCGGCCTCCCCTTGCCACACCATGGATGGCTGAAAAAGCCTTTCCATGAAGATGTTAGGTCGAACACAGTCGCGCTCAGCACCAATGCGGGCGGGGATATTTGCCGCTTGATTGTTTTCCCGAACCACATGATGAAATTCAAGCCCCTCGAATCGAGCTGACATTTGAAGAACGGCATTGCAATAAGCTACCATTTTCGGATCCTTGGCATCGAAGTTTCCATATATTTGAGATATCACGAGGTTTGAATCCCCACGCACTTCTAGGCATTGAATGCCCATAGAGACCGCCATCCTAAGACCGTGCAATAGAGCCTCGTATTCGGCTGCATTGTTGGAATCTGTATATAGTATTTGGAGTATGTATTGGACTATCTCTTCGGTGGGGGATGTCAAGACAATGCCTGCTCCCAGACCAGCCAGCATTTTAGAGTCGTCGAAGTGCATGACCCAGTTGGAGTATGCGCCATACTCTTTAGGGAGTTCGGCTTCTGTCCATTCGACGATGAAGTCAGCCAGTACTTGCAACTTAATGGCTCGACGTGGTTTGTATATCATGTCGAACGGGAGGAGCTCGATAGCCCATTTAGTAATCTGGCCCGTGGCATCGTGGTTATTTATTATATCGTTCAGTGGTACTTCAGAGGCCATTGTGATTGAACACTCTTGAAAGTAGTGTTGTAGTTTCTGGGATGCCATGAAGACCGCGTATGCTATCTTTTGATAGTGTGGGTACCGTGACTTGCATGGAGTGAGGACAGTGGATACGTAGTATATCGGCTTTTGAAGTGGGAACTTATGTTCGTCCATCTCTCGTTCGACGATGAGCACTACGCTTACAACTTGATGTGTTGCAGCTATGTATAACAACATGGGTTCACCAATGTTTGGTGCGGCCAGGATTGGGTTGCTGGCCAAGAGGGCATTTATTTCTTCTAGTCCGGTCGTCGCCGCATCCGTCCACTCGAAGTGTTCGGTCCGTCGGAGAAGGCGATAAAGAGGTACTGCCTTTTCTCCCAACCGGGAGATAAAGCGGCTTAAGGCAGCCACGCATCCAGTTAATTACTGGATTTGCTTGAGGTCTGTTGGGGCAGCCAACTGTGACAAAGCTCGGATTTTAGCCGGGTTTGCTTCAATTCCTCTATTGGAAACGATGAAGCCCAACAGCTTTCCGGCGGGAACGCCGAAAACACATTTTTCCGGATTGAGCTTGATGTCATATATTCGGGGATTGTCGAACATGAGCCTCAGGTCGTCGATTAAAGATTCGATGTGTCTGGTCTTGATGACCATGTGATCCACGTATGCTTCAACTGTTTTGCCGATTGTTTTTCCATGCATGTCTGAATCATGTGTTGGTAGGTAGCACCGGTGTTTCTGAGCCCGGAGGGCATGGTGTTGAAGCAGAAAGGGCCGTATGGGGTGATGAATTCTGTTGCGGCTTGGTCGGATTCTGCCATCTTGATTTGATGGTATCCGGAGTATGCATCGAGGAAGCACAATGAGTTGTGTCCTGCGGTAGCATCGATGATTTGATCGATGCGGGGGAGGGGGAAGGGATCCTTCGGGCAAGCCTTATTGAGGTCCTTGAAGTCGACACATAGGCGCTAGGATTTGTCCTTCTTTGGTACCATCACTAGGTTTGCCAGCCAATATGGATATTTTATTTCTCTGATGAATCCGGCTTCGAGTAACTTGGCTAGCTCCTCTCCCATAGCTTGTCGTTTAGGCTCTGAAAAGCGCCATAGTGTTTGCTTGACCGGCTTGTATCCTTTCAATATGTTGAGACTATGCTCGGCCAGCCTGCGTGGGATATCTGGCATATCTGAAGCGTGCTAGGCGAAGATGTCCCAATTCTCGCGTAAAAACCCCTGCAGTGCGGCGTCGATTATGGGGTTCAGCTGTGCTCCCATGGATGTTGTTTTTGTAGAGTCCGTTGGGTGGACTTGGAATTTGACTATTTCGTCCCTGGTTTGAAAGAGGTGGACTTGGACCTCTTATCGAGTATCACGTCGTCCCTATCCACTGTGGAGCATAATGCAGTTAATTCTTTGGCCGCAAGGTCTTCGGATAGTGCCTCCAGGGCCAAGGCGGTGGTTTTATTTTCGGCGCGGAGTGCTATGTCCGGATCACTGGCTAGACTGATGATTCCATTTGGCCCGGGCATCTTGAGCTTCATGTACCCGTAATGGGGTATAGTCTAGAAGCTCGTGAATGCATCCCGCCCTAAAATGGCCTTGTACCCGCTACTGAAAGGGGCCACTTGGAACGTTATCTCTTTGGACCTGTAGTTTCCCGGTGTGCCGAATACCACATCGAGTGTGATTTTTCCCGCACATCGTGCCTTCCGACTAGGGATAATCCCTTGGAAGGTCGTGCTGCTTTGCTCAATGCGGCTCTTGTCTATTTCCATTTTGTTGAGAGTTTCCTCTTAGATGAGGTTGAGTCAGCTGCCGTCGTCCATAAGCACTTTAGTAAGCCGGAAGTCGTCCAGAATTGGACTAAGGACCAAAGCAGCTGGGGCACAGGCTGTTCAGAATTGAGGTTCGTCACTGGCATTAAAGGTTATAGCCGTGTCGTTCCAGGGATTTATTGCTGCAATGTGGCAGACTTCGGCAGGGCCGCGGAGTGCTCTCTTGCTCCTGTTATTCGAGGCGAAAGTCTTGAAGATTGTCAAAAATGTATTGTTGTTTTCTGCAGGATGATGCTCTATGGTATTGTTAATGAGGATATCCTCGCCACTCTCGCCCACCTGCCGAAGTATCCAACATGCACTAAGGCTATGTGTTGGTTCGGTATCCGGCGTGGTGTGAATTTTGCATGGCCTATTGAGCCATCCCTCCAATACAGTTCCACGCCCTGTAGTGGGCTTTGGTTTCTTTATGATTGGATCGGGTGACTTTCGAGAGCACATCCTTTTGGTTCGGACGAGGGGTTTAGTGAGACCAGAGGACCCCAAAATGTTGTTTGGGTTTTCCAGGCGCTTTCCATCGCACAGTACTTCTGTACTATGGCCGCCAAGTCAGCAAAGTGTGATTTGTCACGGTGACTTATGGAGTTGAGGATTCCCTTGTCCGTGCAATTTTTGCAAAAGAATGAGATTGCGTCTTCCACGCGACAGTCCTTAACCTTGCTCATTACAAGGAGGAACCTGGCGCAAAAGTGATGTCCTGTCTCTTGGGATTGTTGTCTGATGTGGGAAAGATCACTTGTATCTGGGTGGGTGGGCGGATTTAAATCCAAGCCCTGACCCGATCCAGGACTTAGAGCCTGAGGAGCTTCCGAACTTAGTAGTTCGGGTTCCGGGATGCTACCCAGTTTTTCTGGCCCGCTGTCCGATTCCAGATTCGGAATTTGGGGCATGTCTTCCCCCCAGCAGGTATCCGGCTCCGAAAGCTCGGGAATCCAGACATAGTTCGTCCTCAATATGGAGGAAGAATTGTTGTATTTCTCCTCCACCACTGCTATTTGATGGGTGATTGGTGGAGAGTTAATCTCTCTTTGATCGGGTCTAAGCCCAATCCGATCATAGTCTGTAGCGACTCCCATGGAAGCGATGCGATCCAAGAGCTCGTTCAAGTTCGAAAGCTCCATTGGATTCATCTGCTCGGCGTATTCCGAGCTGACATGGAGGCTGTTTTTGATGACCCGAGAAGTCATCGTCGGCACGGCAGCCGAATGGGAGGTCACGACGAAGCCGCCTAGTCAGAGGGTTTGGCCTAAAGCCAGGGCTCCCCCGAAGGTGATGTTGTCTTAGATAACAAGGCAAGCCATCAAACCTTTTTTTGACGTCGTAGTGGAACTCTCAATGAAAGCACCAATGTCGGTGTCAAAACCGGCAGATCTCGGGTAGGGGGTCCCGAATTGTGCGTCTAAGGCTAATGGTAATAGGAGGCGGGGGACACGATGTTTACCCAGGTTCGGGCCCTCTCTATGGAGGTAATGCCCTACTTCCTGCTTGATTGATCTTGATGATATGAGCATTACAAGAGTGGATCTACCACGAGATCGTAGAGGCTAAACCCTAGAACCTAGCGTATGATTATGATTGTTGTTGTCCTACGGACTAATCCCTCTGGTTTATATAGACACTTGAGGGGGCTAGGGTTACAGCTGGTCAGTGACAAAGAAGGGAATCTACATATCCAAATCGTCAAGCTTGCCTTCCACGCAAAGGAGAGTCCCACCCGGACATCGAACGAAGTCTTCAATCTTGTATCTTCATATTCCAACAGTCCGGCATAAGCATATAGTCCGGCTATCCGAGGACCCCCTAATACAGGACTCACTCAGTCCCCCAGTAGCTTCTAAACTGAAGAAGACAAGAGCAGCTGAAGTTGAAGCCAAGAAGCACAAGCACAAGGACGCATCTGACGATGCACCTTCTAAGAAGAAGCTGAAGACTAAGGAAACTAAGTCTTCAAAGAGAGAGCATGCTGCAGCCTCTCAGCCACTCTTTGTTGAACCCATCTCTGTTGCTCCCCCTTCTTCCACAAACCAAGAGCGTCGAGTTGTACTCCACTAGCCTGGTTCCACAGAGGCCCACGAAGAAGAGCAAGTTCCAGCTGTTGACCCGAACGCAGCTGAAGACATTGGTCATGGAGACAATGTTGTTGATGATGAAGTCCTTCCTTAGCTAGAGCATCATTTGGCATCATCGCCTGCTCAAACGAGCAGTGAATACATCAGCATTGGTCATCCATTGACACCAATTGCTCAGGATGATTCATGGGCTGAGCGTCCACAAGAAGAAACCCCATTTCGAGATGCAACACCCCGTACTGTACCTGCGCAAGTAACAGGCCCAATTGTGAATGATGACAACTACATGGAGACCACACCATCACCAAAGGCGTCGCCCGTGTTCCAACGGCTTTGCAAAGGCATCAGGTCATCGATCTCCATGTCTACCATCCTAGGAGAAGATTCAGAACAATCTAGCTCAGTGGCACGTCAAGTGTTCCTAAAGAGAATCCTTCTGCGATGGTTCCTAAGTCTGAAGCCAAAGCTACTGAAGACATTCCGGCTACATCAGCCGATGAAGAATCAAGAAGAGAAGAGAGAGTTTCCACACCCCCTGTTCTAGATCAAGTCATTCTCGAGGAGAATGAGACTGTGCAAGACCCTCCGTTTGTTGACCATATGGAGGTTGAGAATGTTGAGGCTGCCACAAACACTCCTGAAGCCAATGACCATGTCTTGGCTGATGATCGTGTGGAGGCTGAAGCCAACGTTGTGCCTGAAGCCAATGAGAATCTTGAAGCTTCTGCCTCGCCGGTGCCCACTGACGGTGTTGTTCCTCCCCCAAGGCCTCACACAATGGAGTTGTCTTACAACCGAGATATGGAGTTGGTCTCTGTTCGCTGGCCTGTCCTGGTACCACCCACTGGTTCCTGACCACAATATGACTATCGTGTGCAGCAGAGACCACCTGTGCAGAAGCCTAAGCCAAGACTGCCAAGATTTCCAGGTCCTGCTACATCTCCTGGATCTTTCAATGTCAATAGCTTCAGAGTGCACAACACCTTCTTTGACAGTGATAAGAATCCCTACTCGAAGCCAAGGATCTCCTCAGATTGCTTCTAGAGCCACCAACAGTGCAGCTACTACTCTTGTGTTATCTACAACCAAGAGTGAATCTTCCCTCACATGCACCTTGATTGTGAAGCTATGGCTGGGCTCTCTTGTCTTGAGGAAGCTATGGATTGCTTTTGTGATGCTAGCCTTCTAGAATTCGTCATAGCCAAAGAGCACTGGAATGAAGAGCTTGAGCTGGAGTTCTATGCTACTCTTCAGATACGTGGATACAATAGGGATCCAAAGACATGGACCCTTGTGTGAATGACAGGTGATGTGCACCAGGAAGCCAAAGCTCAGGACATCATTAGCTTAGCTCCCTGCCCACTCCAGGTGAATTGTATGAGCCTAGTTGTCAATGCCACACAGAAGGACTGCAAAGCATTTTTTCGTGGCCTGAACCCAATATGAGTCAAATGCTCGGCATGATGAAGCCATTGCCCCATGATGCAGAATATCCAACGGAATTCTTTGTCCAGGACCTCGAGTACTTGCCTCGCACAGTTTGTCATATCCCGAGGAGTACTCTCTGGCCAATAAAGGGACATTCTTCTGAAGCCAAACTTGAAGGCGCCATGAAGACTTTGGTTTTCTATACTGTCAACGGCATCAAGTTCAACTCCCAGGATTTCTTCATTAGACAGCTTGCTGCATCTGGGATTGATCTTTTTGGCTTGAAGTTTTATGCTCCATGGGTGATGCGCCTAATAAAGCTTCATTCAACTATCAACTATCAGCCTTCTACATGTAACCATCTGGTTTTCTTGCTTGAGGTCTATCTGTCTATTGAAGCCATCTACCCTGAGCCTGCCAAGGAGCCAATATATCTTCACAATGCTGATCATCAAAGCTTCACGCGGTCAATTGAAGGAGTCCATGTTCAGAAAGCTACTTTTCCCACTTATCCGCTTGCTGGAAATGTGTGTTTGCCTCACCGTGCTAATACTGAAGCCAGTGCCAGTACAGTCGCTCAACGGCCTCGCAAGGGCTCTCGAGTTCTCAAAGATCGAGAACTGCTTGTGGCCTTACATCAGAAGCAAGACAAGCACCATGACTTGCTTAAGCATCAAATGCATAGTATCACTACAAAAAAAAAGACACATCTATGACATTTTGGGCTGAACGAAATTTTTTTCTGTCATACATATGACACTTCTATGATGATAATTGTGACAAAACCCGGTATCATCATAGATGTAGTGGGATCCTACTTCTATGACAAAAAATCATGACAGAAAATGGGCTTTTTGTCCTGGGCGGGCCGGAGACGCAGCTGCATGACATTCTTTGGGCCGTCCATGACAGAAAAAACCATGGTAGAAGCGAGGGGGAGGAAAATTTCGAGGAGTTGCCGGTTACGGTGGGAGGTCGGGGGCAGAGCGATGCGCGTTTCTCTCGTACGTACACGCATGTGTGCGAGGTGTTGGCTCTAACTGAAGCCGAGCGAGGCGTTAGGCTCTAACTGAACCTGAGCGATTGCACTGCAGGTTACGCGTTACTGAACCCGAGCGATCGATCGATGGCTGTTAACTGAACCCGATGGAGTGATTCCTTCGCTACTGCTGCTAACTAAAGCCGATCGATGCTGCCTCTCGGATGAACAGTGAGCATTGTGAGGGGGGGGTGGATGAACAGTGAGCGGTGGCGTTGCCTCTGGATGAACAGGAACCCGTGGTGTGGAGGGCTGGATGAACAGTAGACAGTGGAGGGGTGACCGTGGAGGGGTGGTTGAACATGACCCCGTGGTATGGAGGGCTGGATAAAACAGTAGACGGTGGAGGGGTGCCCATGGAGGGGTGGTTGAACAGTAGCCGGTGGAGTAGCGCACGGTGGAGGCTGGATGAACAAGAGCCCGTGGAGGCTGGAGGAGGTCAACGGTAGCCGTGGAGGCTGGAGGAGGTCGACGGTGGAGATGAACAGTATCTCGTGGAGTCCCGTTTTGCGGTACGCCACACCCCTCCCCCCCTCGTTTTGACCGTAGCGCTCCAACACAAGTCCGTTTCGTCCATTTTGCGGTACGCCACACACCTCCCGATGAACAGGACCCCCGTTTCGATCGTAGGAGGTCCGTTTCGTTCGTTTTGCGGTACGCCACACCCCTTCCAATCAACAGGACCCCCGTTTCGACCGTAGGAGGTCCGTTTCCTCCATTTTGCGGTACGCGAGGCTCCTCCCGATCAACAGGACCCCGTTTCAAACGTGGCCGGCCGAACACAAGGCCATTTCCTCCGTTGTGCGGTACGCCAGGCCTCGTTTCCATCGCCTGTTCCGTCCATGGCCTCCTGATGAACACGACCACGTATTCCGTTCCGACCCAGCCGGTTGGCTCCCCATGAACACGACGACGACGCTGTTGCTCCGTTCCGACCCAGCCATGTACGTATGCGCGAGTTGGCGTTCAAGACCCTGCCCGTATGTACACATACATGGCTGTATTTTCTTTCTTGCACCCTGGCCGCTGTACGTACGTGTACATGCTACGTGTGTGCCTCTACTACGACACGTGCGCACCTCTACAATGACCAATATGTACGTACACGTTCGTGACCAGAATGACAACGCTATGTACGCTTTGACTAGGTGGGTCCTGACTGTCAGGCACTTCCTTGCGTGCGAAAATGTAGCTGGTGGGTCCCAGCAGTCAGAGGGGCGAATCGTTTTTTTTTGCCCGGACGCAATTCCTTGCGTGCGAAGGTGTAGCTGATGGGTCCCAGCAGTCAGGGGGGAATCGTTTTTTTGGCGAAATACAGTGGCCCGTCCGGTGGGTCCCTTCTTTCAGGTGGAGGAACAATTATTTTCCGCGTAATAAGGAGGCACTTCCTTGCTGCAACCGTGGACCCAGCTGTCAGCCTCTCCACATACAGTCCACGTCCGATGGAAATCGTTCCTTGACCATGTTGACCACGCCGCACCGAGAGCACCAGGGCGGTGGATGACGGCGAGGCCTAGAAGGGGACGACGGGGAGCCGGGGAAGACGCGGCAGTGGAAGCCCGCACCGAGAGGAGTACGAGGGTTCACTGGTTTTGCTGCGATGTGAGGCTGCCATCGCCCGCAGGGCCTGGCCAGCGGAGGGAATAGTACGGGGTGGTGAGGCCTCCGCGGTAGCACATCTGGCCACGGGAGGCAGGAGCATGCGGCATGACCGGCGCTGCTTTGGGCGGCTGGAGCAAGAAGACCAGAGGTTGAAGAAGCACTACGGCCGTTGGATGGACATCGTACGGTCACTGGAGCTAGAATCATTTATATTGACTAAGTTGGCAAAGCCCTCTGTCCCCATCAACTTAGTAGGCCCACAAGTCAGCCTCCCACCAAGGTGGGTCCCAGCTAGCTGGGGGGGTATTCATTTTTTTTGTGTAATAAGGAGGCACTTCCGGTGGGTCCGAGCTGATAGCAGGGGGAACGTTTTTTTCACGAAATATAGTGGCCCGTCGGGTGGGTCCCAGCAGTCAGGGGCAAACGTTTTTTTCGCGCAATATTGGTGGCCCGTCCGATGGTCCCTGCTGTTAGTGGACGAATAATTATTTTGAGTGTAATAAGGAGGCACTTCCTTGCGGCTGCCGTGGACCCAGCTGTCAGCCTCTCCACGTACAGTATTCTTCCGATGGAAGTCGGTCGTTGACCACATTGACCACACTGCACCGAGAGCACCATGGTGGTGGACGACGGTGAGGCCTAGGAAGGGGACGACGCAGAGCCGGGGAAGACGCGGCAGTGGATGCCCGCACGGAGAGGAGTATGAGGGTTCAGTGGTTCGGCTGCGCTGCCGTCGCCACAGAATAACAGGGGGTGTGGCTGAGTGGAGTGGAGGGATGGCCTGGCCAGCGGTGGGAGTAGTACGGGGGCGGTGAGGCTTCCGCAGCAGCACAGCCGGCCATGGGAGGCAGGAGCAGGTGGCACGACCGGCGCTGCTTTGGGCGGCTGGAGCAAGAAGACCAGAGGTTGAAGAAGCACTACGGCCGTTGGATGGACATCGTACGGTCAGTCAAGCTAGAATCGTGCATATTGACTAAGTTGACAAAGCCCTTCGTCCCCATCAACTCAGTAGGCCCACTATAATGGGTCCCAGCTAGCAGGGGGAGTATTCTTTTTTTGGGCGTAATAAGGAGGCACTTCCTTGCGTGCGAAGATATAGCTGGTGGGTCCGAGCTGTCAGTGGCGGTAATGTTTTTTCGTGAAATACAGAGGCCCTTTCGGTGGGTCCCAGATGTCAGCTAGAGGAATCATTATTTTGCATGTAATAAGGAGGCATTTCCTTGTGTCCGGCCGTGGTCCCAGCTGTCAGCCTCTCCATGTACAGTCCACTTCCGATGGATGTCGTTCATTGACCATGTTGACTAGGCCGCGTCAAGAGCACCAGGGCAGTGGACGACGGCGAGGCCTAGGAAGGGAACGACATGGAGCCAGGGAATACTCGGCAGTTATTTCCCACGCGGAGGAGTACGAGGGTTTACTGATTACTGGTTCTTTTGTCGTCGCCGGAGAATAACAGCATGTGTGGGACTGAGGGTGAGTAGAGGGATAGCTAGGCCAGCGATGGGAGTACTGCGGGCCGGTGAGGCCTGCGCGGCAGCATAGCCAGCTGCGAGGAGGAGGGAGCAGGTAGTCCTGCCGGCGCTTGTTTGAGCAGCTGGAGCAGGAAGAGCAGAGATTGAAGAAGCACGACGGCCGTTGGATGGACATCCAACAGTATACAGGCCATCTGTGGAAAGCCTCAAATCTGTGGAAAACGGCATACAGCCCATCTGCTATTATTTCAAATAGTTTACAGCCCATTTGCTAATTCTTACGGGTTTTTTTGGAGCCCATATTCTTTTTGTTAGCATTACAGCCCATATTGTCGCCACAGTTAAAAAATTATATGAAATTTTGCATATGTCGGTGCGGTCTGAACTGTTTTTAATCCCGAAATTTCGAGTCACATTCAGACTGATTTTAAAAATAAATGTATATCAATATAAAATCCAATAAATTGTCCATGCATAAAAATCAATACAATTTAAAATCTCGAAATGAAAAAAAGATATTTGAAACTAATTCCCGGTTTGATGTGTTTTAAAAATGTACAGCCCATTTCTCATTACTGATAGGCCATTTTCTCCGCCAGCCGAATGAAGCTCTCCTCGTCTAGCCCAACAGGCCTGATAAAGTGACTTACTTGACAAATCACAAAAAAACTAGGCTAGCCATTTTCAAAAAGAAAAAAAACTAGTGGGCTGGTCTGTGGTAAACATAAAAGAAAAGGCTGTCTAGACAGGCCAGAGTGTCCCGCACAGCCCAGTTGACACCCTGCTTCCGTCTCAAAAACATATTAGATAAATGCCACTCCAATTATGGCGATTCATAAAAATGCCACTGCAATTTCCAAACTTTGAAAAATGTCACTGCAATTTTTGCAAACTTTGAAAAACGCCACTGCAGTTTGCAAAATTTGAAAAACGCCACTCCAGACTTCAAAAAATGCCACTAGAAATGGCATGAAATGGAATTTTTCAAAGTTTGGAAATTGCAGTGGCATTTCTCGGAGGCATTTATCAAATTAACCCAAAACAAAAATAACTGGGCGAGCTGCTGGGTCCCTGGTGTCAGCTAGCAGGGGGAGTATTCATTTTTTTGTGCGTAATAAAGAGGCACTTCCGGTGGGTCCGAGATGACAGCGGGGGGAACATTTTTTTTGCGAAATACAGTGTCCCATCCGGTGGGTACCAGCAGTCAGGGGGGAAACGTTTTTTTCGCGAAATAAGGTGGCCCATCCGGCGGGTCCCTACTGTCAGGTGGAGGAATAATTATTTTTCACGTAATAAGGAGGCACTTCCTTGCGGCCGCCGTGGACCCAGCTGTCAGCCTCTCCACGTACAGTACTCTTCCGACGGAAGTCAGTCATTGACCATGTTGACCACGCCGCGCCGAGAGCACCAGGGCGGTGGACGATGGCGACGCCTAGGAAGGGGACGACGCGGAGCCGGGGAAGACGCAACAGTGGAAGCCCTCGCGGAGAGGAGTACGAGGGTTCACTGGTTCGGCTACGGTGTGAGGCTGCCGTCGCCGCAGAATAACAGGGGGTGTGGGTGAGTGGAGGGATGGCCTGGCCAGTGGTGGGAGTAGTATGGGGGCTGTGAGGCCTCCACGGCAACACAGCCGGCCACGGGATACAGGAGCAGGCGGCACGACCGGCGCTGCTTTGGGCGGCTGGACCAAGAAGACCAGAGGTTGAAGAAGCACTACAGCCGTTCGATGGGCATCGTACGGTCACTAAAGCTAGAATCGTTTATATTGACTAAGTTGACAAAGCCCTTTGTACGCTCCAACCTAGTAGGCCCACAGGTCAGCCTCCGAAACGGTGCGCCCAGATGTCAGGGGGAGGAATCATTTTTGGGCGGCCGAAGCTAAGAATATCCGAGATTGAAGAAGAAGCACGACATCTGTTGGATAGACATCCAACGGCCACTGCTGCTAGAACCGTGTGTTGACTATAATAATTTGACAAAGCCTTGCATACGCGTCAACTTATTTTTTTAGGGGACGTGTCACTTAGTAGGGCCCACAAGTGTGTGGCAGAGAACTTATAGCCCACTTGCGTTTTGTAAGAATGTACAGCCCATTTTTGAATTCTAATGGAATTTACAACAGCCCATTTACAATTTGTTAAAATTACAGCCCATTTTCTATCTAGGACAACGATTAATAATTTCAACCAACCGTTAAAGACAGAATTCAATAAAATTTCTCACATTTTGATGGGATCCGAAATATTTTTATCCCGAAATTTCTATTCAGATTAAATATAAATTTGTATTACGTAAAAATCCAACGAAACATTGCGCACGCAACAATGAAAATTTAAGATTTTCAAAATCCATAAATAATATTTTATAAACTAATTTCGTGTTTGGTGCATTTTTTATAGTTACTGCCCAGTTTTTATAATTACATCCCATTTATTATTTTTAAAGCCCATTTTCCTGTTAAGCCTAATGCATCCCTCCTAGGAAAAATTTGCAGCACAGCAGGGCGGAGAATAACAAGTTGACCTTGCCTAGGTATTCCTCAAAAAGACGTATAGCTGGGCTAGCCATTTTCATCTTGAAAAAAGTAGTATCTGGGCTGGATATCTGGCCTGGGCTAGACGGGCCATAGCCCGCCTAGTTAATACCCTGCTCTCCTCTGAACAACAATGAAATCATCGCCAAGAAAAACTCTGCAGTGCTCACGCCTCAAAAACACAAATGCTGCTCGAGCTGCTTGGTCCCAGCTGTCGGCCGCACCTTGTGCAATTCTCTCGTTTATATTGACTACATAGGTTGACAATGGTGTGGGACCGTGATGTCAGGAAACCAGGAGAAAGCAAAAAAAATAGTTATACATAATAAGGAGGCAGTTGCATACGTAAGTCTATGGCCCTAGTGGGTCCCTAGTGTCATCCAGTCAAAATAAATTCATCTCCTGAATCCTCATGTTCGTTGACCATGTTAACAATGCTCGGCGCCACGGCGAGCGCAACAACTCGAAGGACAACTAAGTGGGCCTCGCGGGCCCTACGGAGGTCTGATATAGTGCCTGCTGCTCATTCAGGAAGCCTATGAGCACCTTCGAGAAACTGAGACGGCATGAAACGGTAAGGCCGCGCTTGGGAGCTCTGGTTTATTTCAAACCTGTATTAACATACAAGTGTAATTTACTCGTCATCGGAAGGCCCGAGGTCTGTAAGTAAAACCGGCGGGTTACGCGTGTAATTTGAGAGACCAGTGTATATTTTACAAGCATTGCTATATGGACGACATTACCAGATGATACATGCACGACGTGCGTATCATGCATCCATGGGCAAGGCTGAAATAGCAGCTAACGGCTGGATTAGCAATAGTCCGAGTGTCGTTCAACGTTTTTATCGTGTGTGAAGTCCTTCCGATATTTTACTAGTCGAAATCGACCAACCAAGCGCCTTCTCCCGAGCCCATCTGCTTTAATTTACAAGCGTTAGTTTTACAAGCGGTTTTGGTTGGAAAATGATGATCCAATCACGGCCTAATATCATGAGTCGGTCGGAAGATCATATGGTTTCACGTCTAACCTACCCGACATGTCGTATAGGCTATGAATGAAACATCAGACGATAAACTTCTAACGCACGGAAACAACAGAAGAGGATGATCTTCTTAACAAGCAAATCACTAGCATTGGATCGACATGCAAAACAATACGAAGCATTATTCTCAGGAGGCACGGTGAACAGCTCGTGATGCCACATGCCACAACATTCCAAGCTCAACTTTGCAATCAAACACAAGGCCTAGCATTACATAGACAATATTCAGAACAAACTCTTAACACAGGAATATCTCAGCAGAGTAACTATTTACTTCTAAATTGAACACAGGAATAGGAAAAAACACTCGACACTGCTCACAGCAAGGGCGTCCCACTCAAAAATATCAAATGCATGTCTTCTGGCTAACATCAATGAGCAAATTTTGACAAGGTTTTCCAATTCCAATATATTAAACTAACGTCTTCTTGCTAACATCAATGAGCAAATTTTGACAAGGTTTTCCAATTCCAATATATTAAACTAATGTCTTCTTGCGAACATCAATGATTAAACTTTGACAGGCTTTTCCCATTCAAAATATGTAATGCCTATGATCGTGTCCTGTCTTAGCTTCTTGTACTTGTTTGGGCACGTTTTGCCCAGGGCACTCCACGTGTTGTTAAATTGCCAATGGCCTCTGCAGACTAGTCATGTCACCAGTGTCTAATAATACTCTCTAAAGCTTCTCGGTCATTCCTTCTGTAATGTACCGCATCTAGTGACTGCTTCTTTCTACAAAGTGGAACGACCAACTGGACCCAGTAACGCAGCAGTTTGACTTGGACACATTGGCTCCTTTTGTGTAGTTCAACTAAAATCGAAGTCGGGATAAAAGTGAGCTTTAATTTTGATATCCCTGTAAGCAACAATAGGTATAAGGGAAACAATTACTGAGAAATAACGGTTGATGACTTGTCTTAATGGGAAACAAAGCAGGAGAGGAGCAATTCTCCATCACTGTGATTCATTCATATTGACTCATGTTTTGACAGAGGCAAAAAAGGAAACAATTACTTGCCGATAAAGGAGGATGAAACAAACGGTGACAGAAAGAAGCATCTGACTTATCTTGGATGGAAAACAAAGTAGGATAGTAGCATTTCTAAAACGGTAGCATTGATTCATATTAATAGAGACACTCTCTTGAAACAACATTCGTTAAAAATGTAATTTACTTTTAACAGTGGCATTGCTTCAATTTTCCGGTGGCATTCTATCAAAATAGTTGTATGGGACATGCTAGCACCATGTGCGTCCACACGTAGAAATGGGTGATGCAGAGTATGTAGCCAAGCAGCATATCTGTGTTGGTCCCATATTTGTTCTCTTTGAACTTTTTTCGTATGTGAGGGCAGCAAATCTAGTCCTGCACAAACTACCCGACCCCCCCTAGTTTCTTTCCTTTTTAAACAAAGAGATCGGTTCCTTACAGATGTGTGTACTGGGTTACCCCCTTTTTTCCCTTTTCGACCAAGAAAGCGACTGGATAGCCAGTCTATACTACTTTTCCTCCCTCCTTTCCTCATTGAACCACGTCCTAGATTCATGCTCCACCCCACCACACCTTTCTTTCCTCTTTGAACCAAGACCTAGATTCGACTACAGATTGAAAAAGATCCACATGCAGCTAGAGCAACGCGGTTTCAAAGAAACTTATACCCTAGGGTCGTCGGGATGTGGCAAGGGGTGCGGCGGGAGGCAGGATCTGCCCACACTACATACGGCAGTGAGGAAGAAGGGGTCGGTGGCCCTCCCGCACAGGAGCTGGGTGAAAGAGAACAGCGCAGCCGGCAGTGGATTGTCTCCCTCGCCGAAGGCAATAGAGTTAACGCTGCACCTCCTCCCCTTCCCGGTGCGACGGGATACAGACACCTCCTTCACAAGCTGTGAGGGGCAGAGAGACAAGAGGCCAACGCAGTCTTGTTTAGATCTGGTAAAGAGAGGGTGAGAGACTGTGAATATAGCAAACCCTAGCAAATGAACGCTGAGCCTCCAGTGTGTAACATATATGTATTGCGGCGAGTGTGTGGAGAGTGCAAACCTTAGCGAACAAGCGCTGAGGCTCCCGCTTATATATATACTAATGTTGTACGGACTGAGCTCTGGTGCCTTCACTCCATCTACTTTTGGCTGTATGACAGATGAGCCAGCCACATTTTGGGCCCACCTGTCATAAACCCAAAGGCAGGTGCACTAAGTCAATGAAGCTGCGTCCATATAGTACTCTCGTGTGTATACGACTAATATATAGTGGAGTGGTTTTCTTATTCTGTCCATAACAATCGTTTTAAATTGTGTAAGTACGAAACGAAACTCTTTATTTAATGTACAGAGGGAGTACTACTTCTGATGAACTAACAATCCACGCCCACGCGTCCTAGTCGCACTTCCTGTCCTTCACGTGTGGTACACTAACCTCCCTTAAGTGAACAACCACACATGCGCCAAATTATCGGAAACGCGTGAGAGTGTGTACAAATAAAGAATTTTAATTTCAATTATCAGAAAGGTTTGAGAGTATTATAAAGTTTGACTTCAGTCAAATCTAATATGCGGAGTAAATAAAAATGGAGGGCTACTACGTCCATCCGGGTTTTTAGTCCACACCATTTTTTAAATCAATTAATAGCTGGACAAATAAAATTACAGGGGAGCTGGAGACAAAGTTGTGAGAAGGCTTAGAAATCAATACAAAACTTATGCTCTTAGTACCAACGTTGATCCTTCTTCGAGGAAACATTTGGTTCATAGCCAATTGTGTGATAAAATTGCACCAACGTGAAAGACGACTGCGTCTCCAACGCAATCAAGGTGAACTGACAAAGCATATCATCTTTGTGCATAACAAGCAAGGAACACTGATGGAAGACAGCTTGTTTTTCATTGAAAATCGATCAGCTTCACCAGCCGACGCAACCATGAGGCGCGACCATGAGCATCGATAGTTTTTGTCCTAGTTTTTTTTGTTTCTTGTTGCTACATTATATACTTGTGGGAGCTTAGATGTGATATCCTTAAATAACATCTAGATGTGAATTGGACAAACTGATTTTCTAACATACCAAGAAAGAAAACTCGATCAAAAACACGCCCCTGCTTCCAGGTCACGAGAGTCGTCGCGCACACACACATAGACATAGACATGCATATCCGTGTTTACGTAAAATTCCATTTCCATCTCCATATCCAATCATATTTGTCCAACTGGCACATTATTCACGTTGTTAATTATATACGCAGCAGTATTAATGTACAACATCTCTTGTTTGTGCACGTCCGTACCGCTTCCACGGCCGGTCCTGACCAACCCGAACCCTCTTCATCACCTGCCTGTGCTTCCCGCCCGAAACGGTTAGTGCCGCATTCATGCCCGGCCAGAGCGGACGCGACCTCTCACTGGCACCGGCATTGAAGCGGCACGCCGATAGAGAGAGCGTCGCCCGCGCCGCTTCCGGGTGCACGCGGCTGCTCCGCATTCAAAGGTCGCAATAGCCGGCTACAGCATGCATGTAAAATGTTTTGGGGAGTTCGTGCTACAGCTAGCTGTCCTCCCCAAATTGCCAATCTCTTCCAGTAGTGCTAGTAGTTCTCCATGGTGTGATCCATCGACAAGAAGGCGGGAATGTTATCGTATACTCGGTTTGCAGTGAGTGGCATGCCGAGCGACCGTGTGGGGTCGAGCCGTGGAGGAGGGTGAGACACGAACACGACAGACGTGATTTACTGTGTGATTTGACTGCTCCTTAGTGGCCCCTACACGTACTCCTCCTACGTGTATGCAACAGTCACACGTACACATGGATGCAAAAACGCGCGCGACGCCCTAATGCATGCATGTCCGAGCACACGACAGAACACACACGGGCACGCTAAGTGCTCAACCTACACGTGCATGCACACACATACTCAGTCAGGGTGAGCTAGTGACCGTATAAACACCGGAAAAATATATATATTGAGCGCAATGAGCGTATTATGAAGTCCACTGACCGTATTTTTACAAATATACAGTGATAGACAGTGTATTTATCTCATTTGAAATTAATCCATATTAACCGGAGAGGAGGCAATATGGACTAGCATTACTTGCACGCAGTGGCTCGCAGGACAAGGAGAAACTTTAGACTAATGCAAGCTCTCCCTCGCTCAGGCGATGGACGTGCAACAGTTAATTTGGTGTCAGATTGCCAGAAGCATATACTACTAGTGCTACTATTGTTTGACTTCCCGAATAGGCGAACAGCCAAGCGCAAAGTTTACTAATATAGTCTATAAAGGTACGTACTATACTAGTACTAGGAACCGGATGGGGGAGCGTCTGCACTCTTATTATAATTTTAAAATGTTATAAAGCAATCTTCAACACATTTGGTTATCTTCGAGGGTTCTTGCATGTGATAATGGAAGTTGATTGCATGGAACACTCGCCACAATTCTCGCTTAATTCTGGCTCATATCCTGTTACAAATAGTAGCGCTCGGTAATATTTCCTATTTTTTTGTTATTCAGCATGTAAATAGGTCAGCAAACCTTGCGGCGCATCTTCATGCGAACCGTGCTTGCTGCACTTTGAATGTGGCTGAGAGCTGGCTTGATGAAACACCTCGCTTCCTACTTCTTTTTTTGCGGGGTACCTCGCTTCCTAGTGACCAGTGTCTTGGCTGATCGTCCTAAGAATGCTTATATATGAATAAAGCTCTCTCATTTACCCGCAAAAAGGATTGCGCCATATTAACCGTAAAGGAGGGAATATGGACTAGCACTACTTTTTGGTGTGTCCCGTCAACTCGCAGAACGAGGAGAAGCTTGCAGGACATGGTGAAGCTCGCTTTAGCCTTTTGACTAATGCAACCTACCCTCAGTGGACATGCATCAGTCCATTCGGTGTCAGATTGTCAGAGGCATACACTGTAGTACTACCTCCGTCCGAGTTTATTGGTCCCTATTGTATTTTGTGCCAAATTTTGACCACAGATTAAACTAACAAAATGTTCACGCATGTCATCAAACATTATATTTTTGAAAACTATGTTCAAATACGAATCCAATGAGGTAATTTTTGTTGACATGCATTAACATTTTGTTAGTTAACTCTTTAGTCAAAATTTAGCACAAACTACAAAGGGGACCTACCCTCTGTGGACATGCATCAGTCCATTCGGTGTCAGATTGTCAGAGGCATACACTGTAGTACCCAACATGCGGAGTACCATCATTGTTCGACTTCATGAAGAGGCGAAGAGCCAAGCGTAGTAGTACGAGTAGTACTACTACTAGAAACGCATGGTGGAGCATTTGTACTCTTATTTCTTTTTACCTCTGATAAAGTACACGTTTAGTCCGGAGAAGGGCGGAAAACGGCAGCCCAACATCAACATGGAATGAATGATATCGATCAACCAACCATGCTCTAATATATCTTGGCCTCCATGCGAACCCGTCTGTGTGTTCTCGCTCCTCGTCTCTCTCAAGGAATGGCGGGTTGGCTCTTTGCCGTCAATTGAGATCGGTTTGCTCACACTCATGTCCCACATGTCAGTGATATGCCAAGAAGAGGTGCATTGACCGACTGGCCATACACGTACTTGGTTTTGAACCTTCATACTACTCCTCCCTCCGTCACAGTTTACAGGGCGCGCTTCATTATGATGCATTTCTCTCAATGCATTTCCACCACCAGAGAGACTTTAGACGCGTTTGGTTTAATGATCAATTAATTAGGGCGTGGTAACAGCAATCAAGTCCACAATTTTCTCTCCATGTAACTACGGAATGGAGTAAGTGCATGCATGTGTGTACCCGGGGTGGAAGCACTGCATGCATGTGTGTATGCATTATTCCCTCTACTAGTAATAGACGCCGTGCTATAACTACCAATGCTATTTTCAGGCCGATCGCTAGTCGCCTTGGTCCCACAGATGTTTTTTCTTTTTTCTGAAGCGCGCTATATAAACAGTGACGGGTGGAGTAGTATGAGCGGATTCAAACAAGAGCGTATTGATGGTTGCTTCTTCAGAGCAACTTATAGTGGGAAAGGTGGGGCTTACGATTTGACTGCTCATTACTCACTATTAATGCGGCGCAACGACCGGGCTGAGTCTCCCATGCGGTTGTGCACTACCCCCTCTGTTCTGGATGTATATACATATTTTAGAGTGTAGATTCTCTCATTTTGCTCCGTATGTAGTCACTTGTTGAAATCTAGAAAGACGAATAGAATATTTAGGAACAGAGGGAGTACACATACGAAGGAAAATGAGTGAATCTACACTCTAAAATATGCCCATTTGAAATTTGTAAAAAGATAAATATTTAGGAACGAAGGAGTATAATTTTGTGCATGGCACATGGACCAGGATGATGAAGAGGCTTCTGGCAATGCTATCAAGCTTCCATCATTTGTTTACATAATTGACGTACTATACAAATAATTTTCCAGCGAGACATGAAATTGTACAATGGTGTGAGCTTTCAGCTTCTGTTTGGCGTGTCTTGCCATCGATGCTCTTTCGGAAACAATAAAAAACTAACTTCCTTGCTAATGCATGTCAATTATTAGCAGATCAGAGCTAATAATTACATCACAACTGAAGACAGAGTTGTGAGAAGGTGTTAAATTAAAATTGATCCATGCTTTCATTGGAAGCAACATCCCCCCAACTCTGTCTAAATCAACAAGGCATGTTGGGAAAAAAAGTAGTTGTCTAGAGCATGCAACATTCCGATCATTTTGTGCAGTTCCACTAAAATAGAGCTGAGCGTCCCTGTTCCAAAGATATTAAGTGTTATTACGATAATAGAGGACTGCTGATGAAACAATAAACACATAAATAGAAGCCGGTCACCTTTGCAGTCTCTTTTAAGACTAACTAGTTGGAGAAGATTAGGCTCGGAGTTGGATGAGGAGGATAGAGCAAAACCAATCTCCGTTTGTGCAGTTGCACTGAAATGTAGAGACGTTGCCCATGTGACATTTTAGTACAACTGCACAAAACAGTCTTAAGAAAAAAGTGATTTGTGCAGCTCACCAAAAGGTCGCAATAGCAACGAGGTGAAATGGATAGCCCTATTTGCAAAAAAGAGGTAGAAAGGAAACAATTACTGGCCAATAATAGTTGATGACACATGCGACGACAAAAAAGAAGCATATTCCTTGCCCTAAGGGAAGATAACAACACGGTTGTGTTTGTCTAAAATGGTGTGAGGACGAGAATGCAATATGGAAAGTACGCTGGACGAGCTAGTTTTGGGCAAAGAACTATGGAAGATCCACATGCAGCGACGTGGGGAGACGGGCAATGGAGCAAGGCCAGAGGGGATACCTGGAGGTCGTCGAGATGTAACTAGGTGAGCGGTGGTGGGCGGAATCTGCGAGCAGGTGGTGTAGGCCCTGCCACGCTGGAGCTTGGTCAGAGAGAACGGCGTGTACCGCAGATCGGGACGTGCTGCAGCAACACTGTCGAATGGAGAAACGATGCACTTCCTCCCTTTCCCCCGACGGACGGGATGTGGCCAGATCAGTGACCAACGGTGAGAGAGAGAGAGAGGCCACCGCACTCCCTTTCCCCCGGTGGACGGGATGCGGCCGGATCAGTGACCAATCGTGAGAGAGAGAGAGGCCACCGCATCCTTGTGTGAGATACTCTGAAGAGCGACAAACCAGGCACGCAAGGCTCCATTGTATATAGTGAACGGACTACCTTTTTCTCCATAAAATCGTTTTATATTCTGTGTATGTGCCATTGAGCGCTATAACTTTATTTAAAAATAACGCGGCAACACGTTAAGTCGAACTTTGTTTCGTGCAGGCGTGGTACACGACCTCCCTAGGTAAACAACCACTACAGGCGTTCAAATTAGCACGTGGGCTGGCATTTCGTAAAGAAATGAGCTCCACCGTGTACCCGCGCGGGTTTGGCTGGGCACGAAGCGTGAGTACATGCACGGTGCACCTATTCTCTTATTGTATACGTACACCACCTACGTGGGGTTGTGTGAGAGAGATACAAACCTAGAGAGATATAGTGTGTGGGTTCTTGAGAGTTTTTTTTGGGGGGGGGGGGTCAATCAAAAAATGTAACATATGCAATGTGTGTGAAATAGAGTCCTGGATATAACATATATATAGAGGGGGCGATCCACGAGAAGAGAGTGGAGGTATCACTGGCTTGAGGTGTCCATAGAATCGAAAGGAGGGATGATGTGTGTGTGTGCGCACGCGCAATCGATAAAGAGTGCCATCGAATTTGTGTGTCCCCACGTCAAAGATATAGAGTGGCTGGCCTACTGGAACATGAGAGGGGACATGTGCAGTTTGTCTCTTTGGCATGGATACCTACCTCCAGCGCTCGACTATCGGTGTGTGGTGGGGGAAGAGGGAGGCCCAATTAACTATAGAGGTACAATGGCTGGTATATGTGTGGAGGAGGAGAGAGGCCTACCTCATGTATTAAGGAGATCGATCTGCCTCATGTATTATGGGATATCGATCGGCATCCATGCATATGTGCATGAGAGGAATAAGGTTGGGAGAGAGATAGAGCTAGAGTGTTGGAGGGGGTGGTAATGGAGTGGATTCTAACAAATGGTGGGATATGCTTGCTAGACAAACGGAGGGCATGCCCGCAATATCAATAAGAGAGGAGATGGCTGCTTGTTGTCTGTGCACGTGCGTGTGAGAGACGGGTCAGGAGGCATGCACAAATGATGAGGGGGGACGATGTGGCTGTGGTAAGCAGACATAACTACATAGGAAGATCAATCGCCCTTTGTTAGAGAAAGGAGAGACATAACTTGTGAGGTACATCGATCGATGGGGGGTAGTTAAAGTCGATCCAGGTATATGTTGGGAGATCGATTGGTATACATGCATGTGTGTGTTAGAAGCAAACGAGGCACGAGGAGAAGGATAGAGATAGAGGGATGCATGTAGGAGGTGGTACGAGAGGCATACTATATCGAGCGGGGAGGAGTGTGCGAGTACAAGAACGATGAATAGAGTGGTGGGAGTGAGGCATGGACGGTGACAAGAGAAGAGGGGAAGCTTATGCTTGTGCTAGGCACACCTGGCTAGAGAGGCATATCGATCGATGTGTGCCGTAAAGAAGGAGCTGGGGGGCCTACACACACCGTGGGTGAACGACCTAAAGTGAAAAGACGAATTTGCGCAATGGAGCTAGAGAATGTTGAGGGAGGGTGAGAGGGATGTGGGCGTGTGCATGCACAAGACAAAGTTAGCGCTAGCTACAAAGATGAGAGGGTTGTGTGGGTGTAAAAGACGAATAGAGATCATATATACTTCATTATAAAAAGTGAATTCGGATATTTGAAGAATTTATCATAGTGTTTTAAACCGACGTATGTGTGAATACATATAACGGTGATACACATGGTGTGTTTATGAGCATGTTATACTACATTTAATATATTTTATCTCTACTCTTATAAAAAACGGAGTTGTTGATGATGGTGTGCCTGTCATCCTGCATTATAGGCCGTCCGATTTATATCTGGCGGATAGCAAGGAAACTATGATGGTTGAAGTTGGCAACAATCATGATTGTAGATTCTTATTGAAATAGAGAAACGAATTCAAATTTAGTTCGAATTGCAGCGGTAGTATAGACATTTGGAATGCATTAAAATGTTGGTATGAGTAGGTTACATGCATTATATAGCAAAGCGAAAAAAATTAATCGAACATAACATGGATTCATACTCCCTCCTTCCATCTATATAGGGCGTAATGAGATTTTTAAGACCGCCTTTGACTATTGACAAGATTAATAGTACATGACATGCACAATGTGAAAATTATATCATTGAAAGAACCTTTCACAGACGAAGTCAACGGTGTGCTTTGTGTAAGTTGCATGTCATATATCATTGCTCTAATATTTGGTCAAAGTTAGCATCGAAAAACGCATTGGGCCCTATATAGATGGAAGGAGGGAGTAGCTTTGAATAGCATTTGTATAGTAAAACGGGGCAAGACTCTCTCTTTGTGTGGTGTGAATAGTTTTATTTTTTTTCATTTTCTTTTTGGTTGAGGGAAGTGCGAATTGATTTGGTATGTACAAGTACATTATTACTACACGTTAGGCTTGTCCCTAATATTCAACCCGCGTCTTGTTATATCCCAAAAATTCAGATATCGTGCTCCCAAAACTGGCGCCTTCACAACCCGCGCCTTGCTATCCCGAAATTACAATGCGCGCGAAAACTCCCTCCAGCTGCCAAATCGCGACATGCGAAATCCCCCTTCTAACCCTGAGCCGAAAGGGCTGCTAGTTCAAATCGGTGGGGGGGGTACTTTTGTAACACACCCTACATTTTGGACAAGCGCGTCCCTAAGTCATGCTTCAACCCCTCCCATCGCCCCCTTTTCGCCATTCGAAATCCCAGGCCGCCATAACCTCTCTGCTCCAGCCGCGAAACCCCACCCTCCTCCATCCGCCACGTCACCGCTGCCCAGCCAAAGCCTCTTCCCCGACGACGTCGTCCACCGCAACAGCTCGACGTCCCTCGTCCACCTCCCCAGATGAGGATCTGTCGTCCATCTCATTGTCCCGCCGGTTCAGCTGCCCCGTCCTCCACCTCCAAGGAGCTGCTCCGACGATCGCCTCATCTATCGCGGATGCTCCATCCCCACAGCGCCGCCTTAACCTGCTCCACCGGAACCGCAGCATCCTCACCGACTCCTCGGACGAAGCCGAGGCCTACTCGGCGCCACCAAAGAGGTTGTACACTCATCGCATCGCACCTTCTCCTTAACTCGACCTCCCGGCGCCGACGGTGCTCCATCCCGCACCGCCATGGAGCGGCTACCTTGAAGCCGGCGCCGCGGGCGACATCTCCACAGCGGCTCTCCCCCAGTGCGAGGCCCCTTCGGCAGCGGCGTCCATACCAACCAGATCTGCTGCTGCCGCTCCAGCTCTCGCTCGCTCGCTGACGCTGCTGTTGCTGTGCCGGCTCTCGCTCACTCGCTTGCGCTGCTGCTGCTGCTCCGGCTCTTGCTCGATCGCGCGCTCGCCTAGCTGCTGCTGCTGCTCTCCCCCTCGCTCGTGCTGCTGCTCTGCGCAGCGGGGACGGGGGCTCGCCGGAGAGGTACCCCACTATCTATCTTAGGGTTCAGGGTGGGGGGTCCTATAGGGCTGGCTGGGGCGGCGGTGGCGAGTTGTTTCGGGGCGGCGAGGCGGCGCTGGGGCCGGCAGTTCGGCCGGTGGTGGCAGGCAGCTCAGGGGTGCGCAGGTTGAAGATGAACTGCAGGCCCTCCCTAAACTACATGTCAAGTGTCTCTCTGCTACCATTGCGTTCAGTTTCGATAGTAGCATTCAGATTCCACAGTTAATTTCAGTTTCGATAGTTAAGTTCAGAGTCAACAGTTTTTACCTGATCTCTTGTAGTCAGGTGGTTTTTGGTGATGTTAATTTTACATCCATGTTTCATCATCTATTGGAGATTCTATTAGAATCCCACTTGAGATTGACGATGTCTGTCTTGTGCTGCTTCAGCCTTGACGTCTTATGGCTCACCGGAGCTTCTCCAACGACAGAACGATCCATCACAATAGAGCAGTGCCCTGGACGCCGTCTACAGATTCCTCAGATCTTCCTCCACACCTCCGACAACCACCTCTGCCTCAACTGCTTCAGCGACCAACCCAATGATACTGAGGTCGACACGGCTACGGCAAAGAGGTTGTACACTTGTTGGGTCACTTATTACTATACATTCACGTCGATCCATTAGGGCTATTTTGGTCCAACGGAAAAACATAGCAATAGGGAATTTTCCAATGGCACTCTACTATTCAATTATTCATGCATTTTGTTGAAAGGAATGAAGCGAAACATCCACCTGGACCTACTTTTCAAAATCCTATGCATGAAAACAAGACCAAGTGCATTAGTGCCAGAATAACATTCTAACTGTACACACTTTCATATGGTTTATCTTTATTTTGGCCATGTTTCTTTGCATTCCTCTGCTCTTCCAATTCATGTAAACCAAACGCCCAAGTTGATAGAAATCATGTGTTTACAAATGCTCTGTTTACCATGTCCATTTTCCTATCCTATTCCGGTGTTTTTCCTATCCCTGCGTTTTAAGAATCATGCAAGCCAAATGAGCCCTTACAAAATTACTTCAGTTACAGGTACATGTCGAAGGGAACTTTGTGTAGTTTGTCCTGCTCCTGCCGCGACGTCGTCCACCTCACCTGAGCTGCTCCATCGACAGAAGCATCCACCAAACCAGACATCACGACTCCTTACCGTCTTTCGCCGCCTCAGATCGCCTTCCCTGCCGCTGACACGCACCCCAATGGCATCACCATCATCGACTCAGCAGATGAACCTGAGGAGTACATGGGTCCACAAGAGAGGTCGCACTCTTTTGTTTCTGCTTATGTTATGCATTGCTTAAACTTACCTGCTACTTTATCGTCCTGTTCAACTCTTGGACTCCTAACTCAGGTCCAAATTCATGTTCAAACTTGAGTTCTAAATTAGTTGCGGGGCACATATCGAGGCAGCAATGAATAGTATGTCTGTCTAATATCTGGTTCACCTAGGGTATGCCTATGTTGTTCATCTTGGGTGGGAAACAAATAGTAAAGCAATCATAATCTGACTTTTTATTAATTTAAAGCAATCATCAGCCTGCTATCATTATTTTTGGATCCATCCACTGGTTCTTACCATCACTCTAAATTTCTGCATGCTCTCCTTACATAATCTCACCATATTTTTTTCGTATGCATGTCAGATATTGTACACAGTCATGCTGAACATGTAGAGAAAAAGAGAAGAGTTTTGCGCGGCAATACAATGTAATGCAGACATCGCTCCATGGTGGGTTCAATGGCAAACCCTCCCCACCCCTCTCCAGATTGTAATCCAAAGGAAGATATCTGTTCTGGGGCGTATTCAGACGCCGCTGACCACTCCTATTTACCCCCAAGGTGTTTGCTCTACCTAGGCATGATGATGTTAGTCATATCATGCATATGTTGCCTTGCAGTGCCTACTTTTGACATCATATATGTCATCTGCTTAGTTTAGACATGTTCTGTAATGCCACCTGTTTAGTTTCTATATCATATATGGGAATTATGCAGTCTCATGTCTTTTAGCCAGCCATAATATATGTGAAATGTGCAATGCCATCCTGTTTAACCAGGCATCATATATTTGAATGATATATTGCCCATCCTTTTCTTCATTACATTTCCATTTGTCGACAATGTTTGTACATTAAACTACTCTTCCTATGAATCAGCCATTTGGGTGGGAGATGGAAAAATCTGGAGTGAAAACAAGGCCTTCAGAGCAGACAGTGCTACCTGTCGAAGCAGATCTCTTGTTGGGTCCCGATAGCTCCTCAGAGATGGATTCAAAGACAGATGACCAGTCCTATTCCTACACTGAGGTGTATGCTCTAACTTGGCACGGTTATACTGCTCATATCATGCATACGTTGTCTTGCATTGCATAGTTTAGACATCATATACACAATATTCAACACCATGTTCTTAGTTCAGACATCATATCGAATGCCCTCTGTTTAGCATATAAATCACATATGTGAATTAAATGATGCAATCCTGATTACTTAGATAACATGTAGGTGAATTATGTCATGCGATCCTGTTTAGTTATTCATATTATCTTTGAATTATGTTATGCTATGCTATCCAGTTTAGATAGACATCATATATGTGAAATTATGTCATGCTATCCATTTTAGTTAAACAATATACATTTCAACTATTTCATGCCCTCTTTTTTCCACACTATCTATTGCATTTGTCTCTCATACAATGTCTGTACATTCGACTATGTTTCCTGTTTATCAGCCATTTGAATTGGAGCGGGTGATGCCAGTATCTAGCGGAATAAGAACACGGTCTTCAAATAAAACAGTGCTACCTCTTGGTGGAGATAGCACCCCGGTTGTACATGCACAAGAACCAGCCCTACCACACATAACCCAAACTCTCGCAGATTGTACCCCTACTTCGATGGACAGAGAACCAGCTTCACCCAATCTAACCCCAACCGCAGCCGATAGTAACCCAGTTCCTGTTGACACAACACCATCTCCACCACAGAGCTCCCAAACAACAGCTGTTAGTAAGGCAGCTCCAGTGCCCAAAGGGCCAGTACTATCACGGCGAACCCCAACTCCACCAGTTAGTACGCCTATTTCTATGGAGGAATCACAACCAGCCAGTCGTAGTTTAGCATCTATCGCATTTGACGTTGCTAAATCGTATGTGCGTATCTTCCCATCTTGGTAATATTATACTTAAGATGAAGGAAAATGCCAATTGCAGGTGTTTGTCTAGGAGTTATGTGTAAGTAATGTTATTCATGGCAATTACTTTGCTTCGTCCCATACATCCTACCTTCATGATGGTTATAATACATCAAATTTTCCCATTTTTCTCTATAGAGAAGGACCGATTTGGAAACTCAGGATGAGGTAGCCTGTGCTAATACCAATGCTATCTTCAAGAATGCTTGGTGGCAGTATCGGAATTACCTGAAGAAAACGTACTTCACCGGCAAAGAAACTCATCAAATTCCCTTACGTTCTCCTGAGACACATTTACTGGACGATGACTAGGAACGCCTTGTTCTGTACTGGTCCCGAACCAAGAATGTGGTAAGGTCTATGAGCTCATTTTCTATTTTAAGTATTTTATTCTTGCATCTTACTGTACTCTGTTCATGTAGAACAAGTGCCTAAACCTGAAGAACAACTGTTCTAATTTAAGATTCCATTGCTATCATAGTTCAAAAAAGCGCTAGGCGTTAATTGTGCGTTTTGCCACCGCCTTGCGCTTTACTGACCAAAGCGCATGCTTATGCAAAGTTATGCACAGATTATGCATAGTTATGCGCAATGCGTTTTGCCAACGCCTAGAGCCTTGGGGCGCTTAAGCGCTTGCTTAGGCACGCCTTTTTTAACTATGATTGTTTTGCGCTTGTATCACTGTATTTACTGATACGAACTTATTTTTAAATTGAAGGATCCAATCGAAACTTCAATGGCACAGCAGGTATGTTCACGCATGTTTCTTATCAATAGCTCTGTTGATTTGAATTTCAATTGTGTATACAGTTGACTTTCATATCGTGCACATTACTAGCATCACAACAGAGCCAATATTGTTGTTGTACATGTAGACCCGTGGTACCCATCTGAAATCTTGTTGTGCCGTGTAGTTTCCCACGCTTTGCATTCTTTCACTACCGCTTTGTCTTGAACTGATATGATTTGAACTGTGTCTCTATTTTGATTTGGCAAGACAATGCAGTGACCATAGGACATAGATATATGTTTGTTTGATGCTTTTATTACGTACTAGTACTTGGCAATAGAAGACTTGGTAGTTTAATCCTGACCACCTTACTAATGAACTAGTTCACCGAAATGAGTTTCGTATACTAGTACATGCTAAACTTGTTATGTGTCTGCTCGCTTCTTCTTTTATAATGCTGACAGAATATTGGGGAAGAGTGCCTTATTAAGCAATGGTAAAGGAAGTAATGCAGATAAGGTTCAGGATAGTGACTCATCCTTGTTGGTTTCCAACAAAGCTGATAAAACAGCTAAGGAAGACTATCTTGAAGACAGCGAGACAACCCCAAAGTCCTGTCTTGGTTTAGTGTTCGAGTTACTGGCCACTATCACATGCACAAGCTATTCAAACTCACTATCTGAATCAGTTTGGTTTCTTGAGTCTCAACTACAAGCTGAAAGACATCGATCAGCTGTGCTGCGACAAGAAGCGGAAGGACTGCGGAAGTCCCTGGAGCATTCGATGCATACTTTCTGGTGCAACAGCAAGCGTTGGAGGATTTTAGCTTGCTAAGCTTATTGCCAACATGGTGGATACCCAGGATAACGTTTCTTGAGCTCTTCTGAAGTTGTTTCAGTCATGCTCTTGTTTTGCTGCCGTGTTTATTTGCACTGGTCGCCAATTTTGACGGCCAAGTGTATGTAATATGCTGCTTTGTTCCCTATATTTGCACTGGTGGCGAACTTTGATGCCCAGTGGATGTAATATGTGTAATAGCAGTAATAGGCTAGCCTTAATTGCTTGCTTATTTATTTCCTTATGGTCTTGTTTAGTTGTTTGCTTGTAGTCACAGCAGTTCTTTTTCTGTGTTTTTCTAGTGGCCACAATAGCCTATTTTTGGTAACTAGGCCAAAATAATCATGGCAACACACGGACTGTTGTAACCATGGGCCTCCTGCAGGCCGTATGATCCATGGTCCTTCGTTCGGCCGTAGGACCATTGGCCTTCTATACGGGCCGTAGGATCCATCGGCCTTCTATACAGGCCTTAGGGATGAATGGGCCTTCTACGGGCTGTAGGGTCCATGGGCCTTCTACGGGCCGTACCATCCATGGGCCTCATATGGGCCGTAGGATCCATGGGCCTTCTACGGGGCGTATCATCATTTCACCAATCATGGGTCGTACTATTCGTGGACCATAACGGTCCGTTAATAGGTCGTATTTGATAACTCTATGAAAATAGCCCAACGGGTTTTTTTGACATGAAAACGGCCCAACATATTAACGGTCTGCAAACGGGCCGACTGTAACGACGAGCTGAATTTGGCCCACAAGCAGAAAATGACAGTAACGGGCCGTATGTAACCGAATGCTGCAAATGAGCCCAAGAATCAATGGGCCCTGAGAAGGCCGAAAGATAACTTGGGCTGGAAACAGCCCAATGGAATAACGGGCCGTTAATGGGTATAAAGTGATACACTGTTCATTTCAGGCCAGTTTCACAACGGAACGTTAATGGGCCAAGAGTTACAAAGGTCCTCATAAGGGCCGAAAGAAGTCATGGGCCACACATGGGCCAGAAGTTAAAACGGGTTGAATCATATTGGACAGCCCAGATGACGCTACTGGGCCTAATTCGGATAGGGCGTAACGGGCCCTCAGTTAGCGGGCTGTAAATGGGCTATATGCGAATAGGCCATTAACATGCTTTTTTTGGGCCGGCCCGCCACCTTTTGACCAAGTCAAACGGGCCGGCCTTTTCACAGGAATGGGCCTCTGTTGGGCCGTGACACGTGTCGACGTATCATATGCGCCTTCTGTCCAATGAGTGGATGACATCTGTCCCAACAGTGAGCCGACACGTGTTTCCTCCAGCCAATGATGATTTTACACGTGGAAAATCCCCATTGGTTGGGGCTGTTAACGGGTTATTGGATCCAAAACACGACCTGATAGCTTAACGGCGTTCCGTTATGGTGGATGCCACGTGTCGGTCACCCTTGACGAAAGCAGTTCTGTGATGCGTGATTTATCGTCATGGAACTGGATACTTCCGTGATGATAATTTTGGTAATGTCATGGAACACTTCTACGACAGCACAAGTATGACTATCTTGATTCTGTCATAAATTTTTCATGGATGTACATGCATGACAAAAAACGCGACCTACTGTGACAAACACGTATCATCACAGAAGTGTATTTTTTTGTAGTGTATCTTGGTGGGTGTCAATCGCATTCGCAATCTGGCTACCAAGAACTCTTTTGTTGCCCATGAGAATGCTAGGCGGTCCTGGAAGAGCCTCACTTTGCTCTGTTCTGAAGATGATCTTCAAGCAGATGGCTTCACTGAAATCTTCAAGTTTGACTCTAGGCCTCCTCCTAATGCAACACCTGGCGCCGTACTCCCTCTCTTGAAGACTCTGAGTATTCATCTTCGGCAGCAACTGTTGTTGCCAATGTCGTCGATGAAGAAGATGATGCCACTTCACCAACCATGTCTGCACTGCGTATCGACTCTGCACTAGGCCCCTGTGCACCACCAAACTCCAGCAACGACCCTGCTCCTTCTGGGAACGAGTAGATGCTCTATGTCTTCAAACCTTTTTGGTCATTACTGACAAAAGGGGGAGAAGCATATGAGTTGATAGTCTTCAAGTGGGTCCTTATGGGTGGCTGCATTCCTTTTGGCCAAGTCTTACAACTCTTGTCTTTTGATACATTTGGTTCTCTGAGTTGTAACACTTAAACTTGATGGTCGTCTACTACTTTATCTGCTATTCTATGAGGCGATGATAGATCCCGCATGAAGTCATTCTGCAGATGTCCATTTTCCATTATGTGTATCACTATCTTCTTTACTTACTTATATGGATAATGCATTGTCTTCACACTTTGATGATGGCCTCCACAAAGCAAAACCGGCCATGTGCATTTGCATTCAAACGCAAGTCATCTATATGCTCATCTTCAGGGGGAGCCTCGTCTTATGTATGAAGACAATACTCACAACACTAAACTTTTTCATACTTTTATTCTCATTTAAAACTTCAACCAGTTTGTCATCAATCACAAAAAAGTGGGAGATTGTAAGTGCATCTAGTGCCACCCCTTGTTGGTTTTCGAGTATTGACGAGAAACTTTGTTGAGGGACTAATGTTTTTGTGAGAATTGCAGGATAATACATATAGTAGTCCCATGCATATTGATTCAGTTTACCTACCAGAGATGACCCCTAAAAATGTGTGAAGACATTGAAGACAATGGTGGTCTTTGAATACATTAACATTGAAGACTATGACGGGAAAAGACATCGCGTGAAGACTATGGAGTGCGAAGACATAGTTGTTTCATAGTTTCCATTTCTTCTTTGTTGAGTCATAGGAATCACCGTACTGTTAAGTGGGGTCCAAGTGAAAAAGTCAAAGTGACTGATGTGATGCTCAACCAAAACCTATTTCTTCGAGCAAAGACAATGAGGGCAAATCTTATCCAGAGCTGGAGGAGTTAGCTTGGCTTGTAGCCCAAGCTAAGCTACCGCGTGTGTTTGAAATCTGACCGTTGGACACGTGTCAGTTCCTTAGTGACCCAGGGTCATATTGGAAAAATCAGGTCGGGTTGCCTCCTGCCTATAAATAGCCCACCCCCTACACCAGAAATTGGTGGCTGCTTAGAGTTTGAGAGCAACCCACCTCCGAAGCCTTTGAGAGAGAATCCTTGTGAGGACAAAGCCCAATACACCCTGTGCCAAAGAGTGTTAGGCATCACTGAAGTCTTTCTGTCCACGTGATCTGAAAACTTATTACACTTGAGGACTGTGAATCCTCCAAGCAGTTAGGCATCGCGTTCTGAGCATCCAAGATTCATTGTGGATTGCCAGTGAACGGAGTCTGTGAAGGTTTGGAAGTCTCCCTTGAAGACTTACCAGAGTGATTGGGCGAGGAGTATGTTTTCTTAGCTCAAGGGGAATAAGGTGAAGACACAGTCTTCTAAGTTGAATCTCAGCATCCCTAGCCAGACGTATAGTTGTCACTGCAACTGGAACTGGTTCTATCCTACCTCTCGCACCTTACTTACAGTTTTTCTTCGTGAAGTATTTGCCTACTTGCCTAATCTGTTTCACTTCACTGTGTGAAGGCTGTTGTCTGTTTTGCTTCATACTATCCTTCATGCTGATCCATTCTACCTAGCTGCTTATAGTCTTCTTGCTTTCACTACATTTCTTACTTGACTATGGCTTGTCCAGTGTAGTCTACCTTCCGCTGCATATCAATAGGGTCATTTCTATCTTTTGTCTTTTAAACACCCCTATTTTGAAGACTTCCATAAAAATCGCCTATTCACCCCCCTCTAGTCGAATACTAGAACTTTCAGTATGGCTCCGCGGTGACCTCAACCGTCTAGGGTGCTCAAACACCCAAGAGTAACAAGATCCGCAAGGGATTAGTTGGGGCAATCAAATTTCTCTTGGTGGAAGTGTAGATCAAGGCCTTCTCAACCAATCCCTAGAAAATCAACAAGTTTGATTGGATAGGGAGAGAGCTCGGGCAAAAATGGAGCTTGGAGCAACAATGGAGCTTAGGGAAAGAAGAGGTGGTCGACTAGAGGAAAAAGACACCCCTTTTATAGTTAAGGGACAATTCCAACTATTACCAACCACTCAGCCCATGACCCGCGGTACTACCGCACCACTGGAGCAGTACTACCGCATGGGTCACGGTACTACCGTGGTGGTCCGCGGTACTCTACTGTGGGCGCGGCAGAGCCTGGACCCGACCAGATGAGCACCGACAGGGAGCGATAGAACCGCTGGTGTGGTACTACGGCATGGTAGGCACCGTCCAGGCATGGTAGGCACGGATATAAAAAATTACATCCGTGACTACATCCGCTGAGATTTATCTATGCAAAAGTCCGACACCGTACTACCACAAACCAGGTGCGGTACTACCATGTAGGACACCGATGTAAAAAATTACATCCGCCCCTACTTTCGCTCATGCCGTTGTGCCTGGCCAGGCTTTACGGGACTACCGCGCCGGAGCACGATACTACCGCATGTGGCGCGGATGTAAAAAATTACATCCGCCCCTACTACCGCTCACGCAGCAGCGCCAGGCTAGAGCTCACAGTACTACCGCTCAGAAGGAGCGGTACTACCGTGGGCGCCCATGGTACCACCGTGTCGGGGCCCAGTACTACCACTGGTGCCTGCGGTAGTACCGCTCTAGGGAGCCGTACTACCGCCAGCCTTTGAACAACAATACTAGGAGTCCTTCATTCTGCAGAGACACGGTGAGACGGAGGAAACTCCAAAGAGCCAAAAGAAAGGTGGTGCAAAAGGAACATGTGTACATGAGATTCCACCCAAACCTTTCCAACGTGGACCCCCTCTTAATAGTACGACTTTCCTATGACTGAAATCCACCGAAAAGAAACATAGAAAAATGACGTCTTCAATAGTCTTCGAGGGGCATCAAATTGTCTTCTGTTCAGACATGATATATCTGAAAAACTCAATGCACACAATTAGTCCGCAAACGCATTGTCATCAATCACCAAAACTACTAAGGGATAAATATGCCCTTACAATCTCCCCCTTTTGGGTGGATTGATGACAATACGGGATTTGCACATAGGGATATAAAGTGAGGCAACGGCAAACCCACAATCTATAAAATATAGACGGGCTCCCCCTAGATGTGTGCACTCTAGAGATGTGCTTTGGACTGCACGACACACATACTAGGATCAGCACTCTCCCTATATTTTATAGACAAGGCATCTCTTGCAACAGTATAATCAACACTAAGCAAGTAGGCAAGATGATGGATATGACTAAGTAAAAATGACAAAGGATATGATAGAGTGCATATGTCTTACACCATATGATAGAACTTAGTCTCACACGCACAAACCAAACCAAAGCAAACAAAGTTCAACAGACGAAAGCAAGGCGACAAGGCAAAACATGAAACACATGACACATGACACGCCTCTCTCCCCCTTTGGCATCGAGACACCAAAAAGGCAGAGAGGACACCTACGACATAGGGGGTAGCTCTGGCGGAGAACGACTCCTCGTCGGTCTCAGCAGTGGGAATGGTCTCCTCCTTAGAATCAGTCCACTTGAAGTCCTGCTTAGCCATCCAGGCAGCCTCTGTGTGATGTGCTTCTCGGATCCGCTAGATAGCTCCTCGCCACACGCCCTCAAGATCCTCTTGTCGCAAGGGAGACTCTCCTTCTGAGCAACAGGGGCCCTATACTTACCCTGGGTCTGCATGCAGAACAACTTCTTCATCTTCATCTTCAGCTTCTTCGCCCAAGAGGGCTCAGTAGAGGGAGGAGTGTAACCAGCAGAACGGTCCTCATCAGCTTCCTCCTCGTCAATCTTGTCCTCATCCACAACCATCTTGATAGCCTCGGCCTCAGTGGTGGTGTTAGACCATTGGCTCTTGACGCGTAGGTTGATGGGCTCATGACGAATCCAGTCGGGGGCTTTGAGCTCATCATTGGGATAGAGCTTCTCCCCAGTCTTGGAGATCAAGTGAAACATGTAAGGCCCATAGATGGGGACCTTTGCAGTTGAACACCGCAAACTGAAGCTCGCACCACATGATATGTGAGACATCAAGTGGTTGAGTCTAAGCCTGACGCACATCCTCGCAAATGAGCATCATATCCACCAGATAGGCATGGACCTGTCCCATGTCACCAATGCGCGGGAAGAGGATGTTGCGTAAGAGTCGATGCATGATGTCAAGGAAGGGGTTCAGCAACCACACCTTCTTCTTGCTAGCAAGTGTCTTCTCAACAAGGAAGGGCAAGAGCTTGTTCTTGTTGGCAGACTCAGACTTGGCATGAGGGCAAACTCCAACGGGTGTGTCGAGCCCCGCATCTGGAATGTGAAGCAGATCCATGAAATCCTTCCACTTAGTAGTCATCCACTAACCATTGGTCATCCATGTCATGGTCCTTGCTTCATAGAAATCGAAGTGAACAAAGCAAAGAACTGAGCCACAATGTCTGGGTCAAAGTCCATGTGAAAGGTAAGCATGTGGTCAATACCAAACTGCTCCACCAGATCCAAGGCCTCTCCAAAATAGCCACGGTGCTTGTCCTGCCTCATGTGATGCATGTCAATCCAGTGAACTTCCACGTAGTCGTTCTGCTTGGCCTTGATCACATCTAGATAGATGAGGTTCTGATGCTTGGTCCAGAACATATAATTCCCCCTGAACTTAGCATGGGGATTCACATAGGGGTTGATACTCCTTCTAACAATGAACTAGGCCAGAGGCATCTCATCCATGCCCATGGTGGGCTCCTTCTGCTTGGTGGCGGTGTGCTTGGTTCTGCGTTGGGAGGCATTGGAGCCCTCTGGAGCTTCATCTTGGTTGCGCAGCCGCTTTGACCTTGTATCATGGCTGGGGTTCGAGCATCGAACATGGGAACCGAAGCCACCACCTTGGTCCATGGCAAGGGGGCGAGGTGGGGAACGATCCCACCGGTCGGAATCCAAGGAGAGCGGCCGGAGACGGAGATCCGACGAAGACCTCTGGCGCCGTTCGTGGGCAGGAGAGAGAGACGGGGAGGGGAGAATAGATGAATGGGTATGGGGGAGTTTGGAACTCCCCCTTTCCCACTCTTAACCACCACCCACTCGCAACGGCGCGGTAGTACCGCAAGTCATCGTGGTGGTACTGCCCGGGCGGAAGTACCGCTCGCTGGGCGGTAGTACCGCTCTTCCAACGGCAATAAAAAATTACTGTAGCGATGGAAGCGGTAGTACCATGCGCGAGGAATGCAACTATGCATGCACAGAGCAAGCAACTCCTGCGGTAGTACCATGGCTAGACACGGTAGTACCGTACCCCCAGGAAAATGCAAGTTTTGCATGAGAGAGAGGGAAAAGGCATTTGCAAATCAACCTTCAAGACACCGAAGAAACAAGAGGCAAGCCCCAACGACGACACACGCACAGCACAAAGAGAGGGAAAAAGACAACAAAGACAAAAAAGGAACCACAACTCTCAGGAAGAGAGGGCGGTGGCCGGAGCCACCTATTATGAGTTACTTGGTAGGGCACCGCGAAGAATTATCCTTGGGCCCATGACCAAGACTCGTCTTTGAAGCATAAGTACCATCATAAATGGCTAATGTGAAAGAGTTGATCAATCTATGCATAATGGGGGGGGGTTCATTGAGAGAACAACACTCCCCCTATGTCCATGCCTACACCTAAACAAGATAGCATGATGAGTATGGTGGGGTGTGCAAGGGTTCAAACCACAATGCTCGAATCAATGATATTATCTCATGCCTTAACTCGCAAAATCTTGCTTTATCCAAAGGCTTCGTGAAAATATCTGCAAGGTTATCATGAGTGTTGACATACTTGAGCTTGATCTCCCCTCGGCTAATGTGACCCCGGATGAAGTGATATTGAATCTCAATATGCTTCGTCTTGAAGTGTTGCACCGGGTTGAGAGAGATCTTGATGGCACTTTCATTGTCACACCAAAGAGGCACTTCATCACAATGACACCGTAATCCTTCAAAGTTTGCCTCTTCCATAGAATTTGAGCACAACAACTACCGGTAGCCACATACTCCGCTTCGGTGGACGATAGAGATACACAAGTTTGCTTCTTAGAAGACCAACTCACTAAAGAGTAACCAAGCAATTGGCACCCTCCGGAGGTGGACTTCCTATCCACTTTGTCTCCTGCCCAATTTGAGTCTATGTAGCCCAAAAGATCAAAGTTGGCTCCTCTTGGGTACCATAAGCCAAAGTTTGGGGTATGAGCCAAATATTGAAAGATTCACTTGACCGCCACAAAGTGGCTTTCCTTAGGTGCGGCTTGAAACCGTGCACAAATTCCCACACTCAACATGATATCCGGTCTAGACGCACAAAGGTAAAGCAAGGATCCAATCATGGAGCGATATACCTTTTGATGCACCGCTTTACCATTGGGATCAATGTCAAGTTGGCATTTGATGGGCATTGTAGTGGAGGCCGGCTTGACATCACTTAGCTTTAATCTCTTGAACATGTCTTGAGTGTATTTGGCTTGGTTGATGAAGGTTCCTTCTCTTCTTTGCTTGATTTCGAACCCGGGAAAGGACTTAAACTCTCCCATCAAAGACATCTTGAACTTTGAGGTCATGAGAGCGGCAAATTCTTCACTGAAAGCTTTGTTAGGGGAACCAAAAATAATATCATCAACATATAGTTGGCACACAAACAACTCCCCTTTGACCTTCTTAGTAAAAAGAGTGGGGTCAATTTTCCCAATTTCGGACCCACGATCTTGTAATAACTCAGTAAGATGCTCATACCACGCACGTGGGGCTTGTTTAAGGCCACGCAGCGCCTTGTTGAGTTGGTACACATGACTAGGGAAATAAGGATCCTCGAACCCCGGGGGTTGTTTGACATACACCAACTCATTAATGGGACCATTATGAAAGGCACTCTTCACATCCATTTGTTGCAACTTGAAATTATGATGAGAAGCATAAGGAATCGACAAACAAATAGATTCAAGGTGATCAACGGTGTCGGGTTTCGGGTTCCGGCAGACCCTTGAGGTTCAAACTCTGGGGTGCACGTGGAGATCTCTCCTCTACCAACTCACGTCCCAAAGCTTCGCAAGGAATCTAATCTAGAAAAGATGAACACGCGGGGGACACGGGGTTTATACTGGTTCAGGCCACCATTGTGGTGTAATACCCTACTCCAGTGTGTGGTGTGGTGGATTGCCTCAGGGGCTGATGATGAACAATACAAAGGAAGAACAGTCTCGCGAGGAATGTTCTTGTGGTGGTGTTGTCCCTTTGGAAGGGTTGGATTCCGGATCCCTTTCTACTCTGGTGGCTAGCCCTATTTATAGAGCGAGGCCCTGGTCCTCTTCCCAAATATTGAGCGGGAAGGGCGCCAACAATTGGCCATTTTGAAGGGGAACATCTAGTACACTTATCCTGACTAAAGTTGGTCTTCGACTGCCAAAATACTCTGACGATGACGCCGTCTTGGGCTCCACGGTGACCTTCATCCTGCCGCTCTGCTGGTCTTGGTCTTGTTGCACCAAAACGGTAGCCTTTGCCTGATACCTTGACCTGTGCTTGCCCCCTTTGCACCAAAGAGGAAACACGGACACTATGCAGGTCGGCGCCCACCTGGCGCCCGCCTGGCTTTGGTCGTCATGGCTTGCATCATGGGCACATCGCGATGTACCCCTGCCTTGATCTCTCCACCTCCTCGCGAGCCTGCCTGACGAGGACGGTCCTGAGGAAGCTTCCTGTCGTCCGCCCCGCGAGGCTTGGCCCCTCACGATGGTCTTGAGCTTGAGTTGATGAAGATGAGCCACACCGGGCCACCGCTTGAGCCACGCTGCAGGCCGCAGGCAGGCAAGTCTGGGGACCCCATTCCCAGAACAACAACAGTAGCCCTCGGGCCCATGGCGCGCCCGGCCTTGGCTTAGAAGAGAAGCGAAGGGGCAAGTGCGAAGCACCGTGGGCCCCAACAGCCTGCGGCCTTGGGCGCTGTGTGGCGGTTGATTGGACGTGGGCATCTCCGCTTCTCCATGACGCCTCGGCAACCGTTGGACACGACAAGTCCCTGCATGCAAAATGAGTCATGATTACCTACGATCGTGGAGGACGATGGTTGGCCTCCTCCGGCTATAAGTACAGAACGGCGCGTGCCCTTCCAGTCCACCTCTCCTTGCTCTGCTTCTTCTTCTTTGCTTCTTTTCATCGAGGATGGAGCCGATCCGCCGATTCTCAATTGAAGAGAAAGGGAAGGCCCCCCGAGACGGGCCCGTCCCACTCCCGCCGAAGGAGCGGCCGATCCTCTGCCACCGCGCTGAGGGTGCTCGGCAGGAGACGTCGAGGCCTTGGTACGAGCGGCCTCCTCCCGGATATCCATTGCCCTTGTACGCCCAGGCCGAGGGCCCTGGGGAAGAGGGCACCGAGCGGCACCGCCCGTGCCGCCGGCACCGCCGACGGATCACGGCGACGCGCGTCGTCCCCCTGGAGTCCACGCTGCGGACTCCTCCCGTGAGCTCGTGCTTCACGTCGCCATGCCTCCGAGATCTTTGATCCACCTTCCTGCATCCTTCGCCTTAGAGATACCATCGAGGGGGCCTCGGGAGCTCTGGCTGCAGCACGCCGACTGCAGCACCCCCGCGACCGAAGCGGAGGTCGAGCTCGTCGCCCCTGGAAAGGTCTTCATGACCCGAGGCTGGGGCGAGATCGCCAGGGTCTGCTGAACGGGAGGAGCCCTCGTGATCCATTTGGAATACGACGGCGCCTCCCTGATGCTCTTCAAGGTCTTTGACGAGGAAGGACGCTGGCTGGAGTGCTGCCCCAGAAGCAGCGGCCGGAGCTTTGGAGCGGCGAGGTCCAGGCCTGCCGCCCACTTTTCCAGCAGCTCCTCTGGTAGCAGCGGCCGTGCTGGAGGGTCCAGCGAGTACCCCGAACTTCTCCTGACTCTGGAGATGAGCGACGAAAGCTACGAGCCCCCGAGCTCGCGCCGCGCCCGAAGCAGGGCCTGTGCGCTCGGCGGTCGGCGCGGCTGATCTGGATGGGGTTGGCGCCGGCCTCGCGCGGCCCATTGTTGATGATGGCGTCTGCCGCTGTGGTACCTGTAGTTAGGGATTCCTAGGATTTGCATCTTTTGTTCCCTGTGAGGAATCAAGAAAACACCCTGTTGGGGCTGTAAAGCATCTGTAGTCTCTTTTGTTAATATGATCCTCATCGTGAAGTAGTGTGAGATGCTTGTCCTGTGTTAGCTTGGTCCCTCCTTTCTAACCTCACGAGGGCTTGTTGCTCTGCGCCGACAGGTCCCGGTCCCCAGGCAGGCTTTAGCCATTGCTGGTATGCCAGGTCGCGATGTCGTGGTCAAGGCCAGAAGGTGAGCGGCCCGAGGTCCTGTAAGAGCCCCCGAGGCGCGATGCTCAGGAGGTCCCCCTTAGCGCTCAAGCAGCCGCCGCTCGGTGAGAAATGAGTACAACGTCGCAATTCCAGGGCCGCATTAGGTGCAGAGTCGGTGTTGCGTTAGCTAGCAGTCGCAGAGAGTGACTTATCTTAGGAGCTTGGGGCCATTTCTCGGCGCGGCACCAGGCCCGCGCGTCAGTACCTAGGGAGTTCCCCGGTGAGGTCCTTGTGAGCTTCCTCCCTCTCTCCCGCACTCCCCTCCGTGCTCTACATCCTCAGGTCCCGGCCCTCAAGCGAGCTCAGCCGTCGCTGGTATGCCAGGTCGCGATGCCGTGGACAAGGCTAGGAGGTGAGGGCTAGAGAGCCAGTAAGAGCCCGTCAGTCACGATGCTCAGGTGCCCCCCCCTTGTACACGCAAGCGGCTCGTGCGGGTGAGAGAGGAAGAGAGACCGTGAAGGCCTCGCCCGACGCTATCCCTTAGAGAGACCCTGTAAACTCACCACAAGGAAAACGAGAGTCGCCATTATAATTGTTAGCTAGCCACTGGTTGCTCCGGGGGAGTGATGGGGGCACTAAGGGCCTGGTGAGGTGGCGCCTTGCAGGGCTGCCACGGCCAGAGCTGAGCCGCTTGGGTTTATCGACGTTGGAGGTACGGACCCATGCACAAGTTTTGTGCCAGGGACAGCTACTCCAAAGGTTGGCGTCAATCGAGAGGGCGATTAAGTGAGGCAGGTTAAGCATGGAAGGGAAAATTAGCTTAGACATGTGCGAGAGGGATACACGCCACTGGGTTAGGCCCGAGCGGCTTGGGGATAATGCAGCCCGAGGGGCGCCCCCAACAAGGTAACCTAAATATACGGACAAAAGAGATATACGCCACAAGGACGGACCCACGCGGCCTGGGAATGATGCAGCCCTGGGGGCGCTCCCAGCTGAAAATGGAACTTGAAAGATGTCACCTGATATCGCTGGAGATGAAGGGATGTTGAAGTAACGAACGACGCATGGTGAGGAAGCCGATCCTCACGAGCTCCCGGGCCCAGAAGCCTCGGGAGGCTCCGGGGGCGCAGGCGGCTCCTCGAGGACCATCTCCATCTCTGCCAGGACCGCGCAGTGCCTGACCTCCTGAGCCTCCAAAATGCTCCTCAGCAGGCGCCGATGAGCAGTGGCCGCGTTCGGCAGGCCGAGAGGCATGCGAACGTAGCTGTGGGGTGGACCCTCGCAACTTCCCACGCGTGAGGGCCAGATGCACTCCTGAGAGGCGGCTCAGTTGAGCCCTGGCACGTCGATGCAGACGCGCAGCCCACCATCCTCACCGGAATGGGGGGCCATGGCAGGTAAGCGATGGCTGCCGCGCATGACTCTTGACTCCTGCGCCTCCTAAGCAATCTCGTTGATGAACTCCTGAGGGTTTGGCCCTCCTTGCCTCATACCTTCCTGAGGGAAACGTGCTTTGAAGCACGCCTCCAAGTGGTGCCCGAGCGCCTCCCTCGTGACCTTGGCAAAGTTGGTGGCCCTCCAGGAGAGAGCCCCCGAGCCTTGCCCGTGGAGGGCGCTGGGCGCGCCTTCCTATGCAACAGAGGGAGGCGCCCCTTGAACGGGCGCGGATCCTGACGCAACGCCAATGGAGGTGCCTGCCTCCTGATGGTTCGGTCTAGGTGATGTCTTCTTCTTCTTAGGCACTGCCTCGGGAAGGCTCCCACTCCTGTGATCTGGGTCATCGATTGCCGCGGCCTGGAAGGCACGCTCGAGAGAACACACTGCATCCTTCTCCTCACAGGGGACTGTGATGACTCCATCGCTTCCTGGCATCTTGAGGACGTTGTAGACATGGTGAGTCACTGCCATGAACTTGGCCAGGGCCGAGTACCCGAGGATGGCGTTATAGGGTAGGCGAATGTGGGCGACGTCGAAGTCAATGAGCTCTGTGTGGTAGTTTTTGCGCTGCCCGAAGGTGACAGGGAGGCAGACCTGCCCTATCGGGGTGGTAGAACCATCAGTGACTCCTGAGAAAGGCTTGGTCGGCTGGAGCTGATTGTAAGGCACTTGGAGATTGTTGAACGTTTCGACAGACAGAATGTTGAGCCTTGCGCCACCATCGATGAGGGTCCTGGTGACCTGCACATTGCTGATGACTGGGGAACAGAGCATTGGGAGGACCCCAGCTGTTGCTGCGCACTTGAGCTGATCCGCTGAGCTGAACGTGATGACACATGTGGACCACCTAAGAGGGCGCGAGGCCTCGAGCTTCGGGAGCACTGCATTCACCTCGCGAGCAAACTTCTTGAAGATACGCTGAGAGGCTGGGGCCTGAGCTCCGCCCAGGATACAAGCGATAGCTCGTGGCTCCTAGAATCCCCCAGCCCCCTCGTCCTGATGCTGGTCTTCATTCCTCCTTGGCAGTTGTGGCAGAGGAGGGAGGCCTGTGTTGCCCTGAGGGCGATCCTCACGAGGCTGATCCCTCCAGGCCCCCTTGCGAGGCTGGTCTTGCCAGCGATCCTCGCGAGGCCGGTCACGCCACCCTTGGCGAGGGTCGTGGTCTTCCCATCGTCCTCCGCCTCTTCCTCCTCCGCGGCCATAGCCCCGATCGCTGCGCTCGGTGCGTCGACCACCACGCCCTTCTTGCACGGCCCTGAGCTCTTGACATTCGTTGGTGTTGTGAGTGTGGAGGTCATGGTACACGCAGTACCGACTGCCCTTGGACGACTCCGGCTGATCTCTGCCATGCTTGGTATCTGGCTCAGCTGCGAGCACAACTGCTCCCTTGCACTTCACGTCCTTGGCTTTGGCCTTCTTCTCTTCAGGATCAGCAGCTGGAAGCTCAAGGAGGGAAAGGCGTCCATCCTCAGCCCTGGCGCACTTGGTCGCCAAGTTGAACAGCTCCAGGGATGTGCACAGGTCTTCGTGGATTGCAAGCTCCTCTTTCATCTATATGTCTCTGACGCCGTCAGAAAAGGCTGAGATGATGGCCTCCTCAGTCACCCTGCGGATCTTGAGTCACGCGTTGTTGAAGCACTGGATGAACTTCTGCAGGGTCTCTCCTGGTTGCTGGTTGATGCGACACAGGCCACTCATGGCCGGGGGCCGGTCGCGAGTTCCTTGGAAGTTGGCGATGAAGCGAGTGCGCATCTTGTCCCACAAGGAGATCGTGCTGGGAGGAAAGTTCAGGAGCCAAGTGCGGGCGCCAACTTTGAGCTCCATGGGAAATCAGTTCGCCATGACCTTTTCGTCTCTGTTGGCCGCCTTGATGCCCAGCTCGTAGAGCTGGAGGAACTCCATGGGGTCGGCGGTGCCGTCGTAGCAAGGAGGCAGATCCGGCTTGAACTTTCCTGGCCAGGCCACGCTACGTAGCTCGGCGGTGAAGGCGCGGCAGCCTACGGTAGCCACTGGGGGCCTTTGCTGCCACAATGCTTGATCCTGGGGGTCTCCGCGCGCTACTGCCAGGTGCAGCGTGGGGTCTTGGTGCGCTGGAGCAGGAACGCGGTCATGGCGTGCTGGCGCAGGGAGCACACGAGCGCCTTCTTGAGGGCGAGGGACTTCTTGGCAGCTCCTCTCTTGCTGCGTGGGTGCTGGACGCGGTGGGTCCCATCCATTAGCCCCACGCCTTTGAGCTAGGGCGCCTTCTTGGGGAGGAGGTGGCGGAGGCGCCTCCGGAGCTGCGTTGCCTACGCAGGACGGAGGGCGATGGAGCGAGAGGGATGGTGCAGGGGAGGCCCCTAAGACGCTGTCGAGCTCGGTGATACGAGCGAGCCACTCCTTGTAAAGGTCGTCGACGGGGCGGTAGTGCAAGAGCTCACGCGCCAGGAGCAACGTGGCGTGCGCGTCCGTAGGTGCGCGACGAGCGTGTGATGACGAGCCTGCTGGAGTCAGCGACGGGGTGGCAGAGCGGCCTTCCCGCCGCACCAAGGGATGCAGAGACGACGCCTGCTGCTCATTCCCCGCTGGGCCGGTGGCGGCGTGGGCAGCAGGTGATAGGGAACGGCGGGGAGGCCCACCGACGGGAGCCGTCTGGGCGACCTGGGCGGCGAGAGCAGCCCGACGCTCGGCGCAGGATCGGCGAGCGTCAGCCATGGACGCGACAGGAGATGGAACGTGAGACGGCGGAAGAAAAGATTCCGGCACACGCCTACCTGGCGTGCCAAATGTCGGATTTCGGGTTCTAGCAAACCCTTATGGTTCGAACTCTGGGGTGCGCGCGGAGATCTCTCCTCTACCAACTCATGTCCCAAAGCTTTGCAATGAATCTAAACTAGAAAAGATGAACACACGAGGTACACGGGGTTTATACTGGTTCAGGCCACCATTGTGGTTTAATACCCTACTCCAGTTTGTGGTGTGGTGGATTGCCTCAGGGGCTGATGATGAACAATACAAAGGAAGAACAGCCTCGCGAGGGATGTTTTTGTGGTGGTGTTGTCCCTTTGGAAGGGTTGGATTCCGGATCTCTTTCTACTGTGGTGGCTAGCCCTATTTATAGAGCGAGGCCCTGGTCCTCTTCCCAAATATTGAGCAGGAAGGGCGCCAACAATTGGCCATTTTGAAGGGGAACATCTAGTACACTTATCCTGAATAAAGTTGGTCTTCGACGACCAAAAGACTCTGACGATGATGCCATCTTGGGCTCCACGGTGACCTTCATCCTGCCGCTCTGCTGGTCTTGGTCTTGTTGCACACGAAACGGTAGCCTTTGCCTGATGCCTTGGCCTGTGCTTGCCTCCTTTGCACCAAAGAGGAAACAGGGACACTACACAGGTCGGCGCCCGCCTGGCTTCAGTTATCATGGCTTGCGTCATGGGCACATCGCGATGTACCCCTGCCTTGATCTCTCCGACTCCTCGCGAGCCTGCTTGACGAGTTTTGGCCCCTGCCATGAGGAAGCTTCCTGTCGTCCGCCCCGCGAGGCTTGGCCCCTTGCGATGGTCTTGAGCTTGAGTTGATGAAGATGGGACGCACTGGGCCACCGCTTGAGCCACGCTGCAAGCCGCAGGCAGGCTAGTCTGGGGACCCCCGTTCCCAGAACACCGACAAATGGGAGCAAAGGTTTCACCGTAGTCGATACCCTCGTCTTGGGAGTAGCCTTGTGCCACCAAATGAGCCTTCTTGCAAACAAGGATCCCATGAGCATGTTGCTTGTTCTTGAATATCCATTTGGTTCCAATGACATTATGATTCTTGGTCAGCCTTGGCACTAATTTCCACACTTGGTTGTGCTCGAAGTTGTTGAATTCTTCATGGATGGCATTGAGCCAATCCGGATCATCGAGCGCCTCATAGACCTTTTGGGGTTCGACACAAGAAACAAACGTGTGATGTTCACAATAGTTTGCTAATTGTCTACGAGTGCTTACCCCCTTTATTAGGCTTCCAACCACATTCTCCATGAGATGACCTTTGGTGGTGAGCTTGGAAGCAATCTTCACCGCACGATGCTCTAATTCATCCTCAGATGTGAAAAGAGGACGGGTAACTTGATCATTTTGAGCGTCGTCTTGAGCTTGTTCTTGATCTTGAGCTTGCTCTTGATCTTGTACTTGCTCAAAAGGGAGAACTTGACCTTGGGCATCACTTGGTGGTTCACCGCCATCTTGAGGTTGATCTTGCCCTTGATCTTATTCACAAGGTTGAGGTCCTTCACATTGTTCTTCGAAAGCATGTGGGTCTTGTGTTGGTGATGGCTCTACTTGAGTGGAGAATTGTCCTTATCCTTCGGCCACAAGGGGTTCCTCAATGGGTAGGATATGACCAACACCCATTCTTCTTATGGCTTGGGGAGGAATTTCATCACCTACATCACAAGTACCACTTTTCTCCACTTGGGAGCCGTTATTCTCGTCAAAATCCACGTTACGTGTCTCCTCAATGAGTCTGGTGGACTTGTTGAGGACATGGTAGGCATGAGAGTTTGTAGCATAACCAACAAATATGCCCTCATGAGCTCTAGCCTCAAATTTAGACAAATGAACACATTTCTTCAGAATGAAACACTTACACCCGAACACCCGGAAGTACTTGAGGTTGGGCTTGTTACCAGTGAGTATTTCATAAGGAGTCTCGTTCAAGCCTTTGCGGAGATAGAGACGATTGGATGCATGACATGCTGTGTTCATGGCTTCAACCCAAAGTTTGTAAGGAGACCCATCCATCAACGTCTGGTTCTTCCTCTCCGCGACACCATTTTGTTGAGGGGTGTGTGGTGTAGAATATTGATGCTTGATCCCCTCATCACTAAGAAACTCATCCAAGGTGTGGTTAGTGAACTCGGTGCCGTTGTCACTTCTTATTTTCAAGATCTTTGCATCATGTTGACGTTGAGCTTCATTTGCAAAGTCGATGACGGTTTGTTGAGTCTCACTCTTCCTCTTGAAGAAATATACCCAAGTGTATCTTGAATAGTCATCCACAATCACCAAGCAATACTTTCTACCCCCAAGACTATCAAAGGATGGAGGCCCAAAGAAATCCATGTGAAGGAACTCCAAGGGTCTCTTCGAGTAGTTGATAGTCATGGGAGGGTGAGTGTCGGTGTCAAAACTGGCAGATCTCGGGTTGGGGGTCCTGAACTGTTTGTCTAAGGCTAATGGTAACAGGAGGTTGGGGACACAATGTTTACCTAGGTTCGGGCCCTCTCGATGGAGGTAATACCCTACTTCCTGCTTGATTGATCTTGATGATATGAGTATTACAAGAGTGGATCTACCACGAGATCGTAGAGGCTAAACCCTAGAATCTAGCCTATGATTATGATTGTTGTTCTTGTCCTATCGACTAAACCCTCCGGTGTATATAGACACGGAGGGGGCTAGGGTTACACAGAGTCGGTTATAGAGAAGGAGATCTACACATCCGAATCGCCAAGCTTGCCTTCCACGCAAAGGAGAGTCCCATCCGGACACGGGACGAAGTCTTCAATCTTGTATCTTCATAGTCCAACAGTCCGTCCAAAGTATATAGTCCGGCTGTCCGAGGACCCCCTAATCCAGGACTCCCTCAGTAGCCCCTGCACCAGGCTTCAATGATGATGAGTCCGGTGCACAGATTGTCTTCGGCATTGCAAGGCGGGTTCCATCTCCGAATACTCCAAGGTAGATTTTGAACACATGAATCGTGTCCGGCTCTGCAAAACAAATTCCACATACAACCGTAGAGAGCATAATTTCTCACGAATCTAATCTGCTGACAATTTTTCATGGCATGACATCACGCCACGACCCGGTCATTATTCGAACCGTTTTTTCCTAGCCTGCTACTGAACGTATTGTAAGGCGGTTTTATCGGCACGTCTTGTCGAAGCAGAGATCATGCCCCCTTATAATGGGATTCTCATCAATACGGGTGTGGGTAACCCAACCGCGCCATCGATGCGGCGCTTGGGGAGTAAGCGAATTTATAGGGCAAGTGGGGAGGCGCACAGTTTCTACCGCCTCTATAAAGAGATAAGGACTCCTCTTTTTCACCCATGCCCTCTTCTCCCTCTACTCATTCATTCTCAAACGGTCGAGCTCTGACGCCCAAGCCCTCGCTTTCTCCGCAAAGTCATTCAAGCATGTCCGGAGCAACGAGGTCATTCAAGCACGACGCACAAAGACGTCTGGAAATTGTTGTTCAAGGCCAACGAGGTCCCCCCACCCATAATCAAAGATCACGGACTCAGCGCCAAGCGCATCGCCAATCCGGCAAGTTCATATGTTTCATAAGGCGCGTCTTTCATCAGCACATCTGGAGGAGGATCCTAAGCTTTTCACACTATTTCCGCAGGATTGGGTAGCGGTGGCAGAGCGGATCAACTGCCCAGCTCCGTTACCAGAAGATCCGGAATCGGAGCTTCTAATGAAGATGTTGTTTCCGACGCCTTATGAGGTGCCGGAGAAGAAGGCCAAGAAGGCGGCCACGGGGACCAGGAAAGGTCTCCGGCGCAGGGTCGTATTAGACTCGTCGTCCAAGGACGCTGAGGCAAATTCCTCCCACGAAGACAAGGAGGAGGAAGAAACCCCCCCTTCCCCAACCGGGGAGGAGAAGAAGAGGAAGGCCGCCCCACAGGGGGAGGCCAGATCGTCCAAGAAAGGAAAGACATCCCTTCCGGACCACTCCACCACGGCCGCCTACAGCGACGAGGAGTGGTTGCCCAGGGACAAGCCCCTGGCGAAGTCGTAAGTGTCTGTACCTAATAGTACTTTCAATGCGTTTTAGCTTCATTGCTTCTTATAATGCCGAGCACGCATATGCAGTCCGGCCAAGTCCCACATCAAGGTATCCTCTTCAGATGGGTCCTTGAGTGAATCGAAGATGAATAGCTATTCACTGCCGACGGCCACCTCCCCCGGCCCGTGGACGACACCGAGGTGTTGTCCCAAAGGATACCGGAATAGGGGGTGACGGTTCTGGAGACACCCCAAGGCAAAATCCCAAACGCCGTGCACATGGGGTGAAACACCCCCATGGATTCTGCTGACGGGGGCCGCAACAAGTATGGCCCACAGCCGGATACTGCGCCGGAACCTCCAATGGTTCCGGATTCAAGTAGGCAGCCCCTCGCTAAGGAGGGCGAGCCTCCTGTGCCAATGACCTCTGTCCAGCCAGAGCCATCGGACAATTTGCTAGAAGTGTTTCATGGCGCTTCCATCGACGAAGAGCACGTACTCTTATGAGTATGGTGATTGAGAAGGTTCGGTCCGCCAAAAGCCGATTGACCGAAGCCTACGCCAGCCTCCTAACAGGCTTTGAGGTAAGTAACAAAAGTGTAAGAAAATATCACATTATAGACAGTAGCCCCTGATACTTAGTTTGGTGTTTGGAAATAAAAGCCAAATGGAGGGTCAATTATTATCTGCAGGAGTCTAACAGAAAATGTCTATGTGAATAAGCAGGCGTCGCTGCTGGCCCCTGCCGCCCGTACTGCGGAGGTTGCCGGACTGAAACGGGACTTGGGGCGGGCTGAGGAAGAGCTCGGCCTTTTGAAGAGGCAACTCAAGGAGAACAAAGGTAAGATATACCCTGTCCGTGTCTCAAATAAAGGAAAAAATCATTGATGCTAACAGAAGCATCATGAATTTTAATAGGGGGCACGACCAAAGTGGCGGCCCTGAAGAAAGCGCTACCCGAGGCCGAAGACAAGGCGGTCAAGAAGCACACTGAGCGTGAGAAATAGGAGGCTCGGGTTAATGAGGTGCAGCAAGAGCTCCAGGACTTCGGCAAAAAATTTGAGTCCTTGGAGCGTGACTTCAAGACGCAAGAGTCTGAGCTTGCGAAGGCCCTCTAGAGCGCAGGAGACACCAAGGCCGAAGCCCAAAAGGCCCTCCAGGAGATTCAGGCGGCCGAGAAGATAGCGGCGGGTAAGGCAGTCATTATGCAAACCAAGCATGTGGAGGAGACTGTCCTTTTACTTACCCGAATTCAGAGCTCTCCAGGGGTATTCGCAGATCTGCCACACAACATATCGGATGCCACGGAATTCTACCGTGCCGAAGAAGGGAGATCGACGTAGAAGTTGTTCTGGTCTCAATATGTTGGGACCGAACATCCGATACCCTTGAATGACCAGCTGAAGCAATTGGTCGAACTGCACAAGGCAACCGAACTGGCCATGAAGGACATCATAGTCCGGCTGTGGCCTGGCGAGCCCCTGCCCCACAGCTATTTCGGGCTTGTAAAGCGGATGGTAAATGCCTGTCCGCGGCTTGAAGTTGTTAAGCGGTCCGTCTGCATTGAGGGTTCCCAGCGGTCCTTCAACCGCGCGAAAGTGCACAGGGCGAAGATGGATGCCTAGAAGCTGGTGACGGAGGGACCGCCAGAGGGCAAGGCGCATCGCCACCCCGAGAAGTACTATGACGGTGTTATGAAAGGCACCTGCCTTGTAGCGGAAGAATGTGCCAAGGATGTAATTTTTGAATGAATGTACTCATGTCATCCTGTAATACGAAAATGAGTTCATGTGCACCATATAACGCTTGTTGATTTAAAATATTACCTTCTGTGCAGCCATTTATAAAAATCTAAAAGTTGGCCAGCCGTCGGCTTCTCCCCCCATGTAACTAGTACTGGGGTGTTCGGGATAAATCTAAACACTCTTTATCCAAATTTTTGGTCCTTTAAGGAGGTGTTTAGCATGGCGAACAAGCCAATCGGACTATATAGTTTTATCACTCTCATTTAGCCATAGAGGTCTACAATTTTAAATTTTGGTGAAGCCCCTAGTATTCGGAAGGCCGAACTTGGGGCTCTATACGCGCCTAAATCGGACAAGGCTGATTCCTCGCCCGAAGCGGAAAAAATCTTTAAGGATTTGAAACCTCTCAGACAGCGACCAGCTCCCGCTGCATCATGACAGCCAGTTTTCGGCTTTCTCTACTGAGGTGCTCGTCTAGAAGTACCGGGACACAATCGCAGTAGTTCTCCCTATGCTACCTTAGCCGATATAACGGGACGTAAGGCACCAAAACAAGGGAGCAGGGTAAACCCAACTATTGACCCAAGACATGATTCAGAGCTGATGTATATAGTGCTATAAGTTCGGGGTGTCGCACTGTCGAAAGTGTTCGGACTTTTCATGCCATGTTATGAGGTACATTGAAGCCCATAGAGAATTGAAGTACCAAAGTGTACGTGTGCAATTTATATTAAATAAGAAGTCAAGGGCAAATATGAATATAATAATAAGCTGATGCTGTATATTTTTTCCCATTGTTATTTAAATAATACGTCAAAGCGTATGTATACAAGTAATGCGATAAGCAAAAATAGGACTATTTGACATGTCCTAACCAAGGGCGGGCTGTGCGCGGGTATGTAAAACAGGTATAATGATCGGTAACATGGACCACCTGAGTAATACATTGTACGTCAAAGCCTCTTGCCTCCTTGGTGTTTCCTTCACGTGATGAGTCCGATAATCAGGCCATCTAAAAGGGCTTCCCGAAAGTAGGGTCCTAAAAGAAAGAAAATGATGAAGGTATACGGGTCCTGTGGTCGAGCCACATTGTGGTACGCTTCGTAGCCCTGCCTCCGCCTATGCCCATGGTATTTTGAGTGCGTAATTATGTACACGCGGAGAAAATTTTGCCGCTTGATTGGGACTAGGGCGGAGGCCGAAATGCTAGTCGAGCTCTGGACGTGCCGGACGATCCTGTTGTAGAGTTCTCTAGACTCGCTTGACGGTGTCCGGGGGTTTTATCGTCGAGTTGGCGGACGGCCTAAGAAGGTTGCTTTGTACTTCTGTTGCGAGGGCCGTAGTGTGCTCCTCCATACGGAGAGAGAGGTATGTGTTTCCATTGACTACTATAACCCCACGAGGTCCTGGCATCTTGAGCTTGAGGTATGTGTAGTGTGGTACCGCATTGAATCGAGCAAATGCGGTTCATCCTTGTAGTGCATGATAGCCACTATGGAAGGGGACGATATCGAAGATTAATTCCTCGCTTCGGAAGTTGTCCGGAGATCCGAAGACCACTTCCAGTATTATTGAGCCCGTACAACAGGCCTCTACACCTGGGATTAAACCCTTAAAGGTGCTTTTGGTGGGTTTGATACTTGAGGGATCTATGCCCATTTTGCGCACTGTATCCTGATAAAGCAGGTTTAGGATGCTGCCACCGTCCATGAGGACTCGCGGGAGATGGAATCTTTCAATGATGGGGTCGAGGACCAATGCGGCTGAACCTCCATGACAGATACTGGTAGGACGGTCCCTGCGATCGAAGGTGATCGGACATGACGACCATGGGTTGAACTTTGGGGCAACTGGCTCCATCACATAGATGTCCCTTAGTGCACGCTTCAATTCCCACTTGCGAATGTGGGTGGCGTCGATCATATTTACCGGTTTCACTTGAGGAGGAAATTTCTTTTGTCCCCCTGTGTTTGGCCGTCAGGGCTCCTCGTCATCATCGCTATGCAACACCTTTTCCTTGTTTTCGACATTCAATTTGCCGGCCTGTTTAAACACCCAGCATTCTCTGTTGGTGTGGTTGGCTAGTTTATCAGGGGTGCCGTGAATTTGACACGAGCGGTCGAGTATGCGGTCCAGACTGGATGAACCCGGATTGTTTCTTTTAAATGGCTTTTCCCGCTGACCGGACATGGAACCACTGAATATGGCATTGACGGCCGTCTCTTCGGCGTTGTCGCCATTGTTCCGACGCTTATGTATATTGCGTCGTGGCTTGCCGTTGCTATCTCGGGCATCTAGAGTGCCAGGATTTCTTGTCGTGATGTTACAACGAGCCAGCCAGCTGTCCTCGCCCGCGCGAAAGCGGGTCATGAGTGTCCTGAGGGCTGTCGGTGTCAAAACCGGCGGATCTCGGGTAGGGGGTCCCGAACTGTGCGTCTAAGGCCAATGGTAACAGGAGACTGGGGACATGATGTTTACCCAGGTTCGGGCCCTCTCGATGGAGGTAATCCCCTACTTCCTGCTTGATTGATCTTGATGATATGAGTATTACAAGAGTTGATCTACCACGAGATCGTAGAGGCTAAACCCTAGGATCTAGCCTATGATTATGATTGTTCTTGTCCTAGGGACTAAACCCTCCGGTTTATATAGACACCGGAGGGGGGCTAGGGTTACACAGAGTCGGTTATAGAGAAGGAGATCTATCATCCAGATCGCCAAGCTGGCCTTCCACGCAAAGGAGAATCCCATCTGGACACGTGGTGAAGTCTTCAATCTTGTATCTTCATAGTCCAACAGTCTGGCCAAAGTATATAGTCCGGCTGTCCGGATACCCCCTTATCCAGGACTCCCTCAGTAGCCCCCGAACCAGGCTTCAATGACAATGAGTCCGGCGTGCAAATTGTCTTCGGCATTGCATAGCGGATTCTTCTCCAAATCCGGCGTACCTGTCGTAGCGAACAGTGTCCGGCCTCCCATCAATGTTGTACTCCTCAGCTTCTGTGTTTCAATAATGGCCATCTCCACGTGTCGAGCGAAGACAAGGGGCCGGGGCATTTTTACATTTGCCACCCTAACCTTGTAAGCGAGTCGTCTATTTGAAGAGACGGGGATCCTCAGATCCAAATCACACCATCTCCTCCCGAGCAAGCATTCCTTAGAGCGCGTTCAGAATAGACCATCCCATCATGACCGGTCGCCGCAGCTCTTCCTCTCGTACCCCTAGCTTGAAACCAGGGGATTGGGAGAAGTGTTCCGTCCCTCACAGCTGCCTAATAGAGCTGCAAACCCAAGGGTTCCTTCCGCCCGCATACATGGTCCCCGTCTGATCAGGACTAGCCACCTATAATGGCGGGGAGCGAGCGGAGAGATTTCCTAACCCATCTCTGGGGGAGTGGGTATGCCTTATCCCATATCTGCTAAGAGGAGTCGGGTTTCCAATCAACCCATTCCTCCGCGGGCTCCTGGAGTTCTACGGCCTCCAGCTGCATAACTTTACCCCCGCCTCCATACTGCACATCGCGGGTTATGTCACCCTCTGCGAGCTGTTCCTAGGCTGTGAAGCTCATTTCGAGCTATGGAAGAGGTTATTTTGCCTCGTCCCCCACAATCAGGAGGGATCTATATATCAAGTGGGCGGAGCCGAAATATGGCGCATGGCCCAGCCGGATACCTGTCCAGTACTCCGAAGAAGGCGTCCGAACACCGGCCTTCAAAGTGGTTCTATGTTGATGACGTTCCCCTTCCAGACACAGTCCAGACAGGCCTTCCTGAGTTTACCAATTCTCCGTTGAAGAAATGCCAAAGCTGGTGCCCTTGTTGCCCCTAGGAGGAATTTAACAGAGAAGTCCTCTATCTGATGAGCAGGATAAAAATCCTGGCCAAATCACGACCGACTATAATCGAAGTTATGTCAATATGCATAATGCGGGGAGTGCAGCCGCTTCAATATCAGGGGAAACCCATGTGGCACTTCAATGGAGAAGACGATGCCTCTCTCTGCGGTCACAAAGGTCCGGACTGCACCACCGCTCTGGCGAGAATACTGCCCGATTTGTATAAAGGAGAAGAAGAGGACTTCCTCCACATTAAACCGCGGGATGGATTTTCCATGTACAACCCCCGGAGCTGGGTAAGCTGTCATCCTTTACTCAACTCTGTCCATTTTTGCCTCCTTTGTCATAATCAGTTACCCTGCTATTTCAAAGCGGGAACTAAGAAAGGTCGTGAAAGAGTTCACCAGCCCATCTCCGCAACCAGAGGATCCTAGCCGGGCTCTCGACCCTAGACTTGAAGAAGATCTGCACATATCCGTGGAGTTTGTCAACGGGACATTCTACCAGGCAAGCTGTGGCGGCTCTTTAGTGGCCATCATCGCAGATTATCCCGGGCTACTTCCTGTGTCACATGTAAGTAAAGACGAGGTCTTAACTTCCGAAGAGGATTCCTTTGTTATGCCACACCTTATGCACTTACGTTGCACCTTTATAGAAACGGTCATCAGGACGCCGCGCGGAACCCGTGGGGGCTCCTCAGCAAGGGGCGCCTGGACAAGGCAGGCTTAAAAGGAAGGCAATTAGGATCGAGACGCAGGTGCAAAGGTACTCATTAAACTTGCCCCGTGGTTATTTTTATTTTGCCGAGACGTGACAGGTTTTAATTATGTCTTGGCAGAAAGAGTAATCGCCGAACTATATCCGGGGACCCTACCGGCGACGCCTCCAGTAGCCGTAATCCTGAACCGGATTCACGGGCGGAGGCTGATGTGGGGACAACGCCGAACTGTCCTCCTGCGGAGGATACGAATAGGCTTTCCGCCACAGATTCTGAAGTGGAGAGTTCCATGAATCACCGGCACCGACGGGCCGTACTCTGTGGTGGTATTTTTTCCGAGAAGGCGTTCAATGGCTTCAACTCCGGAGACGCATATATCCCCGCTGCTCAAGATGGACTTGCCAGAGCAACGGACCAATATGTGAAGGATATACGGGTAAGGAAATTTGATAAGTATGTGTAGTAGTAGCCCCTGAGACTTGAAACAGTTGGCACAACTGATTTAAGGATCATTGTATGCATAGGTTCTGGTAGAGAAGAATACCCATTTGTCTCAAGAGCTGGAGGAATGTAAGGCCCAACTGAAGGACAATGTTGCCGAACAAGAGGAATCCAAAAAGGCCTCTTCTGGTAATATTTGCCTTCTTAACGGCATATGCAAGGATGGGTACCAGTTATTTATTCGGCATGGTTTATAAATCTAACAAAAGATTCTACAGACAATCCCGGAGAGAATCCAAAGACTGCGGGGGACAACGAGTCACACCTGCGAAGTCAGCTGAAGGCGGGCGAGCGTGTGCTGATGCAGGCTATTCAAGAGAAAAATAATCTCCAAGATGCTAATATCCGACTAAGCGTCAAATTGAAAGATGTTCTGGCTCAGCTCACAGACTCCATGAAGGAGAACAGGAGGCTTCGACGCTGCATTTATAATAAGTGCTTTAAACAAACTGTAGCAAAGTGCAGTGAGGAAGCGTATTGATAGAGTTATGTCTGTAGGTATGCTGACGGGCCGTCTTGAAGAGGAGATGCCCGGATCCGCAGGCGATATGCTGCAGGAACTTTCACAACTGCACGAACGAGCTCGACAGGTGATGCAAGGTATTGCCCAGGCCGTGTGGCCATCCGCTTTCCTGCCAGGAGGCATGAGCGAGCTTGTGGAGATGCTCAAAGGAGCACGGCGGCGCTTCCGATTATGAAAGATATCAGCTTGCCGGCATGGTGCGAGGGAAGCTTGGGCCATGGTGAAGACACGATACGCCAAGGCTGACCTGAACCATATGGCCGAAGTCGGACCGGTGGGGTCATATGGGCAAGAGATACCCGTTAGTCTGGTATATGACCAAGTAGTGTTAGCTGCAAAGTACTCCCAACAGGATTGTAGGCTAGACAGCCTATTGGATGGTATAGAGGAAGAATATAGCCAGTCCAAGTGACTATGTAATTTAATGGACCTATGTAGTCCCTAGCCGGATTCAAAATCATTTGTCATGGCGGACCTTTTCGCTTCAACCCCAGACACGACAGTCCGGGGTGTATCAGAATACCCTCACAGTTATGAAAAACCAGGGTATGCATGGAAACCAGGCGTAGGGGTCATAAGTGCGTGAACAGACAAGTACCCAACTAGTTATGTTATATTACAGGGATAGTAAGAAACATCTTCCAGCGAGAATAGTTCCGTTATGTGCAGAAAACAAAAGTTCTCGGAATGACCCGAAACTCCACGGAATATCTTAGAATAAATAATAAAAAATCCTCGCCAAAGATGAAGACCAGGGGGCCCACACCCTGTCCACGAGGGTGGGGGGCGCGCCCCTCCCCCCTGGGCACGCCCTCTACCTCGTGGGCCCCTTGGATGCCCTCCAACGCCAACTCCAACTCCATATATTGGCTTTCGGGGAGAAAAAAATCAGGGAGAAGAAATCATCACGTTTTACGATACGAAGCCACCGCCAAGCCCTAATCTCTCTCGGGAGGGCTGATCTGGAGTCCGTTCGGGGCTCTGGAGAGGGGAATTCATCGCCGTCGTCATCATCAACCATCCTCCATCACCAATGTCATGATCCTCACCGCCGTGCATGAGTAATTCCATCGTAGGCTTGCTAGACGGTGATGGGTTGGATGAGATTTATCATGTAATCGAGTTAGTTTTGTTAGGGTTTGATCCCTAGTATCCATTATGTTCTGAGATTGATGTTGCTATGACTTTGCTATGCTTAATGCTTGTCACTAGGGCCCGAGTGCCATGATTTCAGATCTGAACCTATTATGTTTTCATGAATATGTGTGTGTTCTTGATCCTATCTTGCAAGTCTATAGTCACCTATTATGTGTTATGATCCGACAACCCCGAAGTGACAATAATAGGGATACTTTTCGGTGATGACCGTAGTTTGAGGAGTTCATGTATTCACTATGTGCTAATGCTTTGTTCCGGTTCTCTATTAAAAGGAGGCCTTAATATCCCTTAGTTTCAAATAGGACCCCGCTGCCACGGGAGGGTAGGACAAAAGATGTCATGCAAGTTCTTTTCCATAAGCATGTATGACTATATTCGGAATACATGCCTACATTACATTGATGAATTGGAGCTAGTTCTGTGTCACCCTATGTTATGACTGTTACATGATAAACCACATCCGGCATAATTATCCATCATTGATCCGGTGCCTACGAGTTTTCCATATACTAGTTCTCGCTTATTTACTTTTCCATTGCAACTGTTACAATCACTACAAAATACCAAAAACATTACTTTTGTTGTCTTTACTTTTGTTACCGTTACCACTACTATCATATTACTTTGCTACTAAACACTTTGCTGCAGATACTAAGTTTCCAGGTGTGGTTGGATTGACAACTCAGCTGCTAATAGTAGAGAATATTCTTTGGCTCCCCTTGTGTCGAATCAACAAATTTGGGTTGAATACTCTACCCTCGAAAACTGTTGTGATCCACTATACTTAGGGTTATCAAGAACTTTTTCTGGCGCCGTTGCCGGGGAGCATAGCTCTATTCTTTGAGTCACTTGGGATTTATATCTGCTGGACACTATGAAGAACTTGAAAGACGCTAAGACAACTATTTATCCCTTAACTACGAGGGGAGGTAAGGAACTGCCATCCAGCTCTGCACTTGATTCACCTTCTGTTATAAACAAGCTAGCGACACCTAAACCTGCTTCTGCTATTCGTTCCAATATGTCGCATGTTATTGATGATGCCACTTCTGCTATGCATGATACTTATGATGAAACTACTTCTATGCTTGATACTACTGTGCCTCTTGGTGAATTTCTAGATGAACAAAATTCTAAGTCTAGAGAAAGAGAAATTATTGAAACTAAACACGATGATGTTAGTGATGATGAAAATAGGCCTACTATTCCTGAGGGTTTCCTTTTTAATGCTGAATCTACTGAAGCTATTCTTGCTTGCTAGGATAGTCTTGAACGTAATAGGTTGCTAGTTAAATGGAGTAAAGAATATTTTAGAGGTAGGATGAGACCCGACCCTGCTTTTGCTACTTCACCTATCTGTGTTCCTGATCAGGATTATTACAATTTTTCTATTGATCCAGATATAATTACTTTGGTTGAATTTGATCCTTTATATGGCTATGAATCTGAAACTGTTGTGGCACATCTTCGTAAGTTAGATGATATAGCTGCCCTGTTTACTAATAGTGAGAGATCGCGCTACCTTTATTTACTCAAAATATTTCCGTTCTCATTAAAGGGTGATTCTAAGATATGGTTTAATTCTCTTGATCCTGGTTGTGTGCAAAGTCCCCGGGATATGCTTTATTACTTCTCTGCTAAATATTTCCCTGCTCATAAGAAACAAGCTGCTTTGAGGGATATATATAATTTTGTGCAAATTGAAGAGGAGAGTCTCCCACAAGCTTGGGGGAGGCTTCTCAAGTTACTTAATGCTTTGCCTGATCATCCTCTTAGGAAACCTGAAATACTTGATATCTTTTATAATGGACTAACTGATGCTTCCAGAGATTACCTGGATAGTTGTGCTGGTTCTCTTTTCAGGGAAAGAACACCGGATGAAGCTAAAATTCTGTTGAATAATATGTTGACAAATGAAAATAATTGGGCACCTCTTGAGCCAACTCCCGAGCCAGCTCCTGAGCCAATTACTGAGCCTATTCCTAAACCAACTCCGAAGAAGAGAGGTGTTCTATTTCTCAGTCCCGAAGATATGCAAGAGGCAAAGAAATCTATGAAAGAAAAAGGTATTAAAGTTGAAGATGTTAAGAATTTACCTCCTATTAAAGAAATAGATGGTCTTAATTTACCGCCTGTTGAAGAAGTATATGATCTCAATTACTTATTTAATGAAGAACCTCCCGACATCCCGACACAGGTGGTAAAGGTAAATTCTCTCTACAGATATGATAAAACTGAAGTCCCTCCTACTAAAATTGCTAGTTAGTGCTTGGATGAGTTTGATGACTTTATGTTTAAGCAAGATGACTTTAATGCTTATTTTGGTAGACAATTAAGACATAATACCTTTATGATTAAACGCTTGAGTGATTATATGGTTAATATTAGAGGTGAACTTAAACTTGTTAGCAAACATGCTTCTATGGTTACCACTCAAGTAGAACAAGTACTTAAAGCTCAGAAAGAAGTGCTTAATGAAATGAATAGTAAGAAAAATGATTATGCCGTTAGAGTGGCTACTAGAACTGGTAGAATGACTCAGGAACCTTTGTATCCTGAAGGCCACCCTAAGAAAATCGAGCAAGATTCTCAGAGAAATAATGTTGATATGCCTAGTTCTTCTAAAAGGAAGAAAAAGAAAAATGATAGAACTGTGCAAACTTCTAGTGAACCTATTGCTGAACCACCTGATAATCCAAATGATATCTCTATGTCTCATGCTGAAACACAATCTGGTAATGAACATGAACCTAGTAAAAATGTTAATGATGATGTTCATGATGATGCTCAACCTAGTAATGATAATGATGTAGAAGTTGAACCTGCTGTTGATCTTGATAACCCACAATCAAGGAATCAACGCTATGATAAAAGAGACTTCGTTGCTAGGAAACATGGTAAAGAAAGGGAACCATGGGCTCAAAAACCCATGCCTTTTCCCTCAAAACCATCCAAGAAAAAGGATGATGAGGATTTTGAGCGCTTTGCTGAAATGATTAGACCCATCTTTTTGCGTATGCGATTAACTGATGTGCTCAAAACAAATCCTTATTCTAAGTATGTGAAGGATATTATTACTAATAAAAGAAAGATACCTGAAGGTGAAATATCCACCATGCTTGCTAATTATACTTTTAAGGGTGGAATACCAAAGAAACTTGGAGATCCAGGAGTACCTACTATACCATGCTCCATTAAAAGAAATTATGTTAAAACTGCTTTATGTGATCTTGGAGCCGGTGTTAATGTTATGCCTCTCTCTTTATATCGTAGACTTGACTTGAATAAGTTGACACCTACTGAAATATCTTTGCAAATGGCTGATAAATCAACTGCTATACCTGTCGGTATTTGTGAGGATGTGCCTGTTGTGGTTCAAAACAATACTATTTTAACGGACTTTGTTATTCTTGATATTCCTGAGGATGATAGTATGTCTATTATTCTTGGAAGACCTTTCCTTAATACTGCAGGGGCTGTTACTGATTGCAACAAAGGCAATGTCACTTTTCATGTTAATGGTAATGATCACACGGTACACTTTCCGAGGAAACAACCTCAAGTTTACAGTATCAACTCTATTGGAAAAATTCCATCGATTATATTTGGAGGTTTTGAATTTCCTCTCCCTACTGTCAAGAAGAAATATGATATACTTATTATTGGGGATGTCCATATCCCCGTTGAGGTAACATAGTGTTATTCGAAATTTCTCCGGTTTCATGTTAATCGGAATGAGTTTGTTAACAAGACTTGATCAACCTTGTTAGTGGATTCCTTTTGATGAGCATGAGATGGATGAGACTAGAAGCACAACCTTCTGTACCCTCTTTATATTTTCTGTTACTTAGTAGAAATAAAGTAAAATAGTATTTTTCTGTCTGTCTCCCGACTTATCCATGCAATATAAAAATATCCCGAAAATCAAAGTCCTAAGAATGCCATGCCAATTTAATATGTTGGGAATATTTGAGGATTTTTAGTGCAAAAATTACCGCGGGGGGAGCTGCCACCTGGTCACGAGGGTGGAGGGCGCGCCCTACCCCCCTAGGCGCGCCCCCTGCCTCGTTGGCCCACGGTGGGCCTCCTCAACTTATCCCTGCACCCATCTTCTTCCTCTGTCTCACACAAACACGAAAAACCAACTCAAGCACAAGTTCCAGCCCCCGTTGCTGTGATTTTCGATCTCCTTGCTCAAAGCACTTCTCGCAAAACTGCTTGGGGAGATTGTTCCTTGGTATGTGACTCCTCCATTGGTCCAATTAGTTGTTGTTCTAGTGCTTTATTCATTGCAAACTTGTGCTGCATAGGTGACCATGTTCTTGAGCTTGCATGTCAAATTTATATGGTTCCAAGTAGCTCTAATGCTCTATATAGGCTCTAGGCACTTGTGGGAGTTGTTACTATCAATTTTACTGAAGTTGGTTCACTTTTATTTGAAGTTACTAAAAATTTCAGATTGTTTCAGAAAATAATGAAGAGATTTTTGAGGGGCTCGTCGAGCCGAACCTCGAAGGAAAAGCAATAGGAAGAAGAGCAGAAGCCCAAATTTAATTTGCCTCGCACCATGGAGGTCCGGCCGTGTGAATGGCCTTCCGATGACTTCTTGAGGAGTGCCGGGATTTATGAGGATTTATATCTATTAATTGAGAACGCCGGCCTCACCGACTTCCTCCGCAACCAATGTCATTAGTATCTCTTACTCACAAATACTTTTGTGCATAACTTCTACTTTTTCCCTAAGAAATCACCTCCAACAGTAGAGTTTGATTTATATGATGTTGTTAAAGAGATGCCATTAGCTGAATTTTGCAAGGTTTGCAAAATACCCTTTGAGGCACCTTAGATGAACCACACCATAATGAAGTAGAAGCTTTTATTAACACTATCACTGTGGGAGAAACCAGGAAGGTTTCTGATGCAAGAATTACTAGCATACATTTTCCTGTTTTACGCTACTTTGCCTTATTTGCTAGTCATTGCTTGATTGGTCACGGGAACTGTGGAAACCTTAGCATTCCTGATATTATCATTTTGTTCCATGGTTTATACCGCAATAACTCTGTTAGTATGGGTGGAATTGTTGCTAGACGGTTAAGTCTGAACCGTACTAAGGGCCCCGTCTTTGGAGGCATTTATGCTTCGCGCCTAGCTGAATATTTTCAGATACCTATTAGGCATGAGGAGAAAGAAGAAACAATTCTACCCCGTGCTTATTTAGATTATAAGAGTATGCTAGCGCATGAGTTTCTTGTTAAGAGTCGCGAAGGGGAGCTGAAATATAAATTGTACTTTGATAAACATCACCCTAAGATTATTACTTTGCTTGCTCCCTCTTTGTTTAACTTGTCTGCAGGTCCTCACATCGTTCCGTGGGCGGCCATTCAAACCTATCGAAATCCTGCACCCGTCCTGGAACCAGAGCCACAAGATGAGCCTCCACGACTATCCGTTTATTCTTGGGATCCAGAGGAGGCTGCCAGCCAATGGCAGCCGGAGCCTTCTTCGTCACAGTATGACCCCAGCTTCACTTACGAGTATCCGCCAGGCCATCCCTGGCAATAGACCAACTTAGGCCAAAAGCCTAAGCTTGGGGGAGTACGTATTTCCCACCGACATTACATTCATGTTCACACACACTCATTGCTAGATGTCGGTGTTCATACTCTTTCATTGTAATATTCATGCTAGTTTATTTTCTTTTTCCTGCTTCTTCTTATGTGTTTATTAAACCTTTAGAAAAACAAAAAAATTAGTACTACTTTATTTCTTTGATGTAGTAGTTAAAAAGTAAAACCCAAAAACATTTCCCATTCTTCTTTTGCTTGTTGGGAGCTTTCCCGTGTAAATAGTTTCCTGTTCTTTTCTTCTCTTTGGGGGTTGAGAAGACGATATTGAAAATGCTTAGTGGCTCTTATATGCTTTATTGCTTATCTAACTTAGAGCCCATATTACTTGTCTTCTCTCTTGAGTTGAATGCTTGCAGATTCCAGCTTAGTCCAATGCACGTGCACTCTTATTATTATACACACTGTTCGGTCGTGCAAGTGAAGATAATGATGATATATGATGGACTTATTGGGATGAGAAAAGCCGGTATGAACTCGACCTCTCTTGTTTTTGTAAATATGATGATTCATCGTTCCTGATTCAGCTATTATGAAGTAAACTTATTTGCAATGACATTTAGAGATTATAGTAGCTTGTGCCATGCTTGATTAGCTATGAGTTATAATGGTTTACCTTGCGTGCCAACATGCTATTAGAATGGTTATGATGTGGTATGATGGGATGGTATCCTCCTTCAAATGAATTGAGTGACTAGACTTGGCACATGTTCACGCATGTAGTTGAATCCAATCAACATAGCCTTCATGACATTTATTTTCATGGTGAATTATATCCTACTCATGCTTATATTCGGTGTAAATTAATTTTAATGCATGTTTACGACTGTTGTCACTCTCTCAGGTGGTCGCTTCCCAGTCTTTTGCTAACCTTCACCTGTACTAAGCGGGAATACTGCTTGTGCATCCAAACTCCTTAAACCCCAAAGTTGTTTCATATGAGTCCACTATACCTTCCTATATGCGGTATCTACCTGCCGTTCCAAGTAAATTTGTATGTGCCAAACTCCAAACCTTCAAATGAATTTCTATTTTGTATGCTCGAGCAGCTCATGTGCAACTTGGGCTGCCTATATCTTCCATGCTAGGTGAGTTATTCTCAAGAGGAGTGGACTCTGCTCCTCATTCACGAGAAAAATGGCTGGTCGCCGGGATGCCCAGTCCCATGCTTTATGCAAACAAAATCAAAATAATTGCAAACAAAACTCCCCTTGGGACCCGTTGAATGTTGGAGGCACTCGTTGTTTCGAGCAAGCCATGGATTGATGCTTGTGGAGGAAGGGGAGTATAAACTTTACCATTCTGTTTGGGAACCACCTATAATTTGTTTAGCATGGAATATATCGTTATCTCATAGTTGTTGCGTTGACAGTGAAAGTATGCCGCTCAAAATATAATTTATCTCTGTTCCAAAATCGAGCTCTGGCACCTCTACAAATCCCTGCTTCCCTCTGCGAAGGGCCTATCTATTTTATTTTATGTTGAGTCATCACCCTTCTTATTAAAAAAGAACCCGCTGGAGAGCACGCTGTCGTTTGCATTCATTATAATTGGTTTATATTGGGTATGACTTGACTGGATCTCTTTTACCATGAATTACAATGTTTAGTCAGTCCTTGATCTTTAAAGGTGCTCTGCATTTATGTTTTGCGGTCTCAGAAAGGGCTAGCGAGATACCATTTTGTTATATCATGTTATGATTATTTTGAGAAAGTGTTGTCATCCGAGTTTTATTATTATGGCTTGCTATCTGATTATGCTATTGATATGAGTAATTGTGAGACCTACGTGCCATTGTGAGTATGGTTAGTTCATAATAATTGCCGAGACTTGAATGTTGGCTTTTCATGTTTACAACAACAAGAGCAAACAGAGTTTGTAAAAGTTTTTTTTTCTCTTTCAGTTTATCAACTGAATTGCTTGAGGACAAGCAAGGGTTTAAGCTTGGGGGAGTTGATACGTCTCCGTCGTATCTACTTTTCCAAACACTTTTGCCCTGGTTTTGGACTCTAACTTGTATTATTTGAATGGAACTAACCCGGACTGACGCTGTTTTCAGCAGAATTGCCATGATGTTGTTTTATGTGCAGAAAACAAAAGTTCTCGGAATGACCTGAAACTCCACGGAATATCTTAGAATAAATAATAAAAAATCCTCGCCAAAGATGAAGACCAGGGGGCCCACACCCTGTCCACGAGGGTGGGGGCGCGCCCCTCCCCCTAGGCGCGCCCCTACCTCGTGGGCCCCCTGGATGCCCTCCGATGCCAACTCCAACTCCATATATTGGCTTTCGGGGAGAAAAAAATCAGGGAGAAGAAATCATCGCGTATTACGATACGGAGCCGCCGCCAAGCCCTAATCTCTCTCGGGAGGGCTGGTCTGGAGTCCGTTCGGGGCTCCGGAGAGGGGAATTCGTCGCCGTCGTCATGATGCTCACCTCCGTGCATGAGTAATTCCATCATAGGCTTGCTGGACGGTGATGGGTTGGATGAGATTTATCATGTAATTGAGTTAGTTTTGTTAGGGTTTGATCCCTAGTATCCATTATGTTCTGAGATTGATGTTGCTATGACTTTGCTATGCTTAATGCTTGTCACTAGGGCCCGAGTGCCATGATTTCAGATCTGAACCTATTATGTTTTCATGAATATATGTGTGTTCTTGATCCTATCTTGCAAGTCTATTGTCACCTATTATGTGTTATGATCCGACAACCCCGAAGTGACAATAATCGGGATACTTCTCGGTGATGACCGTAGTTTGAGGAGTTCATGTATTCACTATGTGCTAATGCTTTGTTCCGGTTCTCTATTAAAAGGAGGCCTAAATATCCCTTAGTTTCCAATAGGACCCCGCTGCCACGGGAGGGTAGGACAAAAGATGTCATGCAAGTTCTTTTCCATAAGCACGTATGACTATATTCGGAATACATGCCTACATTACATTGATGAATTGGAGCTAGTTCTGTGTCACCCTATGTTATGACTGTTACATGATGAACCACATCCGACATAATTATCCATCATTGATCCGGTGCCTACGAGTTTTCCATATACTGGTTCTCGCTTATTTACTTTTCCATTGCTACTGTTACAATCACTACAAAATACCAAAAACATTACTTTTGTTGTCTTTACTATTGTTACCGTTACCACCACTATGATATTACTTTGCTACTAAACACTTTGCTGTAGATACTAAGTTTCCAGGTGTGGTTGAATTGATAACTCAGCTGCTAATACTTGAGAATATTCTTTGGCTCCCCTTGTGTCGAATCAACAAATTTGGGTTGAATACTCTACCCTCGAAAATTGTTGCGATCCCCTATACTTTTGGGTTATCAGAGCCTGTTGCTGATAGAATGTGGAACGGGCTTTTGCGACGTCGTGCTCCTCCTCCAAAGCATCTAAGTTGACCTGCCGATCTAGCTCGGCTTCCTTCTCTTCGTACATACGTACGCGAGTTGAGTCATGGATTATGTTGCAGGGTAGCACTATTTCTGCGCCGTACACCATAAAAAATTGTGTGGATCCGGTGGTATGATTCGGCGTTGTCCGCAGCCCCCAGAGTACGGAGTCGAGCTCCTTGACCCAATGTGTGTCTGATTCCTTCAAGGATCGCACTAGTCTGGGTTTGATGCCGCTCATGATGAGACCATTTGCATGTTCGACTTGACCGTTTGTTTGGGGGTGATAGACAGAGGCGTAATCGAGCTTGATGCCCATTTTGCCGCACCAAGTTTTCACCTCATTTACTGTGAAATTCGAGCCATTGTCAATGATGATGCTGTGGGGGACACCGTAACGGTGTACAACCCCTGATATGAAGTCTATCACTGGTCCGAATTCGGCTGTTTTAACTGGTTTGGCTTCTATCCATTTGGTGAACTTGTCCACCATGACCAATAAGTATTTGTTCTTATGGCTTTCCCCTTTAAGGGGACCCACCATATCCAGCCCCCAGACCGCAAAGGGCCAAGTTATGGGGATTGTTTGGAGAGCGGTAGGGGGCATATGGCTCTGATTGGCAAATAGTTGGCAACCAACATAGTGTTGGACAAGGTCATGTGCATCTACCCGGGCCGTCGGCTAGTAAAAACCTGTCCGAAAGGCTTTGCTTACAAGTGCCCGGGCTGCAGCGTGGTGCCCGCCGAGTCTGGAATGGATTTCGGCTAAGAGTTGCCGCCCTTCCTCTTCAGAGATGCATCTTTGGAGCACTCCGGTGGTGCTCTTCTTGTAGATCTCTCCTTCATGGACTTTGTAGGCCTTAGAACACCGCACAATACAACATGCCTCGTTTTGCTCTTGGGGAGCTCTTGCCTATTTAGGTAGGCCAAGAAGGGCTCGGTCCGCGGGGCGATGACAGCCTTGATTTCGTGGGCCGAAGGTGTTATTTCGGTGGGAGAGCCTCTGATTACGTCAGATGGTTCAGAATCTGGGTTTGTATTCGGAGCCGGACTAATATTGCCGGACTCCCCTTCCCATACCACGGACAGCTTGAACAGCCTTTCCAAGAAGATATTAGGTGGGACGGGGTCGCGTTTAGCACTGATGCCGGCGAGGATATCGTCGCTTGATTATTTTCTCTGACCACATGGTGGAATTTGAGCCCCTCGAACCGAGCTCACATTTTGAGGACGACATTGCAATAAGCCGCCATTTTCGGATCTGTCGGTGTTCTGGGAATGGGGGTACCCAGACTTGCCTGCCTGCGGCCTGCAGCGTGGCTCTAGGAGTGGCCCAGTATGGCCCATCTTCGTCAGAACAAGCTCAAGACCCTCGCGAGGGGCCAAGCCTCGCGGGGCGGACGACAGGAAGCTTCCTCAGGCGCGGCCTCGTCAGGCTGGCTCGCAAGGAGGCGGAGAGATCAAGGCGGGGTACCTCACGAGGTGCCCGTGACGCAAGTCGTGACGATCGAAGCCAGGCGGGCGCCAGGCGGGCGCCGTCCTGGGTAGTGTCCTTGTTTCCCCTTCGGTGCAAAGGGGGCAAGCACAGGCCAAGGCATCAGGCAAAGGTTACCATTCCGGTGCAACAAGACCAAGACCAGCAGAAAGACAGGATGGAGGTCATCATGGAGCCCAGGAAGGCATCATCGACAGAGCTTTTGGCAGGCGAGGACCAACTTTAGTCAAGATAAGTGTACTAGATGTTCCCCTTCAAAATGGCCAATTGTTGGCGCCCTTCCCGCTCAATATTTGGGAAGAGGACCAGGGCCTTGCTGTATAAATAGGACTAGCCACCATAGCATAGAGGCATCGAGAATCACCCGACCGAAGAAACAACACCACCACAAGAAGATCCCTCGCGAGGCTGTTCTTCCCTTGTATTGTTCATCAGCCCCTGAGGCAATCCACACACCACACACACTGGACTAGGGTATTACACCACCATGGTGGCCTGAACCAGTATAAACCTTGTGTCCCTTGTGTTGTTCTTCGTGTATCCTAGATCCTTTGCAAGGCGACGAGACATGAGCCGGTCGGGGGAATGATCTCCGTGCGCACCCGAGAGTTTGAACCTTAAGGTTCTGCCGGAACCCGAAATCCGACATGATTTCGGATATGGGCTAGTTCCGCCTCCGGGGCGACTCACTCGGCACCGACTCACGACATGGGCTAGTTGCACGTCTGGGGCTCAGCTGGATTCCCTCTCCCGCTTCACCGGGGCCCGGCGTCGGACCGACCCACTGCCTTCCCCCAGGTGGGCGCGACGGCGCGGGGGCTGGTCACGGCCACCGCTGGAGGAGCTGTCATCTGAAGGAGAGTCGCCAAAGCTTGGCGGGCCCCGGGAACCGCTGCCCGCGCGCCTGCGACCACCTTCCTCCTGATCAAGGCCGGGGCTGGGCTCATGGCCGCGATCGTCGTCTTCAGGGCAGTACCTCGCACGGCGGCCGTCTTCCCCGAACACCCTCACATAGAGGGTGGCATCGCCGTCGAACTTGAAGTGCAGGGTGCATCGCCGGCTCAGGCCGCACGCGTGGGCAAACATTTGCCAGCCGTGGGTTAGGGATGCCTCCCCAGCGACGGAGACCTCCAGTGATGCCCAGGAGGCCCTACTGGACCAAGCATCCGCCTGAAGCCAGAGGCCGCCCAGAGCGCCGGCCGGAAGTTCACCTACAAAGAAGCGGGGGAGCTAGAGCCAGGTGCTAGTTGGGTCCGCTGACCACACGACGAACTCCAGTAGCACCTCCGCTGAGCGGAAGCGTGGCCTAGGGGGTCGCGCAGCCACAACATGCCTCCCATCGGCAGCCGGACGCCCATCACCGCGCAAAGGACCACCTCCACGACCACGGGAAGCCACCGCGGAGGACGTAGGATGCTTACAAGGGCGGCCCCAGCCGTGTTTGGTCGGAGGAGAGTCAGGCCCTTCCTGACGAGCCTTTCCCTTCTCCACGACCGAGAACCTCTTCGGCGGAGCCATGGGGATGGCGAGTAGCGAGGAAGAAGAGGAAAGAGAGTAGCACGAAGGGACGCACTGGAAGGGCTCGCGTCGTTCCGTTCATATAGCCAGAGGAGGCCAACCGTCGACCTCCACATTCACAAGTAATCATGACCTTCTTTTGCATGCAGGGACTTGTCAAGTCATGCAGTTGCTGAGGCATCGTGGGGAAGCAGGGACGATCACGTCCAATCAGCCGCCATGCGGCGCCCAAGGCTGCAGGTTGTTGGGGCCCGCGGCGCTTCGCACTTGTCCCTTCGCTTCTCTGCTAAGCCATGTCCGGGCGCGCCTTGGGCTAGGGGGCTACTGTCGGCGTTCTGGGAACGGGGGTACCCATGGAGCTGTCATCTAAAGGAGAGTCGTTGAAGCTTGGTGGTCCCCAGGCACCGCTGCCCGCACGCCTGCCGCCGCCTTCCTCTTGATCAACACCGGGGCTGGGCTCATGGCCACGGTCTTCGTCTTCAAGGCAGCACCAAGCACGGCGGCTGTCTTCCCTGAACACCCTCACGTAGAGGGTGGCATCACCGTCGAACTAGAAGTGCAGGGTGCATCGCCGGCTCAGGCCGCGTGCGCGGGCAAACGTTTCTCAGCCATGGGTTAGGGCTGCCTCCCCAGCGACGGAGACCTCCAGTGATGCCCATGAGGCCCTGGTGCAGCAACCATCCGCTTGAAGCTAGAGGCCGCACGGAGCACCGGCCGGAAGTTCACCTACAAAGAAGTGGGGGAGCTGGATCCAGGTGCTAGTTGGGTCCGCCGACCACATGACGAACTCCGATAGCACCTCCGCTGAGTGGAAGCGCGGTCTAGGGGGTCGTGCAAACACAGCGTGCCTCCCATCGGCAGCCGGGCGCCCATCGCCGCGCAAAGGACTGCCTCCACAACCATGGGAAGCCACTGCGGAGGCCGTAGGATGCTTACAAGGGCATCCCCGGCCGCGTTTGGTCGGAGGAGACTCAGGCCCTTCCTGACGATCCTTTCCCTTCTCCACGGCCAAGAACCTCTTCGGCGGAGCCATGGGGATGGCGAGTAGTGAGGAAGAAGAAGAAAGAGAGTAGCACGAAGGGACGGACTGGAAGGGCTTGCGCCGTTCCGGTCATATAGCCGGAGGAGGCTAACCGTCGGCCTCCATGATCACAGGTAATCATGACCCGTTTTTGCATGCAGGGACTTGTCAAGTCATGCAGTTGCCGAGGCATCGTGGGGAAGCGGGGACGCCAACGTCCAATCAACCGCCACGCGGCACCCAAGGCCGCGGGCTGGTGGGGCCCGCGGCGCTTCGCACTTGTCCCTTCGCTTCTCTACTAAGCCAAGTCCGGGCGCGCCTTGGGCCCGGGGGCTACTGTCGGCGTTCTGGGAACGGGGGTACCCAGACTTGCCTGCCTGCAGCCTGCGGCGTAGCTCAAGGAGTGGCCCAGTGCAAACCATCTTCGTGAGCACAAGCTCAAGACCCTCGCGAGGGGCCAAGCCTCACGGGGCGGACGATAGGAAGCTTCCTCAGGCGTGGCCTCGTCAGGCTGGCTCACAAGGAGCCGGAGAGGTCAAGGCGGGGTACCTCACGAGGTGCCCGTGACGCAAGCCATGACGACCGAAGCCAGGTGGGCACCAGGCGGACGCTGGCCTGGGCAGTGTCCTTGTTTCTCCTTCGGTGCAAAGGGGGCAAGCACAGGCCAAGGCATCAGGAAAAGGTTACCATTAATCTGAGATATTGCGAGGTTTGAGTCCCCGCGCACTTCGAGGCGTTGGATGCCCATGGAGACCGCCATCCAAAGACAATGCAAAAGAGCCTCGTATTCGGCTGCATTGTTGGAGTCTGTGTATAATATTTGGAGTATGCATTGGACCGTGTCTCCAGTGTGGGATGTGAGGACAACAGTCGCTCCCAATCCGGCCAGCATTTTAGAGCCGTCGAAGTGCATGATCCAATTTGAGTACGCACCGTACTCCTTAGGGAGTTTGGCTTCTGTCCATTCGGCGACGAAGTCAGCCAACACTTGTGACTTAATGGCCCACCGTTGTTTGTATGTTATGTCAAACGGAAGGAGCTCAATAGCCCATTTAGCAATTCAGCCTGTTGCGTCATGGTTATTTATTATGTCATTGGGTGGTACTTCGGAGGCCACCGTGATCAAACACTCTTGAAAGTAGTGTCGTAGTTTCCGGGATGCCATGAATACCGCGTACGCTTTTGGAGCGGGAACTTGTGTCCGTCTGCTTCTCGTTCGATGACGAGCACTGCGCTTACAACTTGGTCTGTTGCGGCTATGTATAATAGCATGGGTTCGCCAGTATTTGGTGTGGTCAGGACTGGGTTTGTGGCCAAGAGTGTTGTTATTTCTTCCAGTCCGGCCGTGGCCGCGTCCGTCCACTCGAAGTGTTCAGTGCATCCAACAAGGCGATAAAGAGGTAGTGCCTTTTATCCTAAGCGGGAGATAAAGCGGGAGTCAACAAGCATGACTTCCTTGATCGTGAGATCATGAGAAATGACAACCTTGCCAAGACCCAATACCTTAGAAGACGAGGCATCACCCCACTCAACGTTGGTGGGCATAGAAGGGATCATGTGCACGTCCACCACCAAGCCCTTGGTTCCGGTCATATGATTTGTGACTCCACTATCGAGCAACCATGATCCCCCACCGGAAGCAAACACCTACAAGAGATCAATGCTTGGTTTTAGGTACCCATTTTGTAATGTGTCGTTTGATGTTAGTAACAAGGGTCTTAGGAACCCAAATAGACCATTCAATGTACTCATAAGGAGAACCAACAAATTTAGCATAAACATGCTCATCACTAGCACGGCACAACACATAAGAAGGGTTAAAGTCGTCGGCTTTGTTGGAAGGAGTAGCATTGTCCTTTTTGACATCACCACGCTTCACGTTGTTCTTCTTCTCCTTAGGAGCACCCTCTCCCTCCTTCATAAAAGTTTGCTTGAGAGGGGGAGGTCGTTTGGTCTTGTCGTTCTTCTTCTTGTTCTTGGAATTGGGTGCAAACCCAACTCTCTCCTTGGCCACAACTTCCTTTTGATTGCTCAAAAGTTCATTGAGGTTCCTCTCACCTTGTATGCACGTCACAAGGCCTTTCTCAAGTTGCTCCTTCAACTTGGCATTCTCCTCCACAAGATGCACATGCTCACAACACGGGTTAGTAGCATTTGCATTATCAATTAATACCATATGAGGAAAAGTGGCTTTCTCCTTGGTTAGATTCACTTGGAGTTGATCATGACACTCCGTGAGGCTTGCATGAACACCCTTCAAGACCTTGTTGGCCATGTCGAGTAAATCAAACTCCTCCTTGAGTCTAGCATGGTAAACCCCAAGTATAGCCTTCTCGGAACTTAGCACACAAGATACAACAAGAGCATGATCAAGATCTTTCTTTAATTTAGCATGGTCATCGTTGTGTGACTCCTCAAGAGACAAACGATGCCCGTGCTCTTCCTCAAGAGCATTAGAGAGATCTGATATCTCATCAGCATAGTCATGACTATGACCTTCCATCTTAGAGATGGTTTCTTCATGAGCCTCGATCATGTCATTGGCTTCACCAAGTTGTTCCAATAAAGCAACAAAGTGCTTCTTGGATTTGCCCTTGAGCTTACTCATAAAAAACTCAAATTCATTAACTTCCTCATTAGACCCCTCACTTTCATCAATGCAATCCGTCAAGGAGGGATTCATAATGATGGTGGTTTTGACGTTGGGGGTTACCTTGTTGGTGGCTTTAGCCATGAGGCACTTGGCGGTGATGCTCTCATTGGGTGAGTCGAAGAGGGACACCCGTGGAGTTGTGGCAATTGCAACGGAGGCCATGGCCATGGCTTCACTATCTTTATCATCATCATCATCCTCATGGTATTCTTCTTGAACCACCAACCCTCTAGTTGGAGTCTTCTTGGTGAAGTTGTTCTTGTTGGAGAAAGACTTGGCTTTGTCTTTTCGGATGAGCTTGCCACCATTGTCTTCCCTCTTCTTGTAAGGGAACTCCGCAACAAAATGGCTCACATTGCCACAATTGTAACATGTTCTCACACGTTGCTTGCCCTTGAAGGTACTTCAGTTATTCTTGTTGAAGCTTGGCCTTGTGTTCTTCTTGCTCCAAAATTGCCTAAAAGCAAGAGCCATGTGTTCATGATAATCATACTTAGCATCTTTGGGGTTGCTCTCATCTTCTTCCTCATCATCCTCTTTTTACACACAAACCTTGGCCTTCAAGGCAAGGTTGGTCTTCTTTGCTCTTTGAGAATGTAACACCGCATTGTCGGCGGTCTTGTCCAAGATGCTCATAGCCACAAACTCATCCAACACTTCACTTGAGGACAAGGTGTGAAAGTCCGGCCTTTGACGAATGACAGAGGACATGGCCTTGTGGTAAGGTATCATGGCCTTGAAATTTTTTGCTTGATCCAATTGTCATCCGTATCCTTGATCCCATGATCTCGGAGTGAGACCGCGAGAGTAGTTAATCTCTGATAGAGCTCACGAGGTTCTTCATCTTCTTTCATTGCAAACTCATCGGCTTCATCTTGCACTACTTCATAGTTGGAGCGTTGAATGCTTGGACTTCCTCTATAGAGAGAAACAACATGCCGCCATGCATCCTTGGCCACGGTGAAGGGTCGGAGATGAGCAATATCTTCGGGTGGAATTGCATCTTGGATGATGAAGAGAGCATTCTCATTGAATTGATTATCTGCGGCTTCTCGAGGGGTGAAGTTGCTTCGGTCATGCGGATACAAACCTTCTTCAATGATTCTCCAAAGGTTAGTATTAACATGGTTCAAATGACGCTTAAAGCAATAAACCCAAGAATCAAAGTCCTCATTTTTTACAATCTTAGGGGGAGGACCGGCATGATTCAAATGAGTGGAAGGAATCGGTCCACCATAATTAAGTAAGTGGAGGTTCCACATGGTCAAAGATGTTGTTGCCATTTTAACCACTAGAAGAAGGAGCCTTTTCACTAGTAGCTTCCCCAATGTCGGAGTTAGCATCCGTCACCTTGTTAGTGGGATCACCCACTTCCATCGGCGCGGTAGATAGTTTAAGCCCTTCTAAGAATTTATTAAACATGCTTTCAACCTCGGTTGTCATGGAGGTTTTCAATGTGTCCAAAGCCGCATTGAATTCCTCATGAGAGACCGCGGTTCCCCCATCAGTCGTAGATGAGACCGGATTCACACCGGAGTGCTCCTCCCCACCATCTATGATGTCAACCATACTCTTTGGAGGGCAAAGTCCTTAATTAAGAGACGAGGCTTTGATACCAATTGAAAGGATCGATATAGTTGACTAGAGGGGGGTGAATAGGCAACTAACAATTTTTAGCTTTTCTTTACCAAATTAAACTTTGTATCAAAGTAGGTTGTCTAGATATGCAACTAGGTGCGCAACCTATATGATGCAACACCAATAAGCACACAAGCAGGCAAAGGATAGAACACAATATATATTGCACAAGTAAAGATAAGAGATAACCAAAAGTGGAACCGATGAAGACGAGGATGTGTTACCAAAGTTCCTTCCCTTTGAGGGGAAGTACGTCTCTGTTGGAGCGGTGTGGAGGCACAGTGCTCCCCAAGAAGCCACTAGGGCCACCGTATTCTCCTCACGCCCTCACACAATGCGATATGCCATGATTCCACTATTGGTTCCCATGGAGGTGGCAACCGAACCTTTACAAACAAGGTTGGGGCAATCTCCACAACTTAATTGGAGGCTCCCATCGACACCATGAAGCTTCACCACAATGGATTATGGCTCCGCGGTGACCTCAACCGTCTAGGGTTCTCAAACACCCTAGAGTAACAAGATCCGCAAGGGATTAGTGGGGGAAATCAAATTTCTCTTAGTGGAAGTGTAGATCGGGGCCTTCTCAACCAATCCCTAGAAAATCAACAAGTTTGATTGGCTAGGAAGAGAGATCGGGTGAAAATGGAGCTTGGAGAAACAATGGAGCTTAGGGATAGAAGAGGTGGTCAACTAGAGGAAGAAGACACCCCTTTTATAGTCATGGGATAATTCCAACGGTTACCCACCACTCAGCCCGCAACCCGCGGTACTACCCCACCACTGGAGCGGTACTACCGCACGGGCCTATGGTACTACCGCGGTGATCTGCGGTACTATCGTGGGCGAGGCAGAGCCTGGACCAGACTAGATGAGCACCAACAAGGGGCGGTAGAACAGCTGGTGCGGTACCACCGCGATCCTATGCGGTACTACCACATGGCAGGCACCGTCCAGGCATGGTAGGCACGGATATAAAAAAGTACATCCCTGACTACATCCGCTGAGATTTAATCTATGCAAAAGTCCGACATGGTACTACTACAAACCAGGTGTGGTACTGCCGTGTAGGGCGCAGATGTAAAAAATTACATCCGCCCCTACTTCCGCTCATGCCGTTGTGCCTGGCCAGGCTTTACGCCGGAGCACGGTACTACCGCGTGTGGTGCGGATGTAAAAAATTACATCCGCCCCTACTACCGCTCGCGTAGCAGTGCAAGGCCAGAGCTCACGGTGCTACCACTCAGAAGGAGTGGTACTACTATGGGCGCCCATGGTACTACCATGTTGGGGCCCGGTACTACCACTGGTGCCTGCGGTAGTACTGCTCTGGGGAGCAGTACTACCGCCAGCCTTTGAACAGCAACACTAGGAACCCTTCATCCTGCAGAGACACGGTGAGACGGAGGAAACTCCAAAGATCCAAAATAAAGGAGGTGCAAAAGGAACATGTGTACGTGAGCTTCCACCCAAACCTTTCCAACACGGACCCCCTCTTAATAGTACGGCTTTCCTACGACTCAAATCCGAAGAAAAGAAATGTAGAGAAACGCCGTCTTCAATAGTATTCGAGGGGCATCAAATTGTCTTGTCTTCAGACATGATATATCTAAAAAACTCAATGCACAAGATTAGTCCGCAAACGCATTGTCATGACTCACCAAAATGACTCAGGGATAAATATGCCCTTACAACCTAGGGAGCTAGAAAACGACCTTTGAGAGCTATGCTTGGAGATAGTTTTGAGAGGTTATGTTGCAGCATTGGAAATTCAGTCCGCTCTTTTGGGTAAGATCATAGAAGCCCAAAAGGCTGACAAGGAGATTGTTGAAATAAAGGAAAGGATGAGTAAAGGAAAGGCTAAAGGATTTCGTGAGGATGAGCACGCCAATTTATGGTTTGACGATCGCATATATGTTCCTAATGACCCCAAGATCAGGAAGTTGATTCCACAGGAGGCCCATGATTCGCCATATTTGATTCACCCAGGCAACACTAAGATGTATCTGGATTTGAAGGAAAGTTTTTGGTGGACAGGAATGAAGAAGGATATTGCGGAGTATGTAGCAGTATGTGATGTATGTCAGAGAGTCAAGGCAGAGCATCAGAAGCCACCTGGATTGTTGCAGCCATTGCCGGTACCCGTATGGAAGTGGGATAAGCTTGGCATGGATTTTATCACTGGATTACCCAGGACTTGTTTAGGCTATGACTCTATCTGGGTTGTAGTCGATTGTTTGACGAAAGTAGCTCATTTCATCTCGGTGAAGACCACCTATACGAGTGCTAAGTTGGCAAAGATATGCATGACGAGGATCATATGTCTGCATGGAGTTCCAAGGACGATTGTATCAGATAGAGGAACCCAGTTCACTTCAAAGTTTTGGAATCAGTTCCATGAAACTTTGGGTACCAGGCTAGAGTTCAGTACAGCCTTTCATCCACAGATAGATGGACAGACCGAGACAGTCAATCAGATTCGGGAAGACATGTTGAGAGCTTGTGCGCTAGATTGTGGATCTAGTTGGGATGAAAATTTGCCATATGCAGAGTTCTCTTATAACAACAGTTATCAAGCCAGTTTGAAGATGGCCCCTTTCGAAGCCTTGTACAGAAGGTGGTGCGGGACACCGTTATCATGGGATGAAGTTGGAGATCAACAGTTGTTCGGACCAGACTTAATCAAAGACTCTAAAGAGAAGGTCAAGTTGATTCGCGACATACTCAAGGTAGCCCAGTCCAGGCAGAAGAGTTTTGTGGATACTAAACGCAAGGAGATAGTTTACGAAGTCGGAGACAGAGCATATCTTCGTGTGTCCCCACTCTGAGGAGTTAAGAGTTTTGGAGTCAAGGGAAAGCTAGCACCACATTTTGTGGGACCATACAGAGTTTTGGAACGCATGGGAGAGGTGCATACAAGCTGGAATTGCCAGAAGGATTGTCACGAGTTCATGATGTGTTACACGTTTCCCAGCTGAAGAAGTGACATGCAGAGATGGCCAATATTCCTTTGAGAGATACAGTGCCACTGGAAGCAATTCAGATAGATTGTGATTTGGCCTATGAAGAGAAGCCAGTCAAGATTCTCGAGTTTTCTAGTCGAGTTACTCGCAGCAAGGTAATCAAATTTTGCAAAGTTCAGTGGAGCCACCATACCAAGGAGGAAGCCACCTGGGAGCGAGAAGAAGATCTCCATAGAGACCACCCAAACCTTTTTGCTAAGGGGGGTAGGTTTGTAACATCCCAATTTTCAATTTGGATGTTATACATAGAACATCATATGCATATCATATTTATTCTTGCATTTGGTAGAGATCTTAGAAGTCTTAAGCAACTCAAGGACCCAAGGAGAGAGTTGGAGGTTTCACAAAAAATCATATTTGAATTTATTTCAAATTTTAAGAAAGGATCACTTTGATTTTATTATTTGTCTCTCCAATTATTTCCAATAATAAAAATATATGAGAGAAGATAATATGACTTCTTCAACCCAAGAGAAATATTGGAGAAAGAATTTTAAAATCAAATTATAATTTTATTGGTATTTTATTTGCTATTTTATTTGAATTAGAAAAATATTGCATTTTTTAAAATTGCATCTTAGTCAAGAAAAGTGTTCATCTCGTCCTAATATTAGGTTTGGACGGTGAAAATTGTTTCTGGAATTTTTATCATTTTTTTATATTTTATTAGTATTTTTCTTTTGGGCGACTTTTTTAAAAAAATAAATAAATCTCGGACCGACTGGGCCGAAGCCCAGCCGACCCAGCGCCGCGCCACTGACCTCGGGGAGGAGTCCCCGCCACCGCTGCAACCGGAGTCCGAGCCGGACTCCGCCGCCGCCGCCGCCCGCGTGCCCCCTTCCCCAAGAAGCCGCCGCCCCCTCCTCCTTTAAATACGGCCACCCCGACCCCCTACTCCTCGTCTCGCGCAGCTGCCGCCGCCGCATCTCGTCAGCGCCTGATACTTCTCCAACGTATCTATAATGTTTGATTTTCCATGCTATTATATTACCCGTTTTGGATGTTTATGGGCTTTACTATACACTTTGTATAATTTTTGGGACTAACCTACTAACCAGAGGCCCAGCCCAAATTGCTATTTTTTTGCTTATTTCAGTGTTTCAAAGAAAAGGAATATCAAACGGAGTCCAAACGGAATGAAACCTTCTGGAGCGATCTTTCTAGAACAAACACAATCTAGCAGACTTGGAGTGTGTTGGTGTCAAAACCGGCGGATCTCAGGTAGGGGGTCCCGAACTGTGTGTCTAAGGCTAATGGTAACAGGATGCGGGGGACACAATGTTTACCCAGGTTTGGGCCCTCTCTATGGCGGTAGTACCCTACTTCCTGCTTGATTGATCTTGATGATATGAGTATTACAATATTTGATCTACCACGAGATCGTAGAGCTAAACCCTAGAAGCTAGCCTATGATTATGATTGTTGTTGTTCTACAGACTAAACCCTCCGGTTTATATAGACACCGGAGGGGGCTGGGGTTACACAGAGTCGGTTACAGAGAAGGAAATCTACATATCTGAATCGCCAAGCTTGCCTTCCACGCAAAAGAGAGTCCCACCCAGACACGAGACGAAGTCTTCAATCTTGTATCTTCATAGTCCAACAGTCCGGCATAAGCATATAGTCCGGCTGTCCGAGGACCCCCTAATCCAGGACTCCCTCAGTAGCCCCTGAACCAGGCCTCAATGACGATGAGTCCGGTGCGCAGATTGTCTTTGGCATTGCAAGGCGGGTTCCTTCTCCGAATACTCCAAAATAGATCTTGAACACAAGAATCGTGTCCGGCTCTACAAAACAAATTCCACATACCATCGTAGAGAGTATAATATTCAATGAGTCTAATCTGCTAAAAAAAATTTACGTAGCATGACATCACGCCGTGACCCGGTCATTATTCGAACTGTTTTTCTCAACATGCTACTACACATATTGCGAGGCGGTTTTATTGGCACGTCTTGTCGAAGCAGACATCGTGTCCCCTTATCACAGGATTCTTATCAATACAGGTGCGGGTAACCCAACCGCACCATCAACACGGCGCTTGGGGATTAAGCGAGTTTCCAGGGCAAGTGGGGAGGCGCAGGATCCCTGCTGCCTTTATAAGGAGATAAGGACTCCCCCTTTTCACCCATGCCTTCTTCTTCCTCTGCTCATCCATTCTCTCTCGCTTAAGCTCCAGCGCTCAAGCATTCACCTTCTCCCCCCCCCCACAAAATCCCTCCGAAAATGTCCGGATCCGGAGCAGGAGGCAAGTGGATGGCCTCAACCGTCCGGGAGAAGGATATCTAGAAACTTCGGGAGGCCGGATATCTGGCCAAGAAGATCGGCCACCGCCTTCCGACAGCGGGACAGATTGTCCCTACTCCGGAACCGCACGAGAGGGTTGTATTCCTTCCTAACTTTGTCCACGGGCTAGGGTTTCCCCTTCACCCATTCATTCATGGCGCTATGTATTATTATGGGATAGATTTTCATGATCTATCCCCCAATTCCTTCCTCAACATTTCGACATTCATTGTCATGTATGAGGCCTACCTCCGCATCTCTCCACACTTCAGATTATGGCTGAAGATTTTCAATGTCAAGCCCAAGGTGGTGAAAGGAGTCCATGCCCAGTGCGGAGGAGCCATGCTGAGCAATATGTCGAACGTCGCATGGCCATCAGGTACGTTCAACGATTCCGTCAAAGGGTGGCAGCAATAGTGTTTCTATGTCACTGAGCCACGCGGCGTCAAATGGGCCGAGGCCCCCGGATTCCGATTCGGAGCCTGATGTCTACTACGCAACCTTCTTCTTGTAGATGTTGTTGGGCCTCGAAGTGCAAAGGTTTGTAGGACAGTAGTAAATTTCCCTCAAGTGGATGACCTAAGGTTTATCAATCCGTGGGAGGCGTAGGATGAAGATGGTCTCTCTCAAGCAACCCTGCAACCAAATAACAAAGAGTCTCTTGTGTCCCCAACACACCCAATACAATGGTAAATTGTATAGGTGCACTAGTTCGGCGAAGAGATGGTGATACAAGTGCAATATGGATGGTAGATAAAGGTTTTTGTAATCTGAAAATATAAAAACAGCAAGGTAACAAGTGATAAAAGTGAGCGTAAACGGTATTGCAATGCTAGGAAACAAGGTCTAAGGTTCATACTTTCACTAGTGCAAGTTCTATCAACAATAATAACATAATTGGATCACATAACTATGCCTCAACATGCAACAAAGAGTCACTCCAAAGACACTAATAGCGGAGAACAAAGGAAGAGATTATGGTAGGGAATGAAACCAGCTCAAAGTCATCCTTTCTGATCTATCTATTTAAGAGTCCATAGTAAAATAACATGAAGTCATCCTTTCTAATCTATCTATTCAAGAGTCCGTAGTAAAATAACATGAAGCTATTCTTTATGTTCGATCTATCATAGAGTTCGTACTAGAATAACACCTTAAGACACAAATCAACCAAAACCCTAATGCCACAAAGATACTCCATTGTCACCTCAAGTATCCGTGGGCATGATTATACGATATGCATCACACAATCTCAGATTCATCTATTCAACCAACACAAAGTACTTCAAAGAGTGCCCCAAAGTTTCTACCAGAGAGTCAAGATGAAAACGTGTGCCAACCCCTATGCATAAGTTCATGGAACCCGCAAGTTGATCACCAAAACATACATCAAGTAGATCACGTGAATATCCCATTGTCACCATAGATAAGCACGGCAAGACATACATCAAGTGTTCTCAGATCCTTAAAGACGCAATCCAATAAGATAACTTCAAAGCGAAAACTCAATCCATTACAAGAGAGTACACTACAAAAAAAGTCACATCTGTGACATTTTGGGCCAAATGAATTTTTTTTTCTGTCATACATATGACACTTCTATGACGATAATTGTGACAAAACCCGGTATCATCATAGATGTGGTGGGATCCTACTTCTATGACAAAAAATCATGACAAAAAATGGGCTTTTCGTCCTGGGCGGGCCGGAGACGCAGCTGCATGAAATTCTTTGGGTCGTCCATGACGAAAAAAACCGTGGTAGAAGCGAGGGCGAGGATAATTTCGGGGAGTTCCCGGTTACGGAGGGAGGTCGGGGGCCGAGCGATGCGCGTTTCTCTCGTACATGTACGCGCGTGTGTGCGAGGTGTTGGCTCTAACTGAACCTGATCGAGGCGTTGGGCTCTAACTGAACCCGAGCGATTGCACTACAGGCTACGCGTTACTGAACCCGAGCTATCGATCGATGGCTGTTAACTGAACCCGATCGAGCGATTCCTTCACTACTGCTGCTAACTGAAGCCGATCGATTGGATGAATAGTGAGTGTTGCGGGGGGGGGGGGGGTGGATGAATAGTGAGCGGTGGCGTTGCCTCTAGATGAACAGGACCCCGTGGTGTGGAGGGCTGGATGAACAGTAGACGGTGGAGGGGTGCCCGTGGAGGGGTGGTTGAACAAGACCCTGTGGTGGGAGGGTTGTATGAATAGTAGACGGTGGAGGGGTGCACGTGGAGGGGTGGATGAACAGGACCCCGTGGTGTGGAGGGCTGGATGAACAATAGACAGTGGAGGGGTGCCCGTGGAGGCGTGGTTGAACAGTAGCCGGTGGAGTAGCGCGTGGTGGAGGCTGGATGAACAGGAGCCCGTGGAGGCTGGAGGAGGTCGACGGTAGCCCGTGGAGGCTGGAGGTGTTCGACGGTGGAGATGAACAGTATCCCGTGGAGTCCGGTTTTGCGGTACGCCACACCCCTCCCAATGAACATGACCCCCGTTTCGACCGTAGCGCTCCAACACAAGTCTATTTCGTCCGTTTTGCGGTACGCCACACCCCTCCCGATCAATCGGACCCCTGTTTCGACTGTAGGAGGTCCGTTTCCTCCGTTTTGCGGTACGCCACACCCCTCCCGATCAACAGGACCCTCGTTTCGACCGTAGGAGGTCCGTTTCCTCCGTTTTGCGATACGCCAAACCCCTCCTGATGAACACGACCCCCGTTTCGAATGTGGCCGGTCGAACACAAGGCCGTTTCCTTTGTTCTGCGGTACGCCAGGCCTCGTTTCCATCGCCTGTTCCGTCCAAGCCCTCCCGATGAACACGACCACGCATTCCGTTCCGACCCAGCTGGTTGGCTCCCACGCGTTACGTTGCCTCCCGATGAACACGACGCATTCTGTTGCCTCCAGATGAACACGACGCATTCCGTTGCCTCCCCATGAACACGACGTGTTCCGTTGCCTCCCCATGAACACGACGCGTTCCGTTGCCTCCCCATGAACACGAGGACGACGTTGTTTCTCTGTTCTGACCCAGCCATGTTCACGAGACCTGGCCGTACCTATGCGTGAGTAGGCATTCGAGACCCCGCCCGTATGTACGTACGTGGCCGTATTTTCTTTCTTGCACCCTGGCCGTTGTACGTACGTCTACATGCTACATGCGCGCCTCTACTATGACACGTGCGCGCCTCTACTATGACACGTGTGCGCCTCTACATCCACCATTATGTAGGTACACGTTCGTGACCAGAATGACAATGCTACGTACGCTTCGACCAGGTGGGTCCCGACTGTCATGGAATTCCTTGCGTGCAAAGATGTACCTGGTGGGTCCCAGCAGTCAGGGGTGCAAATGGTTTTTTTTGCCCGGACGCACTTCCTTGCGTGCGAGCATGTAGCTGGTGGGTACCAGCAGTCAGCTGGTGAATCGTTTTGTTGTTGTTTTTTTTTGCCCGGACGCACTTCCTTGCGTGCGAAAGTGTAGCTGGTAGGTCCTAGCAGTCAGGCGGGAAACGTTTTTCTTTTCGCGAAATACGGTGGCCCATCCGGTGGATCCCCGCTGTCAGGTGGAGGAATAATTATTTTGCGCGTAATAAGGAGGCACTTCCTTGCGGCCGCCGTGGACCCAGCTGTCAGCCTCTCCACATACAGTACTCTTCCGATGGAAGTCGGTCGTTTACCACATTGACCACACCGTGCCGAGAGCACCAGGGCGGTGGACGACGAGGAGGCCTAGGAAGGGGACGACGCAGAGCCGTGGAAGACGCGAGAGTGGATGCCCACACGGAGAGGAGTACGACTGTATGAGGGTTTACTGGTTCGTCTACCGTCGCCGGAGAATAACAGCAGGTGTGGGTCAGTAGAGGGATGGCTAGGCCAGCGATGGGAGTATGGTGGGGGCGGTGAGGCCTGCGCGGCAGCACAGCCGGCCGCGGGGAGGATGGAGCAGGCAGTCCCTCCAGGGCTTGTTTGAGCGGCTAGAGCAGGAAGAGCAGAGATTGAAGGAGCACGACGGCCGTTGGATGGACATCCAACAATCACTGCTTGTGCGTCAACTTTCTTTTTAGGAAAGCCTCAAATCTGTGGAAAACGGCATACATCCCATCTGCCATTATTTCTAATAATTTACAGCCCATTTGCTAATTCTTAAGGTTTTTTTGGAGCCCATATTCTTTTTGTTAGCATCATAGCCTATATTGTGGCCATGGTTAAAAAATTATACAAAATTTTGCATATTTCGGTGCGGTCCGAACTGCTTTTAATCCCGAAATTTCGACTCACATTCAAACTGATTTTAAAAATAAATGTATATAAATATAAAATCCAACAAATTCTCCATGCATAAAAATTAATGTAATTTAAAATCTCGAAATGAAAAAAAAGATATTTGAAACTAATTGCCGGTTTGATGTGTTTTAAAAATGTACAACCCATTTCTCATTACTGATGGGCCATTTTCTCGGCCAGCCGAATGAAAGCTCTCCTCGTCTTGAAAGATTTGCAGCCCAACAGGCCTGACAAAGCGACTTACTTGGCAAATCACAAAAAACTGGGCTGTGGCCGTGGACCCAGCTGTCAGCCTCTCCACGTACAGTACTCTTCGATGGAATGTCGTTGACCACATTGACCACGCCGCGCCGAGAGCACCAAGGCGGTGGACGACGGCGAGGCCTAGGAAGGGGACGACGCGGAGCCGGGGAAGACGCGGCAGTGGATGCCCACGCGGAGAGGAGTACGACTTACGAGGGTTTACTGGTTCGTCTGCCGTCGCCGGAGAATAACAGCAGGTGTGGGTCAGTAGAGGGATGGCTAGGCCAGCGATGGGAGTACGGTGGGGCGGTGAGGCCTGCGCGGCAGCACAGCCGGCCGCGGGGAGGAGGGAGCAGGCAGTCCCGCCGGCGCTTGTTTGAGCGGCTGGAGCATGAAGAGCAAAGATTGAAGAAGCACGACAGCCGTTGGATGGACATCCAACAGTCACTGCTCTCGTGTGTTGACTAAGTTGACAGGGCATTGCGTGTGCGTCAACCTTTTTTTATGTAAGCATACGCGTCAACTTGTAGTAGGCGCACAAGTCAGCCTCAAATCTGTGGAAAACAGCAGACAACCCATCTGCCATTATTTCTAATAATGTACAGCCCATTTGCTAATTCTTAAGAATTTTTTGGAGCCCATCTTCTTTTTGTTAGCATTACACCCCATATTGTGGCCACGGTTAAAAAGTATACGAAATTTTGCATATTTCGGTGTGGTCAACTGTTTTTAATCCAGAAATATCGATTCACATTCAAACTATTTTGAAAAATAATTTATATAAATATAAAATCCAAATAATTGTCCACGCATAAAAATCAATGGAATTTAAAATCTTGTAATGAAAAAAATTGAAACTAATTCCCGGTTTGATGTGTTTTAAAAATGTACAGCCCATTTCTGGGCAAACCGAATGAAACTCTCCTCGTCTTGAAAGATTTGCAGCCCAGCAGGGCCGATAAAGCAAGTAGGCCTTGTTTGGGTATTTCTTTTAAAAAATAGGACCGGGCTAGACATTTTCAGCAAGAAAAAAACACATCTGGGCTCATGATGTGGTAAACATAAATAAAACCCTGGCTAGACGGGCCACGGCCCCCGCACAGCCCCGTTGTTACCCTGATCCGTCGCTAAAACTAGTATAAATAACAACTGCTTGTTCCTCAAAAAAAAACTGTGTGACCTGCTGGGTCCCTGGTGTCAGCCGCTCGTAGTGTAATTCTCTCGTTTATTGACTACATTAACAATGGCGTGAGCACCAGATGTCCAACCATTAGGAGGAACCATATTTTTTGGCTTGTAATACAGTGGCACTTGCTTGCGTACTGCCATGACGCTGGTTGGTCCCTACTGCCATCCTCTCCATGTACATTCATCTCCTTGTTCCTCTCGGTTGTTGACGATGTTGACAACGCAAGAGGGCGGCGCACCGCGCATGGCTAGAGAACCAAGGCCGCAAGGTGGAGGATGATGGCGAGGCCTCGGACGGAACGAACAGGAGTCATGGAAGATGCGTTGGTCCAGTCGTAAGCAGAGGGGAGTACAAGGGTTGACTGGTTCGGGTGCGGGTGCGTGTTGGGGCGGACGTCGCCGGAGAATAACAGGACGTGTGGGGGAATAGAGGGAGGGACTGGCCAATGTTGGAGGGTACATACGGTAGGGCGGCGGAGGCACAACCAGCCATGGGATGCGGGAGCAGGCGGAGCCGATGGGGTGGTTCGGTTTGGGCGGCTAGAGGAAGAATACAAGAGATAGAAGATACACGACAGATGTTGGATGTCAATCCAACGGCTGGTAGGCAGAATCGTTTGTTGACTGGCTAGGCTATTTCCTCGCGGGTCCCAAATGTCAGAATCCAAATCTGTCATGGTCATGCAGCCTTTCCTATGAAAATTTATAGCCCATTTGATGTGCTAGTTCGAAATAAGTTTGTGGGTGCTGGTGGGGGCTAATCACTTGGCTTCTGTAATGCGCAGTGAGCTCAAGCAGCCGGCGAGAGTGATGTTATGTCCCTTGGTTGGGATTTGTTACAATATTTCACTCTAAATTAAACGAATGGCAAGCCATGCCTTGTTTCAAAGAAAATATGACAGTCACAGCCGAGTTGAAAAGGGCAGGAACATCTAACTCCAGCTTACAAACTGTACAAAAGCACGAGGGTTAATTGTTCATCATGTTTACAAAAAAACCCAGGTTGAAAAGGGCAACAACATCTAACTCCAGCACTGTTTTCGGCAGTCACAGTCAAATGGATCGGTCAGGTCCATAGAATGAACATCCTGGGTCGTAAAATTTACTGGATTATGACCACAATATGTTGTAAATAGAAGCCCGACACGTTCAGATGCTCTTTTGCCCACCTGAAACTCCTTTTTTTGCTCTTCGACATACCCATCCGTCAAAACCATGCTGCTGATAAACTTAAGCCTGATGGACAATAGTAACCTCGCATTCAGCAGGAAGAATGTGACAAATCTAGTGTTTGCACGGTTGGCTACATATCGTTCTAGCGTTATTGTCTTCAATCGAATCTCATGAGAAGTGAGAAAATCCCGATGGTTACGAATCCACCGATTGGTTATAACTTTCTTACCCCGTCCTGTTGCCTAAATAGACATGAAGATTGAAAACAGTTAAGGTCTAAAAAAGAGTGTCGAAAGAGCAACAGCTGAACGGTTAATTCTAGTACACTATATGCGGGCTTCCAATGTGCGTGTGAAATTATCACCTTTATATACAACTTCTCCAGACATGGAAAGCATTGCAGCAAGCCAATAATCTTGTTCAGATCAAAACTAATCATTTGGATATATAAGATCTTGACAGAATCCAGCACCATTGATAGGCCATCCATGGAGAAACTCTTCATTGAGCATAGAACATAATATTAGTACAAAATGTGTACTCCAAGATGATATATAACTTATGGGCAGAAATTTAAAATGCAGCTTATGGTTACAAGTGTAGATGATAATATAAAGTACCTGAAGAACTGTGGAGCCAAACACCATATTGAAATGAGCACAGAGATCATGTATTACACCCAAGGTCTCCAGTTTAGGCGCAGAGAGGACGGTTATTTGCAACGGTGAATAACTAGAATCAAGGATCAACCTTTGAAGTGAAGGGGCATCTTGGATGATGAGCTGCCTTCCGTCAAAAGAAATTCCAATTCTTACAAGGTTAGGCAACTTTATTTGGAGACAACCGATTCTAACTGTGAAAACAAGCACCAAGCACTCCAGCGCAGGGCAACTGGAGTGGATGATGCTGTGCAATGAGGCCTCCGATATACGAACCCGCACAAGTGAAAGTTTCTTGAGAAATGGGAGTCGAAGGTTTAGTACCAGATTGTCTGGTAGGTAGCACAGCGCAAAGGTGGCGGTGTGGAGAGAGGAGGAAAACCGCGAGATGGACATCGGTGCTGAGGGCACAAGTTCATGGCGTTCGGTATGTGGTATGTGATTCCAGGGGAATAGTAGAACTCAAGCAGCTGTAGTTCTGTGAATTCAGGGGATTTTAGCCAGGCGTCCACCGTGCAGGGCATGGTATGCTTGCTCAGGTAGCATGACGGGATGCAGAGGCTTTGAACGGAGCCCTGGTGGGAGGAGATGATGGCTCTGGGGATTTCAAAATCATTGAAGAGAGATAGCTGACGACAGTCGAGATTAAGGGGCACGGCGCACCATAGAGGGCGCCACCGAATTGAGAGGACTGGGGTGCGGCAGCAATCCTTGGTGGGGAGAAGCGATATGATATCCCCAAGGACGGCGTTTGGGAGATCGCTGATGCGGTCCACCCAAGATTCTACGGGTTCCTGGGATCCGGTGGGGGCGGGGTCGCCGCTTCTCCCCGCGCTGCCGGGTGCGGGATCTACAACAGGCGTCACCGCTGGCGGGAGCCTCATCTTCTTGGCGCTGGGGGTCAGCCGACTCCATTTTCCTCGAGGGCATCGCGTCGCGCTCACGGATTTGAGCAGAGTAACGAATGACGAGCCTAGTTGTAGTGCGAGTGAAGAAGAAGGGGAGCTGAGGTTTTTTCTGTAGTAGTGAGTAAGAAGGGGAGATGGGGTTTTCTGTAGGAGTGAGTTGAGGAATTTGAGGGTACGAGTGGAGCCAGCTGACATGAGGTGGGTGCGAGCGAGGAGGAAGAAGAGCACCCAGGTTTTTTTGGGGGGCGGTGTGCTGGGTGTGGGTAGCGCCTCTCATTCAGTCAATATAGGGCTTTTGAATAGATTTTACTATTTACCTAGTGTGGATGGGCTGTTTTGTCTTGGGCCCAGTGAAACAATTACTACTAGTACAGTGGAGACACTCTACAGCTACCCAGAAAAACAATTACTACTAGTACAGTGCAGACACTCTACCGCTTCTGGCTCCTCCTAGGTCATTGAAACGTCTCCCTCTACTGAATGTCGTTATACTTTTGTTCATCAACATGCGGGCCATGGAGCGCGCGGGCCCAAATGCCATCCACCAAATTAGAAGGCAGTATGCAGGCGGAGAGTAACCCCGGTCGTAGCACGGCAGTAACGAGCCGTCGTATCACAAAACCCCCCCACCCCACCCCCCCCCCCCCCGCAGTCTAAGTTTGACAGATGAAGCAACCATCATTTCACTCTTCGTTGAATCCCTTCTCCCTCACCGCCTTCAAGAATGGCAACACTCGCATCTGCCACTATTCTTCTCTCCCAACGAAGGGAAGGTAAGCGGATCCGTGATGTTGGTATATTTTCGTTCAGAGAAAAAAAAGAACTTTTGCAAAGCAGTAACCGATCCTCGCTCTCTTTTTTGTTTCATTGTCATTGCGATTGTGTTTTCCTTTCAGTGGTCTCCTAGTATTCGTCAGTTTCATGATGGACCAAGGAGAACCAGGCAAAGATCTACCAATATTGGAGCAGACATGGGAGGCTGATCCCCATGAGAGAGAGAGAGATATCCAAGAAGATGGAGGCAGACATCGAGCCGACCCCAGATACGCTCACGGCCACTACTAAGATGGTCAATGCCCCGTTTGAGGTTACGGCCCCCGTGGCACTGCAGGAGCAGTTTTCCCCCTTCGAGGATGTGTCCCCCCCCCCCCCCGCTAAGCTGCCCAAGGTGATTTTCTTCTTTGCCAATCTCGATTGTGGTTTTTCATCTATGTATGTGGTGATTAATAATGCAAAATTTTATTAGCTTCGATGCCATGCTATACATAGTGGTTTAAATAACTTGTGTTTCTTATACTAAAAAGTATTTCAGAATTTGTTTCTGTTTCAATTAGAACCCTGATGCAGACAAGGATTGTGTGGTTGTACATGTCACTCGCTATGAGGCGGATGACCTGAATATACGCACTGGGAAAACAGAGTTCTTAGGCTGTTGGATCCTGGAAGCCATTTGCGGTTATACCAATGAAGAGTTGTATTCCAGCCTCACTGTTGTCAGGCGTGTTGTCCAGGGTGTACTGAAGCACAAGAAGTTCAAAGCTACTCCTTCGTTTGTGAGGCATACTGTTCTTGTCAAGCTTACGCAGGAAGATGACGTGGCATGCCTCCACAAACAAGTTTATCAGTGGCAAGGCCACAAGGTTGTCTTCATGAAGGTTCACAGGATTGAGCTACTGCGGGACGTCCTCGATGATGTTCATGGCAAGGTCCGTCTTGTGTCCAGCCCAAATTAGATCGAGGCATGAAATAGTTGCCCCAGCTAGTGTTTAATAGTAGTTTGGATTGTGTCTAATTATCCGAACCTTGCCTATTATCGACCCCTATGGGGCTAGTACTCTGTTTGAATCCGTCTATGGGAACTGCTGCTACTTTTGTGTGCCCGTGAATCATGTGAGAACCATCGTAATTGTTGCCAAAACAGATGCGTCCTCACTAGTTTTTTCATGAATATGGCATGGTAAGACATAAGTTGTCACGGTTTATCATACGAGTAGTGTGTGTTTTGATGAAATAGAGCACTCGTTCGAGAACTGTGCGCCAACGTATACATAAGTACTTGTAAAGATTGTTGGTGCTACCCCACTTGTAAGCAGTTGTGCAAAACACGGCACATTGGCTCAGCTCGCTTCAACACTAGGCTATCGACCAGCTAACAATCAACAATTTGCATTCAAAAACAATCTGTTGTCTGACATATAAGCAACTATGTATCTTGTTACAGTGGTTCATGTAGTTAATTGAGGCCACAATGTAATAAATTGCAAACGTTCACACGCTAGTCCAGCGCTCATGTGGAACACTCACATTAAACTCGTCTTCATAAATAACTTGAAAAGCATAAGTTAAGCAATTTTATACATCTCAATGATTCATAGAACATAACAAACATATACTAGTTCACAGCAAAAGGCAAAGTTGTCAGAAGGTTGACAAATCAGGAAAAAACAAGCAAGGCTTCTCTGAGCAAAGGGCCTCCCGGCAGGCTTAAATTTCCTGGAGTTCACTCTGGTTTTTTCTTGTTGCCACCATCCAGGGTTAGGTTCTCTCATTCCAGAGTAACCAATTATAATTGTGGTCTCAGCTGGAATGCTGAACTGAACCATGCAGTGTACTGACCAGTTGAAATGCTTGTGCATTCCACTAAATTTAAGCACCGTTATTTGCAGAAATAAGCAGACCACAATGCCTCTTGTCTGCGCACCTGTCCAAAAAACCGCCGTGCAGCCGTGCCAGCTAGTCCTCGGTCCATGGAAGAACTGGTAGAAAGTACATTCCGGACTAGGATGCAGTTGTTTTTGCTCGTCCCTGCACTGCAATCAGGAAGTAAAACGTACGAATCAGCTTCTTTTAGATTGCATTGGTCATTCTACCTTAGTTACTACCAATGTAGGAATACCTTGAAGACTGGAGGTTAGACGACGGCAACGAGGGATAGCCATCTCATTTTGCGCAGTTGTACTAAAACTGAGGTGTGTGCTTCTAATTGCGCAGATAGAAACGATACAGAGACAGACATCCCGAAATGATATGGAGACAGACATCCCTGTTTGCGCAAATACGAAATACGGTTATTTAAACAGTGACAGATATTTGTAGTGGCGTATGATTAACAGCAACATCTATTGTGTTATAATTGGCAATAGATTGACAGTATGAAGAGTCCTTAAGTAAGTAGCATCACATCACATCAATGATGCCACCAGATTAACATGCAGAACAATAGCATTAGTATTACTGTCATGAGAGTAGCACATGGTCAGTAAATGTGTAATCAAATTTGTGCAGTTCCACTGGGATGAAGCAATGTTAGCGGTGTGAGAGTTAAGTGTAACTGCAAAAACACAATCCATGGGAAATAAAGCAAGACGGAAGCACTTCATAAAATGGTGGTGGCATTGCTTCAATTTATTGACGGCACTAGACCATTACTTATAGTGACATTAGGTGGCATTGCTTAATGCTTCATGTGATTTTAAATTAACGGTAGCGATATGGGCGTAGGGACAGCAAGGGCATAAAGTGGTGAGGTAGATGTGGCTGCCGAGAGTGGCAAACACTCAGGTAGCATGTCTGCATTTGTCCCATTTTTTATCTCCTCGGCGACATTTTCCTATGTGAGCACAGGAAATCTAGACCTGCTCATTCTCATTTGCGTTGTCCCCCAACACCCGTCACTTTCTTTCCTTTTTCAACCAAGAGATAGGTCCACTTCCCCCCACACTTCACCATCCACCATGCTTTCTTCGTCTTTTCAACCAAGAGACCGGTTGGGTAGCCAGTATCTACTACTTTCCCCCGTTTCCTCTTAGAACTAAGTCCTAGATTCATGCTACAGCTTTCCCATTTTCTTCCCTATTTAAACCAACTCTTAGAGTCAACTGTATGAACTAGCCTTACCTCTAATAATAGTAAAAGTCTAGGTGGCTTTGGAACAGCGGACGGAAGTAGAAAAAGATCCACATGAAGGGAGCTGGGGCAGTAGAGCAAGGCAGGTTTCGAAGGAATATATACCTGAGGGTTGTCGGCATGTGGCAAAGACGGCATCGAGAGGCCGCATCTTGGCCACAATACCGTAGGGAGGAAGAAGGGGTCGGAGGCACTCCCGAGCCGGCGCTCTCTCGGAGAGAACGGCATGGCCGCCGTTGGTCTCCTACCTCGCCACCGACGACAGCGTGAACGATGCACCTACACCCCTGCCCCGATCGAAGTTGTCCGGCCAGATTTGTGACCAGCCGTGAGCTGCGAGAGAGTGTGGCCACCGATGTCTTGCTTAGATCTGGAGAGCATGAGAGAGTGAATGAGAGGAACCCTAGTAAAGCAAGCGCTAAGGCTCCTGCTTATATATATAGTGGAGTGATTTTGTTGTACCAGCTTCAAAAAAATGTGCTCCTACATGTACTAGTGAGTGGGTGTGATAGAACTAGTGCATGCGTGCACGGCTTCTCTTCGTGAGAGTACAATATTCTATGCCCAAAGAACGTTCGCCGCAAGAGTAATAGTATAAGTGTGTTATGTGTGAGCAAAAATAAAATGTGCGCGACGTCTTTTGTTTTTTAGAAGTTCTGAGGGTAGGGTGTGAAGAGCACATATGTGTGTGACGTCTACCTGCAGATAGACGGTGGGTGCGACGTGTGAGTCTGTGAGAGGACTCGGGAGAGTCGTGACTCGTGAGGGTGCGTGTGTGTGAGAGGGAGGGGGGAACGTATCAATGCAATGCATGTGTCCATAAATCATTATCCGACAAACATTCGCCACAAGCCTTTTCCTGACGAACCAATGCATATAGCTTTATTGAAAATTCAAACCACGCAAACTTTTACCGAGTTTTCGTGTACCAAATTGCACATGTAGCATACCCTGCATATATCATTTCATTCATCTTCGAGAGGTAACTATAAAGATGGGGGGGAGTCTACAAAATAAGACCATCGTATCACCCGCATCAATTTCAACCATCCTTTGGTGTTGAGGAATATCATAGGAACTCTATATGATACGATTTTTATAGGATTTTTTCCTTTAGAGCCAATTGGTTCATAGGAATAGATTCATATACTCCACATTTCAAAGGAAATAAACATGATATCATTTCTATAGCTTTAGAGCCACTTGGTTCAAATGAATGGATTCCTATACTCCCTTAATTTCAAAGGAAAATAAACATTAGCGTATATTCAATAGAAAAGTTCCTATTATCTGAACCAAATTACATATCTTTTCTAATCCCTCCTCATAGGAATTGAGATACATGTCATCTCTAGATTCAATAGAAAAGTTCCTATGATGTGAACCAAATGACATCTCTTTTGCAATCCCTACTCATAGGAATTGAGATGCTCCATGTCATCTCTTTCCCGATAACTTCCATGTATACATCTTCTAGTCCTAAATAGACTATACAACCCACTAGTAGCTTTTTTCCAAGATATGCAACTATGGCACAAGAACTATATAGTGTTCTAATAACTTTGAAAGATGGTCGCTAGATAAAGCTAGTGGAGAGATGGCGAATCCGAGCACTACTAGCCGTTGGATATCATCAACATTCCACCAGATCTGCCACATGTACAATTTAGAAGACTCCATGGTTGAACTTAAGCATAATGCACAAACCTCAAAACACAAGCACTTCTCCTTTGTTCTAGAATCTTCTGTATCATAATTGTTTTTTAAATGAATTGTCATTATTTGTTTTTTACTTTATGCTTTACAATGCACAATCACATGGATCTTAACATTTTTATAAAACTAATTGATTTTGAATGAGATGAACTATAAGAACTAAACGAACATCTACATCATGCATATATGACTCAAAGATTTACATGCTATAGTGTGTATTTATTCATAATTTGGTTTCAAAATCTCATGCGTTTAATGCCTCATTGCCTTTCGGTCGAACCTACGTCCACAATTTTTTGTACATACTATATCTCCACTGATCCACGAACCCAAAATGCTGCCTCGTTCCCGTAAAACCAAGCGGCCCACACATGCATCGACTCAAACCCGTTTACTACAACGTGTCCCTGCACGTCATAGTACTCCTACAAACCCTACCGCCGCACTCATCATCGGTTTTCTTCAAGAGGATGAGGGAGAAGCCGATTTGTAGTGGAGGCGCTTTCAAAAAAAAGATATGTAGTGGAGACCCCTACCCTAGGGTGCCCTAGGTAGCTGCCGCACGCATCATTGTTTTCTATTTTCTTTATGCTCTTGCGCCCTAGAGTGAAATGATGGTTGCTTCATCCGTCCAGCTTAATGTGGGCCCTAGAGTGAAATGATGGTTGCTTCATCCGTCCAGCTTAATGCGGGAAAGTTGGGGCTTTGTGATTTGACCCCTCATTGCTCATTTTCTACTACTGCGGCGCTACGACCGGGGTGCCTCCAGTTCCAACCGCTGCTCTGAACTGTAATTTGGTGCATTGCACGTGGAACAAGACGGTGGATGAGCCACATGTCGGCCAAAGGGGTCCTGTTAAGTGTGTCGCCATTTCGTGTGGGGACTGACCCTTCTTGAATTGCTACGCCAACACGATAGGAGCAGCCTACCACTTGGTTTTGCTCCTTGGTGAATCCCGACTATATTGATCTAAAAAGATACGTGCTGAACTACCCTCTCCGTCTCATTTTTTTTTATTTTTAGGCGTCTCGGTTTATAGGTGTGCACGTAGTTCTACGTCATCCATTTGACTAACTAAATATGAGTTACTAGTATGTCACAAAAAGTACTACTATATCATTGGATTCTTAAGCGGATGTAGTTGTATTTAAAAGTCGAGGGCGGGGCTTTTCCTACGCGGTAGGCGGGGCAGTTCCGCCTAGTCGGTTCGACAGAGACGCGAGAAGACGAGGGAGTAGGCTACTGCAAACGTAGGGTTGTGTGATTTGACAGCGAGCTACTGCTAGACAGGTGGGGCCCCGTGATTTGACTTGCCATTATCATTTTAAATGCGGCCCACGACCGGCGTGAGTCTCCCGATTCCCGACCACCTCCATACAGGTGCCTCTCCCAATCCTCCACCATGTAGTAGAGGCTGGCTCTTGCATGAGAGCCCACTTCTCCACTTTTTCCTTGCCTCTCTTTCCTCCACATATGCAAAAATGCCATGTAAAGCACACTATTGTACTTAATTTTACTTGCTCCTACATGTGCTAAGCTTGCCACATAGGCATAAATTCTGATGTGGCAAGTTAATCAAGAAGAGAGATACTAGTTTGGTGACCCAAGGAAGAAACAGTGCTAAGCGCGTGTACCTATGTGAAAAGATAATTTTGAGTCTATAACTAATTAAATGAAGCAAACTTTGCAACACCATTTCATTGGAAGAGGTCACTCCTTGGCAAATGCAATAAATACTAGTACTCCCTGTGTCCTAGTGTCAAAAACGTTCTTATATTATGGGACGGAGGGAGTACGAAGAAAGAGATAGATAGGAGTAAAAAAATAAATACACTTATAGCTAACCTTGTTGTAGTATGAGTGACTAAGTGATGACTATGTATGACATGCCAACATCAGATAGCCTAACGCACCGTGTTAAATCTCCAACAGCGCCGACCGCGCAAGCGACGCAACGGTCGTGGTAGGCGTGACCATGATACGGGGTGCTGGCAGCCCTTGGATCTGAGATCAAACGGTCGCATGCTAAGTTGCTGAAAATTTCCAGTATAACCCTCTAGGATAGGATATTCACCCATAGGTCTAGAATCACACCATGCAACCGTTCGATCTCAGATCCAAGGGCTCTCAGAAGCCCGTATCATGGGAGAATGGAAAGCCACTACCCTACTGTTCGCACGCTGGCAGTTCGCTCCTACTCGTCCCTGCACGTCCTTCAATACTACGGCGGTTCGCTCCTAGTCATCCCGTCCATTCAGATTACGGCAGTTCCACTAATCCTAACCCTCCTCCCAAATCCATGGCGTCCCAAATCTCCATGATCGGCGGTAGTACAAGGTTAGAACCATCACCGGCGATGAGTTCGACGTCATCTACACCCGTTCTTCCGTGATGGTGAAAGGATGCCTTTCTCGCTTCATACGCATGTTCGAAGACTCAGATGATGAGCGGGTGGCTGGGCTAGATGTTGAGTGCACCACAGTCCTGGGACGAGAGAAGGATCTAAAGGACGAAGAAAGGAAGAAGCCCACCGTGATCTAGGTTTGCGTGCATGACTTATGCTTGGTCTACCACATATGCCATGCTGACGTTGAATGCCTGGATTTTAAAGACTTCCTTGAGAGCAACCTAGTAAAATTTGTTACTGTAGACTTTGGTAACGACAAAGAAGTCCTGGGTCGGATAGGCCTCGTTGTAGGCAACACCTTCGACCTCCAGAAGAATCGGCTGGTGTCCTCTCGTCAGCCTTCAATGCTGACCCTGGCAGGAGCCATGGTTCATCCTTCATACGGTAAACTGGAGAAACCTCATTACACGTTTCATCGTTATGCATGGCAGCGGAATGTACTAGATATAGACCACATCCACTACGCTGCAATGGATGGCTACCTTTGTTTCAATATCTACAAGGGTTGGATGAAGAGCAAGAGCCAAGTGTGCGGTTCAAGCACAGATGTATCGGCCAAGAGGAAGAGGGACAAGGACGAAGTCGAGGACGTGGATGAGGACTCCTCCGAGTGAGTAAGGTGTCAGTATCGTTGCTCATGGTGGTTCTAATGCAGTTTCTATCGGATTAGTTGCATAGTTTAATTTCAGGTGTGCTTAGTTGAATTTGAGGGGTGTGTTGTGTTGAGCCCCAGCAGAACTATGTTATGTTTCTTCTCATTACTTTAACTCCTCAGTATGATACATACTACTAGTATTTCTTTAATAGAATTTAGCACCCCAATTAAGCACGTACTAGCTTTTTTAATAGTACTATATGCATAATTTGGCGACGAGCGCTCTCTATATGTACCACCTTTTTTTTAATTTCAATTTTTGCTCCACGGTGCAATCCATCGATAGTACTATTGTACAAAAGTATACATTTTTTAAAAGGCTGGAGTACTGTTCATCACATATATAGCCAGTTAAATTCTCAACCTAGAACAACGTGCATGCCATGTAGTATTAAATCGATACGGAGGAAGTATAGTAAAAATGAGGTGATTTTACCGAGTGATCGGCGGGGGAGCATGGCATGTCATGCGGTCCCACGTGTCATGATGTACCAAGGCGATGCGTGTGTCCCTCTTGAGGCAGAAGCAATACTACGTGGTTTGAGATGATGGCGAACCGAAGTGTGAAATAATGGTTGATTCGTCGGTCTGGGAAGGTGCAGCATTGTGATTTGACGTCCCATTGCTCATTACTACTACTGGGCCGGTACGAGTGGGTTGTGTCCCCCCTGCTGTTCTGCACTGTTATTTGGTGCTTGACACGTCGACCCAGTTGCTATATGTCCCACATGTCGGCGACAGGAAGTACATAATCCATGAAAGGGAGCGTCGATGGAGGAGTATACTATAGAATTCATGAAAGGGAGCGACTTAGTTTTGGAAAAATCTATTTTTACGGAGTACGTACCCACTAGGGTTTATAGGGCTCATCTAAAAAACATTCGTTTTTCTGTCTGATAAGTCTCAATTCTACTATACTAGTAGTAGAACCATTACATGTTGGATTTCTAGGTGTGTTAGATCACCTGACGCAAGCAGTGTCAAGAGGAAACTAACCAATGCATGTACAAGTTCATGGAAATTTAGTGGTCATTCATGCATTCGTTCTAATTAATGCCTCGGTAAACATAACTTCTTGAGAAAAATGAGCCTACTAATTACTTGCAAACTACGAAATTAATTTGACCACTCACCATTGAAAGTGCAACTATCCCTAGGTGGTTTTGGTAATTCATAACAACATATAGCTCATTGAGATAATGCTATTCCAAGACTATTATATCAGAAAAGCTCAATGAATGGCATGGCATGGATGATGAAAGTGGATCCCTCAAAATACTAAGGACAAAGGATTAGTCAAGCTCAAAAGCTCAAGACTCTTCATTTTACATTTTAGTGATCCAAGATCACATTGAGTCTATAGGAAAAGCCAATACTATCAAGAAGGGATGAGGTGTTGGTTAATGAGCCTCTTGCTTCATGTGCTTAGTGATATGCTCCAAAACCCTCAACTACTTTCCCACATCCACAAATGACCTAAACCTAAAGCTAAAATCGGTCACACCGATTCTTTTTATCCGGCGCCACCGATTCCAAAAGTCATAGCCACTGCCACAAACCCTAAGCAAATCGGTCTTACCAATAGGGATCTCGGTCTCACCGAGATGGGATTGTAATCTCTCTGTTTCCCTTCGTAACGTTTTGGTCTAACCAAAGTGAGCGATTGGTCCCACCGAGATTGCAATGTAAACTCTCTGTTTCCTTTTTGTAACATTTCGGTCTCACCGAAAAGAGCAAATCGGTCCCACCGAGTTTACCTGACCAACTCTCTGGAAAGCTTATTACCAAAATCGGTCTTACCGAGTTTGTGTAATCGGTCTTACCGAGTTTACATTATGCCCTAACCCTAACTGAATCGGTCTCACCGAGATGCATGTCGGTCCCACCGAAAATCACTAACGGTCACTAGGTTTACTAAATCGGTCCGACCGAGTTTAACTATTCGGTCCCACCGAGTTTGGTAAATTGTGTGTAAAGGTTAGATTTTGTGTGGAGGCTATATATACCCCTCCACCTCCTCTTCATTCGTGGAGAGAGCCATCAGAACAAACCTACACTTCCAACTTACCATTCTTGAGAGAGAACCACCTACTCATGTGTTGAGGATAAGATATTCCATTCCTACCATATGAATCTTGATCTCTAGCCTTCCCCAAGTTGCTTTCCACTCAAACCCTCTTTCCACCAGATCCAAATCCTATGAGAGAGAGTTGAGTGTTGGGGAGACTATCATTTGAAGAACAAGAGCAAGGAGTTCATCATCAACGCACCATTTGTTACTTCTTGGAGAGTGGTGTCTCCTAGATTGGCTAGGTGTCACTTGGGAACCTCCGACAAGATTGTGGAGTTGAACCAAGGAGTTTGTAAGGGCAAGGAGATCGCCTACTTCGTGAAGATCTACTGCTAGTGAGGCAAGTCCTTCGTGGGCGACGGCCATGGTGGGATAGACAAGGTTGCTTCTTCGTGGACCCTTCTTGGGTGGAGCCCTCCGTGGACTCGCGCAGCCGTTACCCTTTGTGGGTTGAAGTCTCCATCAACGTGGATGTACGATAGCACCACCTATCGGAACCACGCCAAAAACATCTGTGTCTCCAATTGCATTTGAATCCTCTAAACCCTTCCCTTTACTTTCTTGCAAGTTGCATGCTTTAATTTCCGCTGCCTATACACTCTCTGCATGCTTGCTTGTATTGTGTGATGATTGCTTGACTTGTCCTAAAATAGCTAAAATCTGCCAAACTCTAAAATTGGGAAAAGGTTAAGTTTTTATTGGTCAAGTAATCTAATCACCCCCCCCTCTAGACATACTTCAAGGTCCTACAAGTGGTATCAAAGCCTTGGTCTCCATATGCTTTGATTTCCATAGCTTTTGGTGGTCATAGCCTTGGTTTCACAACCTAGGAGAGTATGGCATCTAGTGAGGGAAATTATCACCGTAGAGGTCCTTACTTTGATGGTACTAATTTTGCTAGTTGGAAGCATAAGATGAAAATGCATATTCTTGGACATAACCCCGCTGTTTGGGCAATTATTTTTATTGGCTTGCAAGGTGAATTCTTTGATGGGAGAGAACCAAATTGTGAAGCAAATGCAGAAGAATTGAAGATGCTGCAATACAATGCTCAAGCATGTGACATCATCTTCAACGGATTGTGCCCCAAAGAATTCAACAAAATCAGCTGTCTTGAGAATGCAAAGGAAATTTGGGATACTTTGATTGATATGCACGAATGTATCGAGTCCGTCAAGGAATCCAAGTTGGATGTGCTCCAAAGTCAGCTTGACAAGTTCAAAATGAAGGATGGTGAAGGTGTCGCTGAAATGTACTCTAGGCTTGCACTTATCACAAATGAGATTGTCGGCTTAGGGAGTGAAGAGATGACCGAAAAATTCATCATCAAGAAAATCCTAAGAGCATTGGATGGAAAGTATGATACCGTGTGCACATTGATCCAAATGATGCCAAACTACAAAGATCTCAAGCCGACGGAAGTCATTGGAAGGATTGTTGCTCATGAGATGTCACTCAAGGATAAGGAGGAACTTCACAACAGGTCAAGTGGTGCTTACAAACCCTCAAGTGAAGCCCCCACATCATCAAGTGAGAAACAAACCTTCAATGAAGAATTGAGCTTAATGGTGACGAACTTCAACAAATTCTACAAGAGTAGAAGCAAAGAAAGAAGCTCCAAGTCAAGGTCTTATCATGACAAGAGATCTTCTAGTCGAGAGCGAAATTGCTACAATTGTGGGAGACCCGAACACTACTCCAATGAGTGTACGGCACCCTACAAAAGAAGAGAAGATTCTCCAAGAAGAAGGAGCAAAAGAGAAGAATCACCACCAAGAGAGAGAAGGAGTAGAGATGATCGTTATGAACGAAGACCCTCACGGAGAAGCAAGGATTCGGAAAGGAAGGACAAGTCATCAAGGAGCTACACAAAACAAAGACATCAAGCTCATGTTGGTGAATGGGTCTCCGGCCACGACTTCGACAGTCACTCTGAGAGAAGCTATCACTCCGACTCCGAACATATTCAAGATGAAGCTGTTGCCGGTCTAGCACTTGTGTCAACCAACTCCTACGACATATTTGATTCACCAAATGAAGGAATTGGAAGATGCTTCATGGCCAAATGTCCAAAGGTAACACATCCCGAGTATGTTGATTTCAATAGTGATGAAGATGACTTGCTTGTGGATGATGATTTAGTTGTTGACAACTCTAGTGATGAATACTATGATGAAACGTCAATTAATCATGCTAAACAAACGAATGACAATGATAAGGAGAAAATTGAGCTTCTAACTAAAGAACTAAACACTCTTAAGTTGGCTCATGAAACTATCTTCGAAGATCATCGAGAACTTTTAAGGGTTCATGAGAAGTTACGCTTTGCAAAGCTCAATCTTGAGCAAGAGCATGAGTTCTTAAAGGCAATCAATGATGATCTCCGCAAGAAAAGTTCTTCTTACATTGCCAAGCGTTTACTCTTATCTACTTACATGCCTCAAGTCAAGTCTAGTAACAAGTACAAGAAAGATACTTCCTCTAGTAGTAATAATAATAATGTTAAATCCAATATTGTTGCTTCTAGTAGTTCTCTTGATTCCACTAATGATTCTCTTAGCCAAGTTACACTTGAGCAAGAAAATAGTTTATTGAAGGGAATTATAGAGAAAGGTGTTTACAATAGCCTTGTCGGGAGTAAGCAATTCGAGGAAATTGTACGCAAGCAAGGAAGGCACCGGAAGAATCAAGGTGTTAGTTTTGAACGAAAGTTCAACGCCAATGGAGTTGAGTGGGAAGAAGATCAGTACCTGAAGACAAAGTTTGTTCCTCAACAAGAGAAGTATGATCCTACTTCCTTCAAGGGGACACAAGCTCAAGATGATCTTCCACCACAAGACCACAAGAACAAAGGCAAGGACAAGCTTCAAGAAGAGATTGATGCATTTGAAGAAGCACCTAAAGCCTCGTTCGAGTGGGTCCCCAAGACTACGTCAAGTTCTACTTCATCAAGTACAACTACAACCCCAAGGATTCCCATCAAGATGATGTGGATCCCGAAGAAGAAGAACTAGAGAGTTCTTGAGGGTGACTTCGCCAACATTCTTGACTCATATCATTTTGGCAAGAACAAGTGCAATCAACTTCCACATCTTGCACTAGTTCAAGGAGTCACAAACCCTCATGTTGGTAAGGCAAGGGACAAGGTAACCTAATGTTTTCATGGACATCATCTTGTGTGTGCATCACTCTATGTCTATGGATATACTTGTTTGTTCCTTGTGGGACTAACCCATGTAGGCAAGTTGAAAGTGCAACTCACTCCAAAGGATTGCTCTAAATGATCTACATCAACATTGAGCATCTACATCTTCAACACCTACATGAAGTCATCATTGACAAAACCCAAGGTTAGTTCATCCCTCTAAGGGGGGATCTCACATCTAGGGGGAGCTTAACTCTAAGAATTGAGTCAAACCAACTCTAATGGTGTGAACACATTAATGCATTATGTAAAAGTGGTAACCCCACTTGAGCTTAAACGATGAGTATGACCTATGATCAAATGTTCTCATTTGACTCCTATGTCAATATACTCATATATAGATGACCTAGTCATCGCCAATTGTTTGATAGATGCTAGAATTGGTTGTGCATGCTTTGCCACATATTTCAGTTGCCATCTTATTGTGTGAGCATGTTGGTGCATATTTTACTCATTCAAGGACATCCACTTGTTGTTTTGATTGTTTGGTTCATTTCTTTGTGCCAAGTGGATGGACAAGAATGCCTAAGAACCTTCTTTAGCTATCTATGCTTTTCTCATCTCAAACTCTATTCATGCTACATCACAAAATTTGATGAAGTCAGATTCGAACCACTCTGTGTGAGGAGCACTCGAAGTCCCCGATTTGTCATAGACTTAAACTTCCAAAACCTCTTAGTGATTCTCGGTCTGACCGATCATTCCATTTCGGTCCTACAGAGATCATCAAGTTGATATGAGTTTTCGATCTCTGTGCAACCGATTTGAACTTTTTGGTCTCATCGATTTGCTGTAACTCAACTCAGTTATGCATCTCGGTGCCACTGAGTTGTTCCACTCGGTCACACCGACAGGGTCGAGCCTTATATATAGCCATGGGCAAAATTTTGGAAATTTCTCCGAAACCCTTCGCCCGCGCAACACCTCGCTCTGCCATCGTGGTCTCCGATCGTCTCCTCATCGCCAGCAGCCTCCTGTCACTGGTCTTTGCCGCCGTCAACGGATTTCGTCCCCGTCGTTGCCGTCGTAGCAAGTACACCGCCAAGTTAGGGTATGGACTTGATCTTTGTGCTATCCATGTCTGATTCTTGGCACATTGTTTTCATATTCATTCTTGCCACGATTGAAACCCTTCTATCCAGCCAAAGTAGTTCATAGATTAGATGTGATTCGAATTTTTAGGTTTAGGTTTCCACCGAAACCATCTCGGACCCACCGAGTTGAAAAACTCGGTCTCACCAATTTGTCTTATGCCATTGCACTAGTGACTCTCGGTCTAACCGAGAATTACTAATCGGTGCAACCGATTTGAGGATTCTGTGAAACCCTAGCAGTCTCGGTACCACCGAACTGAAACTCGGTCCAACCGAGATCATTAGTTTAGGTTCCAAAAACTGCTTCGGTATCACCGAGTTTGAAAATTGGTGGATCCAAAATGCTTTCTATGGAAAACTAAAACTGAAATTTTGAGTCATTCTTTTGCAAAAACCTCTGCATTTTGTGATGCTCATCTTTTCTATCTTATCTATAACTCTTCACAGGGTCAGCAGTCAGCTTTTGCAGTATGTCTGATCAAATTGACAGCCAAAATAGGCCAGAAGAGCAGATGGACTTAAGTGAGGGCACTAGTCCCTCCAGTACTTCAGATGAAGGGAGCAGAAGTACTCCTAGCAATTTGCCTAAGGCTGCAACTAGGAAAAGGAGGAAAAGAACTTCAGATTCAGAGGATGAAGATTACAAGGCTGAGGAACATGAGGCTACTTCCAAGAAAGTGGTGCTCAAGAAGGAATATGGCTCAGCAAAAGATATAAAGCCAGGCATGAAGATTAAAAGGCCTGCAAGAAGGCAACCTATGCCCAAGGCCAGAGCATCAACTCAACTGCCTAAAAATCCTAATCCCAAAGAGCCAGCTGATGAAAGCAAGAAGAGGAAGGAAAGGGTCAAGAAGACCATGGCCAGAGTTGTTGGGCAACCTTCCATGATGGAAGAGGAAGAGCTTGCTGCACCAGCACCAAAGGCACCTAAGCTTATGAGTGATGCAATCAGATCAGGGGCTGCAACATCTAAGCCCAAGGAAGTACCCAAAGCTGCCCCCAAGGCCAAGTCTGCACCAAAGAGGAATACCAGGAGTATTCCAGCTGCTGAGAAGAACAAGGCCCCAGTGCCCAATGTTGCTGAGGAGGAAGATGAAGAAGGACAGGTCCTAAGGAAGCTCAAGCCCAAGATAACAGACCACAATGATGCCCATCATGTTGCTGAGGACATGAAAATCAGGAAGGATTCAGGGCTGAGACTGTGGAGAATGGCAGATCCATATGCCACAAGAAGAAGAACTGTTGTTGATTACAGGTTCCACACAAAGGAACAGCAGGACTTCTATGAGACAATCTTATTGGACAAGAAGCCCATAGTTTGTGACATGAGGTGGGTTGACTGGAAATTCATCAAGGGGAATGAACAGCACTATCCTGTAGTGCAAGACAGCTTTGTTGGTTGTGGAGTTGCAGATTTTGTTGGGCAAAAGCTCACAAATTGGAATGATGAACTTATCATGCAATTCTACTCCACAGCACATTTTTACCCAGATGGAAGAATTGTTTGGATGTCTGAAGGTACAAGGTACCAATCCACTATAGAAGAATGGGCAAGTCTGATCAATGCCCCAAAGGAAAATGATGATGATCTGGACATTTATGCAAAGAAGAAGATGGGACACAATACCATGGCTCACATGTACAAGGAGATCCCAGACAAAGCCCTAGAGACTTTCTCTTTTGGATCAGTTCACTTTCTGCTGTCAGGGTTGGCTACCATAAATAGGATTCTGAGGCACACTTTGTTGCCCAAGTCAGGTGACCATCACATGATCAGAGGGCATGCCATCAACATGTTGCATTTATTTGATGTGCCACAAAAATTCAAAGTCATGAGTCTTATGGTTGAAACTATCAAGAGGACTGCAGCAGATCAGAAGAGGAGCTGTGGATATGCACCTCAGATTCAAGAATTGATCAACTCAAAGATGGGAACTGGCAAATATCAGTTGGATAAGGAACACTTTCCACTCTATCCAGACTTTGAGGACAATGAGGTTGTCATTAATGAAGATGATCCACAATCAGTTCAAGCTCAGGAGAAGAAGGAGAAGGCAAGGAAGGAGAAGGCTGCTGAAAGAGTCCTGGATTAGGGGGTGACCGGATGGGCAGACTAAGACCTTTGGCCGGACTCCCGGACTATGAAGATACAAGATTGAAGACTCCGTCCCGTGTCCGGATGGGACTTTCCTTGGTGTGGAAGGCAAGCTTGGCGATACGATATGAAGATCTCCTCCCATTGTAACCGACTCTGTGTAACCCTAGCCCTCTCCGGTGTCTATATAAACCGGAGAGTTTTAGTCCGTAGGACGAACAACAATCATACCATAGGCTAGATTCTAGGGTTTAGCCACTCCGATCTCGTGGTAGATCTACTCTTGTACTACCCATATCATCAATATTAATCAAGCAGGAGTAGGGTTTTACCTCCATCGAGAGGGCCCGAACCTGGGTAAAAACATCGTGTCCCTTGTCTCCTGTTACCATCTGCCTAGACGCACAGTTCGGGACCCCCTACCCGAGATCCGCCGGTTTTGACACCGACATTGGTGCTTTCATTGAGAGTTCCTCTGTGTCGTCGCCATTAGGCCCGATGGCTTCTTCGCTCGTCAATCGCGATGCGGTCCGGGATGAGACTTTTCTCCCCGGACAGATCTTCGTATTCGGCGGCTTCGCACTGCGGGCCGACTCGTTCGGCCATCTAGAGCAGATCGAAAGCTACGCCCCTAGCCATCAGGTCAGGTTTGGAAGCTTAAACTACACGGCTGACATCCGCGGGGACTTGATCTTCGACGGATTCGAGCCACGACCGGGCGCGCCGCACTGTCACGATGGGCATGATTTAGCTCTGTCATCGGACAACGCCCAGAGCGTCGCTCAAGTGTCCGCTCCGACCATTAGCTCGGAGCCCACTACGCCAGTCGGGGACGGACGGTTGGACGCCGCCCCGGAAACTGCAACCTCTACGGCGATAGAGCCGGATACCAGCCTGGTCCCCCGCAAGGCCTGTGACTCCAAGGTGTCGGACTCCGATCCGGACTTCGTAAATCCCGCACCTCTTCCGATTAAGCCCGATTGGGCTCCGGTCATGGAGTTCACCGCCGCGGATGTCTTTCAGCACTCGCCTTTCGGCAATATCCTGAATTCGTTAAAGTCTCTCTCTTTGTCAGGAGAGCTCTGGCTGGACTACGGCCAACACGGTTGGGATACGGACGACGAAGAAATTCACAGCCCACCCACCACCCAATTCGTAGCCACTGTCGGCGATTTAACCGACATGCTCGACTTTGACTCCGAAGACATCGACGTCATGGACGCCGATGAAGGAGACGATCAAGAACCAGTACCTATAGGGAACTGGAAGGCCTCCTCGTCATATGACTTATACATGGCGGACACCCCTAAAGCGGGGGATGGCGAGGAGAAAACGGAGGATGACCCCTCCAATAAGTAACCAAGCGCCGACGTAAGCGGCGCCGCTCTAAGTCCCTCCAAAGAAAACACGGCGATTCCGGCACCAGAGATAACAATACACCGGACAGTTCCGAGGACAACCCCCTCCAGCAGGATTCAGTGCAGGAGGACGACGGAGCCAGCCCTCATGAGAGAGCGGCCGACAAAGAGAACGAGGACGACAATTACATGCCTCCCTCCGAAGATGAGGCAAGCCTCGATGATGACGAATTCGTCGTGCCATAGGATCCCGTCGAACAAGAGCGTTTCAAACGCAGACTCGTAGCCACGGCAAGCAGCCTCAAGAAGAAACAGCAGCAGCTTAGATCTGGCCAAGACTTGCTAGCCGACAGATGGACCGAAGTCTTGGCGGCCGAAGAGTATAAACTAGAACGCCCATCCAAGAGCAACCCGAAGCGCAGGCTGCTACCCCAACTTGTGGAGGAAGCAACTAAACCTCCATCACCAGCGTACGATGCACCCGATCGGCCACCCCATGGCCGCGATAGAGAGGCCTTCAGGCCCTCAACCCAGGCCGCCCCCCGACACCGCTCAAAACATACTAGAGTACGGGGAGACGCAACAGACCTGCAAGACATCTTGGAGAATAAGGCAAGGAAAACATGATCGATCTACAGATTGCATGGGCGCCCCGCTTCACGTGACGCTAGCCGTCACGCCGGACATAATAAGTATGGCCCGGCCGAATACAGTAGACCAAGCTCGTCCAAGCTGCGTCACGATATAGCCCAGTACAGGGGTGCCGCACACCCACTATGCTTCACAGACGAAGTAATGGATCATCAAATCCCCGAGGGCTTCAAGCCCGTAAACATTGAATCATACGATAGCACAACAGATCCTGCGGTATGGATCGAGGATTATCTCCTTCACATCCACATGGCCCGTGGTGATGATCTACACGCCATCAAATACCTCCCGCTCAAGCTTAAAGGACCAGCTCGACATTGGCTTAATAGCCTGCCAGCAGAGTCAATTAGTTGTTGGGAGGACCTGGAATCCGCATTCCTTGACAACTTCCAGGGCACGTACGTGCGACCACCAGACGCCGATAACCTAAGCCACATAATCCAGAAGCCAGAGGAATCGTCCAGACAATTCTGGACACGGTTCCTAACCAAGAAAAACCAAATAGTCGATTGTCTAGACGCCGAGGCCCTCGCAGCCTTCAGGCACAACATCCGAGACGAATGGCTTGCCCGGCACCTAGGACAGGAAAAGCTGAAGTCTATGGCAGCCCTCACGACAATCATGACCCGCTTCTACGCGGGAGAAGACAGCTGGCTAGCTCGTAGCAACAACATAACCAAGAGCCCCGGCAATTCGGACACCAAGGATAACAATGGCAGGTCATGTCGCAACAAGCATAAACGCCGCATTAACGGTGACAATACTGAAGATACGGCAGTCAATGCCGGATTCAGAGGCTCTAAATTGGGTCAGCGGAAGAAGCCATTCAAAACAAACCCTCAGGGCCCATCCAGCTTAGACCGGATACTCAATCGCTCGTGCCAGATACACGGCACACCCAAACAACCAGCCAATCACACCAACAGGGATTGTTGGGTGTTCAAGCAGGCAGGCAAGTTAAGTGCCGAGACCAGAGACAGGGGGCTACATAGCGATGACGAGGAGGGGCCCTGGCCGCCGAACAACAAAGGACAGAAGGGATTTCCCCTGCAAGTTCGGACGGTGAATATGATATACGCAACCCACATCCCCAAGAGCGGAAGCGTGCTCTCAAGGACGTCTATGCACTGGAGCCAGTCGCCCCAAAGTTCAACCCATGGTCCTCCTGCCCGATCACCTTCGATCGACGGGACCATCCCACCAGCATCCGTCACGGCGGATTCGCCGCACTTGTCCTAGACCCAATTATCGACGGATTCCACATTACTAGAGTCCTAATGGACGGCGGCAGTAGCCTGAACCTGCTTTACCAGGACACAGTGCGAAAAATGGGCATCGATCCTTCAAGGATTAAACCCACAAAGACAACCTTCAAAGGTGTCATACCAGGGGTAGAAGCCAGCTGTACAGGCTCGGTCACACTCGAGGTGGTCTTCGGATCCCCGGATAACTTCCGAAGCGAGGAGTTAATCTTTGATATAGTCCCATTCCACAGCGGCTATCACGCCCTGCTCGGGCGAACCGCATTTGCCAAATTCAATGTGGTGCCGCACTACGCATATCTCAAGCTCAAGATGCCAGGACCTCGCAGAGTCATCACGGTAAACGGAAACACCGAACGCTCTCTCCGAACGGAGGAGCACATGGCGGCCCTAGCAGTGGAAGTACAGAGTAGCCTCTCAAGGCAGTTCTCCAATCCAGGTGCCAAACGTCCGGACAACGTCAAGCGAGCCCGAAGTAACCTACAACAAATCCGGCTGGCACGTTCTGAGAAAGCATAGCAGTGCGGCCCCAACCCTGGCCCCCGTCAAACGGCGATACTGGTACCACGCGTAAATAATTACGCCTTAGAGATACCATGGGCATAAGGGAAGGGGCACAACAACGGCATGCCCAGAATGCGGCTCAACCGCACTAAGGGGCTCCCTATTTCGCCGTTTTCCTTTTCACACACTTTGAGGACCCAACTATTCGGAAGGCCTGTCCGGCAATACTCTCGCCAAACCAAGGATGCAATAGCCAGGGAGGAAGCAAGCCACGTCAAACGTCTAGGTGGTCTCTATAACGAGTTTAATACCTGTTTCTCTTACAATCCTGCAGCTTGCCCCTGAAGGGGAATATGTCAAATACTCCCATCTCTTGCTTACCGCACTCTTTGTATCGTTCTGCTTTCGCAGTAGCCCTTTTTTGATGAACAATATATAGCTCTTACCTACTATTGTACTTATCTATTTTTATATGCAAATATGTTCAGTCATGACACTATGCAACCGTACACTTTGGTACAGATAATACACCAGGGGCTTACAACACCCCATAACATGGTGTGAGAAGACCGAACACTCTAACGAGTGCGGCACCCCGAACTTATAGCACTATATGCATCGGCTCCGAATCAAGTCTTTGGTCAATAGTTGGGTTTGCCCGGCTCCCATGTTTTTGTACCTTACGTTCCGCATTGTTGGCTAAGGTAGCACTGGGAGAACTACTGCGATTGTGCCCCAGTTGAGCTGGGTTAACACCTCAGTAGAGAAAGCTAAAACTGACTGTCATGATAGTGCGAGAGACCGGTCGCTGTTCGCGAGGTTTCTTCGAGTCCTTAAAGACTTATGCCGCTTCGAGCGAGGAACTGGACTCATCCGGCCTAGGCGTGGATAGCGCCCCGAACTCGGTCTTCCGAATACTAGGGGCTTCGCCGAAATTTAAAATAATAGAATTCTATGGCTAAGTGAGAGTGATAAAGCATTATAAGTCCGACGGCCTGGTTCGTTGTGCTGAACGCCTCCCTAGATGGACCCAAGAATGGGAGCAAGAGCGCTCAGGTTTATCCCGAACACCCCAGCACTCGTGGCATGGGGGTCGAAGCCGACGACTTGCATCTCTTAGATTTGATAAATGGCCCCACAGAAGGTAATATTTTAAATTAACAAGCGTTGCTTAACGCATATGAACAAAGCTTCAGCGTACAGGATAACAAATGCGAGTTTACTCAAAAATTACATCTTTGGAGCACTCATCCGCTATGCGGCGGGCACCCTTCAGAACGCCATTATAATACATCTCGGGCGTATGATACTCCTTGCCCGGCGGTGGCGCGTCCGTCAACAGCTTCTCTGTGTCTAGCTTGCCCAGTGCACCTTAGCACGGGCAAGGGCCCGACGGGCACCTTCAATACAAACGGAGCGCTTCACGACCTCAATCCACGGACACGCGTCCACCAGCCGCCGCACCAGACCGAAGTAGCTCCCAGGCATGACTTCTCCAGGCCACAGCCGAGCTATGAGGCCCTTCATGGCCTGTTCGGCCACCTTGTGGAGCTCAACCAGCTGCTTCAGCTGGTCGCTCAGGGGCACCGGATGTTCGGCCTCAGCATACTGAGACCAGAACACTTTTTCCGTCGAGCTCCCCTCTTCGGCTCGGTAGTATGCGGCGGCATCAGACACACTACGGGGCAGATCGGCGAACGCTCCTGGAGAGCTCCGGATTCGGGTAAGTAGCAGATAATTAACTTTTATATTTTTGCTTTGCATAAAGAATGCCTTACCCACCGCTATCTTCTTCATCGCCTCGATCTCCTGAAGGGCCTTCTGGGCTTCGGCCTTAGCGGTCTTGGCACTCTCAAGAGCCAAAGCAAGCTCGAACTCTGGAGTCTTTGAGTCACGCTCCAAACTCTCGTGTCTTTCCACAAGAGCCTGGAGCTCTTGCCGCACCTCCGCCTCCCGCGCCTCCTGCTTCTCTCGCTCGGTGCGCTCCAAGGCCGCACTCTTTTCGGCCTTCGAAACCGCCTCTTTCAGGGTCGCCACCTCGGCCGTGGCTCCTGCAACATTAATGTTGGTCCTGTTATTATTATTATACAACCAAGTATTTCTATATACATTTACAGGAGGAACTATGTACCCTCTTTATCCTCGACCTGCTTCTTGGCACGGCCGAGCTCGCTCTCGGACCGCTCGAGGCTTTCATTCAAGGCATTGACCTCCACAGGCAGTGCGGCAGAGGTCAGCAGCGTAGCCTGCATTCCCATATTGACTTATTTCTATTAGACTCCCGCGTATATCTTTTGAGATCCTCAATTTGGCTTTTCTTTCCGAACACCGAACTGAGCATCAGGGGCTACTGTCTATGCGGTAACATTTTTTATATATGTTTTTGAACACATACCTCAAAGCCCGTTAACAGGCTTGTGCAGGCTTCCGTCAGGCCGCTCTTGGTGGAGTGAACCTTCTGAATCACCGCACTCGTAACAGTGCGGTGTTCTTCATCGATGGAGGCGCTGTTAAGCGCCTCCAGCAAATTGTCCGGTGCCTCCGGGTGGACGGAAGTCGCCGGCGTCGCGGGCTTGCCCTTCTTATGAAGACGCCGCATGTCGGGCTCTGGAACCATTTTGATGGTTCCAGAGCAGTGTCCGGCCCGGGGCCGGACTTAGATCCCTCCGGGGCTTTACCCCCTTTGGGCTGGGAGTCCGGAAGGTTGCCTTGCGGCACTTCCAGGACCACCTCCTCCTGGTTTTGTCCCCTACGGGATTCCACCTCAGCGTCGTCTGTAGGGAGAGGGGAGGAGGCCGTCAGAAGTGAAGCGCTATTCACATTCGACGAATTCAGAGATCCGCTCGATGAATCGCCAAGCTGAGCTCTGGGCGGACTGCATGATTAGCTTCGGTGCTAGAAGCTATCAAATAATAAAGGAGTGCACTAAGTCATTCGGGTAGCCGGACACTTACGATTTTGCCAGGGGCTTGACCCTGGATGGCCAGTCCTCCGCGCCGTCTTCGGCGTCGGGGGCATAGTCCGGCAGAAGGGTCTTCCCCTTCTTGGACCCTTCGGCTTCCCTAGTTGGGGCAGCCTTTCTCTTCTTTCCTCCCCCCGTTGGAGGGGGAGAGGCATCTTCTTCTTCCTCCTCCTCCTCGTCTTCGGAGGCGGAGGGTGCGTTGGGGCCGTCGGGCAAATGCGACGGCACTGGGCGCCGGGAACTCTTTCGGGTCCCCGTAGCCTTCTCCTTGGCCTTCTTCTCCAGCACCACATGAGGTGCCGGAACCAGTAGCTTCACTAAGTGTGCGTCTACTGGGCCTTCGGGCAAAGGGGCCGGACAGTCGAACTGTCTGGATGTCCTCTTCCAGTCCTGTCAAAGGAACGGAAGTTTAGATCCCACATAAAAATCACACTATGAAATTTGGGTATCCCGTAAGGGACTAAATGTAAGCTTACTTCGGAGGCTTGACGTTTGGCGCAGAATCCGCGATCCTCGGTGACGGGAGGGGAGACCTCGGAACTCTTGAAAAGCACCTTCCAGGTGTCCTTGTGCTTCATTTCAAAGAGCCGGCATAGAGTCTGGTGCCGGGCCGGGTCGAACTCCCACAAATTGAAGTCCCGTCGTTGACACAGGAGGATCCGGTGGAAGAGAAGGACCTGGACCATGTTGACAAGCTTTACCTTCTTGGTCACCAGGTCTCGGATGCAGGTTTGGAGTCCGGTCACCTCTTCCGGATTGCCCCACGACAGGCCCATCTCTTTCCAAGATGTGAGCCGGGTGGGGATGCCGGATCGAAATTCGGGGGCCGCTGCCCATTTAGCGTCACGCGGCTCGGTTATATAGAACCACCCCGATTGCATCCCTTTGATGGTTTCCACAAAGGCACCCTCGAGCTAGGTGACATTGGCTATCTTGCCCACCATGGTGCCTCCGCATTCCGCCTGTCGGTCTTGCACGACCTTCGGCTTGACGCTGAAGATCTTCAGCCATAGGCCAAAGTGAGGCTGGATGCAGAAGAAGGCCTCGCACACGACGTTAAACGCCGAAATATTGAGGATGAAGTTCGGGGCCAGATCGTGGATGTCCAGGCCATAGTAGAACATGAGCCCCCGGACGAATGGGTGAAGAGGAAAACCCAGTCCGCAGTGGAAATGGGGATGAAAAACGACCCTCTCATGGGGCCTGGGGTGGGGATGAGTTGCCCCGCATCTGGGAGCTGGTGCGCGATGTTGTTAGACAAGTATCCGGCCTTCCTCAGGTTTTTGATTTGTCCCTCCATGACGGAGGAGGCCATCCACCTACCTCCCGCTCCAGACATGGTTGGAGAAGGTTGAGGTGGGAAGTGCAGGCTTGGGCGCTGGAGCTCGAGCGCGCAGGGACGGATAAGAAGTGGAGGAAGAGGGCGTGAATGGAAAGGGCAGATTCTTATCCCCTTATATGGGCGGCCAAAACTATGAGCCCCCCACCGGCCCAATAAAACTCGCTTATCTCCCAAGCGCCGCGGTTAATGGCGCGGTTGTGTTACCCACACCCGTATTGATGAGAATCCCGGAATAAGGGGACACGATCTCTGCTTTGACAAGACGTGCCAAGGAAACCACCTCGCTAAACGCGCTGAGGTGGAACAATAAAATGAATAACGAGCCTGGTTGTGGCATGATGTCACGCCACGGAATACGTCAGCAGATCCGATTGATACAAATATTATTCTCTCTACGAAGGAATGTGGGACTTATTTTGCAGAGTCGGACACTACCCTGGTGTTCAAACATCTTTTATGAAATATTCGGAGGAGGAACCCGCCTTGCAATGCCGAAGACAACTTGCGCGCCGGACTCATCGTCATTGAAGCCTGGTTCAGGGGCTATTGAGGGAATCCTGGATTAGGGGGTGTCCGGATGGCCGGACTAAGACCTTTGGCCAGACTCCCCGACTATGAAGATACAAGATTGAAGACTCCGTCCCGTGTCCGGATGGGACTTTCCTTGGCGTGGAAGGCAAGCTTGGCGATACGATATGAAGATCTCCTCCCATTGTAACCAACTCTGTGTAACCCTAGCCCTCTCCGGTGTCTATATAAACCGGAGAGTTTTAGTCCGTAGGACGAACAACAATCATACCATAGGCTAGATTCTAGGGTTTAGGCACTCCGATCTCGTGGTAGATCTACTCTTGTACTACCCATATCATCAATATTAATCAAGAAGGAGTAGGGTTTTATCTCCATCGAGAGGGCCCGAACCTGGGTAAAAACATCGTGTCCCTTGTCTCCTGTTACCATCCGCCTAGACGCACAGTTCGGGACCACCTACCCGAGATCCGCCGGTTTTGACACCGACAGCTGCCAAGATGCCAACTCAAGAGGAGGCATCTGAATATTTCTTGAAAACCAAACAGGAGCAGCTTGGTTACTTGATAGCATCATCTCTGAAGATTGAGAAGGGGTTGGCCACCCTAACTCAAAACCAGGAGAGCCTGGAAAGAATCATGGAACAAAAATTCTATGATCTAGTTGTCAAGGTAACCGAGATTCAGTCAGTTGTGGAGCAGCTACAGGATGACATGCAGGAGAGGAAGGGCAAGACAACCACAAATGTGTTTGCTAGAGTGCCCAGAGCCCAGAGGTCAGTTGCAGAGCCAGTGATAGACACTAGAGCAACAACTTCATCACCAGCTAATGCCCCTTCAGCTCCAGTGCAACCAGCTTCAGCATCAACTCCAGCACCCTCTACTTCACCTGAAGCCTTCGTCCAATGAGTTATCAGGACACCACCACCAGAAGATCAAGCCTGAGAGTCGATCTAGCACTATGCATTTTCTATGAACTTTTTGGTAACTTGTTGCCAAAGGGGGAGAAACATGTATAGATCATAGGCTTCGAGAGAGAGAGTTTTGCTTTTGTTCTCTCTTGCTTTTGGTTGAACTATGTTTGCTTTTTGATTGCTTGAGATACTATGCAATTACCTGTGAGACATTGATGATCATGTGTTTGATCATAAGCTACACTTATGCATGCTTGATATTATCCTATCTATCTTATGTGATCACTCACTATGCTTGGTGATGAGTGCATGTATTCATTGTTTATTATTTTGAGCGCTCCACCAAGATGTATGTGACATGGAAGAGTAACCCATGAGCCTAATTCATTGTGCATTCGCAGTCCAAAGAAAATAAAACTATGCACAAATTTAGGGGGAGCTCTTGCTTATCACATACTTCTCAAAGCGACGATGTTATTTAAATTTTATTATCATTTGTCGAAGCTTTTATCTATATGTTGTCATCAATTACCAAAAAGGGCGAGATTGAAAGTGCAACTATCCCTAGGTGGTTTTGGTAATTCATAACAACATATAGCTCATTGAGCTAATGCTATTCCAAGACTATTATTTCAGAAAAGCTCAATGAATGGCATGGCATGGATGATGAAAGTGGATCCCTCAAAATACTAAGGACAAAGGACTGGCTCAAGCTCAAAAGCTCAAGACTCTTCATTTTACATTTTAGTGATCCAAGATCACATTGAGTCTATAGGAAAAGCCAATACTATCAAGAAGGGATGAGGTGTTGCTTACTAAGCCTCTTGCTTCATGTGCTTAGTGATATGCTCCAAAACCCTCAACTACTTTCCCACATCCACAAATGACCTAAACCTGAAGCCAAAATCGGTCACACCGATTCTTTCTATCCGACGCCACTGATTCCAAAAGTCATAGCCACTGCCACAAACCCTAAGCAAATCGGTCTTACCGATAGGGATCTCGGTCTCCCCGAGATGGGATTGTAATCTCTCTGTTTCCCTTCATAACATTTCGGTCTAACCGAATTGAGCCGACTGCGCTAACCAGGGACAGCTCTTCCGCCGGACAGCGCCCAGAGTGCCGCTCAGGTGTCCGCTCCGACCATTAGCTCGGAGCCGACTGCGCTAACCAGGGACGGACGGTTGGACGCCGCCCCAGGAGCCGCAATCTCTACAGCAATAGAGCCGAATACCATCCTAGTCCTTTGCAAGGCCCGTGACTCCAAGGTGCCGGACTCCGTTTCGGACTCTGAATCTTCCGCACCCCTTCCTATCGAACCCGATTGGGCTCCGATCATGGAGTTCACCGCCGCGGACATCTTTTAGCACTCACCCTTTGGCGATATCCTGAACTCCCTAAAGTCTCTCTCTTTGTCAGGAGAGCCCTAGCCGGACTATGGTCAGCAGGGTTGGCATGCAGACGACGAAGAAATTCGAAACCCACCCACCACCCACTTTGTAGCCACTGTCGACGATCTAACCGACATGCTTGACTTCGACTCCGAAGACATCGACGGTATGGACGCCGACGAAGGAGACGACCAAGAACCAACACCTATAGGGCACTGGAAGGCCACCTCGTCATACGACATATACATGGTGGACACCCCCAAAGCAGGGGATGGCGACGAAAAAGCGGAGGACGACCCCTCCAAGAAGCAACCCAAGCGCCAACGTCAGCGGCGCCGCTCTAAATCCCGCCAAAGCAAGAACGGTGAATCCGGCATGGGAGATGTCAACACCTCGGACAGCGCCGAAGACATCCCCCTCCAGCAGGACTTAGCGCAGGAGGGCGAAGGAGCCAGCCCTCATGAGAGAGCGGCCGACAGAAAGGTCGAGGACGACAATTATATGCCTCCCTCTGAAGACGAGGCAAGCCTCGACGATGACGAATTAGTCGTGCCAGAGAATCCCGTCGAACAAGAGCGTTTCAAACGCAGGCTTATGGCCACGGCAAGCAGCCTCAAGAAAAAACAGCAGCAGCTTAGAGCTGACCAAGACCTGCTAGCCGAAAGATGGACTAAAGTCCTGGCGGCCGAAGAGTATAAACTCGAACGCCCCTCCAAAAGTTACCCAAAGCGCAGGGTGCTACCCTAACTATAGGAGGAAGCAACTAAACCCACATCACCAGCGTACGATGCGCCCGATCGGCCACCCCGTGGCCGCGACAGAGAGGCCCCCGGCACTCAATCCAAGCCGCACCCCGGCGCCGCTCTAAGAGTGCCAGAGCACGGAGAAACGCAATAGACCTATGAAACCTATTGGAGGATAAGGCAAGGCAAACAAGATCGATCTACGGATCGCGTGGGCGCCCCACATCACATGATGATAACCGTCACACCGGATATGATAAATACGACCAGGCCGAATACAACAGACCAAGCTCATCCGAGCTGCGTCGCGATATAGCCCAGTAAAGGGGAGCCGCACACCCACTATGCTTCACAGACGAAGTAATGGATCATCAAATCCCCGAGAGTTTAAGCCTGTAAACATCGAATCATACGATGGCACAACTGATCCCGTGGTATGGATCGAGGATTATCTCCTTCATATCCACATGGCCCGTCGTGTTGATCTACACGCCATCAAATACCTCCCGCTCAAGCTTAAAGGACCAGCTCGACATTGGCTTAACAGCCTGCCAGCAGAGTCAAGGAGGACCTAGAATCCGCATTCCTGGACAACTTCCAGGGCACTTATGTGCGGCCACCAGACGCCGATGACCTAAGCCACATAATCTAGCAACCAGAGGAATCGGCCAGGCAATTTTGGACACGGTTCCTAACCAAGAAAAAACAAATAGTCGACTGTCCGGACGCCGAGGCCCTTGCAGCCTTTAGGCACAACATCCGAGACGAATGGCTTGCCCGGCACCTAGGACAGGAAAAGCCGAAATCTATGGCAGCCCTCACGACACTCATGACCCGCTTCTGCGCGGGCGAAGACAGCTGGCTAGCTCGTAGCAATAACATAACCAAGAGCCCTGGCAATTCAGATACCAAGGACAACAATGGAAGGTCACGTCGCAACAAGCACAAGCGCCGCATTAACAGCGAAAATGCTGAGGATACGGCAGTCAATGCCGGATTCAGAGGCTCTAAACCCGGTCAGCGGAAGAAGCCATTCAAAAGAAACCCTCCGGGCCCATCCAACTTAGACCGGATACTCGATCGCTCGTGCTAGATAAACGGTACCCCCGAACAACCAGCCAACCACACCAACAAGGATTGTTGGGTGTTCAACCAGGCAGGCAAGTTAAGTGCCGAAACCAGAGACAAGGGGCTGCGTAGTGATGACGAGGAGGAGCCCCAACCTCTGAACAATAGAGGACAGAAGGGATTCCCCCCGCAAGTGCGGATGGTGAACATGATATACGCAATCCACATCCCCAAAAGGGAGCGGAAGCGTGCTCTCAAGGACGTCTATGCGCTGGAGCCAGTCGCCCCAAAGTTCATCCCATGGTCCTCCTTCCCGATCACGTTTGATCGAAGGGACCACCCCACTAGCATCCGTCACGGCGGATTTGCCGCATTGGTCCTAGACCCAATCATTGGCGGATTTCACCTCACCAGAGTCCTGATGGACAGCGGCAGCAGCCTGAACCTGCTTTATCAGGATACAGTGCGAAAAATGGGTATAGATCCCTCAAGGATTAAACCCATAAAGACAACCTTTAAAGGCATCATACCAGGTGTAGAAGCTAGTTGTACAGGCTCGGTTACACTCGAAGTGGTCTTCGGATCCCCGGACAATTTCCGAAGCAAGGAGTTAATCTTCGACATAGTCCCATTCCGCAGTGGCTATCACGCCATGCTCGGATGAACCGCATTTGCAAAATTCAATGCGGTGCCACACTATGCATATCTCAAGCTCAAGATGCCAGGCCCTCGCGGAGTCATCACGGTAAATGGAAACACCGAACGCTCTTTCCGAACGGAGGAGCACACAGCGGCCTCGGCGGCGGAAGTACAGAGCAGCCTCTCAAGGCAACTCTCCAATCCGGGTGTTAAACGTCCGGACAACGTCAAGTGTGCCCGAAGCAACCTACAGCAAAGCAGGCCGGCATGATCCGAGCAAGCATAGCAGTGTAGCCCCAACCCCAGCCCTCGCCAGATGGTGATATCGGTACCACGCGTACATAATTATGCTTTGAAAATACCATGGGCATAAGGGGAGGGGCACGACTACGGCACGCCTAAAATGCGGCTCAACCGCACTTAGGGGCTCCTTATTCCGCCGTTTTCCGTTTTTTATTTTTTACACTTTCAGGACCCAACTATTCGGAAGGCCTGTCCGGCAATACACTCGCCGAACACACGATGCAACAGCCAGGGCGAGAACAAGCCGCGTCGAATGTCCAGGTGGCCTCTATAACGAGTTAAATACCTGTTTTTACTTAAAGACCCGCAGCTTGCCCCTGGAGGGGGACATGTCAAATAATCCCATCTCTTGCTTATCGCACTATTTGTATCGTTCTGCATTCATAGCAGCCCTTTTTCATAAATAAGACATAGCTCTTATCCTTTCTTGTATTCATCTATTTGTATACATATATGTTCAGTCATGACATTACGCAACCGTACACTTTGGTACGGCCAATACGCCAGGGGCTTAAGTACCCCATAACATGGTGTGAGAAGACCGAACACTCTCCTGAGTGCGGCACCCCGAACTTATAGCATTATATGCATCGGCTCCGAATCATGTCTTGGGTCAATAGTTGGGTTTGCCCAGCTCCCATGTTTTGGTACCTTACGTTCCGCAATGTTGGCTAAGGTAGCACTGGGAGAACTACTGCGATTGTGCCCCAGTTGAGCTGGGTTAACACCTCAGTAGAGAAAGCTAAAACTGACCGTCATGATAGTGCGAGAGACCGGTCGCTGTTCGCGAGGTTTTTCTAGTCCTTAAAGACTTATGCCGCTTAGAGCGAGGAGCCGGATTTATCTGGCCAAGGCGTGGATAGCGCCCCGAACTCGGTCTTCCGAATACTAGGGGCTTCGCCGAAATTTTAAATTATAGAATTCTATGGCTAAGTGAGAGTGATAAAGCGTTATAAGTCCGATGGCCTGGTTCGTTGTGCTGAGCGCCTCCCTAGATGGACCCAAGAATGGGAACAAGAGCGATCAGGTTTATCCCGAACACCCCAGCACTCATGGCATGGGGGTAGAAGCCGACGACTTGCATCTCTCAGATTTGATAAACGGCCGCACAGAAGGTAATATTTTAAATTAACAAGCGTTGCTTAATGCACATGAACAAATTTTTCAGCGTACCAGATAACAAATGCGAGTCTACTCAAAAATTACATCTTTGGAGCACTCATCCTCTATACGGCAGGCACCCTTCAGGACGCCCTTATAATACATCTCGGGCGTGCGATACTCCTTGCTTGGCGGTGGCACGTCCGTCAAAAGCTTCTCCGCGTCCAGCTTGCCCCAGTGCACTTTAGCACAGGCAAGGGCCCGACGGGCACCTTCAATGCAGACGGAGCGCTTGATGACCTCAATCCACGGAAAAGCGTCCACCAGCCGCCGCACCAGACCGAAGTAGCTCCCAGACATGGCTTCCCTAGGCCATAGTTGAACTATGAGGCCCTTCATGGCCTGTTCGGCCACCTTGTGGAGCTCGACCAGCTGCTTCAGCTGGTCGCTCAGGGGCACCGGATGTTCGGCCTCAGCATACTGAGACCAGAACACCTTTTCCGTCGAGCTCCCCTCCTCGGCTCGGTAGAACGCGGCAGCATCAGACACACTACGGGGGAGATCGGCGAACGCTCCTGGAGAGCTCCGGATTCGGGTAAGTAACAGATAATTTACTTTTATGTTCTTGCTTTGCATAAAGAATGCCTTACCCGCCGCTATCTTCTTCATCGCCTCGATCTCCTGGAGGCCTTCTGGGCTTCGGCCTTAGCGGTTTTGGCACTCTCAAGAGCCAAGGCGAGCTCGGACTCCCGAGTCTTCGTGTCACGCTCCAAACTCTCGTGTTTTTCCATGAGAGCCTGGAGCTCTTGCCTCACCTCTGCCACCCGCGCCTCCTGCTTCTCTCGCTTGGTGCGCTCCAGGGCCGCACTATTTTCGGCCTTGGAGACCGCCTCCTTCAGGGTCGGCACCTCGGCCGTGGCCCCTGCAACATTTACGTTGGTCCTGTCATTATTTGCAACCAAGTATTTCTATATACATTTACATGCGGTACTACGTACCCTCTTTATCCCTGAGCTGCTTCTTGGCACGGCCGAGCTTGCTCTTGGACTGCTCGAGGCTTTACTTCAATGCATTGACCTCCGTAGACAGTGCGGCAGAGGTCAGCAGCGCAGCCTGCATTCCCATATTGACATATTTTTATTAGACTCCTACATATATCTTTTTAGATCCTCAGCTCAGCTTTTCTTTCCGAACACTGAACTAAGCATCAGGGGCTACTGTCTATGTGGTAACATTTTCTATGTGTTTTGAACACGTACCTCAATGCCTGTTAACAGACTTGTACAGGCTTCTGTCAGCCCGCTCTTCGCGGACTGAACCTTTTGAATCACCGCACTCATAACAGTGCGGTGTTCTTCGTTGATGGAGGCGCCGTTAAGCACCTCCAGCAAATTGTACGGCACCTCCGGATGGACGGGGGTCACCGGCGTCGTAGGCTTGCCTTTCTTATGAAGGCGCCGCCTGTTGGACTCTGGAACCGTTGATGGTTCCGGAGCAGTGTCTGGCTCGGGGCCGGACTTAGATCCCTCTGGGGCTTTACCCCCCTTGGGCCTAGAGTCCGGGAGGTTGCCTTAAAGCGCCTCTAGGACCACCTCCTCCTGGTTCGGTTCCTTTTGGGACTCCACCTCGGCGTCGTCCGCGGGGAGCGGGTAGGAGGCCGTCGAAAGTGAAGCGTTATTCACATCCAACGAATTCAAGGAGCCGCTCGACGAATCGCCGAGCTGAGCTCTAGGCGGACTGCATAATTAAATTTGGCGTCAGAAGCTATCGAATAATAGAGGAGCGCCATAGGTCATCCGGGTAGCCGGACACTTACGATTTTGCCAGGGGCTTGACCCTGGATGGCCATTCCTCCCCGCCGTCTTCGGCATCGGAGGCGTAGTCCGGCAGAAGGGTCTTCCCCTTCTTGGACCCTCCGGCCTCCCCAGTTGGGGCGGCCTTTCTTTTCTTTCCTCCATCCGTTGGAGGGGGAGAGGCTTCTTCTTCTTCTTCTTCTTCTTCCTCCTCGTCTGCGGAGGCGGAGGTTGCGCCGTGGTTGTCTAGCGATGAATCCGACACCACCAGGCGTCGGGAGCTGTTTCTAGTCCCCATGGCCTTCTTCTTGGCCTTCTTCTCCGGCACCACGTGAGGTGCCGGAACCAGCAGCCCTGTCAATCACGCGTCCGCTGCGTCTTCTGGTAGGGGAGCCGGACAGATAACTTACCCGGACTTCTTCAGCCAGTCCTGTCAAAGGTAGGGGACTTTAGATCCCGCATAGAGTCAAACTATGAAAGACAAGAGTCTCGTAAAGGGTAGAATAGCTTACCTCGTTGGCCTGGCGTCGCGAGCTTAATCCGCGATCCTCGGTAGCGGACGCGGGGGACTCGGCACCCTTGAACAGCACCTTCCAGGCTTCTTCGTACGTGGTGTCGGAGAGCCCGCTCAAGGTTGGGTGCTGTGCCAGATCGAATTCCCACAATTTGAAGGCCCGTTGTTGGCACGGGAGGACCCGGCGGATAAGCATGACCTGGACTGCGTTGATGAGCTTGAGGTTCTTGCTCACCAGCTTTTTGACGCAGGTTTGGAGTCCGGTAAGCTCTTCCGAATCTCCCCACGTTAGGCCCGTCTCTGTCTAGGAGGTGAGCCGTGTGGGAGAGCCAGATCGGAATTCGGGGGCCGCTTCCCATTTAGGGTCGCGCGGCTTGGTGAGGTAGAACCACCCCGATTGCCATCCTTTTATTGTCTCCACGAAGGAGCCCTCGAGCCATAGGACGTTGGCCATTCGGCCTACCATGGCACCTCCGCACTCCGCTTGGCGGCCGCCCACCACTTTCGGTTTGACATTAAAAGTCTTCAGCCATAAGCCGAAGTGGGTCTGGATGCAGAGGAAGGCCTCGCACACGACGATGAATGCCGAGATGTTGAGGATAAAGTTCGGGGCCAGATCGTGGAAGTCCAGGCCATAGTAGAACATGAGCCCCCAGACGAACGGGAGAAGAGGAAAACCCAGTCCGCTGAGGAAATGAGGGAGAAAAACAACCCTCTCATGGGGCCTGGGGGTGGGGATGAGTTGCCCCGCATCTGGAAGCCGGTGCGCGATGTCGTCAGACAAGTATCCGGTCGTCCTCAACTTTTTGATTTGCCCCTCCGTGACGGAGGAGGCCATCCATCTACCTCCCGCTCCGGACATGATTGGAGAAGGTTGAGGTGGGAAGTGCGGGCTTGGGCGTTGGAGCTCGAGCGTGCAGGGACGGATAAGCAAAGGAGGAAGAAGGCGTAAATGGAAAGGGTAGATCCTTATCCCCTTATATGGGCGGCCGAAACTGCAAGCCCCACTGGCCTAACAAAACTCGCTTATCTCCCAAGCGTTGTGGTTAATGGCGCGGTTGGGTTACCCACGCCCGTATTGATGAGAATCCCGGAATAAGGGGACACGATCTCTGCTTTGACGAGAAGTGCCAAGGAAACCGCCTCGCTAAACACGCTGAGGTGGAGCAGTAAAACGATTCGAATAAAGGCTTGGCCGTGGCGTGATGTCACGCTGTGGAATACGTCGACAGATTAGATTTGTGTAGAAATTATTCTCTCTATGGCGGTATGTGGAACTTATTTTTGCAGATCCGGACACTATCCTTGTGTTCGACATCTTCTATGAAGTATTCGGAGGAGGAACCCGCCCTGCAATGCCGAAGACAACTTGCGCGCCGGACTCGTCGTCATTCAAGCCTGGTTCAGGGGCTACTGAGGGAGTCCTGGATTAGGGGGTGTCCGGATGGCCGGACTATGACCTTTGGCCGGACTCCCAGACTATGAAGATACAAGATTGAAGACACTGTCCCGTGTCCGGATGGGACTTTCCTTGGCGTGGAAGGCAAGCTTGCCGATACAATATGAAGATCTCCTCCCATTGTAACCGACTCTGTGTAACCCTAGCCCTCTCCGGTGTCTATATAAACTGGAGAGTTTTAGTCCGTAGGACGAACAATAATCATACCATAGGCTAGCTTCTAGGGTTTAGCCTCTCTGATCTCGTGGTAGATCAACTCTTGTAATACCCATACCATCAAAATTAATCAAGCAGGAGTAGGGTTTTACCTCCACCGAGAGGGCCCGAACCTGGGTAAAAACATCATGTCCCTTGTCTCCTGTTACCATCCGCCCAGACGCATAGATCGGGACCCCCTACCCGAGATCCGCTGGTTTTGACACCGACAATAACCATCTCTCTCTCTTCTTTAATTGCCTTCCACATACGCATGTTTGCGAGTCCCAAGTACATGATACTACTTATGTTACCCCCACTATGGCCAGCCTAAACTGGAAAGGAGGGAGTAGTAACTTTTGTCTCAATTACTATTTGTGGCCTTGTATAGATGCAAAATGTATTTTTTTATAGTGGCCTTGTATCAGTAAATGGAGGGAGTACTAACCAAGGTACGTAGTAGGGACGAGGAGTAAATGGAGGGAGTATTACTCCCTCCGTCTAGGTGTGTGGTCGTCTTACGAAAACCAAATAATCCCAAAACACTTAGGCGCGGTGCATTAAATTCTACCTCGTTCTTGTTTCTTGACATATCAACCAATAAGAGATGTGGGGTGTGCATTCTTTTAATGACTTGAGACTACCAAACACGACATGCAGTGGTTAGTTCATTGCATGCAATGCTATTAATTAGCAAATGAACATTAAGTTCTCTTGTTTTCTCCTCCTCCTTGGTCACGGTGCACAACCTAAGATGACTTACTCACCTAGACGGAGGGAGTAAAACTTTCTCCTCATATTGAGAGCCACCGCGCGCGTGGGCGATGGAGCGGGCGTAAGGCGTACAGTAGTAGGAGTACTACTACTACTACTCGTAAGCAAGCTTCGCCTCATCCTGCGAGCCACCGCTCCCATGGGCGGGGGAGACGACGTACTAAGAAAGCTTCTCCTCGTTCTGCGAGTTGACAGGACACATCAAAGTACTCCAGTGTATAGAGCCTTGCCTCTAAGGTAGGCCCCACATGGTTTGTCTCTTTTTTTAACATAACACGTCAAGTCCCAATTTGTTTGTTCACCCGTGGTAGATGATCCTCCCTCCACCAAGTGGACAACCAGTACACGTGCCAAATTACCACATGGGCTGCCTTTTTCGTACAGAAATGAGATCCACCGTGTACCCGCGCGGGTGTGGTTGGGAAAGAGACGGGAGTACGTGCGCCGTGCGTGCACCTCTTCTCTTCATGCATGTCCCCCACCTACGTAGTGTGTGTGAGAGAGATATAAACCTAGACATAATGCGCTGTCCATCCCCATGCCTCCGCCCAGTCCGACCACCAGTCACCACCACGTCCCACTCCTCCTCACCTTATCTCTCATCTTTCTCCCTCCATTTTTATATACAAGGGGCCACTATCAAAATTACAATTTGCAGATATACAAGGCCACTAACACTAATCGATGCAATATTAATGGTGTTTGCCTCGTGGTACTAGCAAAAGAGGACATTAATTATCCCTTGCATGCATGCGGGAGTTTGTAAAAAAATGCATCTTGATGTTCCGTGCAATGCACGGGCATCTTGCTAGTCCATGAAAACAACACATGGCAAAATTCCACGGCGAATGAGGGATTTGAATCTGTTGGGAGGGGCTGTTTGGATCTTGCCCGGGGTAGCCAAAATATTGGCGACCCTTTTGTCCACCGGTGCCTTTGCCACCGATGAACGAGGAATGGCTCGGGTGCTCATGCTGTCATGCATCCTCCAGCACACACGTTGGAGACGAGCTCGCATGAGCTGTGTTTTTTTGTCCCACAACGCCGCCCGAGCCGCCCACAGACCGACCGGCGACCGCAAATTACGCCATCCAACCGGACGAAATTCACGCAAACACGTAGAAAAACTGATATTTCATATAAACAATGAAAGAAATATTATAAAATACTGGATTTTCATACAAACATGACGGATTTCATTACATTCATATGAACTACGCGGTGCTAGCTCTGGACAACACAGGTATATAATACCTGGCCTAAATGGTCGCCCGCCGATCGATTTGTGTTCCTCATGTCCGGCAGCACGATCACCGGACTGCCGGGAGCCCCGAAGGTATATGCTTCAGCGTAATGGACGGCTCGCTTCCCCACTGCCCAAGTGATATCATTGGCTGGTGCCGAAGATGATGGTGGTCGGCACCGGTTCGAGTTCATCACCACCCACTACTTCGCCATGGCCGGCACCGGCTCGAGTTCATCCTAATATTCCCCTCTTCTGTGTAGCCCATGCGGGGTCGACAAAGGTCCTCACAAAAAAAGTATCCCGCAAGACACCTGTTGCGTATGCCGACATCGCCTCCGCGGTGGCCTTCATGGGACCCAAGTGGCGGCGGCCTCCCGTGTTCGACTTCTCCTCGATGATGGCGGCGGACGCGGAGGCGCTGGCCACCGACTCGTCGCTCTCCGCGCACCCGGCTTCTGTCGCTACTTGCATGGCGCGGCCGCTGGCATGGGAGTCTCAGCCACAGAAATGGGAGACGCGGTACGAGGCGGCGGCATGGACGGCAGCAACGACGCCCGTGCACCGCTCCTCGTTGAGCTGGCCTGGAGCGGCGAGTTGCTGAAGCGCGCGCTGGCTTGGGGCGGCAACTGGCTCCTTCGGGCGAGGGGAGGGAGGTGGATCAGCGAGCTGCATAGCTCATATCTGGTGGGCTACCCAGCCGGCTTGGATGCGGAATAACTACTCTTCGTAAGCCATTGTAAGAGTGGACAAAATGGTGGAGGAGATAGGGGAGCGGCGGAGGTGTGCGATTCTTGGCCGGCATTTGGCCTCTTTTAAATAGGAGATTAAATAGATGGCGGACGGGAGGAGCTCGTCCGGCGTTGCATTTAACACTGGCCCGGTCATGAACGGACGTGTGTCTAGAGTGGGTTTCCCGGCTTCCACACAGGCAGGTTTCATGGAGGCGTTTGAATGCGGCACGGAGGCGTGTTCAGCCGGGCGTGCAGCAAGTGGCGCCCTCGACTCTGACCTAGGACACCGCATCGTTCTTCCACTGACATGTGGGCTCTTTGGGCGCATGGCCTGCATGTCAGTGACCCAACACAGGCAGCGCACAGCAGAGGAACCTTTGGTGGGCCAGGGCGGTCAGAAGCGGGCATTTCATAAACCGATGATTGTTCATTGAGTGTGACGTCATCTTTTTCATGTAGATAAGCCTACTATGTTGATAGCCCATTCGATACGTTGTGATTCATAAAGACCGTTGCAAACATCAATATTCTTGTTATCACAGATAAGATTGATTAATACCCAGAACAATCCATGTCCTTAACAAAGGGTGCATGCATGTATAGGTTGAGCGTGTGTCTTGCGTCGTGTTCTGTGTGCATGCAGGTGTGCGAGTGTTGCGTGCATGCATGGGTACGTTTCAGTGCTGCATGCATGGGTGCGTACGTGCGTGTGTTCGTGAGTGCATGTGTACATGTCAGTGTTGCACGCCAGCATGCGTGTTTGTGTACGTGTCAGTGTTGCACGCCTGCATGCGTTCATGTCTTGCGTGCGTGCATGTGTATGTTATGTGTATGTGTCAGTGTTGCACGCCTGCATGCGTGCGTGTCTTACATGCATGCATGTGTACGTGCGGGGTGAGGCTACACGTCAGTCGACTGCATCTCGGGTCATTACATTTTCCAGCCGATGGATACGAAATCAAGGGCCTCCAGTTTATCATCAAACTCCACCCCCCCTGAGCCGCCAGCCCCCGCCGCACCGGCCATCCCTCTAGCAGCCCCCCCCCCCCCCGCCGAGCTTTTTCTCCGGCGATCCCCACCCCACCGCCCAATGAACGCCCCCCCAACCGTCGGTGACTGCCAACTAGAGGTCTCATGACTTCGAATACCCACCGACCACTAATTTATTACCATTTCTGTCCTTCATATACGCGCTGACGGGTGGGCCCTATGGTAATGTGCGCTGCTGAATGTGGACCGTTTGACTGGTAAATTGATCGTGTTATCAACAAATTACGGAGCTGTATGGTGAGCCAATGACCGTATGATCACCCTAAAATGTACTCCTATTTTATTAACACATTACAAACTCAAACTACCATTTCTTTCTTACATATACGGGCTGACAGGTGGGCCCCATGGTTACGCGCCCCGATGGTGCAACACTAGTTGCGTCGCGGGGAACATTTGACTGGTCAATTGATTATGTCAACAACAAAATACGGAGTTGTACAGGTGAGCCAGTGACCGTATAATCATGACATGTATTTGTTTAACACGGTACAGACACAAGGGCTCATATATACATGCAAGAACTCACCGCTTTAAGCGCACACACGCTAACCCTACCCCTATGAATACCTTCGAGAGAGTGGGCCAGCATATATGATCTTGAGATTTTAGGAAGTCACCATACGTGCCTCATAGTCGAGTGGAACGTCTCCTCCCACTGAACGTGCATTGCCAAAAAATACTGAAATTAACACAAGATAAATGCAAGCACCGGGACTTTAACCTTGGTGGGCTCGAGAAACCACTGTCCTCCTAACCATCCAACCACATGTTGGTTAGCATGACAAAATGTATGTGGTTACCGTGATGAGCTTATTCTGAAGTCCAGTGACCATATCGTGCTTTCGCTTCAAATACAATGAACGTAAGTGTCATCAACAAAATACGGAGCACGCATCAAATGCAAAGTCCGTCAGTGTCATCAACAAAATATGGAGACGTATCCTGAGCTAGATACCGTTGTACCATTGTATATGCTTATTTTCTTAGTGGCCGATTGCGTGTGTAGTGTGGTGGGCACATCATTTCTAGTTGTGGTGGGGCAACATGAAGACTCATGGGTCGGTTCCATCCTGGACCACATATAGGTTGGACCGAGACGTGTTATACGAAGACCCATGTGGAGGACTCGGCGTACAACACGAAGCTACCAGAGTCACAGAGGACTCTATCCCCACTGGTGATAAGCCAACTATATATGATTTGTAACCCTAGGCCCTTAGTATGTTATACAAGCTTGGGGGCTAGTTCATCGATAGTATACACACACACAATGCCTAGTATTCACGTGTACTTTGTACACACCCCTATCACTAATATACAGTAACAGGAGTAGGCTATTTCTTCAACTTCAAGGGTCCGATCCGAACTAGGGTAAAACTTTGCCTCGCATTACCATCCAGCCTAACAGCCAGGGATATCCTTCTGAATGATATGATCAAATCATATCTGCCAACTACTATGAGAGAGGTGTGTCGGGGGGGCAATGTGTGCGAGAGAGGCCTATAGATAATGTGCGTGCGGGAGACACGTAGGCACATATATGTGCGTATAGAGGGCTAGTAGAGACCGTGCGTGTGTATATATGCATGCAAGAGAAATAGTGTTTTCCGACTGATATTAGTGAAAAGAGTGGTACATAGTAGTCAGAAAGACAGAGAGAGAGAAACAGAGAGAGCATGTGCGTGAGACACCTCGACACCATGAGAGAGATTATGAGCATGTGTGAAAGAGAAATGCCGATGCATATAAAGTGTGTGCACTTATGCGTTAGATAGAGAGATGTATAACGCGTTTGTGAGAACGGGGCGAGGCATAGTGCATCTACGTGTAAAAGGCGGTTCTACGCATTAAACTAAAATATAAATGGCATTATTATTTTTGGATAAGATCATGAATTTTGCAAATTGCGTATGGACAAAAATCGGTCTATCAGACACCCATACTCTATTGAATTTTAGCATGTGCATGTGTTTATTTCATATTATCGATCCATAGAGTGAGAGCGGTTTGAAATAGAGGCAATGGATGCTTTTGCAATTCATATATAAACATTAATTAGTGCACTCCATGTTGTTAGTGTGAAGCACTTTCTACATTTGTCACTTGCATGGATACATTCCAAATCGCTAGCTACAAAATAGAATACATGTCGAATTCAACATAAAAGGGGTTTCGAAGATTCGAATTCATAGGAAGTGCATTCATCTATTTGAACCCGAGATAATGGCATTTGTAAATCAGATATAAAGGGGGCATCAATCTTTGTTGTGTGTTTGAACATGCTATATATATTCATACACATATCTAACTTTTTATTTTTTGCAACCAAGGAGATTATATCTGGAACCATGCATGAACTGAGGTAAGTTGCTTATTTTTTAATATATACTCATGTACAATGTATATTCAAATGTACCCCCTCCATTCCAAAATAATCATAGCTTTTGGATTTTCAAGAGTAAAGATTTGTGAAGTTTGACAAATCCTGAAAGTTCAATTCAAGAGAACCGAAAACGTTAATGCTTCTGCTCCCAAATATTGAACGAAGCTCCAAATAGGCCTCTGGTCACCCGAAATCGCGTGAGACTAGTGTTTGGTGGTAGGAAATTACTGTCCTGCCCATGTAGCCTATCGGCCCGATGTCCAAAGGTCTAAACCGGGGTAGGTTTGTAACTTCACCAAGACGCCAGTCTTAGCCGCCTTGGAGAAGCATTCCTACGCCGTGGGCGCCTAAACACCCATGCGCTTGGCCGAAATCTATCCCACCCACATTTGGGACACCTGACATGACTGTTCTACCCCCAACCCGCAATATGTCCGAAATTTTAGATGGGGGCAAAGTTTGTAACTTTCCCCAAATTTCAAACAAGCACCTCTCAAACCGAAACATTTCCCCCCCTTAGTTCCCCGCCTCCCTCCGTTTGCCCATTCATACTCTGTGGGCGCGAAAACGCCCTCTCCATCAGCCACGAAACCCCAGCCTCCTCCGTCCTCCACCCCATAGCAGCCAATCCACCGCCGGCCTCCTCCATCACGCCGGAGCCAGTACCCCGACGTCGTCGTCCAATGCAACCGCAACCGCAACGCCCTCAAGGACTTAGCAGCTGAAGCCGAGGCAGAGCTGCCTCCACGACACCGACGCCGACGTGCGCCGTACCAGAACCACTCCGACCACGCCGTCCTCCGCCTCACTGTTGCGGCTCCACTGTCGCAACAGTCCACCACACCGGAGCTGCTCCCGCTATGCCATCGTTCGCCACCTCGGATCTGCTTCCCCACCGCCGACAGATGGCCATCGCACCACACTCAATAACTTGACCATGGGTTCGTCCAAGGCTGCACCGTCCTCCACAACTTTTGGTTTGCGGCGAACAACAAGAATATCGTCAAAAAAACTGAAGGAGGACACATCACTGCCAGCAGAAAGAGGTATTCCTCTTCCCTTATTCGTGCAAATCTTACGTCTCCGCTCACACCGTATTCATCCCACGAAAGAAACTAGTAGAGAGCTTCTTACTGCATCTTCTTCGTGATACTAAATGCACAAGGTTTCATCCCTTTTACTATTTCACCTTTGCTAGAGGTCAATAGCCCGCCTGGATTTCAATTCAGGGTCAGTCGAACCGCAATTAAAAGAAGCAGCAGCCGCTTAGGCGCGCGGAGCACCTAGTCCGCCTGTTCCCCGGGGAAGCGGCGCATCGGTGTCTATCATAGGGGTGTGGGCCGCAGGAGCTGCTTGCACCCGATCTGGAGGTCGGCGGGGCTTGAATGGATGGCCGGGGGCGGTGCCAATCACGGCGGTGTGGTGAGGCCGAGGAGAGGGCGCAGGCAGGGGAGGAATACTGGGCCGGTGGTCGCTGGCGTTTCGAGGAAGATCGTCAACATTGACTGGCTGGAGGTAGATGAAGGCGATCTGGCCGTTGTTTGTACATCGGACGGTGCAGAAAAAATGGACTGACCTATCTGCTTTCAGTCGACTGTTATTTTCATAGAATCCTGTAGTAATTTAGTGTGTCGTGCATGTTGTAGAGCTATCATATGGATCCCGTCATTTATTTCTCACCGACCTGCTATCTGCTACCTTTACACTGTACTAATTGTGCACACACTTCACCCATACTCACACTTTTGGTTTTTTATGCATGGGTATTTCAGACTCTGACGCGGTGTTGATGAATGCAGAAAAGAAGACAGAAGTCGCTCCAGTGTAATTCGAAGATAAGCACTAAGCATTTCAGCGCTCTAATGGGTGCAGTGTCAGCAGTTGGAGACAGTAAACGTAGCTCTGCAGTTGATGATCTCAATTGCCACACACAGCCATCCCAGGTGCTTGCTTTAACTTCGCGCTGTCAAATGTGGTTGCATGTTGCATATGGTGTCTAGCTTGTATTGCTTCCAATTTGGTGAAATTGCATCTGCTTACTTTACACATTATAACCTTCATATGGTTTCTAGATTGCATCGATTCTAACAAGTTCAAGCACCTTGTGCTTAGTTTACACTTTATACATCATACATGTCAATATGTCACGCCGTCCTGTTTTTCATACATATTCCATCCTCCTATCATGCGGCTGCCTTACATGTAAGTAGTGTTCGTCGGTATCATGCAACAATGAGTTCTGAAGAGCAAATTTTATTCCTTTTTCTTGTGGGTTTGACTTGACAAGGCAAAATCAAGAAAGAGGAAGGAAAAGAGTAAGGAAGGCAATGATGGTGGTCCTCTGCAGCAACGTAAACGGAGCATCCGTACCGATTCTCCTTGTACTGATAGTGCATTACAAGGTCCAAGTCTCCGCTCCCCTACTCCACCATCCAAGGTGCTTGCTCTAACTTGGCAGTGTGATATCTGGTTGCATGTTGCATATGGTGTCTAGCTCGTATTGCTCCTAATTAGTGTAAACTGCATCTGCTTAGCTTACACATGATACATGTGAATATGACACGCTTTCCTGTTTTTGGTACATACTATATCTGTCTATCACACCATGTTCTTACATGAAACTACCCTTCTTGTGTATCCTGCATCGATCACTTATGATGGGACACCTTTAAGTTGGCAGTGTGATATTGGTTTGCGTCTTGAATATGATTTCTAGCATGTATTGCTTCTAGTTTGATAAACGCCACCTATGACGAGACAGTTTTAACTTGGCAGAGTGTTATTGATTGCACCTTCCATATGGTGTCTTGCAGTGTTTCTAATTTGTTGAAGTGCCTTCTGCTTAGTTACAAAATCATAGGTGTGAATATGTCAAGCCGTCCATTTTTTCGTACATATTCCATCCTCGTATCATGACTTTGCCTTTCATCAGAGTAGTGTTTGTCAGTATCATGCATGAATGAGTTCTAAAGAGCGAATGATATTACTTTTTCTTGTCGGTATGACCTCACAATGCAAAATCAATAAAGCTGAAGGAAATTGGCAAGGCATTGGATGATGGTGGTCCTTCCGAGCAACTGAAACGGAGGTTCTCTACAGATTCTACACCGCCATCCTCCCAACAAGATTCGCAAGACAACGCAAGGCTAGACAGTCAACGTAGCTGTGTAGATGATGAGCACATCTCCCCTACTCCACCATCACAAGTGCTTGCTCTAACTTGGAACTATTATATGTGGTTGCATGTTGCGTATGATGTCTAGCTTCTATTGCTTCTAACTTGAATTGCATCTGCTTACTTTACACATAATGCCTATGAATATGACACGTGTTCCTGTTTCTAGAACATACGTGTACATGATGAGCACATCTCCCCTACTCCACCATCACAGGTGCTTGCTCTTACTTGGAACTGTTATATGTGGTTGCGTTTTCCGTATGATATCTAGTTTGTATTGCCTATGATTATGTTGAATTGCATCTGTGTAGCTTACAACTTATACCTGCAACGATCACTTACCCATAAGACACATTTAACTTGGGACTGTGATGTAGGTTGCATCTTGCATTGTCTTGTAGCTTGTACTGCTTCTAATTTCTTGAAATGGCACTTACGATGAGACACTTTTTACCTGATAGAGTGATATTGGTTGCGTGTTCATATTGTGCCTAGCTTTCATTTCTTCTAATTTTGTTGAAATGCCTTAAGCTTACTATTTTTTCATACATATTCCATCCTCCTATCGTACGTGTGAATATGAAATGATGTCTTTTTTTGTATATATTCCATCCTCCTATCCTGCGCTTGCCTTACATCAAAGTAGTGTTCGTCTGTATCATGCATCAACCAGTTATGCAGAGCTAATTTTATTCATCTTCTTGTGGTTTTGACTTCATAAGGCAATATCAGAAAATAGGAAGGAAAAGAGTAAGTTAGGGGATGTTGGTGGTCCTCCGCACCGACGCAAACAGAGACTCTCTAGATTTGCCACTGCTATTGCTAATGAGGTTGAAGTCCCAAGTCTACATGATGAGTTCATCTCCCGTACTCCACCATCACAGGTGCTTGCTCTAAGTTGACAGTGTGATAATTGGTTTCATGTTGCCTATGTTGTCTAGCCTGTATTTCTTCTATTTTGATTAAATTGCACCTACCGAGTTTATACGTTATACATGTGCATATGACATGGCTTTCTGTGTCTAGAATACACTGCATCTATCTATCATACCATGTTCTTACATCAAAGTACTGCTGTTGTGTATCCCGCATCAGTCACTCATGATTGGACGCTTTTAACATGGCAGTTTGATAGTGGTTGCATCTTGCATTGATTTCTACGTTGTACTGCTTCTAATTTTTCGAATTGCCACTTATGACAAGACACTTTTAACTTGGCAAAGTAATATTGGTTGCATCTTTCATATGGTGTCTAGCTTGCATTACTTCTATTTTCTTGAAAATCCTTATGCTTAGTTTGCACATCGTAGCTGTGAATATGTCATGTCGTCCAGTTTTTCTTACATATTCCATCCTCATACGGTTGTCTTACATCAAAGTATTGCTTGTCTGTATCATGCATCAATGAGTTATGAAGAGTGATTTTATTCTTTTTTGTTGTGGGTACAGCTTGACATGGCAAAGTCAAAAAAGAGCAAGGAAAATAATATAGTAGGGAGTGCTGTTACTCGTCGGGTGAAACGGAAAAGGATCTGCCGTTGATATTCTGCTGGTAATTATAGTGCAATAGAAGGTCCAAGTCCACCGGCTAAATCTACAAACACAGTATCACCTGCTCCACCAGCTGCAGCATCCGCTTCAATTGTACCAGCATCTCAACCAGTTACTCGTTCGTTTGCTCCGGAACTAGCCAATTCCCAAGCTGCCTTCACACCTAACACTACTTCTGAAGCACTGCTGACACAACAAAACTTGGCAAGATCAGACGAACCTCATGAGCATCAACACCAAGACGGTACCTGACTGAGTCAAGTTGCAGTTGCATGCTCCTTTATATGTACTCTCACAGTTTGATGTACACTAAAACTTTCCATATTCGTTGTTGAACTAGCACCACGACGCAAGTGAAAACAGACATCAGGGACAATGCTTGACAGATTAACAAAATCTAATGGAGGAAGAATGGAGATCCATTTTGAGGTAGGTTTAAAAAGGCCACGTGATGCGACAGAGTCAGCCAAGTTAGTATCAGAGGCAGCCGTTGCCGTTAGGTGTCATGCACGTATCCTCCCAACGTGGATCCAGTACAGGAATGAGAAAGACAATACCCAGTTTAACACCTTCCTTGACCATTTATCCGTAAGTAATGTTATTCATTGCAATTAGTAATACTGTCTTGCTCTGTCCCATACTTTCTAGCTTCCTCCTAATAAGACTCACATTCCTTTTTCAACAGATGAGGTTCAAGTTGGATCAAAAAGATGATGCAACTAAACAAGCATGCACTCATGTTTTTTAGTCTGCTCTGCGACAGTATCAGTACAACCTTAGAAAATCTCACTTTGAAGGCAAGGCTAACAATGAAATCGCCCAAACATCTCCAGTGGAATATATTATAGATGAAGACTAGACAGCCCTCGTTAAACACTGGTCTGATCCAAAGTATCAGGTAGGCTATATGTATTTGATCAGACCACATATTGAACTTGTATTTATATATGTGCCTTACAAGTGTATCTTGTTCTAGGCTAATTGTTTGAAGAACAAAACCAACCGTTCTAAAGTGAAATTCCAACAGACAACAGGATCTCGTAGCTATATTGCACACTGCGAGGCTCTTGTAAATAGCTGCTACTTCCTTCTTTTTTGTGTGCCATATTATCGTATCTATATTGACTTGTTCCAAATACAGAGGAAAGACCGTGTGGACCAAAAAGAATCTGAACCAAATGCAGTGCAAATCTTCAAGGATTGCCACACCAGCAAGATGAAGGGCATGAGCACACCAGTTCAAGCCGCTGTTGTAAGTCCTTACTCCTCCTGCCTTGAACTGATTGGTACTGTGATTGTTCATTTAACTACTTGGTTTGCAGCCAATGTCAGTTACTCTGTTCACTTTTATACATAGTTGTCTTAACGTATCATTTCACCTTACATGGTTTAAAAGAGATGAAGGATATTCTTTTGGTCTTGATCTGTAATCTAGTTGTTATGTTCACGTGCGCACACAATGATAAAATAGCCTGTTTGTTTTATATCTATTTGCCCATGATATGAATGATGCCATATTGTGGTTATCCTACTTTAAACCATGTCTCTTTATCCTTAGATGTCAACGAATGTGAGGAAATAGACAATACAGTAGGCATCCTACATGGACATATGTTCCGAAAGTGATTTTATTATGTAGTTGGCACTACAATACATGCTAATGTATTACAGTAGTTCACCAAAATAAGTTATGTATAAACCTTTAACCTACTTTGTTTGTTTTTATCTCATTAGTAAATTATCTGGTACACTAATCTACAAGTTCAAACTTTCAGGAAGCTATGGAACAAATGATTGAACAGCCACAACCACCTGAAGGTGACGAGGCTACGATAGGCACAATGTCACCTCTTGCTGCAGTATCTCTCCACTAACAGTCCAAAAAGCACCTTCCTGCGTAATTCTGGGTTGGTTGTCAAGGTAACCTCGTCCAAATCGCCTTCTGAACAAAATCTTCCTGCTAGACAGAGTGATATATCTGTGCTCCAGACACAAGTCCAATACCTAATGGACGTTGTTTCGGAAACAAGAATAGTGGTTGAGAAATGTCGTCAAGATATGAATGGTTTTGAAACCAGACTATTAGACATTCGCTTCGTTGTTCAAGAGCAATGGCGGAAAAAAGGTGGAGATCGTGCTGCTCCATCAGATTCTACAGCCTGAAACATTAGCACTCAGGTCAAATGATCTATGCTTCTATACATCTGATGGTGCTTTTATCTGGAAGGACTGTAAACTTTATGCCAGCAGGCCTTTTGTTGTATGGTTGGAATTTATTTTGTTGTGATACAACATTTATGATGCTGCCACAGGCTGCAGTAATTACGATGCTATTTTTGTATAGTGTAGGTTTATCTTAGTAGTGTATTCGGGCGAAAGCTTCGTAGGAGCCCAACATGCCAACATTCGTCGGGCACATTCCAATTGGGCTAAAAACGATTACGGGTCGAAATTTGCATGTAGCCCACTAAAAATATCTGGGCCTAAATCAGCACAAGCTTTCATATTTTTCTGGTAAGCCTGTGCCCATAGTGGGCCTTTAGCAGGCCTAAACATAATTTGGGCCCTCAGTAAAATTAGGCCTTTTACAGGTGTAAATATCTCGAGCCCATAAAAAACATGGGCCTTTAATAGACCGAAAGTGAGATTGGGCCCTGATTGTGCCAAATAACCCACTTGACTTAGCAGGCCGAAATGGTGGCCCATTTACGATGCGGATCTTTAACAGGCCGAAATTCGGACGGGCCGTAAATGCGCTGACCTAATACACGGGCCTTTAATGGGCCGGAACTTCGATCGGGCTAGATTATTGCCATTTTTAAATGGGCCATTAATGGGCCTGATATGACGTTGGGCCAAATATGGCCCATGGTTTACGTCCGGCGTTAACAGGCCAGAAATGACAACAGGTCGAAAGTGGCCCAAATCCATAGTGGGCCTCTAACAGGCCGAATGTCAGACATGGCCGAATATGAGCCAAATCCTGTATGGTCGTTTATGGGCTGAAAGTTTTGATGGCCTGTAAATGGGCCCAAATGAAGCCGGACCTTTAACAGGCTGGAAATACACCGGGCCGTAATTCGGCCCAATTACTTAGCGGACAGTTAACGGGCCAAAAGGGACCATGGGCCGCATTGATGACAAGTTTAGGACAGGCCGTTGACGAGCCGATTTGACAGAGAATGTTGGGCCTTTAGCTGGGATGGCCCATTATGGTCTGCAGAATCTTGTGGGCCTTTAGCTGGGCCGGCCCATTGTGGTCCGCAAAATCTTGTGGGCCTTTAGCTGGGCCGGCCCATTGTGGTCCGCAAAATCTTGTGGGCCTTTAGCTGGGCCGGCCCATTATGGTCTGCAAATTCATGTGGGCCTTTATCTGGGCCGGCCCATTATGGTCTGCTAAATTTTGTGGGTCTTTAGCTGGGCCGGCCCATTATGGCCCGCTAAATCTTATGGGCCTTCGGTTGGGCCGGCCCATTTAAACTTTGTGGGCCACTTTTGGGTCGGTCCATGTATCAACATATCATAGGTCATCTCGACCGTTGGATGAGTGACACCTATGCTAACGCGGAGCCGGCACGTGTTTCCTCTAGCCAATGATGATTTTACATGTGGAAAATCCCCATTGGTCGGGGATGTTAACGGGTTATCGGATCCAAAACCCGACCCGATAGCTTAACGGCGTTCCGTTACGGTGGATGCCACGTGTCGGTCACCCTTGACGAAAACACTTCTGTGACGCGCGATTTATCGTCATGGAAGTGGACACTTCCGTGATGATAATTTGGGTAATGTCATGGAACACTTCTATGACAGCACAGGTATGACTATCTTGATTCTATCATAAATTTGTCATGGATGTACATGCATGACAGAAAACGCGACCTACTGTGACAAACATGTATCATCACGGAAGTGTATTTTTTTGTAGTGGTAGAGGGGGAGAAACATCATAAGATCCAACTATAATAGCAAAGCTCGCGATACATCAAGATCGTATCACCTAAAGAACACGAGATAGAGGGAGAGAGAGAGAGATCAAACACATAGCTACGGGTACATACCCTCAGCTCTGAGGGTGAACTACTCCCTCCTCGTCATGGAGAGCGTCGGGATGATGAAGATGGCCACCGGTGAGGGATCCCCCCTCCGGAAGGGTGCCAGAACAGGGTCCCGATTGGTTTTTGGTGGCTACAGAGGCTTGCGATGGCGGAACTCCAGATCTATTGTGCTCATCGACGTTTTTAGGGTATATGGACATATATAGGTGAAAGAAGTCGGTCAGGGGAGCCACGAGGGGCCCATAATGGTGGGGGCGTGCCCGTGGGAAGTGGGCACTCCTCCCTGTCTTATGGCCACCTCCAAGCTTCCCATACGTGCACTCCACGTCCCCTGGATTGCATCCATTCCAAAAATAACTTTCCCGAAGGTTTCATTCCAATTGTAGTCTGTTTGATATTCCTTTTCCTTGAAACACTGAAATAGGCAAGAAAACAACAATATGGGCTGGGCCTCCGGTTAATAGGTTAGTCCCAAAAATGATATAAATGTGTATAATAAAGCCCATAATCATCCAAAACAGATAATATAATAGCATGAATGCTTCATAAATTATAGATACATTGGAGACATATCAGCATCCCCAAGCTTAATTCCTCATCGTCCTCGAGTAGGTAAATGATGAAAGAAAGAATTTATGAAGTGTGAATGCTAGCAGGTGCACAAGTTTGATCAATGATAATTTCAGTCACCTTTTCTAGCATCATTATATGTCATAATAGTAGCTCATCTCATAAAACTTTTCATGATCAAGTAACAAGCTATTCAATTGTTAAAGCATAGACCATAAAATTTCTTGAAACTAGCAAACTTCATTCTCAGTCATCAGACAATTGCAATTCATCTTATTTTCAGGAAGGGTCTATGTCAGAGCTTTGATTTAGCAAACTTCACATACTCAACTATAATATAGTCTTCCATGATTGCTACCTCTCAAAGCATATTTTTAGAACAAATAGCATCCATCGAACACAGAGAAAGATAGGGGCTTAGTGTTTCACCTCCCAACTCACTTATCATATAGATAATTGTCAACAATAATAATTCATGATCAAATATATTTGCATGGCCACATATTCTTAGATCTTTCCGCAACACACGATGCTTGCCAACTAAAGAGTAGGTAGGAATGGGAAGGAATACTACTGACTCGTGCATAAAAGTAAAAGATAGGCCCTTCACAGAGGGAAGCAGGGATTTGCAGAGGTGCCAAAGCTCGATTTTGAAATAGAGATGAAAATAATTTTGAGAGGTATGCTTTCATTGTCAACATAACAACCAAGAGTTCCCAATATCTTCCATACTACATACATTATAGGTGGTTCCCAAACAGAATGGTAAAGTTTTTTACTCTCCCTGTACTAACAATCATCAATCCATGGCTTGCCCGAAACAATGGGTGCCTCCAACTAACATCAATCCTGGGGGAGTTTTGTTTGCAATTATTTTTTATTTGATTTTGATCTTTTGATCATGGGACTGGGCATCCCAGTTACCATCCATTTTTCTCGTAAATGATGAGCGGATTCCACTCATCGTGAGAATAACCCACCTAGCATGGAAGATACTGATAGCCCCTAGTCGCTACATGAGCGATTCGGGCATACAATACATATTATTATTTGAAGGTTTAGAGTATGGCACATGCAAATTTACTTGGAACGGCAGGTAAATACCGCATATAGGTAGGTATGGTGGACACTCATGGAAGAAACTTGGTTCAAGGAGTTTGGATGCACAAGCAGTATTCCCTCTTAGTGCAGATATTTTGGCTAGCAAAGGATTCTAAAAAGCAAGCACCACATGTTGGAGGATCTATAACAATATAACTTCTATACAAATACACCCAAGCATAACTCATTACGTTGTCTTCCTTGTCCAACTTCAACTAATTTGCTCATGTTTGAAAATAATTAATGGGGCTCACAATCATAGAAGATGTCTAAGATAGTATATTTATATGTGAAATTTCTCCTCCTTCAATATTCTTTCATGAATTGTTCAAGTGACCAATACAATGCTTGCTAACCTTCAATAAATTTACTACCTCCACTTATTAGATGTGAAGTCATTACTCCCAATAGGGTAAGCATATGAAACATATATAATTTCAGATTTATGACAATCAACTCATTCAACTATTTACTCATAGGATATAAGTGAAGCACGCGAGTAAATGACAAACTACTCCAAAAAGATATCAGTGAAGATCAATGAGTAGTTAAATAATTATGTAGCTATGTGAAGACTCTCTCTCATTTAAGAATTTCAGATCTTAGTATTTTATTCAAACAGCAAGCAAAACAAAAGAAAATGGCATTGCAAGGATAGCACGACTCATGTGAATAAGCAAAAACTTAGGTTCAGCCGATACTAACTGATAATTGTTGAAGAAGAAAGGTGGGATGCCTACCGGGGCATCCCCAAGCTTGGATGCTTGAGACTTCTTGAAAATTTATCATGGGGTGACTTGGGCATCCCCAATCTTGAGCTTTTGTGTCTCCTTAATTCCTTTTATATCTCGGTTTCCTCAATCTCGAAAGCTTCATCGACACCAAACTCAACAAGAACTTGTGAGATAAGTTAGTATAAACCAATGCAAAAACCTTATCATTTTCTACTGTAAAAAATCACTAAAATTATTATTCAACATTGCATACTAAATATATCTGCATATTTAATACTCCTATCCTCAAATAGAATCATTAAACAAGCAAACATATGCAAACATAACAGCAATCTTCCAAAACAGTATAGTCTATAAAGAATGCAAGATTCATCATACTTCCCTAACTCCAAAAATTATGAGAAAAATACTACACTGTAGAAGATTTACCAGATCTCAATATGCAAAAAGATTCAATATTATATCATTCTCTGACTTTTCTAGGGAATTTTTGCAACAGTGGTAAACTTTCTGTTTCGAAACAGCAACATGTATACTTGCAAACTAAGCATGGTAAAGGCTATCCTTGACATTTTTATTGAAAATATAGATAAAAAACATTATTCTAAATAACATCAAGCAAATACTAACAAAATAAAATTGACTCTCCAAGTAAAACACATATCATGTGGTGAATAAAAATATAGCTCCAAATAAAGTTACCGATGAACAAAGACGAAAGAGGGGATGCCATCCGGGGCATCCCCAAGCTAAGGCTCTTGGTTGTCCTTGAATATTACCTTGGGGTGCCTTGGTCATCCCCAATCTTAGGCTCTTTCCACTCCTTATTCCGTAGTCCATCGAAACTTCACCCAAAACTTGAAAACTTCACAACACAAAACTCAACACAAAACTCGTAAGCTCTGTTAGTATAAGAAAATAAATCACCACTTAGGTACTGTTGTTAACTCATTCTAAATTCATATTGGTGTAATATATACTGTATTAAAACTTTTATATGGTTCATACCCTCCTATACTACTCATAGATTCATCAAAATAAGCAAACAACACATAAAAACAGAATCTGTCAAAAACAGAACAGTCTGTAGTAATCTGTATCACTCTAATACTTATGTAACTCCAAAAATCCTGAAATAAATTGGTGGACCTGAGTAATTTGCATATTAGTAATCTGCAAAAAGAAACAACCGAGAGCACTCTCCAGTAAACAATGGCAGCTAGACTCGTGAGCGCTAAAGTTTATGTTTTTTACAGCAAGATCATAAAGACTTCACCCAAGTCTTCCCAAAGGTTCTACTTGGCACAAACACTAATTATAACATAAAACAACATCTAACCAGAGGCTACATGAATTATTTATTACTAAAAAGGAACAAGAAGTAAGAAACAAAAATAAAGTTGGGTTGCCTCCCAACAAGCGCTAACGTTTAATGCCCCTAGCTAGGCATGATGATTTCAATGATGCTCACATAAAAGATAAGAATTGAAATATAAAGAGAGCATCATGAAGAATATGACTAGAACATTTAATCCTAACTCACTTCCTATGCATAGGTATTTTGTGATCAAACAACTTATGGGAACAATAATCAACTAGCATAGGAAGGTAAAACAAGCATAGCTTCATGATTTTCAACACATAGAGAGGAAACTTAATATTGTTGCAATTCCTACAAGCATATGTTCCTCCCTCATAATAATTTTCAGTAGCATCATGAATGAATTCAACAATATAACCAGCACCTAAATCATTCTTTTCATGATCTACAAGCATAGAAAATTTACTACTCTCCACATAAGCAAAATTCTTCTCATTTGGAATGGTGGGAGTATCATAAGAGACTTGAATACTATAAATTGTTTCCACAATAAAAGAGTAACGTTCAGAAAAATGGTAATAATAATCATGACAAGTTTTATAAATATAATCATCACTACTTTTTATAGCATAAGTTTCATCACAATAATCATCATAAGTAGCAACTTTGTTCTCATCATAATCGATTGAAACCTCTTCCAAGATAGTGGAATCGTCACTAAATAAAGTCATGACCTCTCCAAATCCACTTTCATATTCATCACAATAAGATTCAACATCCTCCAAAATAGTGGGATCATTACTTCCTAAAGTTAACACTCTTCCAAACCCACTTTCGTCAATATATTCATAAGTAAGAGGCATGCTATCATCATAACAACTTTGCATAACAAAACTTGAGAGACTAGAAATATCATCTTCATTAAGCATAGCATCCCCAAGCTTGGGACAAACATTAATTGCAGCAAATATATTCTCAAATATGTCATCCTCATCAAACATAGCTTCCCCAAGCTTGGGCCTTTTCATATCATAAGCATAATCACTCTCATCATTAATAGTATGGATAGCACCAATAGTATAGCAATTATCATCATCACAATGAGTAGTAGGAGAAACATCCTTTGGGAGGGATACCTTTTTACCTTTACTTCTCCATTTTTTATTTTTCTTCTTCACATTATGTGTGGGTTCAACCTTCTTCTTTGAGATCCTTATTGATGAGATTGGTTGAATAGAAAGCTGCTCCTCGTACCTGATTCATCATAAGAAGTAATAGGAGGATATTGGGAAGTCTCTTCCCTTTCATTAGTACTATATTCATCTTCTATTTGCTTTCTTTTCTTTAGGTAATTGGCAATATAATAATTTTCAATGCAATTCACCGCACAATACAAATAAATTTTCTCTAGATCAAAATCAAGAAGTTTATAACGGGCAAATTCTGGAAGGTGCTTAATTAAACGTTTCATTTCTTCATAACCCATTAGCAAACTAAGTTCATTATAATGTGCAAGGGAGATCAAATCATCACAATTTTTGGACACGATTCGATCATGAAACAATTTGCATCAGAGATGTAAATGACCACTTTCATTGCAAAGTTCACAAGTACGGCAAAGGAAATATAAATTTTCAGCACTCACATTTAACCTTTCTTGCAACAATTTAGTTTCTAAATGCTTATGCCTCTTGCAATATCTATCTTCTCTATTTGGTGTGTGTATGCAAACCCAATGCTCTCCACAAAAATTGACATGCTTATAAGAGATATTTTCATCATGACTAGAGCAATTATCATTAGTACTATGGATATTCAAGGAGTTCATACTAACAACATTGCAATCATGCTCATCATTCAAAAATTTAGTACCAAACATTTTATAGACTTCTTCTTCTAGCACTTGAGCACACTTTTCCTTTCCATCATTCTCATGAAAGATATTAAAAAGATGAAGTGTATGAGGCAAACTCAATTCCATTTTTTTGGTAGTTTTCTTTTATAAACTAAACTAGTGATAAAACAAGAAACAAAAAGGTTTCATTGCAAGATCTAAAGATATACCTTCAAGCACTCACCTCCCCGGCAACGGCGCCAGAAATGAGCTTGATGTCTACTACGCAACCTTCTTCTTGTAGACGTTGTTGGGCCTCCAAGTGCAGAGGTTTGTAGGACAGTAGCAAATTTCCCTCAAGTGGATGACCTAAGGTTTATCAATCTGTGGAAGGCATAGGATGAAGATGGTCTCTCTCAAGCAACCCTGCAACCAAATAACAAAGAGTCTCTTGTGTCCCCAACACACCCAATACAATGGTAAATAGTATAGGTGCACTAGTTCAGCGAAGAGATGGTGATACAAGTGCAATATGGATGGTAGATATAGGTTTTTGTAATCCAAAAATATAAAAAAAGCAAGGTAACAAGTGATAAAAGTGAGCGTAAACGGTATTGTAATGCTAGGCAACAAGGCCTAAGGTTCATACTTTCACTAGTGCAAGTTCTCTTAACAATAATAACATAATTGGATCACATAACTATCCCTCAACATGCAACAAAGAGTCACTCCAAAGACACTAATAGCGGAAAACAAAGGATGAGATTATGGTAGGGTACGAAACCACCTCAAAGTCATCCTTTCTGATCTATCAATTCAAGAGTCTGTAGTAAAATAACATGAAGCTATTCTTTCCGTTCGATCTATCATAGAGTTCGTACTAGAATAACACCTTAAGACACAAATCAACCAAAACCCTAATGTCACCAAGATACTCCATTGTCACCTCAAGTATCCATGGGCATGATTATACGATATGCATCACACAATCTCAGATTCATCTATTCAACCAACACAAAGTTCTTCAAAGAGTGCCCCAAAGTTTCTACCGGAGAGTCAAGACGAAAACGTGTGCCAACCCCTATGCATAAGTTCATGGAACCCGCAAGTTGATCACCAAAACATACATCAAGTAGATCATGTGAATATCCCATTGTCACCACAGATAAGCACGACAAGACATACATCAAGTGTTCTCAAATCCTTAAAGACGCAATCCGATAAGATAACTTCAAAGGGAAAACTCAATCCATTACAAGAGAGTAGAGGGGGAGAAACATCATAAGATCCAACTATAATAGAAAAGCTCGCGATACATCAAGATCGTATCACCTAAAGAACACGCGATATAGAGAGAGATCAAACACATAGCTACTGGTACATACCCTCAGCCCCGAGGGTGAACTACTCCCTCCTCGTCATGGAGAGCGCCGGAATCATGAAGATGGCCACCAGTGAGGGATCCCCCCTCCGGCAGGGTGCCGGAACAGGGTCCCGATTGGTTTTCGGTGGCCATAGAGGCTTGCGGCGGCGGAACTCCAGATCTATTGTGCTCCTCAATGTTTTGGGGGTATATGGACATATATAGGCGAAAGAAGTCGGTCAGGGGAGCCACGAGGGGGCCATGTGGGTGGGGGCACGCCCAGGGGTGGTGGGCGCGCCTCCCTTCCTCGTGGCCACCTCAAAGCTTCCCTTACGTGCACTCCAAATCCCCTGGATTGCTTCCGTTCCAAAAATAACTTTCCCGAAGGTTTCATTTCATTTGGACTCCGTTTGATATTCCTTTTCTTCGAAACACTAAAATAGGCAAGAAAACAACAATGTGGGATGGGCCTCCGGTTAATAGGTTAGTCCCAAAAATAACATAAAAGTGTATAATAAAGCCCATAATCATCCAAAATAGATAATATAATAGCATGAATGCTTCATAAATTATAGATACGTTGGAGACGCATCAGAGCCCCGTTGCGGCTTACATCCTGACCCAAGAAGGGCCTAGACTTGTCTTCGTCAGACAAACTGGCAACGCTCCAGACGCGCGTCAAGAGCGTGGGCGACAAGAACATCAAACTCGTTGATGTAGTGAAAGTGATGTTGGTTCGCTGGATTCTCCCATGCCAACGCAGGGCTTGTAATTTATGGGAATTCGACCCAGCCAAGCACTAGACCCTGACAGAGCTATTCGGCACAACGGACGAAGACATCCGGAAGGTGCTCTTCATGTCCAGCAAATCATGGCCGGACTCGGCCGACGACCATGGGTACAACCTGTCTCGTCTTGCAAGTTCGGTAGGTCTTTATATATTGGCAAGACGTACGCTTCAACCACGTATTTTAAGGGAAATGCTTAATATATTTCCCGACAATTCTCCCAGGGCTGGACGAAGAAGGCGGACGGATCTACTGTCCGGCCCCTCTGCCAGAAGAACAAGCCGTCCCACTTCTAATTAAGATGATGGTTCCGACGCTTTATAAGGCACCTAAGAAGAAGGCCGAGAAGGAGGCCAAGGAGACCAGGGGCGGTGTTCATCGCAAAGGCACTTCGAACAAAGTGTCCGAAGATTCCGAGGCCCGCTCCTCCTCTGAAGAGGACAAAGAAAAGGAGGAAAGCCGATCTCCCCCAGCGAGGGGGGAAAGAAAAGGACGTCCTCCACACGCTTGGAGGCCGAGTCAAGTCCCGCACCGAGCAATCCTGATCGGAGGATTCACTAGGATCGGACGCTATGGACAGCGGGACTCCCCCGACGGCTTCCTCCCCAAAACACGTGGACGACACCGAGGTATCGTCCCCAAGGGTCCCAGGCCAAAGAGGAACTGGGGAGACCGTCAAGGCAGCGCCAGAGGGTCAAACCTCGGCGGTCGGTCACACGGGGAAAAGGCCCCCATGGACATCGACGGCGGGGGATACCTTGAATTCGTCCCCCACCCGGACACAGTTCCAGAGACCAACACGGTTCCGGAGTCAGGCGGGCAACCTCCCTCGACAGAAGGGGGTGCGCCTGTTCCACCGGCGACCTCTGCCTAACCAGAGGCGCCGGATATCTTATCAGCAGCCCTGAAGAATGCTTCCAGCATAGAAGAACAAAGTGCCCTTATGGGTGCGGTGATTGAGAAGATTCAGTCTGCCGAAAGCGGGCTGACTAAAGCCTGCATCAGCCTTATAACGGGCTTTGAGGTATGTTGTGAGGTTTTTTAAAAAGTGTCATAGTATAGGTAGTAGCCCCAGATACACTATTCGGTGTTCGAAAGAAAGAACTGGATAGAGGATCAAATACATGTTCGCAGGAGACTCACTTTGTAGCACCTCTCCCTCTTTTGTTTCTTTTGTAAGCAGGCGTCTGTAGCGACTACTGCCTCTCACACTGCGGAAGTCTCCAGGCTGAAGCAGAGTCTGGAGCGGGCCGAAGAAGAATTTGGCCAGGTGAAGAAGCAGTTGGAGGATAACCAAGGTATGCAAAAACCTTGTTCGCATTCACCGCGAATGAATAATTTCGTATGATGAAATTTTTTCATGATGTGCTCTAGGGGCGACACCCGAAGTCGAGGCTCTCAAGAAGGAGGTAGCCGAAGCCAAGAAGAGGGCAGCCACAGAGCAGGCTCTTCGTGAAAAGCACGAGGCCAGGGTTATTCAAGTTCAGCAAGAGCTTCAAGAAGCCGTGAAGAAATGCGAGGCCTTGGAGGAGAGTTTAACGGAGAAAGAATCCAAACTCAGCAAGGCTCGACAAGCTGCACAAGATGCCCAGGGCAAAGCCCAAGGCGCCCTACAGGAGATCCATGAGGCCAGGAAGATCGTGGCTGGTAAGGCTTTTTCTATTCAAAGCAGATATTTAAAGGGAGAAAATCACATTACTAATTTGAATTAGGATTTCTCCAAGGGTGTTTGTGGAACTGCCGTGCAGCATATCTGATGCCGCACAATTCTATCGAGCCGAAGGAAGGAGTACTGCGGAGAAGCATGTCTGGTCGTAGTATCTGGCCCCAGAGTATCCGGTGCCCTTTGCTGATCAACTGAAGCAGCTGATTGAACTGCATAAGGCGGCCGAACTAGCCATGAAGGATTTAATTATCCGGCTATGGCCTGCTGAGCCGATTTCCAGCAGCTACTTCGGGCTCGTGAAGTGGCTTGTGAGTGTCTGCCCTCAACTTGAAGTCATCAAGCGGTCGGTCTGTATGCAAGATGTGCGAATGGCCTTCTCCCGCGCAAAGGTGCACTAGGCGAAGATGGATGCCGAAAAGCTGATGACCGAAGGACCGCCGGGGGGCAAGGAGCACCGCAAGCCCGAGTTATATTATGATAGTGTCCTGAAAGGATCCCGCCTTGTGGCGGAGCAATGTGCTAAGGATATTATATTCCCTTGAATACATTCATGTTATCCCATGTAATGTTGAACAAGGTCATTTAAATGATATAATTCATGTTATTTGAGAATTTTACCTCCTATGCGGCCGTTTTATATATTAATCCTGAGAGTTGGCCAGTCGTCGGCTTCTACCCCCATGTAGGAAGTACGGGGGTGTTCGGGATAAACCTGAGCACTCTTTACCCCAGTTTTGGGTCCTTGAAGGAGGTGTTCAACGCAACGAACCAGGCATCGGACGATAAGGCTTTATCACTCTCGCTTAGCCATAGGAGTTTGACAAAAGAAAGGTAGGCGCAGCCCCTAGTGTTCGGAGGACCGCACTAGGGGCTCTATAAGCACCTGATCGGAAAAACCCGATACGTCGCACGCTACATTAGTTATCGCATAATGCGGAAGAAATCCTTAAAGATTTTGTGACCTCTTGAACAGCGACCAGCTCTCGCCGCATCATGACAGTCAGTTTTCAGCTTTCTCTACTGAGGTGCTCGTCCGGAAGAACCGGGACACAATCGAAGTAGTTCTCCCTATGCTGCCTTAGCCGATATAGCGGAACGTAAGGTAGCAAAACATGGGAGCCGGGCAAACCCAACATTTGACACAAGACATGATTCGGAGCTTATGCATATAATGCTATAAGCTCGGGGTGCCGAACGACCGTGAAGGTATTCAGACTTGCTTGGCGTATTATGGGCACAATGAAGCCCCTGGCATATTAAGATGTACCAAACTGTACGGCTGCTATTTGACAAAAAATATCAATAAAAAGGAACAACAGGTGATCGTCATATGAAGCCGCAGATTTGTAATTTGTTAATACGTCAAAGCGTATGAGTACAAGTAGTGCGATAAAAAAGAAATATGACTTCAGATCCTGCTGAGGCCAGGGTGGGAGCTACGTGCAGATCCGGATAATAGTAGGATGATCATTGAGGAGAATATCTAGAGATTCCCCTACGCGTTCAAGCTGTTTCCCTCCGTGGAGTGTTCGTCCCTTCATAGGTTCGGTCGCCAGGTCGCCGGAGATGGCTTAGTCAAAAGATGGACCTGAAAAAAAATGCAAAAAATGTTTGTGTGTCCCCGGGCGATTTATCCGTGTTGTGGGACACAACCTTGTTGCGCCTCCATCCATCACCCAAGAGGTTAATTGGGCTCTTGGCGAGCTGGGCTATTGTGCCGCAAGGTGGTTCAGACTCTTTTGACAGTGTCTAGGAACCTGGCCATCGAATGAATATTCGATTGAAAGAGGCCACTCTGTACTCCTGTCGGTAATACGGCGGTGTGCTCTTCGGTACGGAGGCAGCGTTCAGTGTTTCAAGTGACTGTTATGATGCCATGTGGACCAGGCATCTTAAGCTTTAAGATAAGCGTAGTGTGGCACCGCATTGAATCGAGCGAATGCGGTTCGTCCAAGCAGTGCACGATAACTACTATGGAAAGGGACGATGTCAAAGTTTAACTTTTCGCTTCTGAAATTATCTGGGGATCCAAAGACCACCTCTAGTGTGATTGAGCTTGTACAACATGCCTCTACACCTATTATGACACCTTTAAAGGTGGTTTTAGTGGGTTTGATCCTTGAGGGATCGATGCCCATCTTGCACACTATATCCTGATAAAGTAGGTTCAGGCTGCTGCCACCGTCCATAAGGACTCGTGTAAGGTCGAATCCGTCGATGATAGGGTCAAGGACCAGTGCGGCTGAGCCACCGTGACGAATATCGGTCGGACGATCCTTGCGATCAAAGGTGATCGACCCGGACGACCATGGGTTGTATATTGGGGCGACTAGCTCCACCGCGTAGTCGTCCCTAAGTGCGCGCCTCCGCTCCCGTTTGGGAATATGGGTGGCGTGTATCATATTCACCGTTTTAATTTATGGAGGGAACTTCTTTTGCCCAACTGTCTTTGGTGGCCGGGGCTCCTCTTCATCGTCCTTGCTTTGCGACCCCTTCTCCTTGCTATCGGTGTTTGACGTGTCGGCCTGTTTGAAGACCCAGCATTCTCTGTTAGTATGATTGGCTAGTGTACCTGGGGTGCCGTGAATTTGGCATGGACGGTCGAGTATGCGGTCCAGACTAGACGTGCCCGGATTGTTCATTTTGAATGGTTCCTTCCTTTGACCGGTCTTAGAGCCGCTGATTCCGGTGTTGACAGTTGTGTCTTCGGCGCTGTCACCGTTGTTTCGTCATTTGTGCTTGCTGCTTCAGGGCTTGCCGTTGTTGTCTCTGGATTTAGAATTTCCAGGTTTACCTGAGATGCTGTTTCTATGAGCCAGTCAGCTATCCTCGCTCGCACAGAAGCCGGTCATGAGTGTCGTGGGGGCCGCCATGGATTTCGGCTTGTCCTGGCCGAGGTGTTGGGCGAGCCACTCATCATAGATGTTATGCTTAAAGGCCGCTAGGGCTTCGGCATTCGGACAGTCGATGATTTGGTTCTTTTTAGTTAAGAACCGAGTCCAGAATTTCGTGGCTGATTCTCCGGGCTGTTGGGTTATGTGGCTTAAGTCATCAGCATCCGGTGGTCGCACATAAGTGCCTTGGAAGTTGTCAAGGAATGCGTCTTCTAGGTTCTCCCAACTGCCAATGGAGTTTGCCGGTAGGCTATTCAGCCAATGACGAGATGGTCCTTTAAGTTTTAGCGGGAGGTACTTGATGGCGTGTAGATCATCGCCGCGGGCCATGTGAATGTGGAGAAGGAAATCTTCGATCCACACCGCAGGTTCTGTTGTACCATCATATGGTTCTATGTTTACAGGTTTGAACCCTTCTAGGAATTCATGTTCCATTACTTCGTCAGTGAAGCATAGGGGGTGTGCGGCGCCTCTGTGCCAGGCTAAATCGCGACGCAGTTCAGATGAATCTGGTCCGCTGTATTCGGCCCGGACGGATTTGTATTTAGTATATCCGGCCTGGCGGTCATCGTCATGCGTTGGGGCGTGCCCCCGCAATCCATAGATCGATCTTGACTGTCCTGCTTTGTTTTCCAGTTCCTCTCGCAGGTCATGCGTGTAGCCCAGGGCCTTCATGTTTTTATCTATTCGGCGACGGGGTGCGAGCTGGTGCTCGGGCTGATACGCCGCTTTATCTCGGCCACGAGGTTGTCGGTCAGCCGCATCATGCGCTGGTAGTATAGGCTCTAGTGCCTCATCCTCGAATTGAGGTAACAACCTGCGCCTCGGGTAGCTTTTTTTGGGGCGCTCGAGTCCGTATTCCTCGGCTGCCAGGACTTCAGTCCATCTATCAGTAAGCAGATCTTGATCAGCTTGAAGCTGTTGTTGTTTCTTCTTCAGGCTCTTTGCAGTGGCTATAAGCCGGAGCTTGAAGCGCTCCTGCTCGACGGGATCCTCAGGCACGATAAATTCTTCATCACCGAGGCAAACCTCGTCTTTGGATAGGGGCATGTAATTGTCATCCTCCGAGTCTCCATCCACTGCCTGCTCATTAGGGCTAGCTTGTCCATCCTCCCATCCGGCTTGCACGAAGCTTGGCTGGGCAGGATTGTTTTCGTCTTTGGCATCATCTAGAGTGCTATTGTCTCTTGTGCCGGTATCGCTATTTTTGCTATGGCGGGGTTTAGAGCGGCGCCGCTGATGTCCGCGCTTAGATTGCTTCTCGAGAGGGTCACCCTCCATTGCATCCTTTTGATCCTCGCCATTGTTTTCTTTGGGTGTATCCACCATATATATGTCGTATGATGAGGTGGCTGTCCAGTGCCCTGTGGGCGGTGGTTCCCGTTCTTCTCCGGCATCATCGTCCATACCGTCGACGTCTTCGAAGTCGAAATCAAGCATGTAGGTTAAATCGGCGACAGTGGCTATTAAGTGGGTGGTGGGTGGGCAACAAATTCCTTCGTCGTCCGCTTCCCACTCAAGTCGGGCATAGTTCGTCCAAGAGTCCTCTGACAGGGAGAGAGACTTTAATGAATTTAGCATGTCGCCCAAGGGCGATTGCTGAAAGATATCTACGGAGATAAACTCCATGACCGGCACCCAGTTAGGTACGATGGGCACGGATGTACACGGTTTGGAGCCTATGACCGGAGACGAGTCCGAGGGTCCGATGGCACAGACCTCTTTGGAAGTGAGATCGGTGTTCGTATCTATCGCCGCTGAGTGTGCGGCCTTTGTGGCGGGGTCCATCCACCCTTCCGACGATGGCATGATCTGCTCTGGATTTAAAGTCGGGCAGCTGCGAGTGTGATATCCTGATCGCCGTCCGATGGAAGATCTAAGTCATGCTCATCGCGGCTGTAGGGCGTACCTGTCAGGGGCTTGAATCCGTCGAAGATCAAGTCTCCGTGGATGTCGGCAGTGTAATTCAGGCTTCCAAACCTGACCTGATGGCCAGGGGCGTAACTATCGATCTGCTCCAGATGGCCAAGCGAGTTGGCCCACAGTGTGAAGCCGCTGAATACGAAGATCTGTCCGGGGAGGAAAACCTCGCTCTGCATCACATCGTTGTAGATGATTGAAGGAGCCATCAAGCCTTATGGTGAAGACACAGTGGAACACTCAATGAAAGCACCAATGTCGGTGTCAAAACCGGCGGATCTCGGGTAGGCGCTCCCGAATTGTGCGTCTAAGGCTAATGGTAATAGGAGGCGGGGGACACAATGTTTACCCAGGTTCGGGCCCTCTCTATGGAGGTAATACCCTACTTCGTGCTTGATTGATCTTGATGATATGAGTATTACAAGAGTTGATCTACCACGAGATGGTAGAGGCTAAACCCTAGAAGCTAGCCTATGATTATGATTGTTGTTGTTCTACGGACTAAACCCTCCGGTTTATATAGACACCAGAGGGGGCTAGGGTTACACAAAGTCAGTTACAGAGAAGGAAATCTACATATCTGAATCGCCAAGCTTGCCTTCCACGCAAAAGAGTGTCCCACCCGGACACGGGACGAGGTCTTCAATCTTGTATCTTCATAGCCCAACAGTCCGGCATAAGCATATAGTCCGGCTGTTCGAGGACCCCCTAATCCAGGACTCCCTCAGAGTGGACGTCAAGAAGCAGCCGAGGCGGCCACGAGGGTCCAAGGCGCGCCCTAGGGGGGTGGGAACGCCCCCCACCCTTGTGGGCCCCTCGTGGCTACCCTGACCAACCTCCTTCGCCTATATAAACTTGCATACCCTGAAAACTTCTAGGAGCACCACGAAACCCTATTTCCACTACCGCAACCTTCTGTACCGTGAGATCCCATCTTGGGGCCTTTTCCAGCGATCCGCCGGAGGGGGAACCGATGACGGAGGGCTTCTACATCATCGCCAAGGCCTCTCCTATGAGTTGTGAGTATTTTACCACAGACCTTCAGGTCCATAGTTATTAGCTAGATGGCTTCTTCTCTCTCTTTAAATCTCAATAGAATATTCTACTCAATCTTCTTGGAGATCTAATCGATGTAATTCCTTTTGCGGTGTGTTTGTCAAGATCCAATGAATTGTGGGCTTATGATCAAGTTTATCCATGAGAAATATTTGAATCTCCTCTGAATTCTTTTATGTATGATTGGTTATCTTTGCAAGTCTCTTTGAATTATCGATTTGGTTTGGCCTACAAGATTGATCTTTCTTGCAATGGGAGAAGTGCTTAGCTTTGGGTTCAATCTTGTGGTGTCCTTACCCAGTGACAGCAGGGGCAGCAAGGCACGTATTGTATTGTTCCATCGAGGATAAAAAGATGGGGTTTATATCACACTGCTTGAGTTTATACCTCTACATCATGTCATCTTGCCTAATGTGTTACTCTGTTCTTATGAACTTAATACTCTAGATGCATGCTAGATAGCGGTCGATGTGTGGAGTAATCATAGTAGATGCAGGCAGGAGTCGGTCTACTTGTCGCGGACGTGATGCCTATATACATGATCATGCCTAGATATTCTCATAACTATGCACTTCTCTATCAATTGCTCGACAGTAATTTGTTCACCCACTGTAATACTTATGCTATCTTGAGAGAAGCCACTAGTGAAACCTATGGCCCCCGTGTCTACTTTCCATCATATAAGTTTCTGATCTACTTTATTTTGCAATCCTTACTTTTCAATCTATATCATAAAAATACCAAAAATATTTATCTTATCTTATTATCTCTATCAGATCTCACTTTCGCAAGTGGCCTTGAAGGGATTGACAACCCCTTTATCGCGTTGGTAGCGAGGTTCTTGTTTGTTTGTGTAGGTACGAGGGACTTGCGTGTAGCCTCCTACTAGATTGATACCTTGGTTCTCAAAAACCGAGGAAAATACTTACACTACTTTGCTGCATCACCGTTTCCTCTTCAAGGGAAAACCAATGCAATGCTCAAGAGGTAGCAGATCTGCCGCCGTTGCCTGCCGCTGCCTCGCCGGACCGCCTCGCGCCACCCAGCGCCGCCTCCCTGCAACGCCCATGCTGCCGCCGACACCCTGCATAGCCGCTGCCGTCGTTCGGCGCCGCCGGCCATTTTTTCGGTAAATCAGTAAACCGTCGTCCCATCCCGGTTCTTTTTGGTTTTTCTTCGGTTCGGTTTAGATCGGTTTAGTTTCGGTTTTTCTTAGTTAACGAACGTTCATTCGTTCGTTTGTTTTAGCGTACAGTTTTCGCCGTATAAGTTCTGTTAGCGAACGCTCGTGCTGTAGGATTTTTTTTAGTTTAATTTCGGCTAGGGACCTATTCACGAATAGTTTTATCGCGATTTAGCCCTTGATCTTTAAACTAGCATAACTTTTTACTCGTTTATCCAAATTAGATGAAACTAGCGCCTAAATCTTCGTATCATTCTGTTCTTTCCAGTTAACCAACTTAAACATGATTTTGGTACTGCAAAATTTTAGTTTAGTCCAGATTAGAAACGATCTTGTTTCATTCGTATTTTGAGTTTCGTTGCTCCGTTTGAGTTGAATCTTTTTGCAAATCGTAACTAATAACATGTACCTACTGTTAAGATCTAATCCACATGTTAATAATGTTCTTAGGTTTGACTTTTCTTAGTTTAAGACGTTTACTTGATTCGTGTTCGACTTGGATCTTTTCTCAGTTTTTCTCGTGTTTCATTTGAGTGATTGCTTATGTATGCTATTGTTTGTCTAGAGTTTGCAGATCATCGGCAAGGCAAGCTACACTTTGATCATACTCTTATCTACCCAGTTTTTACTATGCATTAGTATTACTCCTCAAATAATTCCATGAGTAGGATTTGGGAACATGTGGTTTGGTTGTAGTGTTTGAGGTAGGAACCTAATACCTTTTGATCACCCCGGGAATATAGTTTATGCTTATTATTTCTTAGTCATGCTCCTAGACAGGGATTGGATCATGATTCACGCATGGAAGTTTGAGAGTTATTTAATCATGGATAACGTTAAGGTGGCAACTTTAATATACATCTGGGCGGATTGGTTGAGGCACCTGGGGAACACAATGTTGCCTGTTTTTGGGAAATCCCGGAGTACCCGTGTGATTTTTCCTATGGAATGCCAGCCAGGCTCAAAGGGATCATAAGATTATTCATGCTAGAAACTTCCGTGTGCAGCCACAAGCCATTATGGGCTCTGCCATAGTTGAGTAAGTTGCGTGAGCTCTTGAAGAGGTGGACTAGCAGATCTAGGGGAAAGTAGGTGTACCGGTCCACCCGGAGTAGAGAGTTAATGCTTCAGAAAGACTATGTCTCGATCATCCGATCATGGATGTGGTCGAGTCTTGTGGGGAAAAGTGTGCAAACCTTTGCAGAGTGTATAAACTAATCATGGTTAGACGTGTTCCCGGTTATGGACATCTTGAGTATCTAGTACTTGAACCTATTGATGCGATCTCAACACGTTACTTTAATTAATTTGATTTGGATTAATGATGATACTTTTAATTGGGATTTGAGTTGGGGTTACCTTCTCAAATAATGGGCAACTTGGGAGTAGTAAATAAAATTTATTCCTTTGTTGTAGGCAAAAACTAGCTTTATGCAAAATCATAAACTTATAGCCTGCACCAGCCAAATATTGCATGTAGATATAGTTCTTGCATTTCATTGCTTTATGGTGTAACTCTGCCAGCATATTCAATGTGCTGACCTACATGGCTGCAACGTCTCATGTTGCAGACTACTTAGACGACGAATACGGTGCAATAGGTCGTTGTTTTGCACTCAGCTATGCCGTTGGAGTTGATGGACTCATTTACCTTCGAAGCTTCCGCAGTTATCTAGTTTAGATGGCCTTCAGCCATGATATTTTTGTGTAATCATACTCTTTATGAGGACTCAATGTAATAAGTGTGTGATTGAAACTCTGTTATAATTCCTCGAGTACTATGCGTGTCATCATTACCGATCCATGGATGACACTGATGCACAGAGACTTGACCGTTTGAGGTCTGGTCACTACAACAATAAAGCGACAACCATATGGCTCCTGCCAGTTGCTGATAACTTTGTTACAATACATGATCATCTCATACAACAATTTATATCACATCATGCTTGGCCATATCACATCACAGCAAAGCCCTGCGAAAACAAGTTAGACGTTCTCTACTTTGTTGTTGCAAGTTTTACGTGGCTGCTACGGGCTTCTAGCAAGAACTGTTCTTACCAACGCATCAAAACACTCGATTCAAATAAAGTTGGAGAAACAGAAACTCACCAGCCACCTATGTGTGAAGCACGTCAGTAGAACCAGTCTCACGTAAGCGTACGTGTAATGTCGGTCTGAGCCGCTTCATCCAACTATACCGCTGAATCAAAGTATGACATGCTGGTAAGCAGTGTGACTATTATCGCCCACAACTCTTTGTGTTCTACTCGTGCATATAACATCTACGCATAGACCTGGCTCGGATGCCACTGTTGGGGAAAGCGGTAATTTCAAAAATTTCTTACGATCACGCAAGATCTATCTAGGTGATGCATAGCAACAAGCGGGGAGAGTGAGTCCACGTACCCTCGTAGACCGAAAGCGCAAGCATTTCAATAACACGGTTGATGTAGTAGAACTTCTTCGCGATCCAGCCGACCAAGTACCGAACGTACTGTTGACACATGAACACGTCACGTGTACCCTCGACGCCGGGGGTGATGCACCGCAGCTTACGTCGAAGGAGACCCGACCGACAGCGTGATACGCAAGACAGTCGACGGGCGCTTTTGTAGACCCGAAACCGCACACCCCCGGGAGGGACCCCGTCAGGGAGTGCGGCGGCTATGCGCTACCCTAGGTCGATTCACTCGCCCCTAGAGCCTCAAGATTCGCAGCTCTCAAACATGAAGAATAGCGAAGAATGAGAGAGAAAAACGGTGGAGAGATAAAAAGTAGATGAAAAAGTAGTATATTGATTTGTTCGATTGTGTGTTATTCAATCGTCCGTCACCCCCAACATATATAATAGGCGGCTGGACTTCCCGTACAAGTAAAGGATTCATCTAGGCTTTCTTTACAAGAAAAATTACATCAATTCGCGTCCTAGAGTCCTAGTTCTATTCCAACTCGGATTCGGTCTGAATCTGGCCCAAACTCTGTCTTCCTTCTTGCGCGGGCCGCCGAGCTTGCATATGATCTCCGATCAAGATGGCCCAAATATCAAACTTGTGCGCCTCGATGATGCGAACAAATCTCATGTTGATTACTTTTTGAAATAAGGCCATCTTGAATACTCATCGAGGTCATCTTTACCTTCCAGTCGGGCTCGGTCTTGTAGTAGACTGGATTATCCGAGTCTGGTAGTGAACTTGTAGGCCATATACTATCTCTGATGATGATGACTCCAAAACCAAAGTTTACCGTCTTGATGATATGCATAACTTCTGTATTGCAAACTTCTTCATCCGAGGTCATCTTGATAAACTTTCGGGCACATGTTCAGTTTCACTCGGATTTGAGCTCATCCACTCGGATATTAGAGACATTCACTCGGACCATCCGACTGGACTTTTTCACTCGGAAAACAATCTTTCACTCGGATGACTATATTTTTATTTGGATAATAATAAGTTCATCCGGTCAGCAAACTTCCACTCGACCGGTAATTTTCACTTGACCGGTAAATTTTCACTCGGATGATAAGCTTTTTATCGATCGGTAAGTTTTTACTCGAAAGTTAAGCTTTCACTCGACCGGTAAGTTTTCACTCAGACGGCAAGCTTTTCACTCGACCGAAAACATAGGCTGACCTTGATTTGTTCCCTCAGGTCCCATACGACCTCGGATTGAGACGAATTATATATGAAAATCGATCGGCTCAACAAGATGAAACTTTCTCGTGTTGAAGTTTTTCCGATTCAAGGACTTATTAAGGGCCTAATTGCTCGCGCGACCCATTAGACACGGTGTTTGGTACTTCGCGCCATATTTCCATTCAGCTTCGGTCTGCAGTGTATCCCCTCTAACTTTTGCATATGAACTCGGATTGAGATGATTTATATATCAAAATTGATTGCCTCGACGATACGAAGACAATTCCTTCAGAGTACTCCTTCGTCCGAGGTCGTCTTGAAGGCATGATCGGTCGAAAACCACTTGGAATATTGAATTCTGCCACTCGGAATACAATTTCGGCCCCTAAGATGGAGTTGGATGATGATAACCTAAACATCAAAGTTGTTCCACTCGGTGATGTGAAACTTTTCATGCTGAAAACCCTTTCACTCTGTATCTTGCCAAAATCAGGCGTCAACACATGCCCCCCTGTTTTTCAGCAAAGCTTGCACGCCGAAAAATAATATGCATAGTGTTGGTTCTAAGGACGATGTCAACACTCCATCGGCCATTTATTTTCCTCAGGGCGATAATTATGTATCGGCCATGTTTGTGCTAAGGGCGATAATCGTATATCGTCCATTGCCTACTCAGGCTTCCTGCCACACACTCGGGTGGTACTTCTTCAAATATTTTCCGTTGAGAGCTCGGGGTAACAATGCCCCTTTTATTGATTCCACCAAATATGAATTTCTGCGAACAACTCTTGTAATCCTAAAAGGACCTTCCCAACTTGGAGACCACTTCCCGAATTTTCTATCTCCTGAACCAATCGGCAGAATCACTTTCCAGATGAGATCACCAACTTGAAAATTGTTCAACTTAACTTCCTTATTGTAAGCTCTTGCAACCCTCAACTTGTCTCTCTCTATGGATAACACCTTAAGAATAACACCTTAAGACACAAATCAACCAAAACCCTAATGTCACCAAGATACTCCATTGTCACCTCAAGTATCCGTGGGCATGATTATACGATATGCATCACAAAATCTCAGATTCATCTATTCAACCAACACAAAGTACTTCAAAGAGTGCCCCAAAGTTTCTACCGGAGAGTCAAGACAAAAACGTGTGCCAACCCCTATGCATAAGTTCATGGAACCCGCAAGTTGATCACCAAAACATACATCAAGTAGATCACGTGAATATCCCATTGTCACCATAGATAAGCACGACAAGACATACATCAAGTGTTCTCAAATCCTTAAAGACGCAGTCCGATAAGATAACTTCAAAGGGAAAACTTAATCCATTACAAGAGAGTAGAGGGGGAGAAACATCATAAGATCCAACTATAATAGAAAAGCTCGCGATACATCAAGATCGTATCACCTAAAGGACACGAGATAGAGAGAGAGATCAAACACATAGCTACTGGTACATACCCTCAGCCCCGAGGGTGAACTACTCCCTCCTCGTCATGGAGAGCGCCGGAATCATGAAGATGGCCACCGGTGAGGGATCCCCCCTCCGGCAGGGTGCCGGAACAGGGTCCCGATTTGTTTTTGGTGGCCACAGAGGCTTGCGGCGGCGAAACTCCAGATCTATTGTGCTCCTCGATGTTTTGGGGGTATATGGACATATATAGGCGAAAGAAGTCGGCCAGGGGAGCCACGAGGGGCCCATGTGGGTGGGGGCACGCCCAGGGGTGGTGGGCGTGCCTCCCTGCCTCGTGGTCACCTCGAAGCTTCCCTTACATGCACTCGAAGTCCCCTGGATTGCTTCCGTTCCAAAAATAACTTTCCCGAAGGTTTCATTCCATTTGGACTCCGTTTGATATTCCTTTTCTTCAAAACACTAAAATAGGCAAGAAAACAACAATATGGGATGGGCCTCCGGTTAATAGGTTAGTCCCAAAAATAACATAAAAGTGTATAATAAAGCCCATAATCATCCAAAACAGATAATATAATAGCATGAATGCTTCATAAATTATAGATACGTTGGAGACGCATCAGAGCCCCGTTGCGGCTTACATCCTGACCCGAGAAGGGCCTGGACTGGTCTTCGTCAGACAAATTGGCAACGCTCCAGACGCGCGTCAAGAGCATGGGCGACAAGAACATCAAACTCGTTGATGTAGTGCAAGTGATGTTGGTTCGCCGGATTCTCCCATGCCAACGCAGGGCTTGTAATTTATGGGAATTCGACCCAGCCAAGCACTAGACCCTGACAGAGCTATTTGGCACAACGGACGAAGACATCCGGAAGGTGCTCTTCATGTCCAGCAAATCGTGCCTGGACTCGGCCGACGACCGTGGGTACAACCTGTCTCATCTTGCAAGTTCGGTAGGTCTCTATATATTGGCAAGACGTACGCTTCAACCGCGTATTTTAAGGGAAATGCTTAATATATTTCCCGACAATTCTCCCAGGGCTGGACGAAGAAGGCGGAGCGGATCTACTGTCCGGCCCTGCTGCCAGAAGAACAAGCCGTCCGACTTCTAATGAAGATGATGGTTCCGACGCTTTATAAGGCACCTAAGAAGAAGGCCAAGAAGGAGGCCAAGGAGACCAGGGGCGGTGTTCATCGCAAAGGCACTTCGAACAAAGTGTCCGAAGATTCCGAGGCCCGCTCCTCCTCCGAAGAGGACAAAGAAAAGGAGGAAAGCCGATCTCCCCCAGCGAGGGGGGAAAGAAAAGGACATCCTCCACACGCTTGGAGGCCGAGTCAAGTCCCGCACCAAGCAATCCTCATCGGAGGATTCACTAGGCTCGGACGCTATGGACAGTGGGACTCCCCCGACGGCTTCCTCCCCAAAACACGTGGACGACACCGAGGTATCGTCCCCAAGGGTCCCAGGCCAAAGAGGAACTGGGGAGACCGTCAAGGCAGCGCCAGAGGGTCAAACCTCGGCGGTCGGTCACACGGGGAAAAGGCACCCATGGACATCGACGGCGGGGGATATCTTGAATTCGTCCCCCAGCCGGACACAGTTCCAGAGACCAGCACGGATCCGGAGTCAGGCGGGCAACCTCCCTCGACAGAAGGGGGTGTGCCTGTTCCACCAGTGACCTCTGCCTAACCAGACGTGCCGGATATCTTATCAGCAGCGCTGAAGAATGCTTCCAGCATAGAAGAACATTGTGCCCTTATGGGTGCGGTGATTGAGAAGATTCAGTCTGCCGAAAGCGGGCTGACTGAAGCCTGCATCAGCCTTATAACAGGCTTTGAGGTATGTTGTGAGGTTTTTTAAAAAGTGTCATAGTATAGGTAGTAGCCCCAGATACACTATTCGGTGTTCGAAAGAAAGAACTGGACAGAGGATCAAATACATGTTCGCAGGAGACTCACTTTGTAGCACCTCTCCCTCTTTTGTTTCTTTTGTAAGCAAGCGTCTGTAGCGACTGCTGCCTCTCACACTGCAGAAGTCTCTGGACTGAAGCAGAGTCTGGAGCGGGCCGAAGAAGAATTTGGCCAGGTGAAGAAGCAGTTGGAGGATAACCAAGGTATGCAAAAACCTTGTTCGCATTCACCACGAATGAATTATTTAGTATGATGAAATTTTTTCATGATGTGCTCCAGGGGCGACGACCGAAGTCGAGGCTCTCAAGAAGGAGGTAGCCGAAGCCGAGAAGAGGGCAGCCGCAGAGCAGGCTCTTCGTGAAAAGCACGAGGCCAGGGTTATTCAAGTTCAGCAAGAGCTTCAAGAAGTCGTGAAGAAATGCGAGGCCTTGGAGGAGAGTTTAACGGAGAAAGAATCCGAACTCACCAAGGCTCGACAAGCCGCACAAGATGCCCAGCGCAAAGCCCAAGGCGCCCTATAGGAGATCCATGAGGCCAGGAAGATCATAACTGGTAAGGCTTTTTCTATTTAAAGCAGATATTTAAAGGGAGAAAATCACATTACTAATTTGAATTCGGATTTCTCCAGGGGTGTTTGTGGAACTGCCGCGCAGCATATCTGATGCCGCACAATTCTATCGAGCCAAAGGAAGGAGTACTGCTGAGAAGCTTGTCTGGTCGTAGTATCTGGCACCAGAGTATCCGATGCCCTTTGCCGATCAACTGAAGTAGCTGATTGAACTGCATAAGGCGGCCGAACTAGCCATGAAGGATTTAATTATCCGGCTATGGCCTGCCGAGCCCATTCCCAGCAGCTACTTCGGGCTCGTGAACTGGCTTGTGAGTGCCTGCCCTCAACTTGAAGTCATCAAGCGGTCGGTCTGTATGCAAGATGTGCGAATGGCCTTCACCTGCGCAAAGGTGCACTAGGCAAAGATGGATGCCGAAAAGCTGATGACCGAAGGACCGCCGGGGGCAAGGAGCACCGCAAGCCCGAGTTATATTATGATAGTGTCCTGAAAGGATCCCGCCTTGTGGCGGAGCAATGTGCTAAGGATATTATATTCCCATGAATACATTCATCCTATCCCATGTAGTGTTGAACAAGGTCATTTAAATGATATAATTCATGTTATTTGAGAATTTTACCTCCTGTGCAGCCGTTTTATATATTTATCCTGAGAGTTGGCCAGTCGTCGGCTTCTACCCCCACGTAGGAAGTACGGGGGTGTTCGGGATAAACCTGAGCACTCTTTACCCCAGTTTTGGGTCCTTGAAGGAGGTGTTCAACGCAACGAACCAGTCATCGGACGATAAGGCTTTATCACTCTCACTTAGCCATAGGAGTTTGACAAAAGAAAGGTAGGCGCAGCCCCTAGTGTTCGGAGGACCGCACTAGGGGCTCTATAAGCACCTGATCGGAAAAACCCGATACGTCGCACGCTACATTAGTTATCGCATAATGCGGAAGAAATCCTTAAAGATTTTGTGACCTCTCGAACAGCGACCAGCTCTCGCCGCATCATGACAGTCAGTTTTTAGCTTTCTCTACTGAGGTGCTCGTCCGGAAGAACCGGGACACAATCGAAGTAGTTCTCCCTATGCTGCCTTAGCCGATATAGCGGAACGTAAGGTAGAAAAACATGGGAGCCGGGCAAACCCAACATTTGACACAAGACATGATTCGGAGCTTATGCATATAATGCTATAAGCTCGGGGTGCCGAACGACCGTGAAGGTGTTCAGACTTGCTTGTCGTATTATGGGCACAACGAAGCCCCTGGCATATTAAGATGTACCAAACTGTACGGCTGCTATTTGACAAAAAATATCAATAAAAAGGAACAGCAGGTGATCGTCATATGAAGCCGCAAATTTGGAATTTGTTAATACGTCAAAGTGTATGAGTACAAGTAGTGCGATAAAAAAGAAATATGACTTCGGAACCTACTGAGGCCAGGGTGGGAGCTACGTGCAGATCTGGATAATAGTAGGATGATCATTGAGGAGAATATCTAGAGATTCCCCTGCGCGTTCAAGTTGTTTCCCTCCGTGGAGTGTCCGTCCCTTCGTAGGTTCGGTCGCCATGTCGCCGGAGATGGCTTAGTCAAAAGGTGGACCTGAAAGAAAATGCAAAAAATATTTGTGTGTCCCCGGGCGATTTATCCGTATTGTGGGACACAACCTTGTTGCGCCTCCATCCATCGGCGAAGAGGTTAATTGGGCTCTTGGCGAGCTGGGCTATTGTGCCGCAAGGTGGTTCGGACTCTTTTGACAGTGTCTAGGAACCTGTCCGTCGGATGAATATTCGATTGAAAGGGGCCACTCTGTACTCCTGCCGTTAAGACGGCGGTGTGCTCTTCGGTACGGAGGCAGCGTTCAGTGTT